>NC_072418.2:57430000-58030000 GCF_028858775.2 Pan troglodytes
TAAACAAATCTTATCATTCACCATCTACCCTCTAGAATAGAGAAATCTTATCATTCATCATCTACCCTCTAGAATAAAGAAATGTTATCATTTGCCATCTACCCTCTAGAATAAAGAAATCTTATTAAGGACATTTTCAAAGCCTTAACAGAATATGAATGATTACAATATTATGTTTTACCTATACAGCATCTTCCAAGTTCTAGTTTGGTTGTGCCAGGCCAAACATTTGAGCCAGATTTTGGCAAGATCAAGCAGGAGACTCTGGCATCTGTCGCTGATTACCTTCCCACCATACCTGGCCACCAGCCTTTCCCATGGACCCCACGTGTGTCTCCAGACTCTCGGGTATGAATCCTGTGAACACACTGACCTCTGCTTTCTACATGACTGACAAGCACTATGAAATTTGCATAAATATGAATAGAAAATATACTGTCCCCACATCCCCTAAAATAAAACTGAGTCCTCACCCATGGGCTTTTGCTGGATTATACTAAGAAAAGGCAGGTCTTACAACACACGTTCCATAGACTCACATCTCAGAGAAGATTCCTTCCACAGGCTCAGGGTCCTGAACACACTGCTCCACTCTCAGGGCTCGGAGACACTCTGCATGTGGGTCTTCACCCCATCCGGGAGCCCTAATTCCTTCTTCCTCCGTTTTTCATACAGTGATTTTTCCCAGTACTGCTGTCTACTTTCCTCTGCCAGAAATTCCTTGCTGGATCCATGGCAATCTCCTCAGGGCTCCTATTTCATAAAAGGGAAATGGAATTCTTCATATGCCTTAAAAAGTAAAATAATTATCCAAACAATATAAAATACAAACACCCATCTAGCAAAATATTTCTTAGTACATCATGAATTCAAATATATATCGTACAAAATGACTGAGGATTTTATTAATTTTGAGCAATATTGAGGTTTTCTCATAATATCTTTTTATTGTTAACTGCAAACTAAATAACAATCATGTCTGGGAATAAAATGTATAAGATAGTTATTTAGAAAAATTTGGAGATTTTTCCTTCCTTGTCCAGTAAATACTTAACATTTTATGTGCAATGTATGTCATAAATATGGGCATTCCCCCCTTTGAGGTATGTGTTCATTAATATACACACATATATATACTCACAGACACGTATATACTGTACAGTGGCATCTACACATACTATATATCCACACATAATGTATTTGTATGCAATATGTAAATATATACACACATAACACCTAGAGTAAGTGTATATATACAATATATCAGAATATATATGTGAATTCTTTTTCCATACAAACTGTGTAACATTTCTTCACACATCTACACACATATATACCGTGTGTGTATACATATAGTGCTTATGTACATAATAGGTAAATATATACACAAATTAACATATATATGTATACATACATAGAATTCGTTTTTCTATATACAAACCCTATAACATATGTAACTAGAGAGTTTTACCATATGTATGTAATTCAGATTGAACATTAAGTTGTACACTCATTCATTTTTTTCTTAACCTCTCAGTTCTTGATAAATATTTCTTTGAATCACCAAATATATACAAATTTATGTTGTATATATTTCAATAACCCATGGTTAGATGAATGAAAGTTTACAATTATTTTATCATTTTTTATACCATCTCTCTTTTTATTTATTTTTTTAACACAGATGAGTCTCACTATGTTGCCCAGGCTGGTCTTGAACTCCTGGGCTCAAGTGATCTTCCCACCTCAGTCTCCCAAAGTGCTGGATTACAGGTGTGAGCCACCGTACCCAGCACTTAATACCTTCATTAAAACATAAAACTTCACTTTTTTCAAAAAAGTTTTGTATTATGTTACATTTTGTGGAATATTAATATTTCCAATAGATAATTTTAACAGCATATCTTTCTTCCCTTACTGATTTTAAATTATGATTTTATATTAGATGATACTACTCTGTCTCATGCCTAATGTGTTATTGGGGGTGTTGGGCTATTTAACTCATCCTGAGTAGGGGAATCACTCTTTAACATACGGGGTAAAAAATGAATAATTTAGAATAATTTAATGAATTTAGTTAAGTATTCAATTATATATTTTTGAATGAAGATTCATTTATCCTTGTCCTTTAGAAAAGACATGTACTCGTATATGTGTGTGTAGTTACATTCATGTGTGTGTGTGTGCATGCAATTTTCAAATACTTGCCTGTTTCCCACTTTTCATCACCGGCATCTCACATACTACATTTTGGATTCATTGATCTATCTGGATAACATCATTTAAAATTGCTTTCACTGGGTATGAAAATGGTAATATCTAGTAACTTGCGGCTCAGATAATGCTTTATTTTTCCTCCCACTCTCTCTATCAAAATAGATGAAAACATTTCTATATTAATTAAAGGGTAAGATATAACACCTGGAAGAGAAAGCACATCTGATGATTGAGGGATCCACCCTCCAATCCCTCGTCAGCCCTCATGCAGGGGAAGCCCAACCTAATGGGCTTCACAGGTCCGTCTTGCTCTGAGCCTTCTTCTGCTTAGGAATTGGTCCCCTGCTGACCCCTTTAACTTTTAGGTATTAACCTGAGTAAGCATAGAATTCCTCACTTGCTGTTAATCCCTTGAGAGTACTTTTTCAACATTTCCTTGACTTTCTTTTTTCTGTTGGGAAGTCCGATCCCAATGATCATGCTATTCTACTGACATGTTGAGTTGAAAATCACAGGACGCAAAAATGTGTTTTAAACTATACAATTTACGCTAGACAATTTCAGTCTAGCATATATACTTTTTAATCTACTTCTGGTATTTTTCAATTTATCATGATAGGTCAAGATTTACATTTCATGTTTAAAGGTATGCATCTTAGCACTTAATTAGTCTTTCCTCGTCTCTGTCAAATGTTCAACTCTTTAATTCATGAGCTGTTGCCAGACATCATTCTCCCTTCTTTCCTTCTGACACGTACAATACATATGAGGTTCTCCCTCCTCACAATATTCCCCCAAATATGGTGAATTTTCACTTTTGGTGTCTCCATAGTGCATTCTGGAAAATTCTCCCAATTTTGTTTTCCAATTTAATAAATGTCTCTTTAGCTGTATCTTGACCTTGATAGAATAAATATTTTGAATGTGCTTCTTCAACTGAATTTTTGCCTCTAGGATTTCTAACTCATTTCTCTGATGCTCATTTTTTGCCAGTATAATCCATATTCTTGTCTCAAAAATTTAATTTCCTCTTGTATTTTTTTCAGATGTTTAAACATGTTTAATTGAAAAACGGTCTCATGCGTTCCTAGTATTCTATTTCTTTGCACATAATAATCCTTATCAACAAATGTGTAGACTGATGATCATAGCACTTTTTATCATTAGAAGGATGGCTCTTGGTTGTCTATTTTTGTTGGACACTCACCTCCTACACTCCTGAGCTACCATGGAGGGATCCTCTCAAGGCTGTTTTTAGTAATCCAGGACTGAAAATGGGGGACTGTTCCAGCTACTGATGACACGTGGCATTCATTTCCCAAACATAGCGTCTGCTCAGGTTGCTCCCAGAAGGAAAAAAATGCATGTGAAATTCACACTCATGGCCGGGCACGGTGGCTCATGCTTGTAATCTCAGCACTTTGGGAAGTCGAAGTGGGCAGATCACTTGAGGCCAGGAGTTCGAGACCAGCCTGGCCAACATGACAAAACCCCATCTCTACTAAAAATGCAAAAAAATTAGCCAGGCCTGGTAGTGGGCACCTGTAATCGCAGCTACTCGGAAGGCTGAAGCAGGAGAATCACTTGATCAGGAGAATCAGGCAGGAGAATCACTTGGGAGGTGGAGGTTACAGTGAGTGGAGATCATGCCACCACACTCTAGCCTGGGCAACAAGAGCAAAACTCCATCTCAAAAAAAAGAGAAACTCATACCCACACATGATACAGATGCCCACATGTAAAAACTCTGCAGTGAATGAATTTGTTTCACACACACCCAGGGGAGTTGGCTCAGTGGTGGCTATGGGCCTGGGTCAGTAAACAGACATATTCCATCACAGCTTTCAGCCTTGCCCAGAGCCCTGGCCCTTCTCTGCTGTGAGGACCCAGGGCCCCTTTTCTGTTCTGCACAGAAATGGAAACTTCCTCCCTAATGACCCCTAATGGCACCAGGCACAGATGCCCTCTCTGTTTCATGTGTATCCTTCTCCTTCTGATGAACTTTCATTTCCCATTTTCTGGACATGACTGTGATAACCGGGGTGTTGATGAAATATTATGAGAAGCATCTCTCAAGGTCAGGAACAAAGGGGCTCTCCTTAGTGGAAACATCAATCTCAGGCCTTGATGGTGGGTGCCAACATCCCTTCATGCCCCCACCCCTCCTGTCTTCACCTGCTCTGGAAATTACCCATGGCTGAGCCCCCTGCAGCCCCCAGGCTCCAATGACCCAGCTCCCCTGTGATAAATGGGGTTCATGACAGGCTCCAAATGAGGAAACCAAGGCTCAGAGATGGGAGGTTACTGCCCAAGGTCACACAGGCAGGGGGTGACACATGAATATTTAAATAAAGACAAGATTTCCCTCAAAGCAGAGTGCTAACCCCACGTATTGTCCCAGAACCTTGAACTCAGGAGCACAGGATGGGAACAGGAGTGTTTGAAAGAAGACGGGGGCACCAAGAAGGCAGAGTCAGGTCAATATTGTTTCCAGGGAGATGGGGGCGGATGCTGTTGCGATGAGTGAATGAGAAGTTCGTGAAGGGAACGTTTTTGCATGAAGAAAACCCACACTCCAGTTCTGGGAAAAGAGTCATGATTCCTTCCCTTGTCTCCGTGTATTTCCCCTTTCTGTTCATCGCCACAATAAAGCTCAACTGGAACTGCACAACAAGATGAGAGATGAGTCTCTGCTGATGTGAGTCTGCCCTGCAGCCTGAATTTGCATCTTCCCTGAAGCTTCCCCAGGACTGGTGAGAAGACTGGCCATGGTAGGTTCCCCACAAGGGTGTGTTTATGGGTGAGCTGAAGGAGAGAGTGAAACCCCATGAGGAGGCTCTGAGAGGAAGGAAGAACCCTCCGTTGCCTTCACCTGGAAGGGACCAACTCAGGAAGGCACCACGTCCATTTGCAGCCACGTCCTGGCCCTTAATGAGAAGAGGACAGGACAGGCAGACAGTGAAAGGAGATGGGGAGAGACCCCATGTGTGTCTGAAATATCAACAGAAAGCCTGGTACCTGTCTCAGGCCAAGCCCTAGGAAAACAAGAGCCAGGCTCGTGGTGGGGTCCGGGACAGTACACTACCCATGGAAATGCTGGTGGGAAAATCCTGTAAGGGAGAGAATCCTTCCTTTGTGTGTGTGTTCTGTGGACACCATGGTCTTATTCACCCACACAGCCGGGGCCAGTAGGAGGAAACATCATGACTCTCACCCACATGGCCATGGTCCACTTCACTGAGATTTGACAAGGGGAATGGGAGATTCTAGCATGAGAGGGACCCTGCCCCACAGGTAGGCCCTGGTCCAGTAGGAGACCCCAGGGGATTAGGGAAGATCTCAGGAAGGAGAGGACCTACCCAGGCTTCAGGGGCAAATCTCTCACCGGGAACTCTCTTCCAGGGCTGAGTCTGGGCCTCAGGACCTGCGTGCAGGCAGGTGAGTCTGTCCCCAGCTGTCCCAGCTGGGGCTGGAGAACAGCAACTCTGGGCTGACTGAGAGGGATCATGGGGGGATCTTGGGCTGAAAGCTGGGATCTGAGGGGTAGTAAATGATATAGGACCCAGTTTCTGATTTCCTTCCAGGGACCCTCCCCAAACCCACGTTCAGGGCTGAACCAGACTCTGTAATAACCTAGGGGAGGCCTGCGGCCCTCTGGTGTCAGGAGACCCTAGAGGCTCAGGAGTATGGTCTGGATAAAGAGGAAAGCCCAGTGTTCAGGAGCACACAGAGCTCGCCAAAGCCCAGGACAGGGTGAGTCCTCCGTCTCACTCAGGACAAAGCACCATGCAGGGCAATATTGCTGTGAGTATTTCAGTCCTGCTGGCAGGTGAGCACTCAGAGACCCCCTGCAGCTGGTGGTAACAGTGAAGGGACACTCAGGGGCCCCAGCCCCAGGCTCTGCCCTCAGGAAGGGGGTCTGCTCTTCGTGACATCTTACCTCTCAGAGCCCAGGCCTAGGGGATGATGTGGGAGGCGTGAGCCCCATTTAACACGGTGCCTCCTTCTCTCCTAGAATTCCACTAATAAAGGTCCTATTTGACAGTTCCAACATTGGAAATAAGAGTTCCATCTTTGGCCAGGCACAGTGGCTCACACCTGTAGTCCCAGTACTTTGGGAGGCTGAGGCAGGCAGATCACTTGAGGTCAGAAGTTCAAAAGCAGCCTGGCCAACATGACAATAACCCGTCTCTACTGAAAATACAAAAATTAGCCCGGCGTGTGGTGTGCGCCTGTAATTCCAGCTACTGGGGAGGGTTCGCTTGAACCCACTTAGCACCTGGAAAGCCAGAGCACGGACTAGGCTGACCCAGCCCGCACCTGCCTCTGCCCATACCCCCACCCTGGTAGGTTAACACAAAGGACAAAGACTTTTGGGAGCTCAATGGCCTCGCCCTTTGCCTGAGACACCGGACAGCCTCCCTTGAGTAACATAAGGAAGGCAAAAAGCCCATGAAGACCAACACAGCAAAATTCATAATTGCGAAGATGTGGAGCGCTTTTGCAACCACTGCCTCCGGGCTGGAGGCCGACTGACACCGTGCAGGACAGCATCCGCAGGCTCAATAACACAGCACCCAGGAAGGAGAACACGTGTGCATGTCCTCAGCTATCACCATTGCCAGCAACCCCCTGGATAACCAAGAGGTCCTGAGTCTGTTCACATGGCCGGTTCATTACCAAAGCTGGTGTTTGAGAAAGCCAAAACCCCAAGGCTATTTATAACCGAGGAAATCTCACATAGTGTATCTCACTCTTGCAAACTTCACCAGCCCGCCCCACTCCCTCGCCCCACCTCAGTGTCCCCGAGCCACTTTGCTTGCACTCGCTCGCCCACAGCCACTGCTGCCAGGGCTTTGCCAGCATTATGTGCTCCTGGGCGGACCTTCTCTCCCCTCCCCAACGGCATGTGTGTGCACATGCACCTCGCTGTGCCACAGCTGCCGGTGTGAGTTCACCCACTCACCCAATGACCCCCGAGCACTGGGACTGCTGTCAGAGCATTCGTAGGTACAGAGATTGCCTGTCCAGTACCCACCTGCCCTCCACCCTCCCGGCGCCAACACTACCACTGGTGTGATCACACACAGGGAGACCAGCGGATCCACCCCCACCGCAAGCAGCAGCTGCCGCCAGCGTGGAAGTGCACACAGAGGGTGCACGCAGTCCCGTGAAGCCGGAGCCCCACCACCGTGCTAAAACCACTACCGGTGCAAATGCGCACACGAACGCCAGTGGGGCTCCCGCCCACCCTACCCAGTCTTGCTGACACCACTGCATTGAACACCCACATGGAGGCCAGCACCCCTGCACCCACTAGCATCCCACTGCAGCCAACAAATGTGTACGTCCCAGAGGAAAAGACATTGTTACATCAGAAACACACTTGCATACAAATGTTGATTGCAGCAAAATTCATAATTGCAAAGATGTGGAATCGACGTAAGTGTCCATCAGCTGATGAGTGAATGTGGCACATATACACAAGAAAACACTATTCAGCCATTGAACAAAATGAAATAATGTCTTTTGCAGCAACTTGGATGAAGCTGGGGGCCATGACACTAAGTGAACTAACTCAGCAATGGAAAACCAAATACCATATGCTCTCACTTATAAGTGGGAGCCAAGTTATGGGTAATCAAAGACTTGTAAAGGGGTGTAATGAACACTGGAGACCCAGAAGGGAGAAAGGGAGTGGAGAGTGAGTAATGAAATACTATGTACCAAGTACAATGTACACTACTTGGGTGATGGGTGTAGTAAAATCTCAGGCTTCACCACTATACAATTCATTCATACAACTAGAAACCACTCATACCCCAAAAGCTATTGAAATAAAATACATTTTTTTAAAAAAACTATAATACAAGGCTACAGTAACCAAAACATTATGGCACTGGTACAAAAACAGACACATAGACCAATGAAACAGAATAAAGCCACACACCTACAATCATCATCTCATATTTAACAAAGCCAACAAAAATAGGCAATGGGGAAAAGACTCCCTATTCAAAAAAAAAAATCCTGTGATGACTGGCTAGCCATATGCAAAAGAATGAAACTGGACAGACCCCTACATATCACCATATACAAAAATTAAATCAAGACAGATTAAATACTTTAATGCAAGATTTCAACCTATAAGAATCCTAGAAGAAAACATGGTGAAACCCTGTCTCTAATAAAAATACAAAAAAGAAAAAAAAGTAGCCTGGCACGGTGACAGGTGCCTGTAATCCCAGCTACTTGGGAAGCTGAGGCAGAAGAATCGCTTGAACCTGGTGGGGAAAGGTTGCAGTGAGCCGAGATCGCACCACTGCACTCCAGCCTCAGCAGCAGAGCCAGACTCCAACTCAAAGAAAAAAAAAATAGGAAACATCTTCCTTAATACAGGCATTGGCAAAGTGTTTACAGCTAAGTCCTCAAAAGCAATTAAACGAAAACAAAAATTGATGAGTGGGACCTAATAAACCTACAGATCCAGCAAAGGTCTAATATTCAGAATCTGTAAGCAACTTACACAAATCAACAAGCACAAAACAAACAGCCCCATTAAAAAGTGGGCAAAGGATGTGAACAGACACTTTTCTAAAGAAGACACACATATGTCCAAGAAGCATATCAAAAAATCTTCAATATGACTAATCCTTAGGGATATGTAAATTAAAACTACAATGAGATACCCACACCACTCAGAATAGTTATTATTAAAAAGTCAAAAAATAACAGATGCTGGTAAGGCTGCAAAGAAAATGGAACAAGTGTTGGTGAGAACGTAAATTAGTTCATCCATTGTGGACAGCGGTTGGGAGATTTCTCAAAGAACTAAGAGTTGAACTACCATTAGGCCTAGCAAACCCATTGGTAGGTATATGCCCAAAGGAAACTAAATTATTCCACCAAAAAGGCAGATGCACCTATATGTTTATTGCAGCACCATTCCCAATAACAAAGATGTGGAATAAACCCAGGTGTTCATCCAACAATGGATTGGATATATGGACCATAGAATGCTACACAGCAATCAAAATGGAAATCATGTCCTTTGCAGCAGCATGGATGGAGCTAGAGGTCATTAGCCTAAGTGATGCAACGTGGAAACAGAAAGCCAAACATAGCACATTCTCGTAAACAGGAGCTAAACACTGGGCACATGTGGACATAGATAAGTGTCTGTTCATGTCCTTTGCACACTTTTTAATGGGGCTCTTTCTTTGTTGCTTGCTGATTTGTGTAAGTTGCTTCTAGATTCTGAATATTAGGCCTTCACTGGATCTGTAGGTTAATGAGGTCCCACTCATCAGTTGTTGTTTTTGTTTAATTGCGTTCAAGGACTTAGCTGTAAACACTTTGTCAGTGCCTATAACAACAGGATGTTTCCTGTGATTTTTTTTTTCTTTGAGACAGAGTCTGGCCCTGGCACCGGAGACACTTACAGTGGGGAGAGAGGGAGGAGGGCAAGGGCTGAAAAAGTGCCTGTTGGGCGCTATGCTCACTACCTGGGTCTACGGATTTATTCGTTCTCCAAACCTCAGCATCACGCAATATACCTTTCTAGCAAACTTGTGTTATGTGCCCCCGCATTCTAAAATAAAAGTTGAAAACAATAATAATAATAATATGGAACTAAAAATTAATAGGCATGCATCTTAGCAATATAAACTCAAGTACAAAATGGAAGAGGCCCACGTTTTAGAGATTTTGAAATTTAAAACACCTATAAATGTGATTGTATATATAGGCATGTAGGGACAACTGGGCTTCAACTGTAAGAACTATAGGTGGAAAGTGGAGACTCTTTACTGGCCTGAGAGCAAGGAGACAGCCCTGAGTCTTGGTGTCTGACGAGAAGAAGTATGTGTTTCTGTTCCATTCTTGGTCAGAAAAAGGTGTTATAAAGAAGAATCTTGGTTCCCTGTCTCTTTTCTCATGCCAGATACTTCTAATAGTAACTATACGTGTGTATATATGTGTATATATATATTTGTCTTTATAAAAGCTCACATCTCCCAAGTATCACACAAAACCCTTTTTGTCTTTTTTTCTACACCCCATGGAGAAGTACAAACAGGATGTGATACTCTAATATCACTCAGTTTTCTAAAATAAGTAGGTTGCAATTTCCCATGAAGTGAAACTATTCCTAGTTCACATTGAGAAAGTACCAGATTCAGTTTCTCATAGGACCAACAATTGTCTGGACCAAGGGAAATTACAAATGGTCTGGTCTTACATTTTTCTCCAGCTACCTGTGATGATCTCTAAGAGTTTGTGGTTGCAGATAAAAAAGTATATCACTCAAGGCAGGGTGCAGTGGCTCACGCCTGTAATCCCAGCACTTTGGGAGGCAGAGGCCAGCAGATTATATGAAGTCTGGAGTTTGAGTCCAGCCTGGCCAACATGATGAAACCCCGTTTCTACTAAAAATACAAAAATTAGCTGGGCATGGTGGCAAGCACCTGTAATCCCAGCTACTCGGGAGGCTGAGGCAGGAGAATCGCTTGAACCTGGGAGGTAGGAGGTCGCAGTGAGCCGAGACTGCCCTACTGCACTCCCAGCCTGGGCGACAGTGTTAGACTCTGTCTCAAAAAAAAAAAAAAAAGTGTATCACTCAAACTGACACCTTCATGGATCTTAGAACCTTGATCACGTTCCCATGAGAATTCCATTCATTCCATTCAAGAAGATCTAACTTTCCTAAATATCTATGCATCCAACACAGCAGCACCCAGATTCATAAAAGAAATTTGTAAAGACCTTCAAAGAGACTTAGACTCCCACACAATAATAGTGGGAGACTTTAATACCCCACTTACAATAGGACACAGATCATCAAGACAGAAAATTGACTAAGATAATCAGGACCTGAACTCAGCTCGATAGATATCTACAGAACTCTCCACACCCCCAAACCAGAATTTACATTCATCTCATCACCACATGGCACATGCTTTAAATTCAATCACATAATTGGAAACAAAACACTCCTCAGCAAATTCAGTTTGTGACAACTGAAATCGGCACAAACCACTCTCTGACCACAGCATAATCAAATTAGAAATCGAGACTAAGAAACTCACTTAAAATCATACAATTACATGGAAATTAAACAACCTGCTCCGGAATGACATCAGGGTAAATAATGAAATTAAGGCAGAAATTAAGAAGTTATTACAAACTAATGAGAGCAAAGATACAACATGCCGGAATCTCCGGGACACAGCTAAGGGGGTATTAAGAGGAAAATGTATAGCACTAAATGTCCACATCACATTAGTTGTGATGACCTAACATCACAACTAAAAGAACTAGAGAACAAAGAGCAAACAAACCCCAAGGCTAGCAGAATACAAGAAAGAACCAAAATCTGAGCTGAACTGAAGGAGATTGGGACACACACAAAAAATCATTCAAAAGATCAGCAAATCCAGGAGCTGGTTTTTTGAAAAAAATAATAAAATAGACTGCTAGCTAGACTAATTGAAAAAAGAGAAGACTCAAATAAACACAATCACGAATGACATGGGGAATGTTACCATTGACCCCAGAGAAATACAAACAACCATCAGAGAATATAATGAACACCTGTATGCACATAAACTAGAAAATCTAAAAGAAATGGGTAAATTCTCAGACACATGCAGCCTCCCAAGACTGAACCAGGAAGAAACTGAATTCCTCAACAGACCAATAATGAGCCTGAAATTGGTTCAACGTACACAAATCAATAAACAGATTCATCGCATAAACAGAACTAAAACAAAAAACCACATGATTATATTAATGATGCAGAAAAGCCTTCTGATAAAATTTAACATGACTTCTTGTTAAAAACTCTAGTTAAACTAGGTATTGAAGGAACATACTTCAAAATAATAAGAGCCATTTATGACAAGCCCACAGCCAACATCATGCTGAATGGGCAAAAGCTGAAAGCAATCCACTTGAAAACTGGCACAAGAATGCCCTCTCTCACCACTCCTATTCAACAGTATTGGAAATACTAGGCAGGGCAATTGGGCAAGAGATAAAAATAAGGCGTATTCAAATAGGAAGAGAGGAAGTCAAACTATCTTTGCTGCAGATGAAATGATCCTGTATCTAGAAAACATCAACCCAAACATCAACCCGAGATCTTCTTAAGCTGATAAACAACATCAGCAAAGACTCAAGATACAAAATAAATGTGCAAAAATCACTAGCATTTATATACCAATAACAGTCGAGAGCCAAATCAGGAATGCAATCTCATTTACAGTTTACACACACACACACACAAACACACACACACAATACCTAGGAATACAGCTAACTAGGAAGGTGGACAATTTCTTCAAGGAGAACTATAAAACACTGCTCAAAAAATTAGAGATGACACAAACAGATGGAAAAATATTCCATGATCATGAATAGGAAGAATCAATATCTTAAAAATGGCCATAGTGCTCAAAGCCATTTATAGATTCAGTAATATTTGTATTAAGTTATCATTGAGATTCTTCACAGAACTAGAAGAATCATATGGAACCAAAAGTTTTAAATTTAAAAATTCATATGGAACCCAAAAAGAGCTCAAATAGTCAAGGCAAACCTAAGCAAAAACAAAAACAGAAAACCAAAGCTGGAGGCATTATGTTACCTGACTTCAAACTATACTACAGGGCTACAGTAACCAAAACAGCATGGTACTGGTACAAAAACAGACACATAGACCAATGGAACAGAATAGAAAACCCAGAAATAAAACCACACACCTACAACTATCTGATCTTTAGGAAACCTGACAAAAAAAAAGTGATGGGGAAAGGATTCCCTATTCAACAAACTGTGTTGGGATAACTGGCTATCCATATGCAGACAATTGAAACTGGACCCCTTCCTTACACCATATGCAAAAAAACTAACTCAGGATGGATTGATTGATGGATGTAAAACCTAAAACTATAAAAACCTGGAAGACAACCTAGACAATACATTCAGGACACAGGCACGGGCAAAGATTTTATGACTAAAATGCCAAAAGAAATTGCAACAAAAGCAAAAATTGACAAATGAGATCTAATTAAACCAAAGGGTTTCTGCACTGCAAAAGAAACTGTAAACAGAGTAAACTGACAATCTACAGACTGGGAGAAAGTTTTTGCAAACTGTGCATCTAACAAAGGTCTACTCTCCAGTATCTTTAAGGAACTTAAACCAATTTACAAGAAGAAGACAAACAACCACATTAAAATGTGGGCAAACGACATGAACAGACGCTTTTCAAAAGAAGACATACATGTGGCCAACAATCATATAAAAAAAGCTCAACATCACTGATCATGAGAGAAATGCAAATCAAAACCACAATGAGATACCATCTGATACCTGTCAGAATGGCTATTATTAAAAAGTCAAGGGACACATGTTCTCAGGACCTTCTGAGGGCTGATCACTCATATTTGGCTCAGAAAAATCTCTTTTAATATATTACAGAGTTTGACTCTTTTTGTCCACAATAATTTGGTGCCTGAACACGTGAGGCCTCAGATAAGACTCAGGACCTCAAAGGAGTTGTCTCAACCTGGAGCTAAGGTACCAGCAGGGGCCCACTGAAAGCCTCCAGGATTTTGAGCTTCTTCTCTGCCAGAAGTGGTAAGTCCTCCTGAGCCCCGACCTCCCTTTGGTTGACGGCCCTTTATTTATTCTGATCTACTATTTCTTTTTCTTTCTAGGAAGTTGTTGTTTAAGGATCCTACTTCTAGTTGGGAGATACATTCTAAAGGGTCTTCTCCATTGCTTTTCTCCCCAAATTAATCTCGATTTGGCTTGTCTGTTCACATTTGCATGAGGAACTGAACTGTTGTTTTCATAGGGAAACGAGAGACTGTGTCTCCTCAGCTTAAAAAAGAAAGGGCATTTTGCTCCTCCCAGCCAAAATGTGGGAAGTGATGAGGGGGGCTTGTGGGAGTGTCTGGGGGTGGGTGGACCCCATCGTGATGTGAGTGGCCTACAGGGAACACCCAACAAAATGAGTTTTAAAAAGGCTTGTCCAGGAAGCACATATGGGAGCTGGTCACTCTGCATTTTGGGCCCTCCTGGAGGTGTTTAGACCTTCGGAGAGAGAAACTGAGACACATGAGAGGGAAGAAATGACTCAGTGGTGAGACCCTGTGGAGTCCCACCCACAACCAGCACACTGTGACCCACTGCACAAACCTCTAGCCCACAGCTCACTTCCTCCTTTAAGAAGAGAAGAGAAAAGAAAAGAAGAGGAGAGGAGAGGAGGAAGAGAAAAGAAAAGAAAAGAAAAAGTGGGAAACAAATAATCTAAGAATGAGGAGAAAGCAAGAAGAGTGACCCCCTTGTGGGCACTCCATTGGTTTTATGGTGCCTCTGCTTGCTGGAGTTTGTGTAAAACAAAAATAGTATGGTCTTTGTGCACATTTACATCAAGGTAAGAGAGCCCTAATGGCGGCTTGCACGCTATAGAGTTCCTAAGTTCTCTCTTTCTCTATTTTCTTTTCTGCCTGCTTTACATCTGCTGTTACCTTTCTACTGAGATAAAAACCACTGTTTAGATCCAAATTTTTTTTGCAAGCTGGTAAATTTATATTAATATCTCATGGCTAGAGTTTTGAAGTAAAAGCTACAGTATGTCTGTGTGTGTGTGTGTGTGTGTGTGTGTGTGTGTGGTGTGTGTGTGTTTAAAAGCCTTTATGATAGATTTCTATAATTTTATGTTTAATTGGCAGTGAACCCATTTTAATTTCCCTCTAACACACCAGACTTCTTCCTCTGTACTTTGAGATGTAAGTTTTGCTGATTTTTTCTCCTAAAAAGTGTTTCCTGTAACATGGAAATTTAGGGTTATTTAGCTGACAACTGTCTGGGGTAAGGAAACAGGTTATGAAGAGTTTGAAAGGGTTGGGCGTGGTGGCTCACACTTGTATTCCCAGCACTTTGGGAAGCTGAGGTAGGTGACTCATGTGAGATGAGGAGTTCAAGACCAGCCTGCCCAACATGGTGAATCCCTGTCTCTACTAAAAATGCAAAACTTAGCCAGGCAGTAGTGGCACACTCGTAATCCCAGCTACTTGGGAGACTGAGACAGGAGAATCGCTTGAGCATGGGAGATGTAGGTTGCAGTGAGCCGAGATCATGCCACTGCATTCCAGTCTGGGTGACAGAGTGAGCCCCTGCCTCAAAAAAAAAAAAAAAAGAAAAAAAGAAAAAAAAGAGTTTGAAAGTTTGAGATAGGAAAAAAAGAGGTTTTTTGAATCTATAAGATGTACTTCTATCAGCATGCCTAATGCGTCCATGAATCTGTGTGTGGTGTACATAATGTTTCACTACTAAAAATATACAAAAGAGCTCTAATTAATTGGCTTAAAGAAAATAAAAGTGCTTAAATCAAATACTTTATCAGAACAAGATGCTTCTTCAAGTTCACTTAAGTAAAATCTTTAATAAATAAGCTGGCTTTAAAATTATTGGTAAAATAAGATTAGAAATGTCTTAAGAATTGTTAGCATTTTTGTTTGCGTTTATTGCATAAGTGGTTTTGTGCTTATCCCTGCAGAATAGTATAACATTTGCCATAAGGGTTATAAAACTATAAACATGGCCGGGCACGGTGGCTCATGCCTGTAACCCCAGCACTTTGGGAGGCCGAGGCTGGTGGATCACCTGAGGTTGGGAGTTCAAGAGCAGCCTGACACATACAAAACAAAATTATAAACCCAGCCCAAAACAGAATGATCTTTGCTTGTATAATTTTTAATAAATAAGCCATGTAATATTGTTGGTTAAATGAAAACAGCTGACTACTGAGATATTGGTTTAAAAAAATAACTTTATATTTAACCATAAGTTCCCTTACTTAGGTAAACACCTGAAATTCATAGTTTATAACATTGGTTAACAGGCAATTAACTTTAAGTGATGACCGTCACAGTGTTCATAAATAATCTAGGTAAACAATTAAATAAGTTTATCAAGTAAATGCAATGGAATAAATGCCTATAAACAAACTTGTCACATAATTTACAATCTAAAGTTATATTAAATAATAGATATTAATTGACTAGCTGAGTAATTTATAATTTAAAAATTACAGGAAAACATTTTTAAAAAACAATTCTTATTAAAAGATAAATATCCGTGTTTAATTCAAAGCTTTTTAAAAAGTTATGTATAAAACAAGATAAATGGAACCAGGAAATAAGAGATGTAAAGACAGTTATAAATATAAAGAGGAATTTTGGTAAAAAAGATGAAAAGGAAAGTAATTTTACACAAGAAAGTCTTATGTAGTGAATTTTTGTCCTGAAATAAAATAACTGATAGTTCAAGAAAGAGGGATATTTAGGACAAAACAGGCAGTTTAAGCATGTTGTAAGTGGTCTCTGTAAGTCACAATAAGACTTTTTTTAAAACAAGAAAGGTTGTATAATGTAGTTGGTTATGATTAAGAAATAAATTATAATAGTCATTCTACAGATGGGTCTTTGATATTTAAAAAACACACACTAATACAAAACTAAATAATTGGTTAAAACAAGGTTTTACTAAAATATTAACTTATTCTTAATGCAAAAAGTTTTTAATTTTTAAATTCTATAATCTGTCTTTTTGAAATTCTTCCAATGAATTTATCAAAGTTCGGCTTTTTCTCTTTTGAAAGGCCTTGGATGATAGCTCTCTCCTTCACCTTGTGTTGGCTTCTGTAACTTTTATTAATTATCTAAAGTAAGAGAGGAATTTTTATTTAAAAACAGAAAAATGAAATATCTTTTAGACCTGCTCTTTTTATTCTGTATGCCTGTTATATCTGTATCTTCACATGTGTTATCTGGAAGTGATACTTCACTACCAAACTACATGAAACAGCTCATCAGTTGTCTTTTTTTAAAAAAAGTAAGTCCTTATCAGATTGGCAGACACTAGCTAAGATGCCCTTGAATTCACCTAATTTTAATATTTAGTAAAATTAATTTAGTAAATTTAATCTTAAAACTCTCTCCAGTAATTAGAGCTATGTTATGTTAAACCTCGTTTTTTTTTTCACTTGAAATTTGGGTTACTAAATTAAAATAGTAGGAGTATAAAATGTTTTTGGTGACGCATATAAAACACAAGGATACGGGTTTTGCAAAAAAAAAGTAGGTTTTTTTCTAGTTAAGAAACTGTTTAACAGTTGCTTTAAAATGAAGAAAAAATTACAGAGATAAAACTAAATAAAAAGAACAATTTAGCCAGGACAACAAAAGTTAACTCTGAGACCTGTGATTACCAAGAAGATACTTGATACAGAGGAAGGGCAAAAACAAGTAACTATTAAAACCAGAGGGTATAATGCAAAGGAATTGTTCTACTTTTTAGATTGTTATCATCAGTTTCTTAAAAATAATCTATGTAGTAGATTGTAAAAAATAACCACTTTAAGGGCCAAATTCTTAATTTTTTTTTTTTTTTTTTTTTTTTTTTTTGAGATGGAGTCTCGCTCTGTTGCCCAGGCTGGATGGAGTGCAGTGGCGCCATCTGGGCTTACATCCGCCTCCCGGGTTCATGCCCACATTCTTAATTTTAAATGCTTCAGAATTTAAGAGCTTGTTTGGATTGATGCAGGACCCGTAGCTCACTATTAAACAATCACTGATGAGTATATGAGATCCAAATGCACAGGAGGTTATTCCAGAGAGAACAACCAGCTCAGTGGACCAGACAAACGCCACTGAAAGGTCTGTTGGCCCTGAGAAGGGGACTAGCCAACTCTCCCAATAAAACACCAAGTGCAGCATCCCAGATGAAGCAGTGAATATGCTTTGTATGCGAGCCAGGTGGGGCTGGCGTATGGAGCATATGAACCAAGTAACTATTAAAATCAATCAACCGTCGGTGGGCACTTAGTTTGGTTTCATGTCTATGCTGTTGTGAATAGTGCTGCAACAAACATAATGAGTGCAGTTGTCTTATTTATTTATTTTTTTTTTATTTTTTGAGATGGAGTTTCATTCTTGTTGCCCAGGCTGGAGTACAATGGTGCCATCTCTGCTCACTGCAACCTCCGGCTCCTGGGTTCAAGTGATTCTCCTGCCTTAGCCTCCCAAGTAGCTGGGATTACAGATGCTCGCCACCATGCCTAGCTATTTTTTTGTATTTTTAGTAGAGACAGGGTTTCACCATGTTGGCCAGGCTGGTCTCACACTCCCAACCTCAGGTGATCTGCCTGTCTTAGCCTCCCAAAGTGCTGGGATTACAGGCGTGAGCCACCACACCCGACCCAATTGTCTTTTTAATATAATGACTTCCTTTGGCTGGATACCATGTAATGGGATTGCTAAGTGAAATGGTAGTTCTATTTTTAGTTCTTTGAGATAGCTCCATATTATTTTCCATAGAAGATAAACTCATTTACATTCCTACCAACCATGTATCTTGCTAACATCTGTTGGTTCTGACTTCTTAAAAGTAGCCATTTTGACTGATGTAAGTTGATACTCAGTGTGGTTTTAAGTTGAATTTCTCTGATGATTAATGGTGTTGAGCATTTTTAAATGTGTTTGTTGGCCACTTATATTTCTTGTTTTGAGAAATGTCTGTTGACGGTCTTTACTCAGTTTTCCATAAAGTTGTCTGTGGTTTTTTTTTTTCATGTTGAATTCTTTGACTTCCTTGCAGATTCTGGACATTAGTCTTTTGTTGGAGGCATAATTTGCAAATATTTTCTTCCATTGTGTAGGTTGTCTGTTCATTCTGTTGATTGTTTCTTTTGCTGTGCAGTAGCTTTTAATTTTAATCATGTCTCATTTGTCTATTCGGGGGTTTGTTGCATTTTTAAGGGTCTTTAACATAAGTTCTTTGCCTGGACCAATGTCCAGAAGAATTTTTCCCAAGTTTTGTTTTAGGATTTACAGTTTCAGGTCTCACATTGAGGTCTTCAATTCATCTTGAGTTAATTTTTGTACATGGTGGGAGATAAAGCTCCTGTTTTATTCTTTTGCATATGGCTACCCAGTTTTTCCAGCATCCTTTATTAAATAGGGTGTCCTTTCCCCATTGTTTACTTTGTTGACTTTAGCAAAGCTCAGTATGTTGTAGGCATGTATCTTTATTTCTAGTTTCTCTATTCTGTTCCCTTGACGTCTGTGTATATTTTTGTACTAGTAAATGCTGTCTTAGTTACTATGGCCTTATAATATAAATTGAAATCAGGCAATGTGATGCCTCCTGTTTTGTTCTTTTTGCATCGAATTGTTTTAGCTGTTCAGGCTGGTTTTTGGTTCCAAATGAATTTAAAAATTGCTTTTTCTCTAATTCTGTTAAAGAAATGACATTTGTAATTTGATAGGAATTGTGTTGAATCTGTAGTATGCTTTGGGCAACATGGTCATTTTAACAATATTGATTCTTTCCGTTTGTGAGCAAGGAATATTTTTCTATTTGGTTGTGTTGCCTACAATTCCTTTCATCAGCATTTTGTCATTCTCTGTGTAGAGGTCTTTCACCTCCTTGGTTAAATATACTCCGAGGTCTTTCACCTCCTTGGTTAAATATACTCCTCAGTGTGTGTTTGTGTTTGTGTGTTCTTAATTTGGTTCTCAGCTTGAATGGTACTGATGTATAGAAAAGCTACTGATTTTTGTAGCTTGATTTTTTTATCCAGAGACTTTACTGAAGTCACTTATCAAGTCTACGAGTCTTCTGGAAGAATCTTCAGGGTTTTCTAGGTATATGATCGTGTCATCAGCACACACAGATAATTTCACTTTCTCTTTTCCAATGTGGATGCACTTTCTTTCTTTCTGTTGCCTGATTGCTCTGGCTAGGACTTCCAGTACTGTGTTGAATAGGAGTGGTGAGAGTGGACATCCTTGTCCTGTTCCATTTCTTGGGAAAATGCTTTCACTTCTCCCCATTCAATTTTAATGTTGGCTGTGGGTTTGTCATATAAGGCTCTTATTTTGGGGTATGTTTCTTTCATGCCTCGTCTGTTGAGGGATTTTATCATGAAGGGATATTGGACTTTCTTGAATGCTTTATCTGCATCTATTGAGATGATCTATGCTTTTTGTTCTTAGTTTATGTCATGAGTCACTTTTATTGACTTGCATATATTGAACCATCCTTTCTTCCCTGGAATCAAGCCAACTTGATCATGATGAATTATGTTTTTGATACACTGTTAGATTCCGTTTAATAGCATTTTCTTGAGGATTTTTGCACCTGTGTTCCTCAGGTTTCTTGGCCTGTAGTTTTATTTTTCTGTTGGATCCTTGTCTGATTTTGCTATCAGGGTGATATTGGTTTCATAGAATGAGCTAGGAAAGAATCCCATCACCTTGATTTTTTGGAATACTTTCATTATGATTGGCACCAGCTCTTCGTTGTATATATGGCAAATTTCGACTGTGAATCCACCTGTTCCTGGGCTTTTTTGCTGGAAGATTTTTAGTACTGATTCTTTTTTGTTACTTGTTATCGGTCTGTTTAGGGTTTCCATTTTTTGCCTGTGCGATCTTGGGAAGTTGTATGTGTCTAGGAATTCATTCATTTCTCTAGGTTTTCAAGTTTATGTGCATAAAGCTGTTCAAAGTAATCTCTGATGATCGTTTGTATTTCTGTGGTGTTTGTTGTAATGTCAGCTTTATCATTTCTGACTGTGCTTATTTAAATCTTTTCCTTTTTTTGGTTAGTGTAGTTAGCCATCTGTTAATTTTATTTATGCTTTCAAAAAACCAACTTTTTATTTCATTGATTCTTTGTAATGTTTTTGTCTCAGTCTCATTCTTTATCTGTCCTTTCAGAGTTTCCATTGTTTTCAGCATCCATCACTAGCGAGCTAGTGCGATCCTTTGGTGGTGCCACAATATTCAGATTTTTCACGGCGTCAGAATCCTTACACTGATTCCTTCTCATCTGGAGAGGCCTCCACTTACTCTCTTCGAATTTATTTTTGTTTGCATGGGATTTGTTTTGCACATTTTTCCCCAGCCCCGCAGGGAGGGTGACTGTAGAGCATGTTGGGAAGGGTCTTTTGGCTTTTCCCGTAGCTTTGGGTGCTTCTTCAGCAGGGTTTGTGTCGGGCTGTGCAGCTCAGATTGCAGGCCAGGAGCTGGTGCTTAAGGGTAAGAGCCACCCTCAGCACAAGCAGGTGGATATGGACCTGGTGTGTTTCCTCTGAGGTGCTGACTGTTGTTTCAGGGGAAGGGCTGGACCGTGGAGTGTCGGGTGCCCTGAGCTTCCTGTTCCACGGGGGCGAGGGAACACCCCTGGGCAGAGCTGGAACCCCCAGCTTGCCCACAGATATCCCAGTGATGAGTGCAGGCACTAGTCCTGATGGACATGGCTGGAGCAGCTTCTAATGAAATGCCCTGAGGTCTCTGCGGGGGGTGAAGGAGCTACACGTTTCCAGTCCCATAGGGAGGAACGTTGTCTGTCTCCCTATCACACCCGTGCTCCAGGGCTCATGAGTCTCAGTTCAGACACACACTGTTGTCTCTCCCCAGGCCACAGTGTGGCTGAGGGCCATGGGAAACACCTGCCTTGCCACTCTCTGCAGGCGTGGTTCCAAGGCAGAGCCTCCTCCCTCAGCCCAGTGCAGACCCTGAGCAGCTGTCTGTTGTCTGACGTGGTAGCTGCTTCATGTAGGTGGGATGTGGGGCTTCTGCCTCTCTGGATGGGAGAGTGGACGTCAGTTGTGGTGGTGTTGCTGGCTGAGTGGGCCCGACCTCAGGCCCTGGGGTGAGCGGTCAGGTGTCAGCAGGGTAGGAAAGGGCAGGTAGTTCCCAGATTGCAGGCCCCTAGGTGGCCGGCTGGACAGTGTGTGTGAGTCCTGAAGGGGCTGGACTGGGTTTCAGCTGCTCCGGGGTTCAAATGCTGGCTGTGATGGGGAGGGATGGGCTGGTCCCCAGGGCATAGGCAGAACCCTCAGGCGGGGCAGGCAGAAGGCTCAGGTGGTAGAGCCTGGGGCAGATCACAGACCTGTGGGGACTGGGCTCTCAGAAGGGCTGGGGGCTACAGCTGAAATGTCCAGGTGGGGGCAGGGCAGCTGTGCTGTGGGCCTGTCACTAGGGAGGGCAGGGACCCTCGGCTGGGGCACTGGAGACTGGCAGCTGTGGGGCACAGGGCCCGCTCACACTTCCCTCCTGAAGAAGTGTCACTCGGTTTTGCTCTGGGGACACGCGAAAATGCCAGGCCTCCTCACACCCTCCCTGGGCCTGGGGCAGCAGGGGCAGAGGCAGAGGTGGCAGTGACTGCAAAGGGCTTGTCAGGGGCCTCTGAGCATTGGGCTTTCAGAGGAACCGAGCCAGAGCCACGGTGTTCGGGTGGGGGCAGGACGGGTGCACTGGGGCCCTGCAGCTGGCAAGCCCCATTAGCAGGAAGGAAGCCCCATTTCGCAGGAAGCAACAGAGGTGGGCAGCTGTGTGGTGCTCAGCTTGGCTGCTCCCGTGCCCCAGTTGTCATGCTTATTCTGGGGCCCACAGAGGTGCCTGGCCTCCTCCCTCCCTGCTAAGGCAGTGGCAGCTGGACCCAGGCTGCTCAGGGATCAGAAGCCTGTGGGATTCCACGTGGGCTCCGGAGGCGCCTCTGCACCATCTCCAGGAACTCCCTGTGCCTCTGCAGGCCAAGGGGGGTCAGGGGCTCTCCTGTGACCAGGACTGTAAAGGGCCAAGACAGGGGTGTGGATCCCAGGGGCCTCACACCCACTCACCCTTTCCCTTTGTTAAGGAGCCTCTCACTCACTCACCCCTTCCCCGTGTTAGGGAATCTCTCACTCACTCACCCCTTCCCCATGTTAGGAGCCTCTCCTGGCTCCCACATTTTCTCTTCTCTTCTCTCCTCTCTGTGTCCTCATGTTTCTCAGGTGAACCCCAACATCCTCTTGGAAGATCCACTTGACCTGTTGGTATTTACTCGCTATTTTGGGTCCTCTTAGTGAGTAGGCAGACTCCAGCCCTTTCCACTCAGCCAACTTCAACCTCAACCCCCAGTCATTTTCTTGTCACTTTTTACTCTTGGGAAATCCAGTCCCAATGTGCTTGTCTTTCATTGGAGAATAATTTTCATTTTCTCCAGGAGTTTTAAAATTACTTTGTAATTTAAAAACTGCTATGTGGAAGCACATCCTTGAGCTCCACAAGGAGACACTGGGCAAGGAGACGAGGGCGCCTCACTATATGGAAGTCCCCCTAATAAATGCTCTATGCACACCCTGGTGTTTAGTGCTTCTTTCTTTGGAATCCCAGCAGCTCTATCACTGGACAGTTTGGTGCACTCCCTTGAGGGAATTCCCCTGGGCTGCTTGGGGTCCACTCCAGCCTCAGGTGTAGCTGGAGGATGCAGCCTCCCATCTTGGTCTGGAGCCCTGAGCCCCTCACTGTCATTGCAGATCCCGAGGTTCCTCTCCTGGCTCCACTCAGTGGTGGAAACCTCCACTCTAATGAGCCCTTGATGGTCCCAGGTCCCTGTGGCATCTCACCTGTGGCCTCTGTTCTTTCCTGTGGATCCATCTACACTTGGGAACTTCCACATCTCTTTTTCTGCTCATGACATTGATGCTCTGGGTATTTCAGAAATAGTACACGTCCATCTATCCATTAGGGTCAGATGTGAGATCCAGAGTGGACACATCAATCACCTACAGAATGTGGAGTCCAACACCAAGATCCTCTCACGTCCCAAACACCTCAGGTCTTACCCTCGTCTGGAAATCAAGCACAAATGAGCCCCTCCCAATGTTCCAGCACCACTGACCCCACAACCACTGTCACGAGTGGGATTTGTGACAACAGTCGCCAAAGGAAGAATCTGAGCCTCAGAGATGGTTCATTACCGCCCGAGGTCATGTAGGCAGTGGATGATAACCAGTCGTTGAATAAATATAAACTCCCTCTCCCACTCCCCAAATCAAAGCTCAAACGTAAGTCATTGTTCCCAAAACGTTGAACAGGGATTGAGGTGCAAAGGGACGGCCAAGTAAGCAAGGGGCACCAAGGAGGCAGGAAAGACTCAGAGGTTTGTTCCCGGTGGGTGGGGGTGGACACTGTAGCAAAATATTTTAAAAAGGGGAAGTTGAGAGGGGACTATTTGGTTGAAAGAAAACCCACAATCCAGTGTCAAGAAAGAAGTCAACTTTTCTTCCCTATTTCCCTGCATTTCTCCTCTGTGCTCGCTGCCACACGCAGCTCAGCCTGGACGGCACAGCCAGATGCAAGATGCGTCTCTGCTGATCTAAGTCTGCCTGCAGCATGGACCTGGGTCTTCCCTGAAGCATCTCCAGGGCTGAAGGGACGACTGCCATGGTAAGGACCCCACAACGCTGTGCTGATGGACAGGCTGAAGGAGGGAGGGAGACCTTGGGGGAGGCTGTGAGAAGGAAGGAGATGCCTCCACTCACCCTCATCTGGAAGGACAGACACAGGAAGGCACCAGTTTTATTTGCTGCTACATCCTGGCTCTCTGTGGGATGAAAACAAACCAGACAGACAGTGGCTGGGGGTCAGGAAAGGGCCCATTACTGTCTGAAATGATGCAGAGGGCCTAGTGACTACCCCCACCTCAGCCCTAAAGGAATGAGAGCCAGGCTCCTGGGGAGGGCAGTTCCACTTCCTGTGTGGCTGCAGATGACAAAACCCCATGACAAGAAGGACCCAGCCTCCGATTGGCCACACCCTGTGTGTCTCTGTCCTGCCAGCACCAAGGGCTCATCCATCCGCAGAGCAGGGCAGTGGGAGGAGACGCCATGACCCCCATCCTCATGGTCCTGATCTGTCTCGGTGAGATTTGAAGAGGGAGGGAGATTCTAACCTAGGAGGGACCTCACCCCACAGCAAAACTCTGGTCCCTAAGGAGACCCCAGGGGCTCACAAAGATCCCAGGGAGGGGAGGGCCTGCTCAGGCTTCAGGGGACAAATCCCTCACAGGGAACTCTCTTCCAGGGCTGAGTCTGGGCCCCAGGACCCACGTGCAGGCAGGTGAGTCTGTCCCCAGCTGTCCCAGGTCCCTCCTCCTCACTGGGGACAAGGGGCCACCTCCGTGCAGCTGGGGATGGGGAATAGCAGTTCTGGACTGACTGATGGGGGCGTCTGGAGAGTCCTGGCCTGAGAGCTGGAATCTGTTGGGTTGGGTGGGAAATGACTTAGAATCTGAACTCTGATTTCCTTCCAGGGTCCCTCCCCAAGCCCACCCTCTGGGCTGAGCCAGGCTCTGTGATCACCCAGGGGAGTCCTGTGACCCTCAGGTGTCAGGGGGGCCAGGAGACCCAGGAGTACCGTCTATATAGAGAAAAGAAAACAGCATCCTGGATTACACGGATCCCACAGGAGCTTGTGAAGAAGGGCCAGTTCCCCATCCCACCCATCACCTGGGAAGACGCAGGGCGGTATCGCTGTTACTATGGTAGCCACACTGCAGGCCGGTCAGAGAACAGTGACCCTCTGGAGCTGGTGGTGACAGGTGAGAGGACACTCAGGGGTCCCAGCCCCAGGCTCTGCCCTCAGGAAGGGGGTCGGCTCTCAGGGGCATCTCCGCTCTCACAGCCCAGCCCTGGGGATGATGTGGGAGGTGGGAGCCCCATTTAACACGGTGCCTCCTTCTCTCCTAGGAGCCTACAGCAAACCCACCCTCTCAGCTCTGCCCAGCCCTGTGGTGACCTCAGGAGGGAATGTGACCCTCCAGTGTGTCTCACAGGTGGAATTTGACGGCTTCATTCTGTGTAAGGAAGGAGAAGATGAACACCCACAATGCCTGAACCATGCCCGTGGGTCATCCCGGGCCATCTTCTCTGTGGGCCCCGTGAGCCCGAGTCGCAGGTGGTCGTACAGGTGCTATGCTTATGACTCGAGCTCTCCCTATGTGTGGTCTTCACCCAGTGATCTCCTGGAGCTCCTGGTCCTAGGTGAGAAATTCACAGCATTGCCTGGAGTTCCCTGAGTTTCCCTGAGTCTCCAGGCAGGTGGGGAGGAGCCGCGTCTCAGGGCAGCTCCAGGTGGGATGATGTTGGGGCGAGAGGTCTCAGGGCTCCTGGGGCCAGAGATACAGGAAGATCAGCAGTGGTGAGGCCCCGGGGGAGAGGGAGGGTTTGTGGGGAAGCCTGAGGGTCGGCTCCTGGAAACCATGAGCACCTTTTCCCAGGTGTTTCTAAGAAGCCATCACTCTCAGTGCAGCCGGGTCCTGTCGTGGCCCCTGGGGAGAAGCTGACCCTCCAGTGTGGCTCTGATGCTGGTTACGACAGATTTGTTCTGTATAAGGACGGGGAACGTGACTTCCTCCAGCTCGCTGGCGCACAGCCCCAGGCTGGGCTCTCCCAGGCCAACTTCACCCTGGGCCCTGTGAGACCCTCCCACGGGGGCCAGTACAGATGCTACGGTGCACACAACCTCTCCTCCGAGTGGTCGGCCCCCAGTGACCCCCTGGACATCCTGATCACAGGTGAGGAGCCCAGCGGGTTCAGTCAGGGACCCAGGCTCCGCACAGGCCCTGCTGGGGGACACCAGGTGGTGATGGCCGGGATGAGGTGTGGGGGTCCTAAGGGAGGGAGAGACAGAGAGAGACAGGGGTGGGCGGGGAGGGGAGACTCAGAGAAAACAGAGACAGAGAGACTGAGGGTCCCAGGGAGAGGCCTGGGGAGGTGTCAGCTCAGAACAAGGTGGGGCAGCCCCTCACCCATCCTTCTTCTCTCTAGGACAGATCCCTGACAGACCCTCCCTCTCGGTGCAGCCGGGCCCCACAGTGGCCTCAGGAGAGAACGTGACCCTGCTGTGTCAGTCATGGCAGCAGTTCCACACTTTCCTTCTGACCAAGGCAGGAGCAGCTGATGCCCCCCTCCATCTAAGATCAACACAGAAATCTCCTCAGTACCAGGCTGAATTCCCCATGAGTCCTGTGACCTCAGCCCACGCGGGGACCTACAGGTGCTACGGCTCACTCAACTCCGACCCCTACCTGCTGACTCACCCCAGTGAGCCCCTGGAGCTCGTGGTCTCAGGTGGGGGCCTTGACCCTGTCCTCTCTGAGCTCAAAGGCTCAGCTCAGGCGCTGCCCCAGGAGAGCTCTGGTCTGGGATGGAGTGAGTGGGGGTCTGAGAGGGGCTCAGCCAGAGGGGGACTCACCCTCAGAGGGAAGGAGGAGAACGGGGCCCTCCCAGGCCTGCCCACACTCAGGGGTATCGCCAGCATCATGGACAGGAGAGGTGGGTGGAGGGAGGGGCTGGGGAGGCCACAGGGCCCATGTAGAGAAATTTGGTTTGAGGTGGAGACTTCAGGGAAGCCCCGGCTCCTCAGCCTCCTCTCACTCTTTTACCCAGGACCCTCTGGGGGACCCAGCTCCCCCACAACAGGCCCCACCTCCACATCTGGTGAGTCCCTGAGGCTTCTGGACTCAAGGGAGTGCGGCCTCCCCCAGGGCAGCCCTGGGTCTCCCAGAGAATCCCATTCCCCTCAAAGACTCGGGCACGAGCTTCCCTCCAGGGAGCCAGGCAGAGCCAGAGGAGGGGCCACAGGCTCCCAGGGGCTCTGAGGCTGGGCTGGTGAGGGGCGGGGGGTCGAGGCAGAGGGAGATGTTGAGGCCCAGCCTGGGGGAGGAGCAGCCGGGCTGATGTGGGGAGCAGGGCAGCCCCAGCCCTCACCTCCCTATCCTGACCCAGCAGGCCCTGAGGACCAGCCCCACACCCCCACCGGGTCGGATCCCCAGAGTGGTGAGTGGGGGCTCTGAGTGGGAGGTGGGCGGGGTCCAGGGGAGGCAGGGGTGGGTTCTGTCCTAGGTTCAGGCTCCTCTGGAGGTGGTGATGTGGACAGGCCCCTCCCCTGCCTGGGCCTCAGTTTCTCCAAGTGTAAAGGCGAGAGGCCTGCAGGTGGGAAAGTTCCTTTCAGCTCTCACTCCCAGCTGTGCCCTCCTGGGAGAGGAGGCCCCTCAGGGAACCTCCCAGACCCGATTTCAGTGGGGGCCTGTCCTGTCCCACCTGCAGCAGAGACGGTGACCTGGGGCAGGGGAGGGGAGCAGAGTCATGGTTCAAGACAGTCAGGCTCTTTCCCTGCAGCTCCGGGACTCGGCTCTGGTGCAGGAACAAGGGCTGCAGGTCAGACTCCCGGGTTCCCTTCCCAGCTCTGCCGCTTCCTGGCTGGGGGCCCGGGGCAGGCGATTCCCCTCTCTGAGCGTCAGTTTTTCATCTGTAGAGTGGGTGGGGTGGATGTTTCTGTGCTGCACGACTGTTGTGGGGGTTGGAGGTGGTGAATAGAAGGTCCAGCAGTCACCTGCACACAGTAGGCGCTCATTTCAATGACATCACCCCCATCCCTGACATCATCGTGCTCAAGGTCTGGGAAGGCACCTGGGGGTTGTGATCGGCATCTTGGTGGCCGTCGTCCTCCTGCTCCTCCTCCTCCTCCTCCTGTTCCTCGTCCTCCGACACCGACGTCAGGGCAAACGCTGGACATCGAGTGAGTAGGGAATGGGGGGACCCTGAGGGCCGACTGAGGGTGGGCTCAGGGCACAGCCAAAGAGAATCCAAACCTCTGGGCAAATGCAGCTTTGAGAAACTGTTCCAGCATTTCTCACCAGGTGAATGGAGAAAGCACTTAATGTCAGTCCCATCTACAAATGTAAAGTGTCCTCCGGGCTCAGTCCCATCTACAAATGTAAAGTGTCCTTTGGGCTCTGTCCATCTCATGAGGTATTTGGAACATGGAGGCAGGAGTGTTTTCAGGTTTCCTTCCTTACCTTTGAGCTGTGTGTGCGGGGCGAAGGGGGCTCCAATGTTCCCAGGGCTGAGGCTCTGTCCTTCTTCCCCCAGCCCAGAGAAAGGCTGATTTCCAACATCCTGCAGGGGCTGTGGGGCCAGAGCCCACAGACAGAGGCCTGCAGAGGAGGTAATTCTGTCCGAAGACCCCAGATTCCCACTCGCTCGTGGCCCATACACTGCCCCCAAAGCTCCCATTCCTCCCCCAGGTCCAGCCCAGCTGCCGATGCCCAGGAAGAAAACCTCTGTGAGTGAGAGGAAGAGGTGACCAGCCAGGAGGGAGATGGGGGCCCCGAAGTTTCCGTAGCAATGGGGAAAGCGGCACCGGCTGGAAAGGGTCTGGGGCTCAGGGTGAGATGATCTCACCCCACACTGTGGGACCTCAGGGACATTGCAGCCCCTCCCTGCATCTCAGTGGCCCCATGTGGGAGCTGAGCAGGGGCTGGCAGGACTCAGAGGTCCCAGGGAACCTTCCCAAGAGACGAACCCCTTGCTCTGCCCCAGCAGATGCTGCCGTGAAGGACACACAGCCTGAGGACGGAGTGAAGCTGGACACTCGGGTGAGGCCCCGCCCCTGTCCCGGCCACCAAAGGCCTCCTGGTGCCAGATCTAATCCTGCAGGACTTCTCTGTCCTCCTTCCCCCGGCTCTCAGCATCGTCACGGTGGACTCCTCCTTGTCCAGCACGCTGCCTCCCGCCTGCTGTGACCTCACTCTCTCCTGCTGTCCTGGGACCTCGTGGGCCTCCTCCCGGGTCCCCTTCCTGCTCCTCATCCTCTGTTTGGCCGTCTGGTTGTTAGAGCGCTCCCCAGGCCTCAGGAGGATGAGGAATAAATGAACCACCCCGGTCCCCTGGGCTCCCCTTCATTCATTCATCCAGCGAGTGTTCCCAGGGAGCTCACTGTGGATTGGGCTCCCCATGGGAGCTGCAGACACAGCAGGGAGCAAAGCCGCCCCCGCCTCCTGAGCTCACCTCATGGTGGGAGACAAAATGCAAATAAATGCGCCGTGTCCAGGAGTGCAACGTGCTGTAAGGAACATAAACCAGGGAAAGGGCAGAGAGTGTGGGGCAATGGGGCCAGACTGAATGGAAGGGGAGGGCTGTCTGCTCAGCTGTCATCTGAGAAACCTGGACGGAGGGGGCCACACGATCCTCTAATGGATGAGCCCCTGTAGGCAGAGGAAACAGCTGTGCAAAGGCCCCGAGGCAGCAGCGAGCTCTTGCAGGAAGGCCACATGAGGCTGCAGCCAAATGGGCAAGGTCAGAGTGAGGAGCAGAGGCCAGAACCACAGGGAGGGAGCAGCCAGACCCTCCACGGCCTTAGGGCGTCCCTGAGATTCCATCAGGAAAGGGATGTAATCGGATCACCCGGGGAACAGTGAGGAAAATTGACTCCAGGGGGTCAGGAGGATTCAAGGACACCCCCCACCACTGTCTCTCTCCAGGAGAGCCCACACGATGAAGACCCCCAAGCAGTGACGTATGCCAAGGTGAAACACTCCAGACCTAGGAGAGAAATGGCCTCCCCTCCTTCCCCACTGTCCGAAGAATTCCTGGACACAAAGGACAGACAGGCGGAAGAGGACAGGCAGATGGACACTGAGGTGAGTCCTTTCCTCTCCAGACCCCCAGGCCTCCCCCACCCCCACCACGTTCCTTCCCTCTCACTCTCCCCCCTGCAGCCTGCTGCATCTGAAGCCCCCCAGGATGTGACCTATGCCCAGCTGAACAGCTTGACCCTCAGATGGGAGGCAATTGAGCCTCCTCCATCCCAGGAAGGGCCCTCTCCAGCGGTGCCCAGCATCTACGCCACTCTGGCCATCCACTAGCCCAGGGGGGGACGCAGACCCCACACTCCACGGAGTCTGGAATGCATGGGAGCTGCCCCCCAGTGGACACCATTGGACCCCAGCCAGCCTGGATCTACCCCAGGAGACTCTGGGAACTTTTAGGGGTCACTCAATTCTGCAGTATAAATAACTAATATCTCTACAATTTTGAAATAAAGCAACAGACTTCTCAATAATCAATGAAGTAGCTGAGAAAACTAAGTCAGAAAGTGCATTAAACTGAATCACAATGTAAATATTACACATCAAACGATGAAATTGGAAAACTACAAGCCACGAATGAATGAATTAGAAAAGAAAAAAAGTAGGAAATGAATGATCTTGGCTTTCCTATAAGAAATTTAGGGCAGGGCGCGATGGCTCACGCCTGTAATTCCAGCACTTTGGGAGGCCGAGGCGGGCAGATCACGAGTTCAGGAGATCGAGACCATCCTGGCCAACATGGTGAAACCCTGTCTCTCCTAAAAATACAAAAATTAGCTGGGTGTGGTGGTGGGCGTGCCTGTAATCCCAGCTATTTGGCAGGCTGAGTCAGGAGAATCGCTTGAACCAGGGAGTCAGAGGTTTCAGTGAGCCAAGATCGCACCACTACTCTCCAGCCTGGCGACAGAGGGAGACTCCATCTCAAATTAAAAAAAAAAAAAGAAAGAAAGAAAAAGAGAAAAAAGAAATTTAGAAGAATAACAAGTTATTCCAAATGAAGGCATAAGAAAGGGAATAATAACAATAATAAGAGGAGTTGTTCATGAGGAAAAACCAAAGCTTGAAAATTCAACAAAGCCAGTGAAGCTCATTCTTGAAAACATGAATCACACTCATGAATTCTAACTACAATGAGCAAGAGAAAGAAAGAGCAGGCACGCATTTCCATATGGGAGTGAGTCAGCAGACAGCCCTACAGATCCTACACACATTTTCAAAAACTAACAATGGAACAGGCGGCAAACCTATGCCAACATATTAGAAATTGCAGATTAAATAGATGAAATATTCTAAACTGGAGTTTACGTAATGAACATAAGAGTAATCAGAGAATCTGACTCATTTTAGATGTGTATGTGTGTATATATGTGTGTGTGTGTGAAAAACATTGATTATAATAAAAATGATCCCATGGTATAAACTCGAGTTCACGAAGCTTCATTGGTGATTTCTTACAAATACTGACACACTAATGAAACACACAAACACACCCAGAGCATCACAAATGTTTCTTGAGAATAGAAAAATGGCAATGTGCCCGGGTGCGGTGGCTCACGCTTGTAATCTCAACACATAGGGTGGCAGAGGCGGCAGATTACTTGAGGCTGGGAGTTCAAGACCAGCCTGGCCAACACGGCAAAACCCCATCTCTACTAAAAATACAAAAATTAGTCGGACGTGGTGGCGCACACTGCAGTCCCAGCTACTTGGGAGGCAGAGGCAGGAGAATCACTTGATCCCAGGAGATGGAGGCTGCAGTGAGCTGAGATCCCGCCCCTGCACTCCAGCCTGGTCAACAGAGCCAGACTCTGTCTCAAAAAATTTAAAAAAAAAAAAAGTCATGACATATAAAATAGAATTTTCCATTCTATAACAGGCATATTTTAAACTCTACAGTTTTTCTGTTTCAAAATAATATTTTTTTTAAATTTTATTTTAATGTTTTACTTTATTTTATTTGGCAGTTTAAAATTCTACATATTTAGGGTGTGCAACATGGTATTTTAATATGCCCTGTGAAATCGCTAGGTCAAGCTAATTAACATCTGTAACATCACGTAGTTATCTTTCTGTTAAGAGAACATTTAAAATCCACTTTCTTACCAATTTTTGCATATGCAATCCATTTTTAGCAACTGTAGTCACCATATTGTACAACGGATCTGCCAAACTTACTCCTCCTGTCTAACTGAAGTGCGGTATCCTTCGATGCAGCTCTCTGATTCCACCCCAGCCCAGCTCCCGGGGACCACCTTCTACTCTCTACTTCCATGAGTTCAACTGGGGCAATCCGTACATAAGTGAGATCAGGCAGCAGGTGTCTTCCCGTGCCTTCTTTATTCCACGTAGCGTGATGTCCTCTAGGCTCGTCCATGTTGTCACAAATGAAACAATTTCCTTCTTCTAGAAGGCAGAATAGTTTTTCGCTGTGTTTATACTGAGCGCTTCATTTTCTGTATCCATTCGCCTGCTGATGGACGCTTGGCCGGGTTCCATGTCTTGGTTATGGTGGCTAAAGCTGTCATGAACATGGGAGGGCGGGCATCTCTTCAACGTACTGATTCCATTTCCTTTAGATACACACCCAGCAGTGAAATTGTTGAAACATAGGGTAGCTCTGATCATTAACTTCTGAAAAACATCTGTAGTATTTTTGTGGTCATTGTACTCATTTACATTACCACTAGCAGAGGGCAGGGGTTCTATTTTTTCTACATCCTCGGCAACACTTGTTACTCTACTCTTTTTCATAGTAACCATCCTAACAGATGTGAGGTTATAGCTTCTTAAAGTTTATATGTATGTAAGTATATGCATATATGTATATATGCAAATGTATGTGTTCATACATAAACATCCATACATACATATGTACATATGTGCAGATACGTATGTACATATATATGCATGAGTATTGTATGTATATATGTATATACATGTATACACATATATGTGTAAAAAGTGAAATTTTGCAGTGAGATATCACCTCACAGCTGTTAGATTGCCTATTATCAGAATGGTGAAAGATCAGTGTTGGTGAGCATGAGGAGAAAAAATCCTTACACACCATTGGTGGATATGTAAATTAACACAGCCATTTTAGAAAACAGTATGGAAGCTCCTCAAAAAACTAAACGTGCAGCCACCATATAATCCAGCAAGCCCACTGCTGGGTGTATACCCAGAAGAAATGAAATTGGCCACAGAAGAGACGTCCACACTCCTAAGCTCATTGCAGCACTATTCACAATTGCCAAGTTACAAAAATATTCTATACTTTTGAAAAAGGATTCATTTCTCCTTTCCCTGTAGAGAAAACGGGCTCTAATTACACATTAGCTGAGCTCTGAGTACTCACCCATGTATGTATCTATGAGGGTGCATGTTCGTGTGTGTGTGTTTCAGTATGTGGTTTTTCTATTCTGAGTGCTCATGTGTGTATCTATGAGGGTGCATGTTCACATGTGTGTGTGTGTTTGAGTATGTGGTTTTTCTATTCTGAGTACTCACCCACGTATGTATCTATGAGGGTGCATGTGCATGCGTGTGTGTGTCTGTTTCAGTGTGTGGTTTTTCCCATTTTTCCTCCCTCGAGGATATCGCATTGTATGTTTTGGATTCTTTGATCTTCCAATTAAATTACAGCATTTAGAACTGCTTTCACTAAGTGTGAAAACAATAAAAAATTTTTTTAATTGTGGCTCTGGAAATACCTTCCTTTCCCTTTCACTCTGTATCAAGATTTGTAAATTTTTTAAAATTTTTATTGTTATTTTAAGTTCTGCGGTACATGTGCAGGATCTGCAGGTTTGTTACACAGGTAAACATGTGCCATGGTGGTTTGCTGCACCTGTCAACCCATCACCTAGATATTAAGCCCAGCATGCATTGGCTGTTGTTCCTAACCCTCTCCCTGTCCCGACTCACCCTCCTCCAACAGGTCTCAGTGTGTGCTGTCCCCCTCCCTGTGTTCATGTGATCTCACTGTTCAGCTCCCACTTATAAGTGAGAGCATGCAGTGTTTGCTTTTCTGTTTCTGCATTGGTTTGCTGAGAATAATGGCTTCCAGCTCCATCCATGTCCCTGCCAAGGACATGATCTTGTTCCTTTTTATGGCTGCATAGTGTTCCATGGCGTATATGTATCACATTTTCTTTATCCAGTCTATCGTTGATGGGCATTTGGGTTGATTCCAGGTCTTTGCTATTATGAATAGTGTTGCAAAAAACATATTCATGCATGTATCTTTGTAATAGAATGATTTATATTCCTTTGGGTATATACCCAGGGATTGCTGGGTCAAATGGTATTTCTGGTTCTAGATCTTTGAGGAATCACCACACCATCTTCCACAATGGTTGAACTAATTACATTCCCACCAACAGTGTAAAAGCATTTCTATTTCTCTGCAACCTCACCAGCATCTGTTTCTCCTTGACTTTTTGATAATCGCAATTCCAACTGGTGTGAGATGGTATCCCATTGAGGTTTTGACTTGCATTTCTCTAATGACCAGTGATGTTGAGCTTTTTTCCATGTTTCCCGGCCACATGAATGTCTTCTGAGAAGTGTCTGCTCATGCCTTTTGCCCACTTATTAATGTTTTATTCTTGTAAATTTGTTTAAGTTCCTTGTGGATTCTGGATGTTAGACCTTTGTCAGATGGACAGATTGCAAAAATTGTCTCCCATTCTGTAGCTTGTCTGTTCGCTCTGATAATGGTTTCTCTTGCTGTGCAGATGCTCTTTAGTTTAATTTGATCCCATTTGTCAATTTTAGCTTTTGTTGCAATTGCTTTTGGTGATTTCTTCATGAAGTCTTTGCCCGTGCCTATGTCCTGAATTATATTAAATAAAGCATAAGGGAAAAGATGTAGAAGGGAAAGTACATGTAATGGTTAAGGCGTCTACTGCCAATCCCTCCCCGTTCCTCAAGATGAAGCCTGACATGCTGGGTTTAATGTGTGAGACAAGCTGCCAACAGGTCGTTTGCCTTTGTCTTTAATAATTTGGATTAACACAGAAGTCTTCACCATGAATTTCTGAAGGCCTTTCTTTAGTATCTCCTGGTGTTGAATTTGCTGTTGGACAGTCCAATCCCAGTGAGCATGCAAATCCATTGGAAATAATCTGCATTTTTACAAATAAATACTTTTAGGATTTTTTTTTTGTTTCCAGGCCAGACTTCCTTGTATTTTTTTAATGAGTTAAAAATTATATAATATAAAAATAACATTTAAAAACCCACAATTCAGGCCGGGCACGGTGGCTCATGCCTGTAATCCCAGCACTTTGGGAAGCCGAGACGAGCGGATCACTTGAGGTCAGGAGTTTGAGACCAGCCCGGTCAACATGGCAAAACCCCGTCTTTACTAAAAATACAAAAATTAGCCAGGCATGGTGTCAAGCACCTGTAATCCCAGCTACTCGGGAGACTGAGACAGGAGAATTGCTTGAACCTGGGAGGCAGAGGTTGCAGTGAGCAGAGATTGCGCCACTGCACTCCAGCCTGAGTGACAGAGCAAGACTCTGTCTCACACAAAAACAAAAACAAAAGCAAAAACAACCCCCACAATTCAGCCTAGGATCTGTTTATTAAATTTACATTTGTCTTTTTGCTTAAGATTGCTTTGGTATTCTTCCTCTTTTTGGTTCCATATGAATTTTAGGATTTTTTTCTAATTCTGTGAAAAAAATGATGTTGATATTTTGATGGGAATTGCATTGAACCTAAATATTGCTTTGGGAAGTGTGATCATTTTCACAATATTGATTCTGCCAATCCATGAGCATGGGATATATTTCTATTTTGCTGTGTCATCTACGATTTCTTTCAGCAGCATTTTGTTGTTCTTCTTGTAGAGATCTTTCACCTCCTCGGTTAGGTATATTCTTAGATATTTTTAATTTTTGCAACTGATGTACAAGGGATTGAGTTTTGCAGCAACCTGGATGAGCTGGAGGCCATTATTCATGACACCACATCCAGCTAATTTTTGTATTTCTTGTAGAGATGAGGTTTTGCCATGTTGCCCAGGCTGGTCTTGAACTCCTGGGCCCAAGTGACCCGCCCGCCTTGACCTCCCGAAGTGCTGGGACTGCAGGCATGAGCCACGGTGCCCGGCCCATCATAGCACTTTTGATCATTAGGATAATTCCTCCTCCTTGTCAGTTTTGGACACATGCTCCCCACATGCCTCATCTTCCAGAGAGGGTTTCCACCAGGGCTGTGCTGGGAGTTAAGCCTGGAAGAGGGGAGATGGTTCCACCTGCCAGTGCCACATGAGTCTGCTCAGGGCTGTAACCAGCAGGGAGGGTCCAGTGTGAGCCTCAGACTCGCATGTGGGACAGACGCCCATGTGTGACAACGCTCCAGTGAATCTGTTTCACACACATGGAGGAGGCGGCTCAGGGCTGACCATGGACCTGAGTCAATGAGCAGAGATATCCCAGTGCCATCCACAAACACAGGGGAGAAGGAGCCACAACTTCCCACTTTCATCCAAAACCCCAACCCTTCCCTGTCTGTGAGGGCCCTGGGGTTCTCCTCTGTCTCATACAGAGGCAGAAACCTCCCCCTTAGTGACCCCCAGACTTTGCAAGTCACCAGCAGCCACTCGGCTCTGACCTCTTCTGCTTCTTAAGGTTTCCTGCCTATGACAGGAAGTCTCATTTCTCATTTTCTTCATAGGACCGTGGCTACATATTTCAGAAACATTATAAGTAGGTTTTCCCCATGTTAGGAGCAGATGTGGGCTGTTGAGCACATAAGTCACTCACCGTGACTGTGCAGTCCAACACCAGGATCCACTCATGTTTCAACCCCCAAGTCTTAACCCGGTCTGGAAATGTACGATGACTGAGGCCCTCCCATGACCCAGGCACAACTGGTCCCCAAAACCACTCAGGAGGGGGGGTTTATGACAACAAGCTCCAAATGAGGAAACCGAGGCTCAGAGATGGGACTTACTGCCCAAGATCATGCAGGCAGGGGTGAAGGTGAGCAATTCAGAAAAAATTAACTCCCTATCCCACCCCCAAATCAGAGCTCAAGACAAGTACTTGTTCCCAAAACCTTGAAGGCAGACTGAGATGCAGGGGAATGCCCAAGGAAGCGGGGCTGGGGGTGGGAGGGATGCCGAGGAGGCAGGAATGACTCAGAGGTTACTTTTAAGGGAGGGGGACCTGAACACTATTAAAAAAATAGGAAGAAAAAAAAGAAGGGAAGTCTAAGAAGGAAACTGGAAGAAATAAAACCCATACTCCAAAGACAAAAGAAGAGTCAGCATTTCTTTATTTCTTCTTTTTTTTTCTCATTGCCAATTGCAGCTCAACTTGAATTTCACAGCCCGATGTGAGATACGTCTCTGCTGATCTGAGCCTGTCCTGCAGCATGGACCTGCAGCTTTCCTGAAGCATCTCCAGGGCTGGATGCCATGGTAAGGATCCCGCAATGCTGTGTTGATGGACAGGCTGAAGGAGGGACAGGGACCCCACGGGGAGGCTCTGAGAAGAAGAACAAGCCCCCAGTCACCCTCACTTGGACAGGACAGACTCAGAAAGGTGCTGGGTCTATCGGCTTCTATGTCCTGACCCTTGATGAGATGAGGACAGATGAGGCAAATCACGGAAAAGGGTCAGGGAGATACCATTTCTGTATGAAGTATCTGAAGAGAGCCTGGTGCCTTCCCCAGCCCCAGCCTTGGGGAAATGAAAGTCAAGCTCCCGGAGAGGGCAGTTCCCCTTCTTGTGGGGCTGATGACGGGACAACCTCATGATGGAGAACCCAGGCTCCCAGTAGATTTACTCCATCCAGGAACTGTGGCTTCGTCCATCTGCACAGCCGGGGGCTGTGGGAGGAGATGCCATGACTCCCACCCGCAAACATCTGATCTGTCTTGATGAAATTGAAAGAGGGAGAGGGGAGACTGTAGCCTGGAAGGAATCCCGCCTCACAACTTGGTCCTGACTGAATAGAAGACCCCAGAGGCTCACAGAGATCCCAAGGTGGGGAGGATCTGCCCAGGGTTCAGGAGGCGAATCTCTCTCAGGAAGCTCCGTGACCCCCTCCCTAGTGTCGCTCCTGTGCCTCAGTGGGATTTGGAGAGGACGCCTTAGATTAGAGGGTATTGTTCAGTGGGATTGGAGAGGATGCCTTAGATTAGAGGGTATTGTGTCTTTCAGCAACAAAACCGTACAAAAAACACCTGGACATTTCACATCAGTGGATAAAGCATATCTTGTGCCAAATCAGGACCAAACTGCGGTGAAATTTAGGGTTCACACTATAGTTAATCACCTTTGAGGAAAGCATTCCAGGTTGGTGCCTATCTCTGTGATAAACGTCTCCCTTCCTGGCTACAGGTAATGGATTAAAGTAATACTGGCCGAACAGACACTATATTCACCTGATGATTATACTGAAAAATAGCCATAAAATTGTTCCCTCCAAATCCAATTCCCCTTTTGACTTTAGACAATTCTCTAAAGAAGATATACAAATGGCCAACAAACATATAAAAAACATGTATATGTGTGTATATATATGACTGAATACTTCAGTCATAAAAAGGAACAAAATAATGGCATTCGCAGCAACCTGGAGGCAGTTGGAGACCACTATTCTAAGTGAAATAACTCAGGAATGGAAAACCATCATCATATGTTCTCATAAGTGGGAGCTAACCTATGAGGATGTAAAGGCATAAGAAGGATATAATGGACTCTGGGGACCCAGGGGGAGCAATGGGAGGGGGTGAGGGATAAAAGACTACGCGTTGGGTACAGTGTACACTGCTCGGGTGATAGGTGTGCCAAAATCTCAAAAATCACCACTAAAGAACTTATGCATGCAACCAAACACCACCTGTTCCCCAAAAACTACTGAAACTTAAAAATAAATAAATAGATAAAAATAAATTCACCGCATTAAAAATGACAACGGCTGAAGCCCCAGTGGGCGCATGTTACAGGGTGCTCTTTTAGTTTTGGCCTTCCATAGGCAACTTGTGTGTATCAGCTCCATGAGACCCCTGCCTTCCTGCAAGGACAGACAGCTCTCTGTATCCCAGGGTTCTCGCCTTGGTGTACCGGAAGAACCGGATCACATGAGGGCTTGGAGAATGAGTGCAAGGTTTGATTGAGTGGAAATAGCTCCCAGCAGAAGAGAGATGGTTTTCTCCTGGAGTCGGGCCCCTGGTGGCCCGGGATCCCCTCTGACTGTCCCAGCCAAGCTCCATGTCGTTCTGCCAGTCGGTGGCCTGCGGTGTGTCGGTGGCCTGCGGTGTGCTGGTGCCCGTCATTGCGTTCCTCTCGACATCCAGCCATCTGTGTGTTCCTGCACTGACGTGCTCCTCTTGATGTTCAGCCGCCAGTGTCTTCTTCTTCCGCTGATCTGCGGACGTCCAGCTGCTTGTGTGTCTGCCTGCTCAGGTCTCGGAGTTGTTTTTTTTTTTTTTTTTTTTATACTTTAAGTTTTAGGGTACATGTGCACAATGTGCAGGTTAGTTACATATGTATACATGTGCCACGCTGGTGTGCTGCTCCCATTAACTCGTCATTTAGCATTAGGTATATCTCCTAATGCTATCCCTCCCCCCTCCCCCACCCCACAACAGTCCCCCGTGTGTGATGTTCCCCTTCCTGTGTCCATGTGTTCTCACTGTTCAAGTCCCACCTATGAGTGAGAACATGCGGTGTTTGGTTTTTCGTCCTTGCAATAGTTTGCTGAGAATGATGGTTTCCAATTTCATCCATGTCCCTACAAAGGACATGAACTCATCATTTTTTATGGCTGCATAGTATTCCATGGTGTATATGTGCCACATTTTCTTAATCCAGTCTATCATTGTTGGACATTTGGCTTGGTTCCAAGTGTTTGCTACTGTGAATAGTGCCGCAATATAGTTCAACCATTGTGGAAGTCAATGTGGTGATTCCTCAGGGATCTAGAACTAGAAATACCATTTGACCCAGCAATCCCATTACTGGGTATATACCCAAAGGATTATAAATCATGCTGCTATAAAGACACATGCACACGTATCTTTGGTAGTCTTTCTTTCTTTTACTCTAATAAATCTTGTACACCAGTATTATGCTTGACATACATTAGATGAGTCAAAACTGCCTGTGGAGGCCAGGCACCGTGGCTCACGCCTGTAATCCCAGCACTTTGGGAGGCCTAGACAGGTGGATCATCTGAGCTCAGGAATTCAAGACTAGCCTGGGCAACATGGTGAAACCCCATCTTTACCAAAAATACAAAACATTAGCTGGGCGCGTTGGCACGCACCTGTAGTCCCAGCTACTTGGGAGGCTGAGGTGGGAGGATCACTTGAGCCTGGGAGACAGAGGTTGCAGTGAGCTGAGATCACGCCCCTGCACTCCAGGCTGGGCGACAGAGCAAGACTCTGCCTCAAAAAATCGTTGCCAAGACCAACATCAAGAAGTTTATTCACATTTTCTTACAGTAGTTCTATGGTTTTAGGCCTTTAATCTATTTTGACTCTTTAGTCCATTTTGAGTTGTTTTTTGTGAATGGTGTAAGATGAGGGCTTAATTTTTTTCTTCTGCATATGGATATCCAATTTCCGCGAGATAATTTATTGAAGAGACTGTATTTTCCGCATCATTTATTTTCAACCATGTAGGCTTTTTTCATTCTGTTTTTTCATTTCTCTCTTCTGAGTGAGTAATTTTAAATAAACATTTTTCAAGTTTGCTGATTCTGCTGCTAAGTCAAGTTGAATATTAAAGCTTTTTATCGATTTTTTTAGTCCAATCATTGTATTCTTCAGTTCACTGTGTTCTTGTTTATGATTTCTATTTTTTATTTAACTTTCCATAATGTTCATAAATTGTTTTTCTGATAACACTGAATTGTCTATATGTATTCTCTTGTAACTAAATGAGCTTCTTAAAGATGATTGTTTTGAAATTTTTATCATGTAATTTATACATCTCCATTTCTTTGGGGTCAGCCACTGACATTTTTTTTTCTTTGATGGTGTTATGTTTTCTTGTTTCTTCATCTTTTTAAAATTCTGGTTTTGTTGTCTTTGCATTCAATAAAGCATTTTTCTCAGCCAGTTAGTAAAGACAAGAGAAACACCTTCACAAGCCAAACTAGCTAGAGGTTGTGGAGTATATCTCAAGCATTTTTACGAATAATTTGCCTCAGTTTTCTTGTTACCTTTTGTGGGTACAATCTTCATTTTATTTTTTGTTTGTTTGTTTATTTGTTTGTTTTCAACCTACAAAGTCAGGCCAGGTGCTGGGTGTCTCCTGTTTATCTTCCCAGGCCAGTGGCCTAAGTTTTACAGAGTTGCGTGCCCTTTCTTAATCTGGCAGAGTTGAGCTGCTGCTGCTATCTATGTGCTGTCTCCGGGATAGGGTGTGCACTTTGTAGGGGCTCATGCTCATTGTCTGCAAAGTCTCATAGGGCTCATCTTTGGAGAGCACGCAGATTGCTGAGGACCATGCCAGCCAGTTCTAGGGGCTGCAAGTGAGGCATTCCACTTGATTTATGCATGGGTTTTTTGTTAAGTTTTGCAAGTCAGTTAGTAGGATCTACAGCCTGTTTTTGAGACCTGTGTGTTGGTTGCTGTGAGCTCTTGCATCTTCTACTGCTCGTAGCCCCTCCAAACTATTCAGTCATGCCATTGCCTTCAGTGATCTAGATGCGACATGGATGGAGTGGGTATCTTGGGCAATTTCCCCTGAGACTGAGTAAGGAGGGTGCTCAATCTGTTCTCAGTTTCCCCTGTGGGAAGAGTTGCAGGCTGTAGGGCCTCTCTTGACCCCACAAGCAGTGCCACCTTGGGGAAGGGAGGATGCATGTAAATTAACTGTTATTTTTGCCCTCTTCAATAACATATTATTCAATTTGCTATTCAAACAGGGTGCTGGAATATCCCCACTGGACTCCTGGATTCTCAAAGAATTATTTCTGTTCATGCGTGGTAGTAAAAATTGATGTTTCTGTGGAGGTATGTTGGCCAGAATCATGTATTCCACCATATTAATGGTGTCACTCCTCTTGCCTTGTGTTTTAATTATAATTTCCTAAAGAAAATTAATGATTTTGGAAAAATATAGATTTGAAGGTATAATAGCACAAAGTTATTTTGAAATGTCAGAACTGAGACACAATGACTCGTTTATTTGTGTCTTGCATTCTCCACTCTGCAATTCTGCCCCATGGTTGTAGCTTCAGTCGGATCCACCCATTTTCATATTCACCACTGATCTGTAATTTAGGGGTTTTAGCAGCCATTCATGTTTATTGCTTACAAACTCAATGTACAGATTATCCAAGTCTGTCCTGCCTTTGTCATTATTAGGTGGAAAACCTCTACAGAGAAAAGAAACTTTCCTAAGGAATATTTCGGACAGAAAAGAGAGATCTTGATTCTTGCTTTCATTTTCACCTTTTCAATGCAGTAATTTGGTTATTTACTATTACTCAAATGTGAAGTGTCATTAGTTTGCTTGTTTTATTTTTAGCAGTAGTAAACACATAGGGTTTGCATATGTTCATTAGTTTTAATCCATTACACATATTTTTTGATACTATAAATATCCCACCCTTTGCTGTCTGGAATCCTTCATGATAGTTTTTCTGTTCTGGTTACAGGAATTAGATGGTATTTGATAACTTCTTTTGCTTTCTTGTACAATAAGGGGTTCTAAAATCATCTCCTACATTAACTGTTTTAAATGTGAATTGAGCTATTTCTTCAGGGAGAAATTTAAAATTTTGACTGCATATATTTTTAATATTAAATGTTTGATGATATAGTCATATGTTTACTATATATAGACAAAATTATCTAGTTATTTTAATCATTATTATAAATTATTATAGAATATGTTATACAACATACTATGCAATTTATTTTTAAAATTATAAATTTATAATACGATAAGATATACAGCATAATATATGTTATGTATAAAACATATAACCAAATAAATTCGCTTAAAATTCAGTGGAAATAATTTCTCTTGCTTAGTAAAGCCTTAATTTGTTATGAAGTTAGATTCACTTTTTTCCTGTTTAGGTTTGTGTTAAGTTTATTAGTTATACCTGAAAATATTTTCGTATCAGATATATTCAAGAAAATATGCATATATTTTCAAAACAAAACAACAAACAATACACAATAAGATGAGTCTAGTTTCATCTTGTCTCTCTCTCTTTTTTTTTTTTTTTTAAAAAAAAGGAGTTTCACTTTTGTTGCGCAGGCTGGAGTGCAATGGCACGATCTCGGCTCACTGCAACCTTCGCCTCCTGGGTACAAGCGATTCTCCTGCCTCAGCCTCCCGAGTAGCTGGGATTACAGGCGAGCGCCACCACACCTGGCTAATTTTGTTTTTTTTAGTAGAGATGGGGTTTTGCCATGTTGCCCAGGCTAGTCTTGAATTCCTGACCTCAGGTGATCCTCCCGCCTCGGCCTCCCAAAGTGCTGGGATTACAGGCATGAGCCACTGCACCCGGCCCATCTTGTCTCTTTTGTGCTGTTTCCTCTCTCCCTCACAAGTATCCACTTTTAAAGGTTTTGAGGTATTATTTAATTTTTTAAGTAGAAAAAGATAGACACACACACAAACATAACAATATACTATTTACCTCTAGCTCATCGTAAACCTAATTGCACATGATGTTCAGAGTATTTTGTTGCTGTTCTCATTCCTGCCTCCCATAATCGTCAGGGTCAGCTGTAAAATGAACATCCTCACATCCACAGCTGCTCAGTGCTCCATTGTGGGGACGCCCAGGGGTTTATTCAGTCTCTCTTTAATTGACACTGGGTGGGATCCAGTCGTGGTGGTGTTACAAATAATAATTCGGCACGTAATATCTCTGTATTCTGAAAGTTGCTCTTAATGTTTGTATTCCCTTGAGATAATAAGTCTCTGAAGAAAAGGCATTTTATGGATGCAATGAGAATAACCCAATTTTCTTTTTTACGTCTCTAGCTTCCTCTGATTCAAATAAAATCAAATTCCAACATCAAGATAATTAATATATTAATCACCTCAGTTAGTTATTATTTCTGTGTGCATGTGTGTGTGCAGTGAAAATACTTAGGATCTACTCTCAGCTAATTTTAAGTGTACAATACAGTATTGTTACCTATAGTTTTCATTCCATACATTAGCTTTCCAGAATTATTCATTTCGGAGAATTGAAACTTTGTATCCTTTGACCAACATCTTATTTTTCCCATTTCCAGCCCCTGCTAACCACCATTCTACTCTCAGCTTCTATGAATTTCACTATTTTACATTCCACAATTATGTGAGATTATAAGATATTTATCTATTAAGAGTTGGATTCATTTCACTTAGCATAATGTCATTTGGGTCCAATCCTGCTATCGCAAATGATCTGATTTTCTTCTTTTTCAAGACTGAATAAAACTTTATATTTATTATACTATGTTATCTTAATCCGTTCCTCCATCAGTGGGCATTTACGTCATTTATTTACCTCGGCTATTGTGAATACTGGTGCAGTGAATTCATCAGTGTGGATATCTCTTCAAGATCTTGATTTGAGTTCTTTTGGATAATTATCCGGAAGTTGAAATCTGGTGTCTTATAGTTCAATTTTTAACATTTTGAGGAAATGTGATACCATTTCTATAATGGATGGATCGGTTTCTGTTAACTTAAATCAGGGTATTGTCTTTCTCACTCAGACCGCTGCTGGAATCCTTGGAAATTCTTCACTCCTTTACTTTTTTAGCTTTACTTTTATCACTTCACAGATATTGAGACCCAGAGACCTGATTCTCAGCCAGCTGGTCTTAGCCAACAACCTGGTTCTTTTCTCTAAACGAATCCCCCAGACAATGGCAGCTTTTGGAATGAAATCCTTCCTGGACGAGGCTGGATGAAACTTGTCTTCTATCTATACACAGAGTGGCCAGAGGGGTTTCCCTCAGCACCGCCTGTCTCCCCAGTGGCTTCCAGGCCATGAAGCTTCACCTCAGTATCTCTGGGAGGATGGAACTCCGAATTAGGTCCACAAAGTGCATTGTTTTCTGCTGCCCCCTCTGCTGGATCTTGCAAATTGTGGCAAATACCCATATTGCAATGCATGTAACTGGCCCAATGAAGAGCAAAAACGTGAGTATGGAATAAATGTATAGGTACTCTCCTCACCCATTCTAGGATGATTGCTATTCTTAGTAAATGCAGTTATTTTCTCCCTTGTGGATGGTATGTCTTTGGCCCTCATGGACTACACCAGCAGCTCCGTGATCCTCTTCTTATATAGACACAAGCAGACAGTCCAATGCATTCGCAGCCACGGCCTCTCCCCCTGAAAATCTCATGAAACTAGAGCCACACACACCATCCTCGTCCTGGTGAGCATGTTTGTCTCCTCTCATGGTCTAGCTGGTATTTTATCACTGTGAGTAACCTGGATTCAGAACCCAAGCCATTGGCTGAGAAGCATCTCTTTCCTGGTGTCTGCAGGATTCCTGACATTCAGCCCCTTTGGGTTCATTGTCAGTGACACCCAAGTCTCACAGTTCTGCACTGTCTGCTGGACAAGGAAGACAAATGCTCCAAGTGTGGTCTCTGGGCTCTAAGTTCCCTCTAGACAATTGCGTCCTTTATTTAATCACTTCTCCTCACAATATTTGTTGGATCATACATTATGCCAGTTAATATGCAAGGACTTTGGGACTCAGTATTGAATAAAAATGATAATAACCATAGCCTCATATTGCTTCTTAGGCTCTCAAAAAATGAACATGGTGTAAAAATTACCCAAACGTATGTCAGTTCCTCAGAAGATTTAACATAGAATTACCATATGACCTGGCAATTTCTGGGAAAATTAAAGCAAGGATTTAAAAGGATGCTCATATACTCATGTTCATAACAGCGTTATTCACATTAACAAAAAAGTAGAAACAACCCAAAGATGGATAAATGGATAAACAAATGTTATACAAACTAGGAAATACTGTTCAGTCTCTCAAAGAAATGAAATTGTGACTGACATACACTATAATATGGAGAGCCTTGAAGATATTATGCTAAGTGAAATAAGCCAGTCTCATAAAGGACAAATATTGCAAATATTGCTAAGATTCTATCTATACGAGCTACCTAGATTGGTCAAACTCACAGACTCAGGAAGTAGAATCACGGTTAACAGAGGCTTGGGGCCTGGAAACTGAGAGTTGGTGTTTACTGAATATAAAGCTTCAATTGGAAAGAAAATACTTTGGGGATGGTGATGGTGATGGTTGCACAGCAATGTCAAACCACTTCACAATACTGCACTGTAGAGTTAGAAAGAGTAAATATGGTAAATTTTATTTTTTTTTTTACTGTAATTTAAAATGAGAAAGAGTAGTAAAAACACACAAAAGACAGGAGCTAACAGATAAAGTGCACTAAGTTAGCCAAGCCAGAGCTTTAAGAACCATTATCACTTCTCTCTCTCTTTCACCCCACAATCAACATTAATCAGGTCCGACCATGTGTTCTGCCTTCTTAGCACTGCTCACATCTGTCCCCTCCTCTCTTATTTCCATGCACTCTGGCCCAGCTGGGCTTCTTCTCTCTTTGCCTGTGATTTGCTCTGTTCTCCTCCCTGGCTCAGACGTGCAGTCCCAGTCTCTCCTGATGCTTTGCCCCCACATTGAGGGCACTGCTGTTTCCCCACAGGTCACTCTGGTTTTGTTTGTTTGTTTGTTTTGAGATAGAGTCTCACTCTGTCACCCAGGCTGGAGTGCAATGGCGCGATCTTGGCTCACTGCAACCTCCACCTCCCAGGTTCAAGTGATTCTCCTGCCTCAGCCTCCCAAGTAGCTGGGATTACAGGTATACGCCACCACGCCCAGCTAATTTTTTGTGTTTTTAGTAGAGACGGGGTTTCACCATGTTGGCCAGGCTGGTCTTGAACTCCTAACCTCGTAATCAGCCCACCTCGGCCTCCCAAAGTGCTGAACTCCTAATATACCCTCTGTCCTTTCCCGCCTTGTCTGTGCCCTGGAGGCTGACTCTATGGATTGCATCATCAATGTCTCCTTGCCTTTAGTGTCTGAGTTCAACCATGGGAGGCACTGTCAGGAGAGCAGAGGGTGAGAGGAGAGAGAGGCCAGGGAATCTATTCCCACACATACATCCTGCCAGGCTGTGGTTTGTCAGCAACTGAGCTCCTCTACCCATGACATCAGCTCCCACGAGGCACCTCCCATCTCCCACACAGAGCTCTCTCCACCCCTTGACCTCCCATCTTGGGAGTGGCAGTGGCTTCCTGGGGTGCTTCATCCCTCTCATTTGCCCACATCTTCATACACTTGTTTTCTTTCTTTTTTTTTTTTTTTTTTTTTTTGACCGAGTCTCGCTCTGTCGCCCAGGCTGGAGTGCAGTGGTGCGATCTCGGCTCACTGCAAGCTCTGCCTCCCAGGTTCACGCCATTCTCCTGCCTCAGCCTCCAGAGTAGCTGGGACTACAGGTGCCCGACACCACACCCAGCTAATTTTTTGTATTTTTAGTAGAGACAGGGTTTCACCGTGTTAGCCAGGATGGTCTCGATCTCCTGACATTGTGATCCGCCTGCCTCGGCCTCCCAAAGTGCTGGGATTACAGGCGTGAGCCACCGCGCCTGGCCTATACACTTCTTTTACTATTTCCATTTTTTATTTTAGAATTGGGGGTACATGTGTAGGTTTGTTACCAAGGAATATTGTGTGGCATTGAGGTCTGGAGTAAGACTGAACCCCTCACCCAGGTAGGGAGCATGGTACCCAACAGGCAGTTTTTCAGCCCCATCCCCCTCCTCTCCACCCTCAGTGGTCCCCAGCGTCTACCGTTGCCATCTTTATGGGAAGATGTGTACCTAATATTTAGCTCCCACTTATAAGTGAGAATATGTGGTATTTGGTGTTCAGTTTCTACATTAGTTTATGTAAGATAATGGCCTCCAGCTGCATCCATGTTGCTGCAAAGGACATGAGTTAATTCTTTTTTATGGCTGTGTAGTATTCCATGGTGTATATGGACACATTTTCTTTATTCGGTTCACTGTTGATGGGCAACGAGGTTGATTCCATGTCTTTTCTATTGTCAATAGTGCTGCAATGATCATCCAAGTGTGTGTGTTCTTGAGTAGAATGATTTATTTTCCCTGGATATATACCCAGTAATAGGACTCCTGGGTCAAATGGTAGTTCCATTCCTAGTTATTTGAGATATCCTCAAACTGCTCTCCACAGTGACTGTTAGTCCCAGCTCTTTGAGAAGCCAAGGTGGGAGGATTGCTTGAGGCCAGGAGTTTGGGGCCATTCGATTCTCTAACTACTACCCCTGCTGTATAGAAATGTCATTGATTTGGATTTGTTTTTATTTTCTTATAAATCCTAATGGACTTTGAATTTTCTATTTAGAGAATCTTACTGCCTACAAGTAATGAAAAAATCTCTCTAGCCCTCATATATCTTATTTTTATTTACTTTTACTGATATTATTACATCAGTTAGGATGCCTCAGTAGAAAATGGAATAAAAGTGGAAAGAGCATTAAGCCTTGTTTTGTTCATATTTTAGTGGAAATTGATCTAAGCTTCATCATTAAATATAATATTTGCTATTGGTTTGTTGCTGGGCATCCTTTAACATGTTTATGATGTTTCATTCTATTCCTAATTCATTAAGATTTTTTAAACCATAAATAAGAAGTGCAGAGTATAGTAATATTGAGCAAATATTTTCTTCTCACCTCCAATGGGCCACCCTCATAGACCCCCTACCCTCACCCTCATCTCCCCTACCTCACCGTGGGTCTCTGTCCTCAGACCCCTGCTGCAGGGGGCCCCCGGAGGTGACGTATGCTCAGCTGGATGTATGCTCACCAGGCCTTCACTTGGAGGACAGCCCAGGCTGTGTCCCCAGAGTCCACGGTGCCCATGGCTGGGTCTAGCGCATACACAGCCCTTGGCAGGCACTGACTCCGGGACCACTGCCCCCTGCGCCTGAGGAAGTCATGCTTGGAAAAGCCTCAAGAAGCCATCTGGAGGGCTTCCCCTTGGAATCATCCTGGTCTGCAAAACCAGTCAACTGTTCTGGAGATAAGAGGTGGAGCCCAAAGTTCTCTAGTCAACATTTAGAAAGTTCATTAACCAGGTGATTCCTTCCACAACTGACCAGCACCTCAAAGAGGTGGCATTGCAGCTACTTCTAGAAACCCAGCTGCAATCACCTGGCTGTTTCCAGACACCTAGTTCCAGTCACCTGGTTGTTTCCAGTGATCCAGCTGCTGTCACTTCTCTGTTTCAAGACACCCAGCTCCAGTCTCCTGGCTGTTTGCTGAGTCTCAGCTATAGCCATCCCAGCTGATTCCATTAACAATGTTGCATCCCCCTGCAGTTTCCAAATGTCTTCTGTAAATCCCCCCAGCTGCCCCAGCAATGGTCTACTCAGCTGATCCTGAACATTCTCCTAGAGTTTAGTTGTTGACCTTGAGAATGAGCTATACATATGGATATGAGAGCTGAGACCAGTCCTCTGGGTCATGCTTTACTTCACGCACCAATTAATAGTCTAAAGACCTCACATCTGGCAGTCCTGTGTCATGTTCTGGGGTGTACAGATCACTTGGACCCAATCTCTGCCTTCATGTTGTTCAAGGTTACATGGGGTTAACAAGAGCTACAGAGGAGGTGTCAGTATTTTTTTAAGGATTTCATTGGCAGTGATTGCATCTATTCAAGATGCACAAGGTGATAATTTGATATACATATACATTGTGAAGTAATAGCCACGATCAAATGAATCAGCGCATCCATCACCAGCTACGCTGTACATAAGATCCCCTGAACTTGCTCATCTTAGGCCTCCAAGATGGAGCATATGATCAGGGATCAATTAAGCTGTCTGAGGGGATGCATGGATGGGTGAAGACAGAGAGCTAATCCCACTTATGCACTAACACACATATGCTCATGTACTCACACATTCACACATGCACACACATGCACAAACATGAACGCACTCACACATGTCAGGAGACCTCTGAGTCTTCTGTGCGCTGGGACTTGGTTGTCTCCACCCCTCTTAGAAAGTTAGATGCTCTCCCTATTCAGATTAAAACGGAAAATTACTTGAGAACCACTAGGGGGAGACAGTGTCTCATTTGAATTAATTTTTGTGCACATTTAAAATAAACAATAACACACTTACCATGGGCATGCCTTTGGCCGGATTGCAAAGGTAAACATATATCAAAGCATCTCATGGTACCCAATAAATATATACAATTATTATTTTTCAATTAAAATACCGTAATAAAATAACAGAAAAGAAACCTGCATACTTGTAACAGAGTGGATTTTTAAATGTCGTTTTATACAAGAAAAAGAATATTTTTAAAAAAAACTCAACAATAACTCAATCAGCTCATCCTATGGAGCAATTACTAGCTGAATACTACGCAAACATCAACACATTCAGTAGTCTTACCTATGCCCCACAGCTTGTCCTATTTTTTTCCCCACTTGTGGGGATTTTGATAGTTGTTGAGTATGTCTAATCCAATTATACATTCCAGAGCTAGGAATAAAGCCACAGGATGCATTTGGTGGCCAAGAAAATTCAATAGGAGACAAATCTGAGCTAAAGCTTCATTGACTACCTGACCTCCCTAAGCTTCTAATCTGACTGGAGGGTCACCATGATGTTTTGGGTCTTCTGAAGTTGGTGTTAGCTCAGAGCCAGTGTCTAGTTGCACCCAAAATATCTGATCATTTCCTTTACCCAGCGCACAGCTACCATGATAAAGGCCATAGGTCCATTTAAGGGAAGCTGAGAGAAATATAATTGTTTAACTTTTTGTAGTATATACCGGGGCAGCGCCTTCAAGGATACCTGGTCTTCCCTTTAATTCAAGGGGTTCTGGGTCTATAAACTGGTGAAATTCTAGTAATTTGATTAAGAGACTGTAACTGTCTATTTTATGATTTTAATTAGATTCTTGTTCTCTTTGCCAAGAAATGTTCTGCTTATACAAATCAAGTAAGGATGAAGTAAGTTTCCTATCTATTTCACGTCTTAGAACGCTGCGGTCAACTAGACAACACTAAAGGGCTGCATGAGACAGTCTATTCTGATTACTGCCCTGATTCTGCTGTCCATTATGATCACCACACCCAATTCAACACGCCAGATTCTCACCTTTGTCGACTGACTTCTGACACTTGAGTCCTGCCACTCTGGGATCCAAGTACTCCCCTTACATTTAGGTTTCTCGGTTCAGTGGCAGCAGTTCCCACTGGAAGTTCTGGCCTCTCCTAATACACCCTCTGTCCTTTCCCACCTTGTCTGTGCCCTGGAGGCTGACTCTATGGATTGCATCACCAACATCTTCTTGTGTCTAGTGTATGGTTGAGTTCAGCCATGGGAGGCACTGTCAGGAGAGCAGAGGGTGAGAGGAGAGAGAGGCCGGGGAATCTATTCCCACACGTCGCCCTGCCAGGCAATAAACTGTGCTCCTCTACCCATGACATAAGCTCCCACGAGGCACCTCCCATCTCCCAGCTCAGTCCTCAAGGTGACTTTCCAGAGACCCAGTTACATTCGGCTGTTACTAAAGAGTCAGCTACAGTCATCTAGCTGTTTCCAGTGACCACCCCCAATCCCCCATAGCTGCCTGCCTGTTTGCAGAGACCCAGCTACATGCACCTAGCTGTTTCTAGAGACCTGGCTACATCCACCTGGCTGTTTCCAGAGACCCGGCTACATCCGCTGGCTGTTTCTAGAGACCCGGCTACATCCACCCAGCTGATTTCATTATCACTGACGCAGTCCCCAGCTGCTCCTATGTCTCCTGGAAATCCCCAATTGCCCCAGAGACTTTGTTGTAATTTTCTGCTCAGCTGACTCTAGGGATCTTCCTGGAGCTTAATTGCTGACCTTAAGAATGGGCCATATTTATGCAACTGAGAGCAGAGCCCAGTTCTCTGGGCCATGCTTTCCTTTGTACATCAACAAATAATCCTAAAGACCTAAAGTCTGGCAACCCCACGCCAGGTCCTGGGGTGCACAGGTCACCTGCATCCAGTCTTTGCCTTCACAGTTATTCAAAGCTGAGCAGGGAAAAAGGAGAGCCACAGAGAAGTTCAGTGTTTTCCTTTTTATCTTTTTTAAAAATCCTTTTTTATCCTTAAAATGATTTAATCAACCAAGATTGTATATATTGAGGTGTACAACATGATGATTTGATATACGTATACACTGTGTAATGATTGCCACAATCAAATTAGCACACTCAGGACAACCAGTGCCCTAAATAGATCCCCTGGATTTGTACACATTATGCCTTAAATTTGGTGCCAGAGTTCCATTTATTTATTTTTATCCATATATAATAGTTGTATATAGGTTTGGGGTACTTACGGTATTTTGATACTTGTATGCAATGGGTAATAATAAAATCAGGGTAATTAGAATATCCATCACCTCAAATATTTATCTTTTCTTTGTGTTGGGGAGCATTACAATTCTTTTATTCTAGTTGTTTTGAAATATACAATATATTATTGTTAACTATACTTTCCCTACTGTACTGTCAAATACTCAAAGTTATTTCTCCTATCCAGCTGTATTTCTATACTCCGTAACTAACATCTCCTTATCTCCCACCCTTTCCAGCTCTAGTAACCACCAGTCTACACATTTTTTTTTTTTTTGAGACAGAGTCTCGCTGTGTCACCCAGGATGGAATGCAGTGGCGTGATCTTGGCTCACTACAACCTTTGCCTCCTGGGTTCAAGCAATTCGCCTGCCTCAGCCTCCTGAGTAGCTGGGATTACAGATGCATGCCACCACGCCTGGCTAAAGAGAGGGTTTCACCATGTTGGCCAGGATGGTCTCGAACTCTTGACCTCAAGTGATCCACCCACCTCAGCCTCCCAAAGTGCTGGGATTACAGGCGTGAGCCACCACGCCCGGCCTTTTTTTTTCTCTTTTGAGACAAGGTATTGCTCTGTTGCCCAAGCTGGAATGCAGTGACACAATCATGGCTCACTGCAGCTTCAACCCTCCAGGGCTCAAGCAATCCTCCTGCCTCAGACTCCTGAGTAGCTAGGACCACAGTGCACACCACCACGCCCAACTAATTTTTGTATGTTTCGTAGAGAAGGGGTTTTGCCACATTGGCCAGGCTGGTCTGGAACTCCTGACCTCAAGTGATCCACCTGCCTTGGCCTCCCAAATCACTGGGATTACAGGCACAAGCCACCACACCCGGCCAACCAGTCTACTCTCTCTGTTTAGGAATCCACTTCTTTAGCTCCCACGTATGAGTGAGAACATTCAAGATTTGTCTTTCTGTTCCTGGTTTATTTCACTGACCATAATGACCTCCAGTTCCAACTATGTTGCTGTAAATGTCAGGATTTCATTCTTTTTTATGGATGACCCCTCTTCCATTGTGTATACATACCACATTTTCTTTACCCTTTTATCCACTGATGGACACTTAGGTTGATTCCGTATGCTGACTTGTGAAGAGTGCTGCAATAAACACACCGGGTCAGGGACTCTTGTGATGTCCTGAGATTTTTTTCCTTTGCATGAATATCCAGTAGTGAACTCACTGGATTTTACGATAATTGCAGTTTCAGTATCTTGAGGAATCTCCATGTTTTTTTTTTTTTCTTTTTTTGAGACAGAGTCTCACTGTTGCCCAGGCTGGAGTGCAGTGGCGTGATCTCGGCTCATTGTAGGCTGTGCCCCCTGGGGTTCACACCATTCTCCTGCCTCAGCCTCCCGAGTAGCTGGGACTACAGGTGCCCGCCACCACGCCCGGCTAATTTTTTGTATTTTTAGTAGAGATGGGGTTTCACCATGTTAGCCAGGATGGTCTCTATCTCCTGACCTCGTGATCCACCCGCCTCGGCCTCCCAAAGTGCTGGGATTACAGGTGTGAGCCTCTGCGCCCGGCCGGAATCTCCATGTTTTCCATAATGGCTGTACTAATTTATATTCCCACCAACAGTGTCTAAGAGTTATTTTGTCAGCACATCCTCACCAGCATGTTTTTATTTTATTTTATTGATCTATTTATTTATTTGTTTGTTTGTTTAGATGGAGTCTCACTCTGTCGCCCAGGCTGGAATGCAGTGGTGCCATCTCAGCTCACTGCAACCTCCAGCTCCTGGGTGCAAGCGATTCTCTTCCCTCAGCCTCCCGAGTAGCAGGAGCCTCCTGATTACAGGGGAGCGCCACCATGCCCGGCTAATTTTTGTCTTTTTAGTAGAGACGCGGTTTCAACATGTTGGCCAGGCTGGTCTCAAACTCCTGACCTCGTGATCCGCCTGCCTCGGCCTCCCAAAGTGCTGAGATTACAGGCGTGAACCACTGTGCCCAGCCCAGCATGTTTTTATATGTTTCTTTGATAATAGACATTTTAACTGAAATAAGATGATACTCATTGTGGTTTCGATTTGATGCCAGTGATGATTGTGGGTTTTTGTTTGTTTGTTTGTGTTTTGAGATGAAGTCTCGCTCTGTCACCCAGACTGGAGTGCAGTAGTGTGATCTTGGCTCACTGCAACCTCTGCCTACTGGGTTCAAGTGAGCCTCCTGCCTCAGCCTCCTCAGTAGATGGGACTACAGGTGTATGCCACCGCGCCCAGCTTTTTTTTTTCTTTTTTTGTATTTTTGGTAGAGATGAGGTTTCACCATGTTGCCCAGGCTGGTCTTGAACTCCTGGGTTCAAGTGATCCACCTGCTTTGGCCTCTCAAAGTGCTGGGATTACAGGTGTGAGCCACCGCGCTTGGCCGATGATTAGTGTTTTATATAGCTGTTGGCCATCTGTACATTTTCTTTTGAGAAGCAACTATTCAGATGCTTTGCACACTTGTTAATGGAATTATCTGGGGATTTTTTGTTGAGGTGTGTTTCTTCTAGGCCTAATTTGTTGATAGTTTTAATGATGAAGGGATGTTGAATTTTGTCAAATGTTTTTTTAACATCTATTGTGATGATCATATAATTTTTTTTTTTTTTAGACAGAGGGTCCCTCCGTCACCCAGGCAGGAGTGCAGTGGCGCGATCTTGGCTCACTGCAACTTCCGCCTCCCGGGTTCAAGAGATTCTCCTGTCTCAGCCTCCCGAGTAGCTGGACTACCGGTGCACACCACCACACCCAGTTAATATTTTGCATTTTTGAGAGAGATGGGGTTTCACCATGTTGGCCAGGCTGATCTCGATCTCCTGACCTCAAGTGATCCACCCATCTCAATCTCCCAAAGTGCTGGGATTGCAGGCGTGAGCCACTGCACCTGCCTATGATTATATGTTTTTTGTTCTTCCTTCTGTTGACATGAGATATCATATCTATTTATTTGAGAATGTTGAAATATCCTCCCTTCTGGCTGCTGTGTGGACTGTGAGCTCTCCTACCCTCCATGGCCTTCCAATCCCACTGTCCCCAGGCCAACCACTCCCAGACTATGCAGTAGTCTCATGTGCATGGAGCAGTTGCAATCGATCCTGGTGGTGACAGAGGGGTTGGTGTTTCAGGCATGGCACAGTCAGAGGAGGTCCCAAGGGGAGACCAAGAGGTAAACTTAAGTAGAGCTGCACCCCTTCCTTGGCATCTGTAGAACCCTGGATAAAATCAAATATGCCAACCCAAATGCCCATCAATGATAGACTGGATAAAGAAAATGTGGCACATATACACCATGGAATACTATGCAGCCACAAAAAAGGATGAGTTCATGTCCTTTGCAGGGACACAGATGAAGCTGAAAACCATCATTCTCTGCAAACTAACACAAGAACAGAAAACCAAACACCGCGTGTCCTCACTCATAGGTGGGAGTTGAGCAATGAGAACACATGGACACAAAGAGGGGAAAATCGCACACTGGCACCTGTCATGGGCTGGGGGTCTGAGGGAGGGATAGCATTAGAAGAAATACCTAATGTAGACAACAGGTTGATGGGTGCAGCAAAATACCATGGCACGTGTATACCTATGTAACAAACCTGCACGTTCTGCACATGTATCCCAGAACTTGAAGTATAACAATAAAAAAAAAGAAAATGAAACAATGAAACATGGGTTCTTATGAATCACAGAACACCCGTGACCCCAAGTTAAGATGGAAATTTATGATTCACTCCAACTAAGTCCTGTTTTCAGTATCTCACAAAAGCTTGACTCTAGAGTGAAATATACTTGGAAATGAATGAACGACTCTTGTGGTCTTTTTACTTCTTGTAAGGCATTAGGATCCACCCATTTGAATACCTATGACCAGGACCTCCTGCAATGCTTCTTTCTCCGCCCCCAGGCATCCCTTCATTCAGATAATACCAATTCATCATCACCATCTGACCTCTCCTTCAGCTTCTTCACCACCCTCCATCTCAATTGCTTTCTCTTTTTCTTCTTTATTTTTTGAACTTCAACTTTTATTTTAGATATGAGGATACATGCTCAGGTTTGCTACATGGAACTATTGCACCCAGGTGGTGAGTGCAGGACCCAGTGGGTATTTCTTTTATCCTGTCCTATTGCGTTAAATCTTTCCTTCCCGGAACTGGTCCTATCTCTAAACTTTTTGCATAGTGATTTTATCAACTTAATTTTTGCTAGGATGCTAGATTTTCTAGGAGGGGAGGTAATTTGAAATGAAGTCTGTGTTACTGTGAATCCAATATATCTGCTTTGCTTGCCTTTATCTCTTGTGTCCTGGGATGGCCACAGGTTGACATGTTTAAATGTTTTTTAAGTGAGGATGGATAAGATTTACTGAGTGGTGAGTGCACGAATACAAAAGCAAAATGAGGCCGGGCGCGGTGGCTCACGCCTGTAATCCCAGCACTTTGGGAGGCCAAGGCGGGCAGATCACCTGAGGTCAGGAGTTCGAAACCAGCCTGGCCAACATGGTGAAACCCCATCTCTACTAAAAATACAAAAATTAGCCGGGTGTGGTGGCAGCTGCCTATAATCTCAGCTCTCAGCTACTCGGGAGGCTGAGTTAGGAGAATTGCTTGAACCCAGGAGGCCGAGGTTGCAGTAAGCCAAGATTGCACCACTGCACTCCAGCCTGGATGACAGAGTGTCACCTTGTCACAAAAAAAAAAAAAAAAAGAAGCAAAATACAAGAAGTCCAGGACTGGTAAAGGCAAGGCATGTTGAGCGGTTAGAAAAGGGGTGATGACATCGAAAAACCTCCTGGCATTTTCCAGTCCTTGCCTAGCACAGGTTACTCTGAAAGCAGGACTTAAGACAAGGATATGAGTGCAGGTAACTGATTTGGGAACCAAGTTTAAGGGAATAGGGTTCCCTTATGAAAGAGAGAAGGAAAGGAATTTCTGAAATCGGCATGCATCGCGGACACCACTACAGCAGGTAATATGGACAGGTCCACACCAGGATCTCTGATAATGTGCAGATCACCATCCAGAACTTCCCGCCAAAACAGGAGATACTCGCCAATATGTGTATGGCTTTCTAGTCCCCATTTCTGGGAGTTTCTTTTTCCCCAGCGACTGTCAGACGCATCAAGCTTTGGCTGAAATAGCTTCCAATAAGGTCCTTACACACAAATGTGGAGAGACACATGGAAATCCTCGAAATGAGATACTGTCCTGTGATTCTGAGAGTGACCCAAAAGGATACAGAATGAGGTACTAAAAGCAGGTGCTTGGAAACCTGAAGGCAGTGGTGTTCATGCGTTTCCCGGCACTTTGACTTTCAGCCTCCCGCAAGCCTCTCCTTCTTTGCCTTCCTGACCATTAGATACGATTAATTTGGGGTTTGTTTTTTCTGCTTCCTCTTTCCCCTCCCACCCTATGTTTCAGTTCTAAAGTTAGAAGGTCCTCTCATCCTTTTAAGAAGAACAGAGACAGAAAATGGTTAGTCACCATCTAGGACAGACTACAATTCCAGATCATTGCAGGACGTGCCCACTCAAATGGATGATTATTGAGAGCTGGCCACCTGAAGTGTTTTACACAGGTAGCTGTCTAAGGGTTGAAGCTAACACAGGCAGTGATCTAAGGGTTGAAGCTATCTGGCCTTTTTGCTTGCTTGTTATGTATTTATGGCTTTTTTCCTTTTCAAAATAATTTTACTAAATATTTAATTCACCAACTATATATATTTATGGGGTACAATGTGTTATAAATGTATACACTGTGGAATGATGGAATCAAGACAATTAACATGTCCATCACTCCACATACTAACATCTGTGAAAACATTTAAAATCTATGCTTGGCTGGGCGTGGTGGCTCATGCCTGTAATCCCAGCAACTTTGAGAGGCTGAGATGGGCGGATCACCTGAGGTCAGGAGTTTGAGACCGGCCTGGCCAACATGGTGAAACCCCATCTCTGTTAAAAATACAAAAATTAGCTCTGAGTGGTGGCGGGTGCCTGTAATCCCAGCTACACAGGAGGCTAGAGCAGGAGAGTCTCCTGAACCCAGGAGGCAGAGGTTGCGGTGAGCTGAGATCACACCACAACACTCTAGCCTGGGCGACAGAGCGAGACTTCGTCTCAGAAAAGAAAAAAATATATACATATTTTGGAGCTACATCGTGCTAGCGCTGCAGAGAATGCGTTTTGTTTTGCGACACAGTTTTTAGGTGTCTACCGGGCTCTGGTGGAGATGGAATGTTTGGCCTCAAGTGGGCAGGTCCCATGGGACATGAGCAGCCGACCATGACCTGGCTGCGTACTGGCCCACCAAGCATTCGACTGGCATGCCCAGCCGCTCTCCGTCATCGCAGAGAAGTGCTCTATGTGAGATTTGGCTAAAGGAGTCCCTGAAGTCCTGTGGGAGGCAGAATAGTGACCTCCCAGAGATGTCCACCTCCTGAGCCCCAGACCCTGTGAGTTGGGGAAGCTTATGTGGCAAAAGGGACTTTGCAGATGTGATTAAGTCAAGGATCTTGGGTTGGGGAGATTATCCAGGTGGGCCTGATGTAATCACAAGAGGCTGAGTAAGTGAAAGAGGAAGGCAGGAGGGTCAGAGTGAGAGAAGGAGGTGAGCGCATGGAAGCAGGGGGCAGATAACGGGACTGGTGGCTTTGAGGTTGGAGCGAATTGAGAGGCAGGAATGCGGGAGCCTGCAGAGGCTTGAACAGGCGAGGGAACAGATTCTCCCTGGAGCCTCCAGGAGGACACGGCTCTGATAGCAGCTTCATTTTAGCCCAGGGAGACCCATTTTGGACTTGTGACCTCCGGGACGGTAAGTTAATAAACCTACATTATGTGAAGCCACTAAGCTGTGGTGATTTGTTATGGCAGCAAAAGGAAGCTTTATGGTTCATCTGTACTCTGAAAATGCAGGTTTTTGGTGTTTTTTTTTTCACTTGTTCAATGATGTACCCCCAGTGTCAGGCACTTTGCAAACACACGATATATACGGGTTGATGTTTGGTCAAGAGAGGAATTAAGATCAGGCAGACAGCAGGCTGGGATCAGAGAGACCCCATTTCTGTCTGAAATGTCTGCAGAGAACCTGGTGCCTGCCCCAGCCCTAGCCCTGGGGAAATGAAAGCCAGGCTGGGGTTCAAATGAGGGCAGTTTCCCTTCCTGTGGGCTGCTGATGGAACAACCCCATGATGAGAAGGACCCAGCCTCCAAGCGGCCACACCCTGTGTGTCTCTTTGTCCTGCCGGCACTGAGGACTCAACCATCTGCACAGCTGGGGCCCCTCGGAGGAGACGCCATGATCCCCACCCTCACGGCCCTGCTCTGCCTCGGTGAGATTTAAAGAAGGGGAGGGGAGACCCGAGTCTTGGAGGAACTTTGCCTCACAGCCAGGCCCTGGTTCTTTAGGAGACTCAAAAATCTCAGGGTAGCCGGGTGTGGTGGCTCACGCCTGTAATCCCAGCACTTTGGGAGGCCGAGGCGGGCGGATCACGAGGTCAGGAGATCGAGACCATCCTGGCTAACATGGTGAAACCCTGTCTCTATTAAAAATACAAAAAATTAGCCGGGGGTGGTTGCAGGCGCCTGTAGTCCCAGCTACTCAGAAGGCTGAGGCAGGAGAACGGCGGGAACCCGGGAGGCGGAGCTTGCAGTGAGCCAAGATCGCACCACTGCGCTCCAGCCTGGGTGACAGCAAGACTCCGTCTAAAAAAAAAAAAAAAAAAAAAAAAAAAAAAATCTCAGGGTAAAGAGAGGACCTGCTCAGTCTTCCGGGGCAAATCCCTCACAGGGAACTCTCTTCCAGGGCTGAGTCTGGGCCCCAGGACCCACGTGCAGGCAGGTGAGTCTGTCCCCAGCTGTCCCAGGTCCCTCCTCCTCACTGGGACAAGGGGCCACCCATGGGCAGCTGGGGGAGGAGACAGCAGTTCTGGGTGACTGATGGGGATGACGGGGGGGTCCTGGGGCTGAGAGCTGGGATCTGAGGGCTGAGGGAGGTCTTGGGATCCAGCCTCTGATTTTCTTCCAGGGCCCCTCCCCAAACCCACCCTCTGGGCTGAGCCAGGCTCTGTGATCAGCTGGGGGAACTCTGTGACCATCTGGTGTCAGGGGACCCTGGAGGCTCGGGAGTACCGTCTGGATAAAGAGGAAAGCCCAGCACCCTGGGACAGACAGAACCCACTGGAGCCCAAGAACAAGGCCAGATTCTCCATCCCATCCATGACAGAGGACTATGCAGGGAGATACCGCTGTTACTATCACAGCCCTGTAGGCTGGTCACAGCCCAGCAACCCCCTGGAGCTGGTGATGACAGGTAAGAGGACACTCAGGGGTCCCAGCCCCAGGCTCTGCCCTCAGGAAGGGGGTCGGCTCTCAGGGGCTTCTCCCTCTCACAGCCCAGCCCTGGGGATGATGTGGGAGGTGGGAGCCCCATTTAACACGGTGCCTCCTTCTCTCCTAGGAGCCTACAGCAAACCCACCCTCTCAGCCCTGCCGAGTCCTCTTGTGACCTCAGGAAAGAGCGTGACCCTGCTGTGTCAGTCACGGAGCCCGATGGACACTTTCCTTCTGATCAAGGAGCGGGCAGCCCATCCCCTACTGCATCTGAGATCAGAGCACGGAGCTCAGCAGCACCAGGCTGAATTCCCCATGAGTCCTGTGACCTCAGTGCACGGGGGGACCTACAGGTGCTTCAGCTCACACGGCTTCTCCCACTACCTGCTGTCACACCCCAGTGACCCCCTGGAGCTCATAGTCTCAGGTGAGGCTCCTGACCCTGTCCTCTCTGAGCTCAGTGGCCCAGTTCACGCCCTGCTGCCAGGAGAGCTCTGGGCAGGGATGGAGGGAGAGGGGCTCAGCCAGTGGGGGCTCAGCCCTCAGAGGGGAGGAGGACAACAGGGGCCCTCCCAGGCATGCCCATGCTCTTCTCCCTCACCTAGGGTCCAGAAGGTGCCAGGTGGGCAGAGAAATGGTCCTTGGGAAGCTGCAGGGCAGATACAGGGAGAGGTTCAATTTGATGTGGAGACCCAGGGGCAACCCCAGACTCTCACCCTCCTCTTGTCCTTCTACCCAGGATCCTTGGAGGGTCCCAGGCCCTCACCCACAAGGTCCGTCTCAACAGCTGGTGAGTCTCAGAGGCCTCTGTCCAGAGAGTTTCCAAAGCCTGAGGCCTGTCTCAAGACATGCTCAGTGGATCTAAGTCCTCGTTCCAATTCTCAGCTGGGCTTGCTTCCACAGATGTGGGAGTCGGGCAGCGACTTGGGAGGCACCACAGGCTCCCAAGGCCCTGAGGCTGGGCTGGTGGGGGGTGAGGGGGTCAAGGCTGAAGGAGATGTTGCGGGGAGCCGAGCTGATGTGGGGAGCAGGGCAGCCCCAGCCCTCACATCCCTGTTCTAACCCAGCAGGCCCTGAGGACCAGCCCCTCATGCCTACACGGTCAGGCCCCCACAGTGGTGAGTGAGGGGCTCTGAGTGGGAGGTGGGCAGGGTCTAGGGGAGCCAAGGGTGGGTTCTGTCCTAGGTTCAGGCTCCTCTGGAGGTGGTGATGTGGACAGGCCCCTCCCCTGCATGGGCCTCAGTTTCTCCAAGTGTAAAGGAGAGAGGCCTGCGGGTGGGAAAGTTCCTTTCAGCTCTGACTCCCAGCTGTGCCCTCCTGGGAGAGGAGGCCTCCCAGGGAACCTCCCAGACCCGATTCCACAAGGGCCCGTCCTGTCCCACCTGCAGCAGAGACGGTGACCTGGGGCAGGGGAGGGGAGCAGGGCGGTGGTTCAAGACAGTCAGGCTCTTTCCCTGCAACTCTGGGGCTTGGCTCTGGTGCAGGGAACAAGGGCTGCAGGTCAGACTCCCGGGTTTCCTTCCTAGCCCTGCCGCTTCCTGGCTGCAGGGGTCTGGGGCAGGCGATTCCCCTCTCTGAGCCTCAGTTTGTGCATCTGTGAAATGGGTGGAGAGAGGGTGGCAATCTCAGGTTGCACAACTGCTGTGAGGGTTGAAGGTACTGAAAGAAAGACCCAGCACACACAGTAGGTGCACACACAGTAGGTGTGCACATCAATGACATCATCCCCATTCCTGATGTCATCACGCCCAAGGTCTGAGAAGGCACTGGGAGGTACTGATCGGGGTCTTGGTGGTCTCCATCCTGCTTCTCTCCCTCCTCCTCTTCCTCCTCCTCCAACACTGGCGTCAGGGAAAACACAGGACATTGGGTAAGTAGGAAATTGGGGGACCCATGGGCTGATGGAGGGTGGGCTCAAGGCACCAGCCAAAGGGACTCCAGATAGGAGAGGTCAGCTTAGAAACTCTGCTCCAGAAATTCCCAGTGAGAAAATCTAGAAAGAAGAAAATAAATGAGGGAGTAATGGAAGTGCTTTATTCTTTCGGTTTTTCTAAACTTAGAAAGTATTTAAAACATCCTTGCAAGTGTATTTTCAGGTTTCCTTTCCTCTTGAGTTGCATGTGCAAGGCAGGTGGTTCTAACGTTCCCAGAGCTGAGACTCTGTCCATCTTCCCCCAGCCCAGAGACAGGCTGATTTCCAACGTCCTCCAGGGGCTGCAGAGCCAGAGCCCAAGGACGGGGGCCTACAGAGGAGGTAATTCTGCCCAAAGACCTCAGACTCCCACCCATCCCAACGGCCACCTCACTGCCCCTTACACTCCCGTATCCTCCCCCAGGTCCAGCCCAGCTGCTGACGTCCAGGGAGAAAACCTCTGTGAGTGAGAGGCAGAGAGGGTGCACCTGGGGTGGAGCTGGGGGTCCCAAAATTTCAATAGCAATGGGGGCAGGAGCACAGGCTAGGATTGGTCAGGGACTCAGGGAGAAGTGGTCTGAACCCACATTGTGGGACCTCGGGGACATCACAGCCCCTCCCTGCATTGCAGTGGCACTAATGGGAACAGGGCAGGGACCAGCAGGAATGAGAGGTCCCAGGGAACCTTCTCAGGAGATGAACCCCTTGCTCTACCCCAGCAGATGCTGCCGTGAAGAACACACAGCCTGAGGACAGGGTGGAAATGGACACTTGGGTGAGACCCCGCCCCTGTCCCAGGCACCAAAGGCCTCCTGGTGCCAGATCTAATCCTGCAGGACTTCTCTGTCCTCCTTCCCCCGGCTCTCAGCATCGTCACGGTGGACCCCTCCTTGTCCAGCACTCTGCCTCCCGCCTGCTGGGACCTCACTCTCTCCTGGTGTCCTGGGACCTCGTGGGCCTCCTCCCCGGTCCCCTTCCTGCTCCTCATCCTCTGTTTGGCCCTCTGGTTGTTAGAGCGCTCCCCAGGCCTCAGGAGGATGAGGAATAAATGAACCACCTCGGTCCCCTGGGCTCCCCTTCATTCATTCATCCAGCGAGTGTTCCCAGGGAGCTCACTGTGGATTGGGCTCCCCATGGGAGCTGCAGACACAGCAGGGAGGAAAGCCGCCCCCGCCTCCTGAGCTCACCTCATGGTGGGAGACAAAATGCAAATGAATGCACTGTGTCCAGGAGTGCAATGTGCTGTAAGGAACATAAACCAGGGAAAGGGCAGAGAGTGTGGGGCAGTGGGGCCAGTCTGAATGGAAGGGGAGGGCTGTCTGCTCAGTTGTCATCTGAGAAGCCTGGACGGAGGGGGCCACACGATCCTCTAATGGACGAGCCCCTGCAGGCAGAGGAAACAGCCATGCAAAGGCCCCGAGGCAGCAGCGAGCTCTTGCAGGAAGGCCCGTGAGGCTGCAGCCAAATGGGCAAGGTCAGAGTGAGGAGCAGAGGCCAGAACCACAGGGAGGGAGCGGCCAGACCCTCCACGGCCTTAGGGCGTCCCTGAGATTCCATCAGGAAAGGGATGTAATCGGATCACCCTGGGAACAGTGGGGAAAATTGACTCCAGGGGGTCAGGGGGATTCAAGGACACCCCCCACCACTGTCTCTCTCCAGCAGAGCCCACACGATGAAGACCCCCAGGCAGTGACGTATGCCGAGGTGAAACACTCCAGACCTAGGAGAGAAATGGCCTCTCCTCCTTCCCCACTGTCTGGGGAATTCCTGGACACAAAGGACACACAGGCAGAAGAGGACAGACAGATGGACACTCAGGCTGGTCCTTTCCTCTCCAGGCCCCCAGACCCCCCCACCCCCATCATGTTCCTTCCCTCTCATTCTCCCCCACTGCAGGCTGCTGCATCTGAAGCCCCCCAGGATGTGACCTACGCCCAGCTGCACAGCTTGACCCTCAGACAGAAGGCAACTGAGCCTCCTCCATCCCAGGAAGGGGCCTCTCCAGCTGAGCCAAGTGTCTATGCCACTGTGGCCATCCACTAATCCAGGGGGGACCCAGACCCCACAAGCCATGGAGACTCAGGACCCCAGAAGGCATGGAAGCTGCCTCCAGTAGACATCACTGAACCCCAGCCAGCCCAGACCCCTGACACAGACCACTAGAAGATTGCGGGAACGTTGGGAGTCACCTGATTCTGCAAAGATAAATAATATCCCTGCATTATCAAAATAAAGTAGCAGACCTCTCAATTCACAATGAGTTAACTGATAAAACAAAACAGAAGTCAGACAATGTTTTAAATTGAATGATCATGTAAATATTACACATCAAACCAATGACATGGGAAAATGGGAGCTTCTAATGAGGACAAACAAAAAATAGAGAAAAATTAATAAAGTCAAAATGTTTATTCTTGAAAACATTAATGATACATGAATCTTGGCCACAATGAGAAAAATAAAAATGAAAAAAGAGCAGGCATCCATTTCCATACAGGAACAAAATGGGAGGCAGCACTACAGACCCTACACACAGCTTTACAGAGGTGAAAGAAAACTGTCAGCAATTCTATGCTGACATAACAGAAAATGTAGATGAGATAGATGAAATGTGAAAAATTACAGTTTACTTAATGAACATAAGGATAAATAGAAAAACTGAATCATCATACATAAACATATATAAAATGCATTGATCCTGTAATCAAAAATGTTCCCACAAAGTAAATGCCACTTCAGCAAGGTTTGTTGGTGGTTTTTTCAAACTCTTATGCACTCATGAAACACACAGACATACACACACACAAACTTGCATAAATTTTCCCTGAGAATATTTTGTATATATTTACACAAATACATTTGATCAGACTAGGAACAAGTTGATACCAAAACCTGACAAGGAAACTACAGAATGGGAAAGTCATAGAAGATCTCTCACAGAAATATAAATCACTTAACAAATATTAACAAGTAAGATTCATGTCTCTATAAAATAGGCAGTATATCATGACCACACTGGTTTTTTATTATCCTTTAATTTTGTTTATGAAAAGCAAGGATAGCTTAATTTTCAAAAACTCAATCAATGTAATTCAGTATTTTAACAAAAGGAATGAAAAATTATCATCTCAAAAGACAAAGCTTTTGTCTGAGCACCTTTTCATATAGCTGCTGACCATTTGTATGTCTTCTTTTGAGAAATGCCTGTTCAGCTACTTTGCCCATGTTTCAAGTAGTTTTTGGTTTCTTGCTGTTGCGTTGTTTTAGTTCCTTACATATTTTTGCATATTAACCCTTTATCAGGTATACAGCTTGCAACTATTTTCTCCCATTTCTGAGTTATCTCTTCATTCTGTTGTTTGCAGAAGCTGTTTAGAAGCCACACGTTTTGTCTATTTTTGCTTTTGTTGCTTGTGTTTTCAGGGCCATATCCAAAAAACCTTGCCCAGACCAACGTCTTGAAGCTTTTCTCCCACCCATTTTTGTATATGGGATAAGGGTTCAATTTCATTCTTCTTCATATGAATATCCCCAGGATGTGTCCTATGCCCAGCTGCACAGCTTACCCTCAAACAGAAAATAATGAAGCCTTCTTCCTCCCAGGAAAGGGGACGTTCAGCTGAGCCGAGCGTGTATACTGCTCTGGCCATCCACTAGCCCAGGGAGGACCCAGACCTCCACACTCCATGGAGACTCAGTTCTCCTAGGACCATTTATTCAAAAGGACTGCCCTCTCTTGTTCTTGGAAACTTTGTTGCGGATCAATTCACCGTAAATGTGTGTGTTTCCTTCTTTGCTTTCATCCCTGTTGCACTGATCACTGAACCTGTTTCTATTCCAGTTCCATGATGTCTTCCTGGCTGTAGCTTTGTAGGATATTTGGGGATTCCATAGTGTGATATCCCCCTTCTTCCCTTTGCTCAAGATTGCTTTGGCTATTTGGGGTCCTTTTGTAGTCCCATTCAAATTTTAGGATTGTTTTTCTATTTCTGTGGAAAACGACCTTGGAATTTTGTTAGGAATTGCATTGAGTCTGCAGGTATGAACTTTTTTTTAAAGTTCCAGGGCACATGTACAGGACCTGCAGCTTTGTTACATAGGTAGGCTTGTGCCATGGTGGTTTGCTGCACCTATCAACCCATTACCTAGTTATTAAGCCCAGCATGCATTAGCTCTTTTTCCTAATGCTCTCCCTCCCTTCATCCTCTGCCCTCCCACTACAAGCCCCAGTGTGTGTTGTTCCCCTCCCTCTGTCCATGTGTTCTCATTGTTATATGAACATTTTAACAATGTTAATTCTTGCAGACCATGAACATAAGCCACCTTCCCATTTATATGCGTCTTGTTCAATTTCATTCATCAATGTTATAAAGATTTTAGTGCAGAGATATTAAACCTCCTTGGGTAAATTTAATTCTAAGTAATTTTTTAGCTATTATAAGTGTAATTTTTCTTTTGATTTCTTTCTGGATAGTTTGTTTTTAGTATATAGAGATGCTACCAATTTCTGCATGTTGATTTTGTATCCTGCAACTCTACTAAATTCGTGGATCAGTTCTAAAAGTTGTTTGGTTGAGTCTTTACAGATTTTTATATATAAAATCATGTCAGCAAACAGAGACAATATCACTTTTTATCTGACTTGCGTGCTTTTGTGTATTTTTATTGCCTAATTGCTGTGTCTAGGACTTCTATTACTATGCTGAATAGAAGAAGTGAGAGCATATACTTTTGAGCAAGGATTCTTCCATCCTCCTCCTGCAGAAAGGACAGGTTCTAATTGCACTCTGGCTGAACTCCTAGCACTTCTCATGCACTTGTGTGCTCACCCCTCAGTCAGCCTCATTGGAAAGGGTCCAACTGAGGAAGCCACCAGTTGTATTTGCTGCTAAGTCCTGGCCACAGACAGTGGATGACAGATGATTATTTAAATAAAGATTAGCTTTCCTTTCAAAGTTGGAGTGCTAACCCACCCAATGTCCCTAAGGCTTCAGGGCAGGACCATGGAAAGAGGAGGAGGGAGGTTCTGAGAACTAGGCAAGGGGCACTGAGGAGGCAGAAATGAATCAAGTGCTGTATCCAGGGAGATGTGGAGGAGACTGTTAGAAAATAGTAACAAAAAAAGGGAAGCCCAAGCAGAGAATTGTTTGGTAGAAAGAACACCCATGACCCAGGGTCAGTGCAGGAGTTATGTTTTCTTCCCCTATTTCCATGCACTTCTGCACTATGCACAGTGATATCGCTGTCACTTTCTCAGCCCTGCAGGCTTGTCAGAACCCAGTGACCGCCTGGAACTGGTGGTGACAGACGAGAGGACACTCAGGGGTCCCAGCCCCAGGCACTGCATTCAGGAAGGGGTTCGGCTCTCAGGGGTGTCTCCCTTCTCACAGCCCAGCCCTGGGGGATGATGTGGAAGGTGTGAGCCCCATTTAACATGGTGCTTCCTTCTCTCCTAGGATTCTACAGCAAATCCACCCTCTCAGCTCAGCCCAGCCCTGTCCTGACCTCAGGAGGTAAGGTGACCCCATTATGTCCTTCACGGCTGGGATTTGACAGGTTCATTCTGACTGTGGAAGGTGAACACAAGCTATTCTGTCTCCTGGACCCCGAAAAACAGTCCAATGGACAGTTCCAAGCCCTGATCCTAGCAGACCCCATGATTTCTAGCCACAGGTGGAGGTTTACCAGTCTGGTTTAGCAGACTTTAGCACCTGAGACCAAGAGCTCCAGCAGCTCACTAGATTCTGACCATACCTGGAGGCAACCTGGTGAAAGAAGAGGCTTGGAAGGAACCAGCCCTCTGAGTCCCAGCTCCTCGCACACTCCAGGTGTGCCTAGGGAGCCCTCCCATTTGACTCCACAGGGTCCTGTCATGGCCCATGGAGAGAGGTTGACCCTCCTGTGTTGCTCTGATGTTGGCTGCAAAATATTCTCTCTGTCCAAAAAAAAGATACATCACCTTCCCCAGAGTTCTGGCCAGAAGTTCTCCCAAGATGACTTCCCCTTGGGCCCTGTGAGCATCTCCCATGGGGGCCAATACAGATGTTCAGTGGACACAACCTCTCCTCTAGGTGGTCAGCCCCCAGTGACCCCCCTGGACATCCTGATCGCAGGTGAGAAGCCCAGCGGGTTCAGTTAGGGACCCAGGCTCTGTACAGGCCCTGCCAGGGGAGCCTAGGTGGTGATGGTTGGGATGAGGGGTGGGGGTCTCAAGGGAGGGAGAGGCAGAGAGAGAGAGAGGATGGATTGGCCGGGGACGGGGAGACTCAGAGAAAACAGAGACAGAGATACTGAGGGTCCCAGAGAGAGAGGCCTGGGGAAGTCTCAGCTCAGAACAAGGTGGGGCGGCTCCTCACCCATCCTTCTTCTCTCCAGGACAGATCCGTGAGACAGCCTCCCTCTCAGTGCAACCAGGCCCCACTGTGGTCTCGGGAGATAACATGGCCCTCCTGTGTCAGATGCAAAGCTGGGTGGACAGACACTTTCCTTCTTTCTGAGGAGGATGCAGCTGACAAGACCCCACCCTCGTATCTAATATCAAAGTACCCTACTCCGTGGTAGAGGTTGAATTCTCCATGAGTCCCGTGACCTCAGCCCATGCAGGGACCTACAGGTGCTATGCCTCATAGAGTGTTTAACCCAAGATGTTGTTCCCCCAGTGACCTCCTGGTAATACAAGATTTACTAAGAAATTGTTTTAGGCAGATAGTAAGGGTAAAGGTTCTTGGTGGAAATTTTCCAGTAATAAGGAACAATCCCTGAACCATCTCTTTTCTAACAGAAATGACAGCTTAAATGGCCCGGCCAGCAAGCTTAATGTGCAAATGCCAGCCATTAAAAACTGGGTTCACTCAATATGGTGATTCCTACTGTCTTCTCTTTGTTACCACCTGTGCCAAGTGTGATGGCCACCTCCAGATAACACCATGTATTCAAAACATCATGGTGACCCGCATTTGCATATTAAAAGGCTAAGGTGGGAGGGACAGATTTTTTTGTGGGCTACGGAAATGACACACCTGGTCAAACCAATCCCCTGGGCCCTATGCAAACCAGACACCACCTCCTCCAGCCTCCCAATATAAGCAACCACTTTTCCACGACACATGGGGTTCCTGTTTGTTCCAAGCTCCCCTGCCTCTGTCTCTGTATGGGGAGCTGTTTTCTTCTTTCTTTCTTCTTTCTTGCCTATTAAACTTTTTCTCCTTAAAACCACTCCATGTGTGTCCATGTCATTTTATCTAAACCTGTGTGAGACCAAAAACCCTGGTGTTCCTCTAGTTATCGAAGCAGTATCATTTTGGTGCACTGGCCAGGAAAGTGAATCTATTCATCAGACTAGTGAGTATGGAGTGAATCTCAACCTTAAATCTGTCCTTTAATCTCAAGGCTCTCTTCCAGTTCTCCTGTCACCAAACTTTCTCTCTCTATCCATGGTCTCTTTCTCTCCATATGTCTAATGTGCAGGAATCTTTACAGTGCAGGAAAACAGGTCTGTTAAAAAAATTGCAAATTGCAGCAGTCAGTAACTCATTAAATGTCTCTCTCTATGGTTTCTCTGGCAAGCACATGGTATTCCTAAGTGGTACCTAGTGGAAATAGAAATCCTCTTCATAAGATGCATTGCTAGTCCACTGCTTCCTTTCACACCACTAAAAACCGGGCTGTAAGCTACTTCTGTAAATGGGAGACCTCTGCTTTCTATAGTTAGGAGTAAAATGTCTTCCACATCTAAATTTTAGTCCCAATATTGTCCCATCCATTTGGTGCCTACATTCTTTTAAGGCACCTATTCTGTCTTCAATTAAGACAATACTCAATTAGTAAAGGAATTTTAAATTCGAAAGTTAACAAAAACCGTTTTTCTAAGGGTAAATGCTTTGGCAAGGGCCATAATAACAGGCAGTATAGCTCATTGCCTCCATTAAAGGAGTCTTGTCCAAAGGCAACATGGTCTTTCCAGAAATCCATTTTTCGGGAAGCCAGGCAAATCACAAAGGTTTAGAAAGTCAAAGGAAAATCACACAAGGCACATAAGCTAAGGTTGCATGGGTAAGCGTGTTTGGTCCCATAACTTGGTTCATCCAGTTCCATAGCTTGCAGAACCATGCCATAAATGCAGACACATTTAACATGGTTTTGGGATCCAGAAACCAGGAAGGGGAAAAGTCAGAGGACACTCGTCTTCTCCACTCTGGGTCATACAGAAAGGAAGGAAACGAAAAAAACGCTTTTATTCTCAATTCTTTTTCTAAATGGGTAATAAATTATCCTCAGCTTGCACTCCTCTGGAGTGCACTCTAAACCCTGGAACTTCTTTAACATCAAAACTTTAAAAATAAGTGGCTCATTTTCTTATGCACGAGGGCATGGCAACTTTACTAAACCTTTGCAAGCATTGTAAAATCAGCCCAGCTCTTTTAGAAATCATAACAGGCAGGCCCAGGGAAAATAGTTCTCCAAAATTAGAAAAGCAACTTTCAGGGGAACCATTAAATCATCCCCTTTATTTGAGGCTCCCTCAAATTCCCTTCCATTACAGAACCTTAGATAAATAAAGGGAAACTTAGGCCAATTTTCTAAAACCCCTGATATGTATATATAAGCTTTCCAAAATTTAACTCAGGTGTTTAACCTCACATGAAGGAATGTTATGTTGCTCCTAAACCAAACCCTAATAGCAGCTAAAATGCAGGTACCTCTGCAAGCAGCAAATAATTTTAAAAATAAGCAATATATCTCCTATACTACACCAAAAGGAAAAGAAAACAAACAGGGAAAGCAAAGAAATAGCAGAAACACCATTCCCAATAGGGAGGGAAGCAGTTCAGGTAAACAACCTTAACCCCATAGCTCAGAAAATGAATGAAAAAGCCCTTTTTAATATGCATTTTAAAAGGCCTACAGAAAACCAGGGCCAAACCTCTCAATTACTCTAAACTGTCTATAATGGAACAAAAGCCAAATAAAAATCCTGTAACCTTTATAAAAAGGCTAAAAGAGGCACTAAAAAAGTATATCTTTTTATTCTCTAATTCAGTTAAGGAACAGCTCATCCTGAGGGACAAATTTATTACACAGGCAGCTCCCAATATTAAAAAAAAAAAACTACAAAAGCAAGCTACAGGACCAAATAGCACCTTAAAAAACCTGAAGGTGGCCACTTTGGTCTTTTATAATATGGACCAAGAGGAGTCCCAAAAGAAAGAAAATAAGCTCAGGAGAAGGACAAAGTCTCTAGTAGCAGCTTTGAAGGCTCGCAAAGTCCCAGATCACCAAGATGCATCCTCTAGTTGCTATTAGTGTAGCAGGCCAGAATGTCCAGTCAGCAAAATGAAGCAACCTCCACTCTGTCCAGCCTGTGGCAAAAACCACTGAAAACAGAACTGCCCCCAGACGTGGAGGTCACTGAGTTCAAAACCAGTCTCACAGATGGTCCAGCAAAACTGATGGATCCTGGTGCTTGAACCTAGGCTCCAGTAGCTCAAACTGCCATTATAGCACAAGAGCCCTGGATAATTCTGGAAATTAAAGGAAGCAAAGTAGACCTCCTTCTAAACACTAAAGCTAGTCTCTCTCTCTTTTCTATTCTCTAATCCAGGCCTCCCTTCTTCCCACAGCACAACCATAAGGGGCATTTTAGGAAAAAGTCTAATCCAATATTTTCTCAACCTTAGTTAAAACATGCTTTCGGTCAGGCATGGTGGCTCACGCCTGTAATCCCAGCACTTTTGGAGACTGAGGTGGGTGGATCACCTGAGGTTGGGAGTTCAAGACCAGCCTGGCCAACATGGAGAAACCTCATCTCTACTAAAAATACAAAAAATTAGCCAGGAGTGGTGGCACATGCCTGTAATCCAAGCTACTTGGGAGGCTGAGGCAGGAGAATTGCTTGAACCCAAGAGGCAGAGGTTGCAGTGAGCCGAGATCGCTCTATTGCACTCCAGCCTGGGCAACAAGAGTGAAACTCCATCTAAAACAAACAAACAAACAAACAAAAAACCAAAAAACATGCTTTCAAGCCATTGAAGCCATTGTCATGATAGCTCTACTAGTCAGAAAAGCCTCCAAGTTAACCCTAGAAAATAAAAATAATTTAACTGTTTACAGCCCACATAATGTAGCAGAATCACTGTCCTCTAGGGGGAGCTCTTAGCTGGTAAACAGCCCGTAAAGCAAAAAGTAAATAAGGCAGAATAAGCAGTAGTCACTCTCCCCAGGCACAAACACTCAATTAGCTGAGTTAATAGCTCTTTAAAAAGCACTTAAATTAAGCAAGGAAAAGGTAACTAACATTTACACTAACTCCAAGTATGCTTTCTTGGTTCTCCATGCTCATGCTGCCATTTAAAACAAAAAAACATGTTCTTACTGCTAATAAATCTCCTATAAAAATATCACCAAAAAATAGCAGGTTATTATCCTTTTTTTCTTCCGCAAAAAGTAGCAGGGATGCATTGTAAGAAACATCAAAGAATAAACAATAAGGTAGCCGAAGGAAATAAGTTAGCCAATCGGGCAGCTAAGTCAAAGGCATAAAAGCTTCAAGACCTTAATGCACTTCAAGCCCCTTCTAATCTAAAAAGGCTCCATAAGAGAAATTACACCTCAATATTCCCCTGAAAAAATAGAATAAGCCACTTCTCAAGGGCATACTTTTCAGCCCTCAGGATGGCTACAGTCAGGATGGCAAATTTATTGGTCAGCCTCCAGCCAATAGAAAGTTCTTAAAGTCCTTCACAAAGCTTTTCACTCAGGAAAAAATAAAACTTATCAATGTGCTCAAACATTGTTTTCAGACGGGAAACCTCTAGAATGGTTAACCACGTAACCTCTCTAGCTCACTTCCAACAAAAATTAACACAATAGCAGAAGCCCAGCCCTAGGAAATAAAACCATCTTTATTTAACTCAGGAAATTTAGTATTCGTAAAAACTCTCATCTCTGTCTCCTTCCCTAAGCCAAGCTAAAAAGGGCCCTACACTGTTCGTCTTTCAACCTCCTCGGCAGTAAAAGTTACAGGAATCAACTTCTACATGCATCACACTCAAGTCAAAGCCAAAAAGCTAAAAAACCAACCCCTGACAGTAAAAAAAAAAAAAAAAAAAAAAAAAAAAAAGCTAAATATTAATGTAAAAAATTAGAAGATCTTAAGCTAAAAATCATAGAAGATAAGTAACTAAGTAAGGGCTACACATCTTACTCAGTCCCACTCCTACCCACCAAATATGTTTTATTATTTCTAACCTTTTCTCACAAAGTTCATGGCCAAATATTAAAACTTCTTTTTAACACATATTTGCAGCAAAATTTAAATATTCATAAAATCACATTTGTAACTTTCTGAATCCCCAAAGGAAAATGTTATATCTTGGCAAGTTTTTTTTTTTTTTTTTTTTTTTTGAGACAGAGTCTCGCTCTGTTGCCCAGGCTGAAGTGCAGTGGCACAATCTCAGCTCACTGCAAGCTCCGCCTCCCGAGTTCACACCATTCTCCTGCCTCAGCCTCCCGAGTAGCTGGGACTACAGGCGCCCGCCACCACGCCTGGCTAATTTTGTGTATTTTTAGAGAGACGGGGTTTCACCATGTTAGCCACGATGGTCTCCATCTCCTGACCTCGTGATCCACCCACCTGGGCCTCCCAAAGTGCTGGGATTACAGGTGTGAGCCACCACACCCGGCCAGCAAGTAAAGTTTTAAACAAAAATTACTGGCCAGAAAAAAAAAAAGCCATTCTTGTGAAAATTGTTGTAGTCACACTGCTATTTGCAATGAAACTATACTCTGTGGCACCCACAATGTAGAATTCTGGTTGTAAAATTGTAATTGTGGTAATATTTTGCCTGATTATCATCCTTATAACAAAATTAATAATTGCAGAAAAAATTTAATCAAGGTTGTTTTGCTTATAGCAGAAGTAATAGTAACGAATAAAAAGCAAGCATTAAAGTTTTACTAGCATTAAGTGTAATAAAACTTTTTACCAAAGGTTGGTGATATAATGCACTGTAAGCTATAAAAAGGTTATAAAAACATTTACATAAAAAAGGATTTTGTATGGTGAATACTTGTCCTAAAAGAAAATAACTGGTTGTTTAAAGGAAGAATGTTTAGGACAAGTCTAAAAGTTTAAGTATGTTGTAAGAGAGTCTGTGAAAGTCATAAAAAATTTAATAATTAAAAAAAGTCAAAATTAACGCTAAAGTTATTTTAGCCACCCAATAATGTATTTCTCCCAATCATACTGCAAGTAGTAAAAATGGCCTAAGCCTAAAGTTATTCTCTAATGGCACGTTAAGGAGGGAACATATGCTTTTCTCTAGGAAAAAGTTACTTTTACAGTAACGTTCCTGGTAATGTACACCGACATCTAGTGGAGGGAAACCTGTATTGCAATCCATTGATACAACAACAGGTGTCAAACTCCACTGCCACTTAGGGTCTGTAGGACTCCCACTAACGATGGTGTTTTTTTTTTTTTTTTTTTTTTTTGAAACAGAGTCTTGCTCTGCTGCCCAGGCTGGAGTGCAGTGGCACAACCTCAGCTCACTGCAACCTCTGCCTCCCGGGTTCAAGTGATTCTCCTGCCTCAACCTCCCAAGTAGCTGGGATTACAGGCACTCACCATCATGCCCGGCTAATTTTTGTATTTTTAGTAGAGACGGGGTTTCGCCATGTTGGCCAGGCTGGTCTTGAACTCCTGTCCTCAGGGGATCTGCCCTCCTCGGCCTCCCAAAGTGCTGGGATTACAGACATGAACCACCACACCCAGCCCCAATGGTGGTAATCTTAATACTCATATTCTAACCCTATATTTTAAACCTTCTTGTAAAATTTCTCTCTTTTTGCCTAAAAGTAATTAAACTCCAAACGGTGCTGCAAGCAAAGCCACACATGGACACGCCATTCTTTTGAGAAACCTTAAATCAGCCTCAGAAAAAGGCCCAACTGCTGTTCCCCCACACAACACCCCTTTTCAGCAGGAAGTAGCCAGAAAGAACCATGATCCAACACGCACTAACAGCAGTTAGCTTTGCCTCTCTTTAAGGGGAGGAATAATACAAGAGTTATTAAGGAATTATTTTAGGCAGATAGTAAGGGTAAAAGTTCTTGGTGGAAATTTTCCTGTAATAAGAAACAACCCCTGAACCATCTCTTTTCTAACAGAGAAGCTGTCTTAAAGAGCCTGGCCGGCAAGCTTTAAAATGCAAATGCTGGCCATTAAAACATGGGTTCATGCAATATGGTGATTTCTGCCATCTTCTTATCACCACCTGTGCCAAGCGTGATGGCCACCTCCAAATAACACAAAGCATCATGGTGGCCCACATTTGCATATTAAAAGGCTAAGGTGGGAGGAACAAGTTTTTCGAGGGCTATGTAAATGACACACCTGGCCTAACCAATCCCCTGGGCCCTATGCAAACCAGACACCGCCTCCTCCAGCCTCCCAATATAAGCAACCACTTTTCCACCACACACGGGGTCCTTCTTTGTTCCAAGCTCCCCTCCCTTGGCTCTGTACAGACGAGCTCTTTTCTTCTTTCTTTCTTCTTTCTTGCCTATTAAACTTTTTGCTCCTTAAAACCACTCCACGTGTGTCCTTATTGTTTTATCTAAACCGGCATGAGACCAAAAACCCTAGTCACCAAAGCCATATCACTGGAGCTCATGGTCTCGGGTAAGAAACCTCCAACCCGTGTCCATTGAAGCTGGCATTAGTCGTGTGAATGTAGAACTTCATGTTAGTAACACAGCTTTTAAAATGTTTCCCTAAATTGAGGCGGAGCTTGCAGTGAGCCAAGATCGTGCCATTGCACTCCAGCCTGGGCGACAAAGAGAGACTCCGTCTCAAAAAAAAAAAAAAAAGTTTCCCTAAATTGTATATTTTTACTGTATACAACATGTGGTATTGCAACATTCCTATTTGTGGGTTGGCTAAATCGATCTAATAAACATACACATGAGTTCACATACTTACTACTGTTTGTGGTGAGAACACTTAAATCTACTCTCACAGTGATTTTCAAGAATAGAATATATCGTTATTAACTATAGTCACCATGTTGTAGCATAGATCTGGAAGTTATTCTGTCAAACTGGAATTTTGGACCCCTCTATCAACATCCTCCCAAGATATAGGAATAAATGTGAGCACATCAAAAGACACCCAAACCATTACTTATTATAAAAATTCATAGGAATCCACAATGAGACACTACTTCAAACACTGGACTGGCCATATTCTTTTTTGTGTGTGTGTGTTTTTTTTTTAATTGATCGGCCATATTCTTAAAAATAACAAACGTCAGGAAGGGTGTGCGGAAAAGAGAACCTTCACGCACTGCTGGCATGATTGCGAAATTTTTCAGTGACTGTGAAAAGTGGTTTGGAGGCTGGGCGTGGTGGTTCACGCTTGTAATCCCAGCACTTTGGGAGGCCGAGGCAGGAGGATCACCTCAGATCAGGAGTCTGAGACCGGCCTGGCCAAAATGGCAAAAACCCTTCTCTACTGAAAGTGCAAAAATTATCCGGGCACGGTGGTGGGTGCCTGTAATCCCAGCTACTCAGGAGGCTGAGGCAGGAGAATAGCTTGAACCCAGGAGCAGAGGTTGCAGTGAGCCGAGATCGTGCCGCTGCACTCCAGCCTCGGTGACAGAGCCAGACTCCATCAAAAAGAAAGAAAGAAAGACAGAGAGAGAGAGAGAGAGAGAGAGAAAGGGAAAGAAAAGAAAAGAAAGAAAGAAAGAAAAAGAAAGAAAGAAGAAAAAGAAAAAAGCGGTTTGACAGTTCCTTAGGATGTCAAGGTTTGACAGTTCCTTAAGATGAACCTAGGAAGGCTTATATGCTGTTGGTGGTAAATTAGCTCAACTTCTATGGAAAACAGCATAGAGGTTTCTCAAAGAACTAGATACAGAATTGCCGTTTGACCCAGCAATCCCACTACTGTAAAAGAAATAATTATATTAAAAAAGACACACGGACCTCGTATGTTCACCGTGGTGCTATTCACAATAGCAAAGTCATGGAACCATCCTAGATGTCCATCCATCGTGGCATGGATAAAGTAAAAGTGGTAAATATATAGCCCAGAATACAGCATAGCCATAAAAAATAGTGAAATCATGTCCTTTGCAGGAACATGGATGGAGCTGGAGGCCATGATCCTACGTGAACTAACTCAGAATCAGAAGACCAAACACTGCATGATCTCACTTACAAGTGGGAGCTACACAATGGGCACTCATGGACATAAAGATGGAGATAAACACAGGGAAACCCAAAAGGGGGGAAGGGTGGGAGGAGGGCAAGAGGTTAAAAAAATATATTAGGGCTGGGTGCGGTGGCTCACGCCTGTAATCCCAGCACTTTGGGAGGCAGAGACGGGGGGATCACCTGAGGTCAGGAGTTCGAGACCTGCCTGGTCAATGTGGAGAAACCCCATCTCTACTAAAAATACAAAATTAGCCGGGCATGGTGGTGCACGCCTGTAATTCCAGCTACTCGGGAGGCTGAGGCAGGAGAATTGCTTAAACCCGGAAGGTGGAGGTTGCGGTGAGCCGAGATCGCACCACTGCACTCCAGCCTGAGCAACAAGAGTGAAACTCCATCTCAAAAAAAAAAAATCTATCTATCTATCTATCTATTTATATATATATATATATATATATATATATATATAGACACACACACACATACATACACCAAACAAGCACATGTACCTTTTGAATATAAAATAAAATAAAATAAAATAATAATATAAAATAAAATAAAAAATAAACCTAGAATTACTCTATGATCTAGAAATTTCACTTCTAGGTATATGACTAAAGGTTTAGGTTATACAAGACAAATGAAGTTTGCAATGTACCCTACAACATTTTGTCTTTAGTTAACAATACTGCATCATGAAGTTAAAAATTGGTAGGAGAATTAACTCTTCTTACCACAATAAAAAAAAAAGACTGATAGTAGATATTGTGAAAGGAAATTAAATTTGGGGACCCCACACTCATTTAGCTAAGGGGGAAAGTCAAGCTGGGGACTGGGTCACACAAACCTGCCTCTCCATTTTGGTTCTTGAATAAGATGGCTACAAGGTGAAAAGCTACATGACCCCCCACCACGTTTTGCCCACAAGAAGATTCCTAGTGAGCTGTTAAAATTTCACCACGGCAATGTATATTGATAGCTTATCTTTCCAATGTATATTGATAGCTTATCTTTCCAGTGTATATTGATAGCTTATCTTTCCAGTGTATATTAATAGCTTATCTTTCCAGTGTATATTGATAGCTTATCTTTCCAGTGTATATTGATAGCTTATCTTTCCAGTGTATATTGATAGCTTATCTTTCCAGTGTATATTGATAGCTTATCTTTCCAGTGCATATTGACAGCTTATCTTTCCAGTGTATATTGATAGCTTATCTTTCCAGTGTATATTGATAGCTTATCTTTCCAGTGTATATTGATAGCTTACCTTTCCAGTGTATATTGATAGCTTATCTTTCCAGGTACAGTCTCCCCAGCCCATCAGACACAAATGCATATCTGATCATTCCCCCGCCCAATTTTGTGTATGTTTATCTTATGTAAAATGCAGATTCACTGCATTTTTTCCTCTGCCCCATTTGTTTTTGTCGTCTGATGTAAAAAGTGCAGATTCACTGAACCAGACAAAGGCATGAATGACTATTTTTTAAAAAAATACAGATTCACTGAGCTAGACAAAGGCATGCGTAACTATTTTTCCTTACCCTCCTTTTACATGAAAATTGTGTGCTTCTCAATATCCCACCCTTTACCCTTTAAATTTGGATCTCTCAAAATCATCTTCAGAGAAAGGCAAAGATCTGTCTCCCAGGTACATCTTTAACTTTGGCAAATAAATCTCCTGAAATGATAAGAGACTTATCTTATTGGACAATATCCAAACACTTGTACCCAAGTGTTTATAGAAGCATTATTCACAATAAAAAGATAAAAGTATCACAAATGTCCACCAACCAACGTGTTGCATCCATATGTTAGAAATTTACTCATCCATAAAAATGAAGTACTGATGCATGCTGCAATTTGGAGATTCAAAATATGAAGCTAAGTGAAAGAAGCCAGACCGAAAGGTCACGTATTGTATGATTACATTGATATAAAATGTCCAGCAGCTGGAAATCCACAGAGACAGAAAGCAGATTGATGGTTGCCTGGGGCTGAGCAGGGGTAGGGAGAGGAGAGGGACTGCTCCATGGAACGGGGTTCCTTTTGGGGTGATGAAAATCTTTGGGAACTAGAGGTGGCAGTTGCAACAATGAAAATCTACTAAATGCCACAGAGTTGTATATATATACATATATATATATATTTTTTTTTTTTTGAGACGGAGTTTCACTCTTATTGCCCAGGCTGGAGTGCAGTGGTGTATTCTCGCGTCTCTGCAACTTCCGCCTCTCAGTTTCAAGCGATTTTCCTGCCTCAGCCCCCCAAGTAGCTGGGATTGCAGGTGCCCACCACAACACCTGGCTAATTTTTCTGTATTTTTAGTAGAGACGGAGTTTCACCATGTTGGCCAGGCTGGTCTTGAACTCCTGACCTCAGGTGATCCACCCGCCTCGGCCCCCCAAAGTGCTGGGATTATAGGCGTGAGCCACTAAGCCCAACCTAGAGTTGTATACTTTTAAAGGGTCAATTTTACATTATCTGCATTTTACTTCAGTGAATGGAAATTTAAGAAAAAAGAGCATGGTTCTATGCAGATTTCTTTTATCTTAAAAAGTTGCAACATGACCCAGTGTTGGTTTTTTTTTTAATGTGAGGTAGGATTCCTAATAAGTGAGAGATGTCCTAAGTCCCACAGTGTTCAGACATGAAGCTGATCTTTTCACCTTACCTCTTAAATTCTAATGTGGCTGAGTACAGAATTAGGGATGAGCTCCAGGATTCCTGCAGTCTGTAACTTTTTCTGACACTCTACCATTCCACCCGTGATGACGGATTGTTCCTGACTTACCTTTGGAACATAAAGGCTCTTACACCACGTGTCTGGATCTGGTGAAAGAGATTACACGAGATTGAGAGCCTTACATGTCTCAGGCAATACTCATCCTCAAACCAACCCTGAGATATGGGTCATTAACTTCTTCTACAAGGAGGAAAATGGGAAAGAGGTGTTACATGATCAAGGCCAACCATCAGTAAATTCCACCCTCGTGTCTTACATTAACACCTGTTCATTTCCTCCAGGGATCACTCTTGCCCAAAGCATGGAGACAGAATCCATGCTATCAGCTGAGGGCTGTGAGCAGGGAAGAAAAGAGGTAGTAAGGAAGGAGAAATTACTCAGATGTTTTGACAGAGAGTGACCCTGTTTACCCCAAGAACACTTGCGGGTTACAGTCCTAATCTTACCCCCAAAGTGTTCCCAGACCAAACTGAGGGTCGGGCTGCTATTTCTCATGGCCCAATAATGAGATGCGGATGAACTGGGGAGGAAGAGAGTTTTTATTTCTGTTACCGGTTACAGGGAGAAGGCCTGGAAAATATCGCCAGACCAACTCAAAATTACAAAGTTTCCCAGAGCTTATATACCTTCTAAGCTATTTATTAAAAAATGCAGCTAAGCTATTTTCTAAGCTATCTTCTAAGCTAAGCTAAGAAGATAGCTAAACTTCTTCTAAGCTATCTGAGCTAGATAAGCTTCCAAGCTATCTTCTAATAAGTTTAGAAGATTCTAAGCCATTAAGCTATCTAAGCTATAGTCTTCTAAGCTTAGAAGCTTAGCTATCTAAACTAAGCTAAGATATTCTAAGCTTCTAATATCCATCTTTCACATCACCCATTTCCAGCACGGGATATGGCATGCCAGAGACCCAGGAGATGTTTTCTGCATGAATCTAGTAATAAACAAATACCTGCATCCCTCAGGGCTGATAAAGAGTCTATAAACCTCAGATGGAGAGTCTAGAATGTTAGAACATAAACCAGGGAATATGTCAGATGCCTAAGGACCTTCACAGCAATTCTAGCAATTCTTCATAAAAGCAGCTGTCATTTACTAAGCATAGTTCATCAGGTTATCTCTAGGCATATAATGAAAATAATAATAATAGTAAAAAATAGCCTACATTATTGAGTGACTGCTAAGAACATGGTAGAATTTCACTTTGTACATCACATGTATTAACTATGTAGTTCCCCACCAAAACCATATAAGGTAGATACTAGCACTATACTAAGTTTATATATGACACAGTATCAATGTGGGTAACTTTCCCTAAGTCACGAAGTTAAAAGGGGCAGAGCTGTGATCAAATCTCAGGCTTCCTGGCTCCAGAGTCTTCCCTGTTAGTTCAACTGATTGCTTCCTATGAGAGGTAGAATATAATAATCTCTGACTGTCAACCCACCAAATATCCTTACAAAGAAGACACTTTTATTATTGCAATTTTATAGAAAAGCAAAGTGAGCCTCAGAGAGGCAAAGTGACTTTCCCAAGGAGACAGAGATAGCAAGAGGCAGATGTAGGTTTTGAAAGTACTGTGATGTAACTCCAAGCCTGTTGCTTTTTTTTTTTTTTTTTTTGAGATGGAGTCTCACTCTGTCACCCAGGTTAGAGTGCAGTGGCACATCTCAGCTCACTGCAAGCTCCGCCTCCCAGGTTCATGCCATTCTCCTGCCTCAGCCTCCTGAGTAGCTGGGACTACAGGCACCCACCACCACGCCTGGCTAATTTTTTTTTTGTATTTTTAGTGGAGACGGGGTTTCACTGTATTAGCCAGGGTGGTCCTGATCTCCTGACCTCGTGATCCGCCCGCCTCAGCCTCCCAAAGTGCTGGGATTACAGGCGTGAGCTGCTGTGTCCGGCCCCAGCCTGTTGCTTTTTAGTCAATACCCTACAAACTGGTTTCCTGAACCTGGTCTGGAAAGAGATGACCTGAGGTGGGTGAGGAAGAACCAACTCTAAATGCCACCCTGGGCCGCGCTAGTGGTTGTCCTGCTGGGTGAGCGGCCAACATCATAAGCTTCTGAATTCCATTCCTATTCAGAATCCATGGAGTGGATGTGTCTTTTTCCAATTTATTCTGATGCATTCGCTAAATATTTATTAGACTCCGTCAGGGAATCTCTATTTAGGAGTCTCTAAGAGGGGGCCCAGCTCATACAAATGTATCAACTAACACACCAGAAAACAGTGGAAGCCTTTTTGCTTCCTGGACTCTGACCATGGTGCTGAAACTAGAGTTCATGGCAACATCCCAGTCAGTGCTGTGGACAGCGACCACAGGAGCCACTCTCCTGGGGCTGGGGCCTGATAGACGAAATAGGAAGGGTGTCTAGATACAGGGCCAGGTCTGTTGGAGACCTTGAATAGGAGCCAAAATTGAACAGGATGTGGGGAAGCTCAAGAGGTAGATGACGTCTAGTTGGACCATGGAATGTTGCTATCTAAATAGGCAATTATTTTTGTACTCTACACCAGGGTAGGCAGACAGGAAGCCAAGAGGGAAGCATCCTGGAACTTCCTTCGTCATACAGAATACTGAGTTTCCTTGGCTGCTCATGAGTGTATATTATGAGTGCAATAAAGTTTGAGTGCGATTATCCCTTAGACTAAAATCTGTTTTTGCAAGAGTTCTTCAGAGAAATGGAACCAATGAGATGTTTATTTATGTATATACCTATCCTCTGTCTATCTAGCTATCTATTTATTTCTCTAGGAATGTGCATTATGAATACAATATGGCCCCTCTTACTGTGGGCCAACGTTTGTTCCATGTTTTAGCCAATGAACCAGACAAACTGTTAGAGCCATGTCTAGCTCACTGAGATGCAACATTAAATGCAGGATCTCTCCTTAGTAGGTCCATATCAATAACATTGGCCTGGCTCAACTTTATCTTCCTTTCACCATTATCCAACACCCTTAATGTCCATTTGCACACATGTTCCCTAGATTTCTAGGTGTATAAATCAGAAGAACTTAGTAGTCACTTTGGAGTGTAGCACATTTCCCCATGGATCACACATTGAACCTATGGCTTAGAAGCAAAGATGGGTAGTGGGGGCGGATCCTGAGGAAAATTAGCACTGTCTTGCCTGGCAACTGCCTCCGCGGAGGCCACTATTGTTTCCTCAGACAGTGCAGGGTTAATCTCCTCAGATGCACGGGGAGAGAATGCTTCCATTGTCAAAGAGCATGATTAAGGAACTCACTGTCCTTACTTTCATCAGTGTCTTTCACACATCCCTATTCCAAATGTCAAGATTCCACACCTTCCGAATCAATACCCTTAAAGTAGACACCCTTTAAGGCTGGGAATTCCATTTGTATTGTAATTTAGCCACTTGAAGGGTGAGTTTCTGGGTTTGCTTTTTCTTTTTCTTTATTTTTTGAGACAGTCTTGCCCTTGTCCCCCAGGCTGGAATGCAATGGCACGATCTCGACTCACTGCAACCTCCACCTCCTGAGTTCACGCAATTCTCCTGCCTCAGCCTCTTGAGTAGCTGGGATTACAGGCACCCGCCACCACACCTGGCTAATTTTTGTATTTTTAGTACAGACGGGATTTCGCGAAGTTGGCCAGACTGGTCACGAACTCCTGACTTCACATGATCTGCCCACCTCGGCCTCCCGAAGTGCTAGGATTACAGGCGTGAGCCACCGCACCTGGCCCCAGGTTTGACTTTTCAAAAGCCTCAGCCCTGTGGCTACAAATGATGAGTATCTTTTAGGGCAGACATAGAAGTCTTAGCTCATTTATGTTTGCACTTGAACTGAAAATTCAAATCTTTGAATTCATCCTCTTCTTTCCCCAACTTTGTCCAGTGACAACCCAGCCAATCTCATTATGCTCATTAGTTTTCAAAAACATTCAAAAGTATTATGTACATGATCACTCAGATTCTTTTTTTTTTTTTTTTGAGACGGAGTCTTGCTCTGTCGCCCAGGCTGGAGTGCAGCGGCATGGTCTCCGCTCACTGCAAGCTCTGCCTCCCAGGTTCATGCCATTCTCCTGCCTCAGCCTCCCAAGTAGCTGGGACTACAGGCGCCCACCACCACACCTGGCTAATTTTTTTGTTTTTTGTTTTTTTTTTAGGAAAGATGGGGTTTCACCATGCTAGCTAGGATTGTCTCGATCTCCTGACCTCGTGATCCACCCGCCTCGGCATCCCAAAGTGCTGGGATTACAGGCGTGAGCCACCGCACCCGGCCCACTCAGATTCTTATAAATGTTTGTTAGGCGTTTCCAATGATGACATTTGGTGTATCCCTATGGCCACATCATGTTATGCACTATCAACACTACTGGAAATGGAGTCATTAGTGTTTTTAAATCTAATCAAATTAGAAAGCCGATTTCAGAAACTTTGGATCCAATTCAGAAAACTCATCCTTAAAAATTCTGTTCCTTTGGAATCATCCCTGGAACCAAAATGATTTTTTTTCAAGGGTTCTCCAGAGAAATTGAACCAGCAGAATGTTTATTTATGTGTCTATCTGTGTATCTATGTATCTATCTATGTATCTATCTATGTATCTATCTATTTATCTATCTATCTAATTATTTGTTTATCTATTCATTTACCTAGGAATTGGCTCATGTGATTGTAGGAGCTTGGTGAGTCCAAAATCTGCAGGACAGTAGAGTATCCTGGAGACTCAGGAAAGAGTTGTAGCAAACTAAAAAATCCAAAGACAATCTGCTGGAAGAATTTCTTCTTGCTCAGGGGAGCTCGCCACTATTATTTTATTATTATTTTGCTCACAAGGCATGTATCATCCTATAACATATTGGATTTTCTATTAATTTTTGTTGTTGTCTAATATCCATCTTTCTCAACTATAATATTGATTCAATACAGACACTTTTTTAGAAGTCTTTCTGTCTTTTTTCTGATACATCTTATACACCAAGAATCACATTTGACACATTAGATACTTAATGTGTGCCCATGAAAACAGTGAATAAAATTTCTCCACTTCTTCCAAGTTTATTTTTAACACTGGAGCAAATGATTTCTACTTGATTCTCTCTTTTTTTCTCCCTTCCAGGCTGCCTTTAGTGCAAAGTCCTCAGAATGGAAAAATATTCTGGGGGAGGCAAAACCTTAAGGTTGGCAAGAAACAAACCCCAGCCTTATCCTTACTTTCCTTCTCTCAGTTAGATCTCAATGTCCTTGGCTGCAATGCCGTCTCTACCTAGTCTACTTCAAGCTTCCCAGATATGATTTCCTCTCTAAGTTTCTCTGTCTCTTCCTGTCTCTATCTCTCTATCGTTCTGTTTCTTTCCATCTCTCTCTTTCTTGCTCCAACTTTCTCAGTCGACTAAAACTAATAGCTACGAATAGCTTTCAGTAATTTGAACATTTCGGAGATGTTTTCCTAGATCAACTGAAATCCCTATGCAAACACTGTCACTGTACTTGCAGATGAAATGATAATCACTTCCCGGCAAGAAAAGGATCTCATGGTAGTCTTAAGCCTTTATCTCAGGGTTAAGATGCCCCCTTTTGTGGAGGTGCTTAGACTGTGACTACGGCAGTTGCTTTCGGAGCAAGAAACTGCATTTGGTAAGCGGAACTTCTTTCAGTTAGAGAGCCATATTCTTAGAGATGTAGAATATTTGTTGCAATATATATATATATAATGGTGTAGACATCCCCGTCTATTTCCCCTAAGGTCAAAACTGAACATGGAAAAGAAACATGGGGCAGGGGTATTTTCGGAGAGTTCCTGAGACAAGAACCACCCCAGCCTTCCCACTCAGGGCTGCCTGGCATCTCCTGTTTACCTTCTCTATCATAGCCCCACCTGAAAGACTCTGTCTGAATAAATATACCAAACCTCATAGTCTTAGCTCTCCTCTTTGTAGGAGGGGTAAGAGTGTGTTCAGGTCTTGGCTCCTGTTCAGACACCTGTTGTCTAATGGCAACTGGTACTTAGGACATTTGAAATATCTCTGGTGGCTGCATGCTGCACTTTGGTTGGCAATGGCTGTACATCTCTGTAAACTTTCTGTGATGATTGCAAAACGGTACACTTTCATCTCCTTTCTTATGGGTTCCAGGGAGCCGGTTGCACTTGATTTCACCAGTAATATATGTCCATAGACAATTTCTCAGATCAGCGTGAAGAAGGTAAATTATATCTTTCATTTAGAAAAATATAAATCTCACTTTTACAAAATGTGACTAAGAATTGTCAAGGCTTAGAGAGCAGGAATAATCAGGGACTATATGGGTGTTCATGTCTGATAAATGCAACTCTGATCCTCAACCATATTTAAAAGCGCTTTCAGAGTTCCCAAACCTTTTCATCTGCTCCAGATTCACTGGGTTCTGAAGCCAAAGCTTTCCGAAACTGTTCTTCCTCTCAGCCCCTAAGCAGTGAGCTCTTGGTCTGTTCTGACAGCTGAGATCCTAGCCACGGGAGCTGGGAGGTGAGGAATTTCCTGTCACTATCCCAGAAAGTAAAATATAGCCTCATTATTTCCTAATTGTGTTTCCATAAGAAAAACAAAGAATTCGATAAAAGAAACAAAGACTAGTATTTACTTTTTCATAAATGATTGTAGTTACTGAAGGACATATGGGGCCCATAATCACAACGGGTCTAGGACTCACAGGTATTTTCTTGTCTCCATTATTTACCATAATTGTGTCGTTCTCACTCCTGCTTAAATGATTTATTTGGTATAATTTAAATGTATTGGTATGTTTTCTCTATGACTTAATGGGCAACATGCCTCTTTCTCTAACTTGTGTTTGTTGGTTTGTTGATCTCTGATACAATTTTGCTAAATATATTCTGGTTGTTGTTATAAAATATTTTCTTTCCAAGAAAATTTTCCAACAGGTTCATGTGCACATCATATGTGAAATTCATATTCTTTTCTTATTCTCTTGTTTTTCTCCCCATCCTCTACAACACTTGGGCCAAACTGTTATGGATTATTGTGTATCCACCAAGAAATGGCTTTGAGTTTTTAAAGTATCTATTTCTCTGAACTAATCTGTAATTTCCAAGAATCTAATATTTCTCAATTTTTAACACCAATTATTTTACTTTGTAATTTAACAACTTGTTAATTATTAAACAAGTAAAAAATGCAAAAATAAAGGCTATGTTTTTATAGTTTCTAATTTATATTCTTTGGAAAATGTCTAAATTTTAGGAAATTAAAATTTTTTTCAAATTGAATGTGGCTAGAAATAATAATTTTTCACTGCATGACATTACGTAAGTGTAATAGAATTCTACTCTCATCCTACTTTAGATAATGCCAAACTGAGAAACCATTATTAATTTATTTTATTTTTGTCTAGTCATGAAAATGAAAAGTTGCCATCAGAAGAATCATTATGGAAAGTGAAAGTATGATGCCAAATTAAATATTTGTCAAATAAATGTGTTTTTTTAACTTTTAGGTTCAGAGGTACATGTGCAGGTTTGTTATATAAGTAAATTGTGTGTCACAAGGGTTTGAAGTACACATTATTTTGTTATCCAGGTGATAAGCATAGTACGAAATAGGTAGTTTTTCTGTCCTCAGCCTCCCCACTTCCTCAACCCTCAAGGAGGCCCCCCTGTGTGTGATTACCAAGGAGGCCCCACTGAGTGTTATTACCTCCTATGTGTCCATTATGTACTCAGTATTTACTTCCAACTTATAAGTGACAACATATAGTATTCAGCTTTCTTTTTCTGTGTCAGTTCTCTTAGAATAATGACCACCAGGTCCATTAATGTGGCTGAAAATGACAGTGTCTTATTTTTTGTTTTGAGACAGAAAATATGCAAAGACTTAGGGATTTAGTACTGAATAAAAATGAGAATGGCCATGGCCTCATATTGCTTATGAGACTGCCAAAACCGAACGTGGTGTACCTAATTACCCAGATGTATGGTGACTCCTTAAAAAATGAAACATAGACTTGCCATGTAATCTTGCCATTTTACTTCTGTGTATATATCCAGGGGAAGTCAAAGCAAATACTTGAGCAGATATTTATACCTCCATGTGCACAGCAGCATTACTTACAACAAACAAAAAGAATAAACCACCCAATGTTCATAGATGGATGAGTGGAGACATAAACTGTAGTGTAGACATACAGTAGAGTATGTATGTCTTACAAGGAATGAAATCATGATTGCCACATTCTACAACACGGATGAAACTTGAAGATGTTATGCAAACTGAAATCAGGCAATCACAAAAAGACAAGTATTGTATGATTCTTTTTATATGAAGTGCATAGAAAAGGCAAACCCATAGAGACAGAAAGTAGAATATTGGCTTCCAGGGGCTGGGGTTGGGGGAGAGAAAATGGGAATTGGTATTTAATGCATACAGATTTTCAGTTTAGGATCGTGAAAAAGATCTGGAGATGGATGGGGATGATGGTTGCGCAATGGTATGGATGTACTTCCAAGGTGCCGTGTCTCACGCCTGTGTGTCTGCGTGCTAGGGTCTCGGGGGTTTTATAGGCACAGGATGGGGGCGTGGCAGGCCAGGGTGGTCTTGGGAAATGCAACATTTGGGCAGGAAGTGCACGTCCTTACCTAGGTCTGTGAGGGTGGAGCCCTAGCCAGGGACCACGCCCTCCTCTGCCCAGCACTTCCCTTCCCTCTTCTGTATTATTTAAAGGGACTACACCCTTCCCTTCCCAGCACTTTTTATCACCACTTAGAAAGGCCATTATCAAAAAGACAAAAAATAACAAGTGGTGGCTAGGATGCAGAGAAAAGGGGACTCTTGTGCACTGTTGAAGGCAACAAGAAGGAGTGTGGTCATTACAGGAAACAGTACATAGGTTCCTCATAAAACTAAAAAGAGAACCACCCTATGACCCAGCCAGCCCAGTTCTGGGTATAGATCGAAAGGAAAGGCAATCAGTATATTGAAGGGATAGCTTCACCCCGGTGTTTACTGCAGCACTATTCACAATAACCAAGATTTGGAAGCAACCTAAGTGTTTATGTACAGATGAATGGATAAGGAAAATGTGGTACATTTACACAATGGAATATTACCCAGTCATTAAAAAGAATGAAATCCTGTCATTTGTGGCAACATGGATGAGCCTGGAGGAAATAAGTGAGATAAGCCAGGCATAGAAAGACAAAGGTAGCATGTTCTTACTCATCTGTGGGAGTTAAAACAGTTGATCTCAGAAGCAGAGAGCAGAGTCGTGGTAACTAGAGGCTGGGAAGGGTGGGAAGAGGGGAGAGGGAAAGGCTGGTTAAAGGATACAGAATTACAGCTAGATGGAGGAAATAAGTTCTGGTATCCTATAGCACTGTAGGGTGACTATAGTTAACAATAGTTTACTGTATATTTTCTTTTTTAGATGTTTTTATTATACTTTAAGTTCTAGGGTACCCTAGAAGCTTTATTCAATACTGAATCCCAAAGTCTTTGCATATTAACTGGCATAATATATGAGCCTACAGACATTAGGGTGGGGGACAGTGAAAAAATAAATGATGCAACCCTCTGCAGGGAACTTATAGCCCAGAGACCACTCTTTTTTTATTATTATGATACTTTACGTTCTGGGGTACACGTGCAGAACGTGCAGGCTTGTTACATAGGTATACATGTGCCATGTTGGCTTGCTGCACCCATCGACTCGTCATTTACATTAGGTATTTCTCCTAATGCTATCCCTCCCCTAGCCCCCCAGCCCCGGACAGTCCCCAGTGAGTGATGTTCCCCGCCCTGTGTCCAGGTGTTCTCATTGTTCAATTCCCACCTATGAGTGAGAACATGCGGTGTTTGGTTTTCTGTCCTTGTGATAGTGTACTGAGAATGATGGTTTCCAGCTTCATCCATGTCCCTGCAAAGGACATAAACTCATCCTTTTTATGGCTGCATAGTATTCCATGGTGTATATGTGCCACATTTTCTTAATCCAGTCTATCATTGATGGACATTTGGGTTGGTTCCAAGTCTTTGCTATTGTGAATAGTGCCACAGTAAACATACGTGTGCATGTATCTTTATAATGGCATGATATATAATTCTTTGGGTATATACCCAGTAATGGGATTACTGGGTCAAATGGTATTTCTAGTCCTAGATCCTTGAGGAATCGCCACACTGTCTTCCATAATGGTTGAACTAATTTACATTCCCACCAACAGTGTAAAAGATTTCCTATATCTCCACATCTTCTCCAGCATCTGTTGTTTCCTGACTTTTTAATGATTGCCATTCTAACTGGTGTGAGATGGTATCTCATAGTGGTTTTGAGTTTATTGTATGTTTTCAAAGAGCTAGAATTCCTGGGCTCAAGTGATCCACCTGCCTTGGCCTCCCAGAGTGCTGGGATTAAGTGTGTCTTTATTATAACTTATAATTGGCACATAATAATTGTATATATTTGTAGGGTATAGAGTTGATATTTCAACACATATATATAATGTGTAATGGTTAAATAAGAGTAATGAACATATCTGCCATTTCAAACATTTATCGTTTCTTTGTGTTGAAAACATTCAAAATCCTCTATCTGAAAATATACAATAAACTCTTAATGAGTCAATAGGTTGTCGTTGGTGGCACTTCTTGTGGTTATAGGGATTACTCTTTGCTGTCCGTGTTTGTTGAATGGTTCATTTCTTACACACCTAATTATCCATGGAAGGTAGTTCTTAGTGCTCTCCTGGGGGTCAGACTGAAAAAGAGGGGATTGTTCCAGCTGTCCCTGCTGCATGACCTTTACTCCTCCAAACATATCATCTGCTTAGGGTTTTGCCCAGCACAGGAGGGTCTAGTGTGAACCTCACACTCACACGTGGGACAGACACCCATATCTGACAATGTCGCAGTAAATCTGTTTCACACAAACAAGGGAGATGATTCAGTGTGGACCACGGGCCCATGTCAATGAGCAGAGATATTCCAGCGCCTGTCCACACACACAGGGGAGGAGGAACCACAGCTTCCAGCCTCACCCAGAGCCCTGACTCCTCCCTGCCTGTGAGGACCTGGGGTTCCACTTCTGTCCCACACACACAGGTGGAAATCTCCCCCACTAATGAGCCCTGGGTGGTCCCAGGCACCAGCGGTCCCTCGGCTCTGGTCTATGATCTGTCTTACAGCACCCTGTCTATTTCAGGAATTTGTTATTTAACTTTTTCTACGTTAAGACCATGACTACAGGACTCAGAAATATCGTAACTAGGTTTCTCAGTGTTCAAAGCTGACGTCCGCTTTTCATGGGGGCATCAATCATCCTCCCCCACTGTGGAGCCCAACATCAAGATCCTCTCCCGTCCCCACCCTCCTGTCTTAACTGGTCTAGAAATTAACCATGGCTAAGCCCCTCCCATGTCCTGGGCACCACTGACCCCCACAGCCACTGTGATGAGTGGGGTTCATGACAACAGGCTCCAAACGAGGAAACTGAGGCTCAGGGATGGGATATTACTGCCCAAGGTCACACAGGCAGGGGATGATAATCAGGAATTAAATAAAAGTCACCTCCCAACCCAATGTCCGAAATCAGAGCTCAAACCTAACGTAATTGCTCCAAAAACCTTAAACGTGGATTAAGGCACAGAGGAAGGCCCAGGAAGTGAGGGGCACTGAGGAGGCAGGAATGACTTAGAGGTTTGTTCTCAGGGGTGGGGGGTAGATGCTGCTGCAAAAAGAAAGGAAGGAAAGATGGAGGGAAGGAGGGAAGGAAGAAGGAAGGAGGGAGAGAGGGAGGGAGCGAGGAAGAGGAAGGAAGGAAGGAAAAAAATAGGAAGTTTGGTAGAAAGGAAGAGACTGTTCTTGAAGGGACAAGAAAGGGACTGTTTGGTAGAACGGAAACACACACTCCAAGGACAGAAAAACATATGTTTTATTCTCTTTATTCCCTGCATCTCTCTTGTGTTCTCACTGCCACACGCAGCTCAGCCTGGGCTACACAGCCAGGTGTCAGGTGCATCTCTGCTGATCTGAGTCTGCCTGCAGCATGGACCTCGGTCTTCCCTGAAGCATCTCCAGGGCTGGAAAATCACTCACCATGGTAAGGACCCCGCAACGCTGAGCTGATGGACGGGCTGAAGGAGGGAGGGAGACCCCATGGGGAGGCTCTGAGAGGGAGGAGGTCACCCTCGCCTGAAAGGGGCTGACTCAGGAAGGCACCGGGTCTATTTGCTGCTGTGTCCCGGCTCTCAGTGAGATAAAGATAAATCAGGCAGACAGTGGCCTGGGGGCAGGGAGACCCCATTTCTCTCTGAAATGTCTGCAGAGAGCCTGGTGCCCGCCCCCATCTCAGCCCTGGGGAATGAGAGCCAGCCTCCTGGGGAGGGCAGTTTCCGTTCCTGTGGGCTGCGGATGAGATAACTCCATGACAAGAAGGACCCAGCCTCCGAGGGGCCACACCCTGTGTGTCTCTCTGTCCTGCCAGCACCAAGGGCTCATCCATTTGCAAAGCTGAAAGGAGGCAGAGGAGACGCCATGACCGTCGCCCTCACAGCCTTGCTTTGCTTTGGTGAGATTTGAAGAGGAGAGAGGAAACCCCACAGGCCCTGGTCTATCAAGAGATCCCAGGGCTTTAGGGAGCTCCCAGGCAGAGGAGGACTTGCTCAGGCTTCAGGAGGCAAATCCCTCACAGGGAATTCCCTTCCAGGGCTGAGTCAGGGCCCCAGGACCCGCGTGCAGGCAGGTGAGTCTGTCCCCAGCTCTCCCAGGTCCCTCCTCCTCACCCTGGACAGCTGGGGATGGAGACAGCAGTTCTGGGCAGGGAGCTGGGATGATCTGAGTGATGGGGAAGGTCTTGGGATCCAGGCTTTGATTTCCTTCCATGTACTCTCCCCAAGCCCACCCTCTGGGCTAAGCCAGGCTCTGTGATCAGCTGGAGAAGCCCCATGACCACCTGGTGTCAGGGGACCCTGGAAGCCCAGGAGTACCATCTGTATAAAGAGGGAAGCACAGAGCCCTGGGACAGAACGAATCCACTGGAGACCAGGAACAAGGCCAGATACTCCATCCCATCCATGACACAGCAGGGAGATATCGGTGTTACTATCTCAGCCCTGCAGGCTGGTCAGAGCCCAGTGACCCTCTGGGGCTGGTGGTGACAGGTGAGAGGACACTCAAGGGTCCCAGCCCCAGGCTCTGCCCTCAGGAAGGGGGTCGGCTCTCAGGGGTGTCTCCCTCTCACAGCCCAGCCCTGGGGATGATGTGGGAGGTGGGAGCCCCATTTAACACGGTGCCTCCTTCTCTCCTAGGATTCTACAGCAAACCCACCCTCTCAGCTCTGCCCAGCCCTGTGGTGGCCTCAGGGGGGAACGTGACCCTCCGATGTGGCTCACAGAAGGGATATCACCATTTTGTTCTGATGAAGGAAGGAGAACACCAGCTCCCCCGGACCCTGGACTCACAGCAGCTCCACAGTGGGGGGTTCCAGGCCCTGTTCCCTGTGGGCCCCGTGACCCCCAGCCACAGGTGGACGTTCACATGCTATGGATCCTACAGGAACACCCCCCAGGTGTGGTCCTGCCCCAGTGACCCCCTGGAGATTCTGCCCTCAGGTGAGGGAGCCACGGCCTTCTCTAACACACTTTCGGGGCAGCTGACAGGTTGTGGGGAGTTTGGCTGGTGACTGAATCTGGAAAGGACCCACAGTGATGTGTTGATGGACGGGCTGAAGGCGTGAGGGAGACCCCATGGGGAGGCTCTGACATGGGAGGACAGAGCTCTCCCCCTGTCCTGGCCCCTGGAGAGACCCTGACCCTCCAGTGTGGCTCTGATGTCGGCTACGACAGATTCACTCTGTACAAGGAGGGGGAACGTGACTTCCTCCAGCGCCCTGGCCAGCAGCCCCAGGCTGGGCTCTCCCAGGCCAACTTCACCCTGGGCCCTGTGAGGGGCTCCCACGGGGGCCAGTACAGATGCTCCGGTGCACACAAACTCTCCTCCAAGTGGTCGGCCCCCAGTGACCCCCTGGACATCCTGATCGCAGGTGAGGAGCCCAGCGGGTTCAGTCAGGGACCCAGGCTCTGCACAGGCATTGCCGGGGGAGCCCAGGTGGTGATGGCCGGGATGAGGGGTGGGGGTCTCAAAGGAGGGAGAAACAGAGAGAGACAGGGGATGTGGGGGAGGGGGAGACTCAGAAAACAGACACAGAGACTGAGGGTCCCAGAGAGGGGCCTGGGGAGGTGTCAGCTCAGAGCAAGGTGGGGCAGCCCCTCACCCATCTGTCTTCTGTCCAGGACAGATCCCTGGCAGACCCTCCCTCTCAGTGCAGCCGGGCCCACAGTGGTCTCAGGAGAGAATATGACCCTGCTGTGTCAGTCACAAGAGTGGATGCACACTTTCCTTCTGACCAAGGAGGGGGCAGCCCATCCCCTGCTGTGTCTGAGGTCAAAGTACAGAGCTCATAAGTACCAGGCTGAGTTCCCCATGAGTCCTGTGACCTCAGCCCACACGGGGACCTACAGATGCTACAGCTCACTCAGCTCCGACCCCTACCTGCTGACTCACCCCAGTGGCCCCGTGGAGCTCGTGGTCTCAGGTGAGGGCCCTGACCCTGTCCTCTGTGAGCTCAAAGGCTCAGCTCAGGCCCTGTCCCCAGCAGAGCTCTGGACACTAAGGAAAAAGGGGAGTGAAGGGAGAGGGTCCACAGAGGAGGGTCCAGCCCATGGGAAGATGGAAATAGACAGGGACCTCCCGCCCCTGGCTCCCACCCCTGAAGTCTCAGTAGAGTAACGTGCAGGGAGGGCTGGGAGGAGATGGGGGGTGAACCTCAGAGGAGTTGAGATTAGACTGAGGGTGGAAGACGGAGGCCCCACCCGCTCCCCTCCTGATGTCTCCACCTCAGAATCAGAGCCTCTGGGTCCCAGCCCCCAAAAGACGCCCTCCTGGAGACAGAAGCATCCAGGCTGCCGGTGCCACCTGCATCCACCCCTGACCCCCCCCCCACCCCGCCCCACTTCCTGCTTTCCCCTGCAGCCTCCCCAGCACTCAGTGCACACCTGAGCCTCACAGGGACTTGCACCTGCTCCAGCAGCAGCTCAGGGACTGTGCGCGGCTCCTCTTCTGCGCCGTTGACATTTTTTATTTGGGTTTTTTAAATCTCATATTGGCCTTTTTGTCCAAGCTGGTGAAAATAGATTTGCAGCATCACCTATGTTTATTCTCACCCGGTTTTGTAATAGCCCTGATCTCACGTGCTCCCTGAGGTTTTGTAAACCTCAGGTAGAAATGTGGACTTCCTTCGTTCTGGACATTTGCTATGGAGGGGGTAGGGCTTATCTTTTCAGAAAAAGTCAAATGACTGGTACCACTCCTTGAAACCCTACAGCACTTTCCAGACCTCAGAGGGAGGGAGAGAGAGGCAGAGACAGAGACAGAGAGACAGAGAGAGAGATATTGGGGCCGCCCTTTCCTGGCCGGTTCATCCTGGCCTATTCTCAATCCACCAAGGCCCCGAAGCTCAGCTGCCCTCCTCCTCTACCTTCCCCTCCACCCCATAGACAAGCGGCAATTCCTTTCTGAAGTACAGGCTGAGACCTTTCTGGGACCTGCTCTTTCTGGAGCATCTGTTGCTCCCTGTCTGGGTCTCCACGCGCCTCCTTCCTGGCCCTTTTTCCTATTGAGGAATCAGCTTCCATGTCACCTCCAAGTGTGACCTTCACTGACGACACAGCTCAGCCCAGTCCTGCCTGCTTCTCATTTATGTCAAGTAATTAACCAACCTACACCATGTGGCTGAATTCCTTCTCTCTCTCTTCCACTCTCTGCATATACGTGTGTGTGTGTGTGTGTGTGTGTGCGTGTGTGTGGTCACACAGACATCTTATGTGACATTGAAACCTAGTTATCCGTATATCTATACAAATAATATATATTCACACATAAATATAGGTCTCTACCAATATATCTAAAACCATTGCTACGACTAGTAAATTTCCACTGCGGTGTTTCTATATGTTTGCTGTTTGTCTCCAGGTGAACCCACACTTCAAGAAGGCAGAGATAGTTTTTAAGGCCCACTATATATATAAAATAGATATATATTTGTGTTTGTGTTTTTCTGTGTGTGTATCACATTCTACCTGTTGCTGCCTATATGAATAATTAGCTACCTAGAGATTAAATGGACGATGAAACTCCAGGTGAAGTGGCTGAGGGCATGAAGGGGAGGCAGCCCCAGACTTTCACCCCTTTGTGCTTCTGACATTGAGGCTCCCCTGATGACTAACCCTCATCCACGGAGCCTGGGTCCTCAGCTGGTGGATCCGTGAAACTCTCATCTCCGGGGGAATTGGCTCATGTTCTCCTGTGTCCCAGGCTGCACAGAGAGCACACAGGGCTCAGTGACCTCTGTACTGGGGACCACTTTCCTTGCAGATCCTGAGCTCTCAGGATGCAGGAAAACTCTCTCCCAGATGACTCAGGAGCAATGTTTAAATCCATAGAACACAGGAAAACTGAAATCGTTCAATGAGGAGACTGGAGGGAATCCTGCTACAGCGGAGGAAGAGGGTTTTTTTTTTTTTTAGAAATTCTGTAAAAGTCACATCATGAGACATTAAGTAATAAAAAAAAAATTGCAGAGCCCAGGTGAGAGGTTGGGCTCAGGTCTCTTTTTCTCTGTTTTGATTCTCAGGAGCAGCTGATAACCTCAGCCCATCACAAAACAAGTCTGACTCTGAGACTGATATGTGAGGAGATGCTCTCAGTGATGGGGCTGGCACTGAGGGTTGGGTCCTGTGAAGGGGAGGTGGGTGCCCTGGGTGGACAATCTGATCCACCCTGACCTCTGTGACCTCTTTGTCCACCATCCCCAGCCTCACACCTTCAGGATTACACAGTGGAGAATCTCATCCACATGGGTGTGGCTGGCTTGGTCCTGGTGGTCCTCGGGATTCTGTCATTTGAGGCTTGGCACAGCCAGAGAAGCTTCCCAAGATGCAGCCGGGAGGTGAACAGCAGAGAGGATAATGTACTTTACAGAGTCGTGAAGCCTCGGGAACAGATCTGATGATCCCAGGAGGTTCTGGAAGAAAATCTAGGGCCAATGCTATCTGGACTGTCTGCTGGTCATTTCCAGAGGAAGGAATCAATGTCCGAGTGCAGGGACATTTTCTGGGGTCATCCATGCAGAACGATTAAAATGTGATACCTTTCCTCTCCATTAATGTTGACTTTCCTTGGTTGGATCCGCCTCTTTTCCCACCGTTAGACATGAGGCTGCATCCCACATGGCAGCATTGGGTCCACACTTCTGCACACCTGCGTGCTCTGGTCCGTGGTGTGTCACAAAATCCTCTTCATTTCTCATTGCCACACTTCCTGGTGTACTTTACTGGGTCTTCATGTCTTCAGTTCAGAGTTCCGCACCTGGTTTAGGAACTAATTCAACGGGAGAAGATCAGAGTCCGACCAGGAAAAGACAAATGCACCGTGATGCCCTCACCTCCTATGTGGACCCTATGAGCTCTTCCCTCCTTATCAGATGCTATCTGTGTAGTTTCTCCTGAAAGATCACCACCTGGAATCATCACACTGGCATTTGAAGTCACGACCCAATGGTGTGCTAATTCTGAAAAAGACATTTTTTGAAATGCTATGATTAGTGGCATTTACCAATTTCCTTGACATAAATTCTTTTTTCATGGCCAAAATCAAGATGCCAAGGAGACATCCCTGAATGCAGGGTTGGGAAGCGTTGGACAGACTTGTCTTCACTCATAAGCACCAGGCATCTGATAGCTCACGTATACGTCTTATTACCTTCCATTTTAGAGTTAATAATCATTTCTACTTCAGTATTTTGGCACAGTTAAAAGCAATCCCATTACTGCATGATACCCAAAGGAATATAAATCATTCTATTGCAAAGATACATGCACACATGTGTTCATCGCAGCACTATTCACAATAACAAAGACATAGAATCAACCCAAATGCCCATCAATGATAGACTGGATAAAGAAAATGTGAGACATATACACCACGGAATACTATGAAGCCATAAAAAGAAACAAGATCATGTCCTTTGCAGGGACATGGATGGAGCTGGAAACCATTATCCTCAGGAAACTAACACAGGAACAGGAAATCAAACGCTGCATGTTCTCACTTATAAGTGGGTGCTGAACAATGAGAATGCGTGAACACAGGGAGGGGAACAACACACACTGGGGCCTGTCGGGGGGGTGGGGTAGGGGTAGGGAGAGCATTAGGAAAAATAGCTAATGTATGCTGGGCTTAATACCTAGGTGATGGGTTGACAGGTGCAGCAAACCACCATGGCACACATTTACCTATGCAATAAGCCCACACATTCTGCACATGTACCCCGGAACTTAAAATAAAAATAAAAATTAAAATTAAATTATGACACCATGATCCTAGCATATCCAAAAAAGACAAAAATGCCAATATCAAATGTGGGAGAAAATAGGGCTGAATTAAAAATCCAATACAACGCCGGGTGCAGTGGCTCACGCCTGTAATCCCAGCACTTTGGGAGGCCAAGGTGGGTGGATCACTTAAAGTCAGGAGTTTGAGACCAGCCTGGCCAAACGTGGTGAAACCCTGCCTCTACTAAAAATACAAAAATTAGCCGGGTGTGGTGGCACTCGCCTGTAGTCCTAGCTACTAGGGAGGCTGAGGCAGGAGAATCACTTGAACCCGGGAGGCGGAGGTTGCAATGAGCTGAGATCATGCCACTGAACTCCAGCCTGGGTGACAGAGCGAGATTCCGTCTCAAAAAAAAAAAAAAAAAAACCCTCAAAAGCTCAGGCAGCAAAAGCAAAAATAGGCAAATGAGATCACAGCAAACTACAAACCTTCTGCACAATCAAGGAAACAAACAGCAGAGTGAAGAGACCACCTACAGAATGGGAAAGAATATTTGCAAGCAAGAGATTAATCTCCAGAAAATACAAGGAGCTCAAACAACGCAGAGATTTTGAAGGATGGTGATGAGAAGGTTCTGCTACTTACAGAAAGGAAGTTTAGGAGAAACAAAACCACAAACCTAGGTGTGGGATGGCTTGATCTGCTTCTCTCTGTGACTCAGTTAACAGTCTTAAACACATCTCCCTAAGCCTCCTTCCCCCGGTGGGATTCCTGGGTCTTGTGAGGGCCTCATCGGTCCCTCTGGTAAACCCAGGCACAGAGTGGAGCAGCTGTTGTTTTCTCAGGATATTCCCCTTCACATACAATTAACACATCCACACCATGCTACTCTCAGAACCCTTCAAATAAATGTTCCCCGGTTCATTCACTACCAGAGTCCAAGCTCAGCTTGTTCCCCAGCTTAGGACTGAGTGGTATCTTGGAAGTAGTTTCCACCGTAGCCCCCTTCCTCTGCTATAAGGCTCAGTGACACACCAGAGACACCCCCTCCAGCCAGGCTCCTGGAAGGTCTGGATGAAGACTGGGATGCTGAGGCATTGCTCAGCAATGTGGCTTAACTCAAACTTCTATGTGAAACTTCCAACCACTTTCAGCAAGGGGTCACTTCCAGCGTCTTGGGGTGTGAGGGCACCTTGGTTGGTCCCTGCAATATCAGACCCTATAAAGATCCTACAAACATGTTGCAGATTCTTTGAAGATTCTGGCACTTTCAGACATGCTGTTGGGAAATGGTGACACCCATAACCTTCTAGTTCCAGGACAGGGAGCCTTAGCCCAGGGCTATGTTTTCTGAGAGTCCTCAAAGTAAACAGTTCTATGTTCCAGGAGAACCCTAAATCTCATATGGTTCTAAGGGCAGAAAGCCACACACGCACCAGCAAAAAGCAAGAGATTCAAGGAAAAGCTGAGCAAAGACAGACAGGAAAACACACACACGATGAGCCAGGTTATAGAGCTAGAACTGAGATGGAGAGAGGCACGAGTGGGCACAGAGTGTGCTCCCCAGAACAGGTGGAGAGAATGCCTTTTTCATGCCCTGAGGTTAGGCTGAGTAAGGCTTGTGCTTGACAATCAAGGACTATTTTTTTCCCCAGGCCTTCCTTCTCAGCTCAACTGTGCCCTGCAGTAAGTAATGATGGAGAGAATGTGACTTTGCTCTGCAGCTCTGGAAGCTCATTTGACCTGTGCCTTCTAACCAGGTAGGGGAGGCCCCTGGACACTGGCTCTCTGGGGTGCAGAGACACAGTGGGGTATTCAGGCCAGCTTCCCTCTGGGTCTTGGGGCTGGTGATGGGACCTCTAGATGCTGCAGCTCTCTGTCGATGGCTCTGCCTGTGAGTGATCAGCCCTAGATGACCACTGTTACTGGGGGTAGCCCATGCCTGCTGCATGCCCTGTGAAACACTAAATCATATAGCCATGTCTGAGGGACAGCCTGCTGGAGACATGGGAATCTTAGGGATTCCAGACAAAATGAAGCAATGAGAAACACAGAGAGAAAAAGAGAGATTGAGTACGACAGGGGTGTCAGGGTGTAGGGTGGTAGACAGGGCAGCTCCACACTCTCCACTGCTTCCTGTCTGGAGGCCCACTTTGGGGTCCTACTTATCCAGATGAGTGAAGGAAGAGGTCAAGACAAACACAGGAGGTGAAGCCAGATACAGTGTGGGGAGATAAGCAGTGGCCTCAGCCCCTCACCCTTTTCCATCTTCCAGAAGCCCCTCCTGAGCTCTCACCACAGACAGATTTCCCATTTGGAAACCCAGATATTTATCATGCCAGGGGGGAGGCAATGTCTCTTGATTATGGGCACTTTCCACCACCAGGCACCTGCTAGTCCTCTCTATACCTTCCCTTCAGGAAAGGAATTGTCCCTCATGGGATTCCAGGGAAGAGACCCCAGGACCCCTATCAGTCACTAGGGAGATGACAGAGTAGAGGAAGGCAGGGGACCAACCCTCCACAGAGAATGGTCCTACTTCAGTGGGGTGAGGGAAACTCTCACTCACCCATTTGCTGTCCTGTTACCTTGGAACCCTAAGAGAACCTGTTAGTTACCCACAGAATCTACCCCTGAATGTGGTGTGCAAAGTGGGGCTCTTAGCCTCCAGTGTGAAGTCCCTGGGGAGACGGAATGTCCCTGTGTGAGTGAAGGCTGTGCCACCTCCCAGCTATGTGACCTTGGGCTAGGCAACCCCTCCCAGGTCCCCAGTTCCCCACCTGCATCTGAGACTGTGATCAGTGCAGGAATCCACAAGGCCCTTCAGCCTCCAATGCTCTGGGACAGAGGCCTCATCCACGGGGAGGAAGGGGTCAGAGTGACCTGAGTCCCTACTCAGGAGCGAGTCTAATCCACTCTCCATCAGGGCCTGTGGGGAAGGGAAGATGAAGAAATAGAGCCTGCACCTGGCTATGTGGGCGCAGTAGGTGAAGGGGGAGGATGAGGGCTCCTGAGACTGTGTCATGTGGCAGAGACCCTGCAGCACACTCAGGAAGGGCTCTGGAAGGATCCAAGGAAATTTTCCAAGAAGAGGGCAGAGTAAGTGACAGAGACCCTCAACCATGGATTTCACTGAGGTGCCCATGATGACATAGGGAGAATGGGGGTGTCTGGGCAGGAAGAATATCGTCAGGGTGAAATGAATGGTGATGAGCTTCATGTCAGAGCTCCTGTGGAGGGAGGGGCCTGGCCCACATGAAAAGGTCTCTGATCCTACCCTAGCCCCCAGCCCCTGTTCTCCAGGATGACACTGTGGGAATTCCATCAGGAGGGGTGTGATAGGGCAGGTCTTCCTGGCTCGATTCACAACACCAGCTGGGGCCTGGGAACCCATGGGGAGCCACAGGTGGAAAGGGAGGAGGCTCAGTGAACCCAGCAGGAACAAACATAGGGTCTGACATGATGGAACTCAATTCCTGGAGGCTAAGAAAGACACTTGTAGGACAAACGGGAAAGGGCAGTGGCTTGCTTAGTTCCATTCACTGACAACCCACAGGAGATGTCCAGTCCTCTTTTTATTTATTATTTTATTTTATTTTATTTTATTTTATTTTGAGATGGAGTTTTGCTTCTGTTGGCCAGGCTGGAGTGCAATGGCGTGATCTTGACTCACTGCAACCTCCACCTCCCAGGTTCAAGCGATTCTCCTGCCTCAGCCTCCTGCATAGCTGCATAGGGATTACTGGCACCTGCCACCACAGCCAGGTAATATTTGTATTTTTAGTAGAGATGGAGTTTTGCCATCTTGGCCAGGCTGGTCTCAAACTCCTGACCTCATGTGACCCGCCTGCATCAGACTCCCAAAGTGTTGGAATTACAGGCGTGAGCCACCACACCCAGCCTTTTGCATTTTTAGTAGAGATGGGGTTTCACCATGTTGGTCAGGCTGGTCTTAAACTCCTGACCTCAGGTAATCCATCCACCTTGGCCACCCAAAGTGCTGGGATTACAGACGTGAGCCACTGCACCCAGCAAGAGTTTCAGTGCTCTATCGGATTCCCTGTCTACTCCATGTTACATGTAATGTTCCACCTCAGGCATGTTTCCTCTCCTTTCTGTCTCCTTCCTCTTCTCCTTCTCCTTTTTTCTTTCTAATTTTTATTTTTTTGAGACAGCGCCTTGCTCTGTTACCCAGGCTGGAGTGCAGTGGCACAATCTCAGCTCACTGCAACCTCTGCCTCCTGGGTTCAAGAGATTCTTCTGACTCAGTCTCTCGAGTAGCTGGGATTACAGGTACCCGCCATCACACCCAGCTAATTTTTGTATTTTTAGTAGAGACGAAGTTTCACCATGTTGGCCAGGCTGGTCTCGAACTCCTGCCCTCAGGTAATCCACCAGCCTGCGGCCCCCTCAAAGTGCTGGGGTTACAGGCGTGACTCACCACTCTCAGCCCTGAATGATCTTTCCTCTTTAGTGTGTTCTCACAACCACCTCTCACTGAGCTTTCTTGTTCTTTTTTTTTTTTTTTTTTTAGGCAGAGTCTGGCTTTGTTGCCCATGCTGGAGTGCAGTGGTGGGATCTCAGCTCACTGCAACCTCCGTTTCCCGGGTTCAAGCAATTCTCCCACCTCAGCCTCCCTAGTAGCTGGGATTACGGGCGCATGCCAGCACACCCAGCTAGTTTTTGTATTTTTAGTAGAGACAGGGTTTTCACCATGTTGGTCAGGCTGATCTTGAACTCCTGACCTTGTGATCTTCTTGCCTCGGCCTCCCAAAGTGCTGGGATTACAGGTGTAAGCCACTGCACCCAGCCAGCTTTCTCGTTCTTATCCCTTAGTTCTCTGCCAAGGAATAAGATAGAAGCCATTCCCTCAACCACATTCTAGTCATGGTCCCTATTCTCATGTTTCCACTTCTCTCTCTTTGGTAATAAATTAATTAATTGAGAAACAAGTAGCTAAATGTTCATCGTCTGCTAGTCTGCATCCCCTTATTTTCCCAGAGCCTCCCCTAATGAAGCTGACTTTATTTACTGAATGCAGGAAATGGGTCTCTCCAGATCAGGGTGACTTTCTGCTGGGGAAATATTTGTCTTTGCATCAGTGGGGAAAAAGAAAGCCGATGTCATGAGTGGAGACTCTGAGAAAATAAGGGCTGTGTTTTCAGTTTAGACCCAGCTAAGTTGGGAGCTGACATAGATATGATGTTGGGTCTACCCTCCACGGGCAGGTTTTCAGACAAAGGAGCCCTGGCAATCAGGGGACACCTCAGGTCTGGGCTGAGATGTGTGTAGAGGGCCTGGGTCCTCCTGAGCCCCCGCACTGGGGGGGAATCAGAGACAGGCCTAGCAAGGGGCTGTCCACTTCCTGTGGGTTCACAGCTCTGGGGACCCAGGCAGGCAGCAGCAGGCTCTGACTTAACCACATCCGTGCATCTGTCTGTCATGGAGGGCCATGTGGTCACCTGTCCCACAGCTGGAGCACACAGAGCAGGCATCATGGTGTCCATCCTCACTGTTCTTCTGTGCCTCAGTCAGTGGTGGAGAGACGAGAGACAGGAGAGGCACTGCGCTGAGGTGGGGAGGGTCCCACAGCAGCCTTGTTCACCAGAGAGCCTCAGGGCTCCAGTGGCTACTGGTGCTCCAGCAGGAAGGGAAGCAGCCACACCTCTGTGTTCCAAATCCCCCACAGGAAACTCTTCTCCATGGCTGAGTCTGAGCCAGAAAGCCCGAGCACCTGCAGGTGAGTCTCTGCTAACCTCCCATGCCCGACCTCACACTCAGCACCTGGACTGTCATCTCAGGGGCTTCTGAACTGAGGGTGAGAAAATCAAGAGGGTCCGTGACCTGAGCTGGGAATGAGGAGCCAGGGAGGTCTGTGGACCCCAGCCTGTGGTTTCTTTCAGGGACCCTCCCCAAACCCAGCCTCTGGGCTGAGCCAGGCTCCGTGATTACCTGGGAGAGCCCCATGACCCTTTGGTGCCAGAGGACCCTGGATACCCAGGTTACTATCTCACCAAGGAAGGAAGCCCCATGACCTGGTACCAACAGAGCCCACCAGAGCCCAGGAACAAGACCAACTTCTTCATCCCATCCATGAGAGAGCACCATGCAGGGAGATACCACTGTCACTATCTCAGCCCTGCAGGCTGGTCAGAGCGCAGCGAGCCCCTGGAGCTGGTGGTGACAGGTGAGAGGACACTCAGGGGTCCCAGCCCCAGGCGCTGCCTGCAGGAAGGGGGTCGGCTCTCAAGGGCATCTCCGTTCTATTAACTCAGCCCTGGGGGATGATGTGGGACGCGTGAGCCCCATTTAAGACAGTGTCTCTTTCTCTCCTAGGAGCCCACAGAAAACCCACTCTCTCAGCCCTGCCGAGCCCTGTGGTGACCTCAGGAGAGAACGTGACCATCCAGTGTAGCTCAAGGGTGGGATTTCACAGGTTCATTTTGATTGAGGAAGGAGAAAACAAGCTCTCCTGGATGCTGGACTCACAGGAACTCTCCAAGGGGCTGTCCCTTGTCCCTGGCCCTGTTCCCTGTGGGTCATGTGACTGCCAGTCACCGGTGGATGTTCAGATGCTATGGGCATTACACAAACATCTCCTGGGTGTGGTCGGAACCCAGCGATACCATGGAGATCCTGGTCTTAGGTATGGATGTCTTCCTCCTTGCCCTATTTATTTTTGAGAACTTACTCTCACGGAGCCCCATGTAGGAGGGTGGAACAAGGGAAGTTTGGGACTCCTGAGCCCAGAGACACTGAGTGTGAGAGACAGTGAGACAGGCAGGTCCAGGACGGGAGAAGGAAGGGGCGTGGGAGGAACCAGCCCTCCTAGTCCCGACTCTTCTTTCCTTCCAGGCGTGTCTAGGAAGCCCTCCCTCCTGACCCTGCAGGGCCCTGTCGTGGCCCCTGGGGAGAAGCTGACCCTGCAGTGTGGCTCTGATGTCGGCTACGACAAATTCACTCTGTACAAGGAGAGGGGACATGACCTTGTCCAGGGCTCTGGCCGGCAGCCCCAGGCTGGGCTCTTCCAGGCCAACTTCACCCTGGGCCCTGTGAGGGGCTCCCACGGGGGCCAGTACAGATGCTACGGTGCACACAACGTCTCCTCTGAGTGGTCGGCCCCCAGCGACCCCCTGAACATCCTGATCGCAGGTGAGGAGCCCAGCGGGTTCAGTCAGGGACCCAGGCTCCGCACAGGCCCTGCTGGGGGAGCCCAGGTGGTGATGGCCGGGATGAGGGGTGGGGGTCCCAAGGGACGGAGAGACAGAGACAGGGGATGGGCGGGGAGAGGGAGACTCAGAGAAAACAGAGACAGAGACTGAGGGTCCCAGAGAGAGGCCTGGGGAGGTCTCAGCTCAGAACAAGGTGGGGCAGCCCCTCACCCATCCTTCTTCTCTCCAGGACAGATCCCTGACAGACCCTCCCTCTCGGTGCAGCTGGGCCGCACGGTGGCCTCAGGAGAGAACGTGACCCTGCTGTGTCAGTCACGGGAGCAGCTGGACACTTTCCTTCTGACCAAGGAGGGGGCAGCCCATCACCCACTGCGTCTGAGATCAGAGCACCAAGCTCAGCAGCACCAGGCTGAATTCCCCATGAGTCCTGTGACCTCAGCTTACGCAGGGACCTACAGGTGCTACAGCTCACGCAGATTCTTCCCCTACCTGCTGTCTCACCCCAGTGACCCCCTGGAGCTCGTGGTCTCAGGTGAGGCCGCTGACCCTGTCCTCTCTGAGCTCAAACCTCAGCTCAGGCCCTGCCCCCAGGAGAGCTCAGGACGCTAAGGAAAGAAGGGAGTAAAAGGGGAGGGTCCGCAGGGGAGGGCCCAGCCCATGAGAGGGTGGAAATAGTCAGGGACCTCCTAATCATGGGCTCCCACCCCAGAGACCTCAGATGGGGCTAAAGGCCAGGGAGGGCTGAAATGAGATATGGAGAAACCTTGGAGGAATCATGCTTAGACTGAGGGTAGAAGATGGAGGCCCCACCCACTCCCCACCTGGGCTCCCCTGGCGGCCCCAAAATACTCAGTGCATACCTGAGACGAAGGGGAGATCGTGCACCTGCTCACTGCAGCAATGCAGGCAAATATTCAACAGCAAACTTCGTGTGCAATTCCTTTCTGTCCTTTATTTTTTATGTCCACATATCTAGTTTCTCTTTCTGTTTCTGAAGATTTCAAAGCAATGCTGGCATTTATAATTTACACATTTAATTTGTTAGGTAGCGTTATGATGTAAAATAACTGTGCTCTGATTTTCTTTGGGATTAAATTAAATGTGTGCATTCATGATGGAGAATAACTTCTCATTAATAATGTCTTTTTATCCGATACATTTAAAATTAAACTTTATACACTTTGCAGATGCTTGAAGTTGTATTCATAAAAATTGTGGACATTGTGAATTTTAAGCATTGTTTTACTACTTGAATAATTTGAAAGTCTTTGATTCCTCTCTATTTTCTAAAATTAGTTAAGTATAGATGAGAAAGCTATTGGTTTGAGTATGCTAATTTTAGTTCCTATTAACTTACCACAGACACACTCCCTTTCAATCCTTTCTGAAATGATCTCTTCTGATTTATTGATAATAATTACATTAACCGCAAGAAAATGGAGGACAAACTTGTTTGTTTATAAATTATATAATACTCTTCTCACTTCAAATATATATGTATGTGTTTATATATACTCACACACTATTATATATCTTATAATATATAATGTATTATATATTTATATATACACTATTATATATCTTATATATTATGTATTATATATTTATATATACCCACACATTATTATATCTTATAATATATATTATGTATTATATATTTATATATACACACACTATTATATATCTTATAATATATATTATGTATTATATATTTATATATACTATTATATATCTTATAATATATAATGTATTATATATTTATATATACACACACTATTATATATCTTATATATTATGTATTATATATTTATATATACATACTATTATATATCTTATAATATATAATGTATTATATATTTATATATACACACTATTATATATCTTATTATATATTATGTATTATATATTTATATATACACACACTATTACATATCTTATTATATATTTATATGTATACACACACTATTATATATCTTATTATATATTATATATTATATATACTCACACTATATCTTATAATACATATTATGTATACACATATACATAATACATATTGTGTATACACATATGCATAATACATATTATGTATACACATATGCATAATACATATTATGTATACACATATGCATAACACATATTATGTATACACACATATTTACACCTATGCATATATGTATGCATGTATGCGAATGTACCTCTGCCGCAGCAGGGAAAGGTTCTATCACACAACTACAGAACAGTTAGGAGAAGTGTAGACACAAAGGAATGCAGCAACTGAGGGACATGTTGGCTTAAGTCTCTTCAACTCCTCACACACCTCCCCCTTTTTTGGTTGATTCTCAGGAGCAGCTGAGACCCTCAGCCCATCACAAAACAAGACAGACTCCAAGACTGGTGAGTAAGGAGATGCTCTCGGTTATGGGGCTGGCACAGAGGGTCGGGTCCTGTGAAGGGGAGGTGGGTGCCCTGGGTGGACATCCAGGGGTCCTGGGTGATGTTGATCTGCCCTGACCTCTGTGACCTCTTGGTCTACCATCCCCAGCCTCACACCTTCAGGATTACACAGTGGAGAATCTCATCCGCATGGCTGTGGCTGGCTTGGTCCTGGTGGTCCTCGGGATTCTGCTGCTTTAGGATTGGCACAGCCAGAGAAGTCCCCAAGATGCAGCAAGGAGGTAAATACAAGAGAGAACAATGCACCCTTCAGAGTGCTAGAGCCTTGGCAATGGATCTGATAGTCCCAGGAGGTTCTGGAAGAAAGTCTGGACCATCATTCGGGAAACCGTCTACTGAGAAAGTCGAGAAGGGGAGGCTTGGGTCAGGTTCAGGAAGATGTCTGGGTGCCTGTAGAGAACGCTTCCTCTATTAAACTTCCATTAAATGGCAGTGCTTTCAGCCCTGCTGTTGTGGACCCTCCGTGCCTGCCCCTCCCTTCCTTTTGCTCTCTCTGATGTGAAGGCACATCCCCCATGATGGGTTTGCATCCACACCCCTGCGATCGCGTGCTCTGGTCCACTGTCATGTAATATATTTGTCTTTGTTTCCAACTACCACATTCTCTAAAGTGAACTATTGATTCTCCATCTTTTCAGTTCTGAGCATAGATCTGGATTAAATAACTGGAATAGGTGGGCAAATTTGTATTTGGGACTTTGAAACATGAGTCTGAGGCCAGGCACAGTGGCTCACACCTGTAATCCCAGCACTTTGGGAGGCTGAGGTGGGCGGATCACTTGAGGTCAGAAGTTCGAGACCAACCTGGCCAATATGGTGAAACCCTGTCTCTACTAAAAGATACAAAAATTAGCTGGGTGTGGTAGTGAGCACCTGTAATCCCAGCTGCTCGGGAAGCTGAGGCGGGAGAATAGCTTGAACCCGGGAGGCGGAGGTTGCAGTGAGCCAAGATCTTGCCACTGCACTCCAGCCTGGGCAACAGAGCAAGACTCCATCTCCAAAAAAAAAAAAAAAAAAGGAAATATGAGTCTGAAATGATGCCCTAGCCCCCTCTCTGGACCCTGAATTCCCTTCACTCTTCATCGGATGATACCTGTGTACTTTGTCCAGAAATATCATCTCTCAGAATGAGCACACTAACGCTCGAAGGCTCAGCCTCATGGTATGCTGTTAAACTGGCTCTCTGAAAAAATTATTTTCTTAAGAAAACTCTGAACATATAAAGCCCCTGATTTATAGTATTTGCTACTTAGTGTGGTATAAATACGTCCTTTATGGCCAACTTCAGGGTGCCCATATGACGCCATTGAATGCACAGTTGGGAAGTAGTCAAAAGAATTGTCGTTCACACATGAGTATGAACCAGTTGTAAAGTTTATTTAAAGGTTATAATAATTTCTGCTTCATTCTTATGGTGTAGTTTCAATAAAATTGTAATGTCGAAAGCATAGCACAATGGAGGGAAAAGAAAAAAATAGGCCGGGTGTGGTGGCTTATGCCTGTAATCCCAACACTTTGGGAGGCCGAGGCAGGAGGATCACCTGAGGTCAGGAGTTCGAGACCAGCCTGGCCAACATGGTGAAACCCCATCTCTACTAAAAATACAAAAATTAGCCAGATGTGGTGGCACCTGCCTGTAATCCCAGCTACTTGGGAGGCCAAGGCACTAGAATCGCTTGAACCCAGGAGGCAGAGATTGCAGTGAGCCGAGATCACTACAGCCTGGGTGATAGAGCAAGACTCAGTCTCAAGAAAAGAGAAAAGTAGCAAAATCATTTTTTGGAAAGAATATTGAACATGTAGAATTTTAGTACATTAATAGTAAAAGTACAAATTGCTTTAATCAATTAAGGAAGTGTATTGGAATTATCTAGTTAAAAAGAGGAGGCACATGGCTGTGACCCTTCTTAATTATGTACCCTAGAGATAAATGTCTACTTATGTGTCATGATACACTCACAGCTGTTATAGGAATGCTGTTCCTATTAGCCAAAGCTATAAAATACCAAAGTCCACCTATGAATAAAATAAACATAGTATGGTAAATAGACTCAGTGGAATATTACAAGGTAGTAAAATGCATAAATGAAAATAACAAACAGCACCATACTTCAGTTTTCAAGCATAAAGTCAAGTAAATGAAGTATTATTTGAAAATGTGTGCATGGTTATTTCATTACATAAAGGTCTAAAGGAGGGCACATTTATTATTTAGGAAAACACACGTAAGATATCTTTGTAAAATCTGTAAAATCAATAGTACTGTTTCCCCTCTTTCATTCCTGATCTTGAAAATGCTTGTCTCTTTTTCTGCCATGGCTTTCTACCTTGCTTGATATATTACAATTTTGTAACCTGCTTATTTCATCATATGTCATAAGTTCACATGTATATCCCATGAATTATTGAGGGTCTTACTCATTTCAAGTGGTATTTAGGTTTTTAGAAATATCTTTTGGCGACCAGGTGCAGTGGCTCATGCCTGTAATCCCAGCACTTTGGGAAGCCAAGGCGGGTGGATCACGAGTTCAAGAGACAGAGATCATCCTGGCGAACATGGTGAAACCCCGTCTCTACTAAAAATACAAAAAAAAAAAAAAATTAGCTGGGCATGGTAGAGGGTGCCTGTAGTCCCAGCTTCTCAGGAGGCTGAGGCAGGAGAATGGCGTGAACCCGAGAGACGGAGGTTGCAGTGAGCCGAGATCGTGCCACTGCACTCCAGCCTGGCAACAGAGTGAGACTCTGTCTCAAAAAAAAAAAAAAGAAAAGAAAGAAAGAAAAAAAATCTTCTGGCATTAACTATTAAGAAATTGCACTATAAAAAGAGAATATAATGCATAAGATGGCAATTTGAAAAGATTCAGATATAATTTTTTCTTATCTAGTAAATACTTAGTAATTTGTCTAATGTGTGCCTTAAATACATACCACTTTATGCAGAGGTTGCTGTGAGCTGAGATCGCGCCGTTGCACTCTAGCCAGGGTGGCAGAGCAAGACTCCGTCTCAAAAAAAAAAAAAAAAAAAAAATCTCACAGAAGGAGACCCAGAGCTTCCAGCCTTGCCCAGAGTCTTGGCTCACTCCCTGTGTGTGAGGACCCTAGGGATCCTCTTCTGTTCCCCACAGAGGTGGAAACTTCCTCCTTAATAACCCCTTGATGGTCCCAGGCACTGGTGACCACTGAGCTTTGCTCTCTCTTTTTTCTTATGGTTTCTTGTCTACTTCCAGGGCTATCACTTTACTTTTTGTGCATTAGACCATGAATAATGTTTTAGAAACATTCTATCAATTTCTCAGTGCTAGGAACAACTGAGGTTTTTGATTGGGTGCCTCAAATGTCTACCCTTACTGCGGAGTCCAACAACAGGATTCTAACAAGTCCCAACCCCTTCGTGCCTTAACCTGGTCTGGAAATAAATTATGTTTAAGCTCATCCCATACCCCAGCCACATCAAGCCCCACAACCACTCTGAGAAGTGAGATTTATAGCAAAATGCTCCAAACAAAATAACTAAGGTTCAGACAAGGGATGTTAATGTGTCCATTTACATAAACAAAAAATGGTAGATGATCAGCTTTCCCTTTGAAATCAGAGTACTAATCTGACTCATTGTTCCCTGAATTTTAGAGGCAGGACCTCAGGAGGAGCTAAGAATCCTACCCCAGGAAAATTACCAATATCAGAAAGGAAACAATGACATCAGTACAGATCCTACAGAATTCAAAAGATTCTAAGTGGACATTATGAAGACATTATTCACCTTAGATGAAGTGGTCACATATCACAAGGAAACAAACTGTCTAAAACAATCCCTGAAATACCTAGACATTCCCTGAATCATTGAGTTATTAAATAAAATACATTTTAAAATTAAACTCTTTTCAGGAAATAAACTTCAATGTCCCCTAGTGCACTCTCCAAAACATGTAGATAAGAATAAATACTGTTCTGAAAGACATTTCCCTGGAATTACAACCATTCAATATATTTTAAAAGGCAATCATAAAAATATAAAAAGGATATATCAGGAGAAGAAATGTAAATGGCCTAAATTCCCCACATAAAAGGCATACAGTGGCAACATGGATAAAAAGCCAAGAGCCAACTGCCTGCTGTCTTCAAGAGACCCATCACACATGTAATGACACCCACAGGCTCAAAGTAAAAGGATGGAGAAATATTTACTAGGCAACCAGGAAACAAAAAAAGAGAAGGCATTCCTATTCTTATATCACATGAAACACACTTTAAATCAACAGCAATCAGGAAGGACAAAGAAGGACATTACAAAATGATAAAGGGTTCAATTTGGCAGAAGACTTAACTATTCTAAATATATATGCACCCAAATTTGGAGCACCCCGATTCATAAAACAAGTTATTCTTCACCTATGAAAAGAGTTAGACAGCCACACAATAATAGTAAGGGACTTCAGTATCCCACTAACAACGTCAGATGAATCACTAAAACAGAAAACTAACAAAGAAATTCTGGTCTTAAAGACAACGCTTGACCAATTGGACCTCATAGACATCTACAGAGTACTCCACCCAACAACTGCAGAATATAGATTCTTCTTATCTGCACACACAAAAAACATATCATGTTCTAAGACTGGCCACAAAGCAAGTCTCAATAAATTCAAAGAATCAAAATCATAACAAGGCACACAATAAAAATAGAAAAAAATACCAAGATGATATCTCAAAACTACAGAAAAACATGGAAATTTAACAACTTGTTTCTAAATGAATATTAAGAGCCATCTATGACAAATCCACAGCCAACATCATATTGAATGGTCAAAAGCTGGAACCGTACCCCTTGAGAACTCTTGGGTGAACAATGAAATTAAAGCAGAAATCACAAAACATTATTTAAAATTAATAAAAATAGAAACAAACCTACCAAAACCTTTGGGATGCAGTTAAAGCAGTGATAAGAGGAAAATTTATAGCAATGCATGCCTCATCAGAAGTTTAGAAAGATCTCAAATTAGTGACTTAACACTGCATCTAGAGGAACTATTAAAAAAAAGGAACAGTCCAAACCCAAGGCCAGCAAAAGATGAGAAATAACTAAAGTCAGAGAGAACTGAATAAATTGAGACCAAAAAGTCCATACAAGAGATAAATAAAACCAAGAGTTTTTCTTTGAAAAAAAATAAACAAAATTCATAGACTGTTAGCTAGATTAACAAAGAAAAAGAGATAAGATCCAAATAAGCACAAACAGAACTGACAAAACAATGTTACGAACAATCCCACAGAAATAGAAAAGATCGTCAAAGACTATTATGAACACCTCTATACAAACAAGCTAGAAAACCTAGAAGAAATGGATAAATTCCTGGTAACACAAAATCTCTCATATTTCAACCAGGAAGAAAGTGAAAACCTGAACAGACCAATAACAAGTTCAGAAATTGAATCAGTAATAAAAACCCTACTAACTAAAAATGGCCCAGGACCAGATGGATTCACAACCAAAATCCAACAGCCATACAAAGAAGAACTGATACCGATCCTACTGAAACTTTTGGAAAAAATCAAGGAGTGGGGGCTTCTTCCTAACTCATTCTATGAAGCCATCATCACCATGATACCAACATCTGTCAGAGACATAATGAAAAAAAGAAAACTACAACTAAATATCCTTAATGAACATAGACAGGAAAATCCTCAACAAAATGCTAGCAAATTGAATCTGTCAGTGCATCAAAAGTTAATTCACATGATCAAGTAAGCTTTATTTTTGGGATGCAAGGTTGGTTCAACTTACAAAGTCAACGAATGTGACTCACCTCATAAACATAATTAAAAACAAGAACTATATGATCATCTCAATAGATGCAGAAAAAGCTTTCTGTAAAATCCAACATCCCTTCATGATAAAAACTGTCAATAGGAACATACCTCAAAATATTAAGAGCCATCTATGACAAACCCACAGCCAACATCATATTGATGGGCAAAAGCTGGAACCATACCCCTTGAGAACTGAAACAAGACCAGGATGACCACTCCCGCCATTTTAATTCAACATGGTATTGGAAGTCCTAGCCAAAGCAATCAGGCAAGAGAAGGAAATAAAAGGCATTAAAATTGGCAAAGAAGTAGTGATACTGTCTCTCTTTGCTGATGAAATAATTTTATACGTAGAAAACCCTAAAGACTCTGTCAGAAGGCTCCTGAAACTGATAAACAAATTCAATAAAGTTTCAGGATTAAAAAAATATACACAAATTAGTAACATTTCTATGCACCACTAACATTCTAGCTGAGAACTAAATCAAGAACACAATCCTATTTACACTAGCCACAAAGAAAATAAAATACCTAGGGATCCATCTAACCAAGAAGGTGAAAATTCTCTACAAGGAGAACTACAAAACACTTCTGAAAGAAATAAGAAATGATACAAACAAATGGAAGAATATTCCATGCTCATGAATTAGGAGAACAAATAGTTAAAATCGCCATACTTCCAAAAACAAATTGCAGACTCAATGCTATCCATTTCAAAATGCAATGTCATTTTTCATGAAATTATAAAAATTTATTCTAAAATGTATTTGGCACCAAAAAAGAGCCTGAATACACATAGGAATCCTAAGCACAAAGAACAAAGCCCAGGCATCACATTACCCAACTTCAAACTATACTACAATGCTATAGTAACCCAAACAGCATGATACTACTACAAAAACAGACACATAGACCAATGAGACAGAATAGAGAACCCAGAAATGAGGCTACATACCTACAATCATCTTTGACAAAATTGACAAAAACAAGCAATGTGGAAAGTACCCTTTCTTCAATAAATGGTTCTGGGATAACTGACTACTCATATGCAAAATAATAGAACTGGACCCCTAACTCTCACCATACACAAAAATTAACCCAAGATAGTTTAAAGATTTAAATGTAAAACCTCAAAATATTAAAATTCTAGAAGAAAACCTAGGAAATATCCTTCTCAAGATAGACTTTGGCAAAGAATTTATGGCTAACTCCCCAAAACCAATTGTGACAAAGACAGAAATTGGGACCTAACTCAACTGAAGAGCTTCTGCACAGCAAACAAAAGTATCAACAGAATAAACAGATAACCCACAGACTGGGAGAAAATATTTGCAAACTATGCATCTGACAAAGTTCTAATATCCAGAATCTATAAGGAATGTAAACAAATCAACAAGCAGAAAACCAAAAAACCTCAATTAAGAATGACATGAACAGACACTTCTCAAACGAAGATGTACACATGGCCAAAAAACATATGAACAAATGCTTATTATCAGTAATCATCAGAGAAATGCAAATTAAAACCACAATGAGATACCATCTCACAACAATCAGAGAAGCAGAAGCAATTACTAAAAAGTTTTTTGTTTTTTTTTAATAACAGATGCTGACAAGATTGTCGAGAAAAGGGAACACTTATACACTCTTGGTGGGAATGTTAACTAGTTCAGCCAAAGTGATAAGCAGTTTGGAGACTTCTCAAATAACTTAAAATAGAACTACTATTCAATCAAGCAATCCCACTACTGGGTATATACCAAAAGGAAGGTAATTAACTATGTCAAAAAGACACATGCACTAGTATATTCATTGCTGTGCAATTCAGAATAGCAAAGATTTGCAATCAACCTAAGTGCTCACCAACAGTGGATTAGATAAAGAAAATGTGCTACATATACACATGGAATATTACATGGCCATAAAAAATAATGAAATCATGTCCTTTGCAGCAACATGAATGTAGCAGGGCGTCAATCTCCTAAGTGAACTAACCCAGGAACAGAAAACCAAATACCACATGTTATCACTTATAACTGAGAACCAAACATTGAATACACATGAACATAAAGATGGAAACAACAGATACCGAGGACTATAGATGGGGGGAGGAGTAGGGAGGTATAGGCTGAAGAAACACCTGTTGGATTCTACGCTCATTGCCTGGGTGATGGCATTGTTGGAACCACAAACCTCAGAGTCACACAATATGCCTATGTAACAAACCTGCATGCATACCTTTAATCTACAGTAAAGGTTGAAATTATTTAAAAATAGGAAGAAGAATTACCCTATACCTAAAGCTAAGATTTTTCCCTTTGAATATTAGTTTCTTCATCACTGTAGATAAGCAGGGAAAGAAAAATTATTATACTATGCTAGCCTTTTATGTGACCATGAGGATTTGGGGTAAGTAGGTGGACAGCTTAGATAATTCTGATATAGGCTCCACAGCTGGAAATAACCAAGGATGAGTGCTGTGTTTTGAGTGGTCTCCCCCAGAAACGTTTGTTGAAATCCTAACCCCTAGTATGTATGAATGTGAACTCATATTATATAAAAAGGAATAAATAGCCCAAGCACAGTGGCTCACACCTGTAATCCCAGCACTTTGGGAGGCCAAAGCAGGTGGATCATTTGAGGTCAGGAGTTCTGGCCAATATGGCAAAACTTCATCTCTACAAAAAAAAATACAGAAAAAAAATTGGCTGGGTATGGTGGTGCATGCCTGTAGTCCCAGCTACCCAGGAGGCTGAGGCAGGAATTGCTGAAACTTGGAAGGCAGAGGTTGCAGTGAGCCAAGATCATGCCACTGCACTCCAGCCTGAGTGAGACAGCAAGATACTCTGTCAAAAATAAATAAATAAAAAACAGAAGAAGAAATACAAGAATGACAGCAAACTTTGTATTCAAAACTATGAAAGTAAGAAATAGGTGGACCAACATTTTTAAAGTGCTACAAGAAAATATTTCAAACTAGAATCTTTCAACCTGAAAAGGAAAACATTTTTCTGCAATAAAGGTGCCATTAAAAATGTCTCACAATTTATTACATGAAGCATTGTTCTACAATAAATGTTAAGCTCTTGAAGCAAAGATTAATGATACCATTTAGTAACTTGAATTTCAAAAAAGTGGAAGTATCACAAGAGGCAAATACGTGTGAAATTATTAAATGTTTCATATCAACACCCAACCTTATGCTGTCTACATAAGCTGCACTTCAAATACTAATCCACAAGACGTAAATATTGAAAGAATGACATTACATTGTCATGATAATGCCCAGTGCAAAATATGCTTATAGTCAGTTGTATACACAGAATAGGTAAATGTTTGTAATAAAAAGTATTCCTTAATAGAAGTTTCTTAACTCAAAGAATGAAATATTTCACCATGCACATACAAAGAAGAGAAATATGGAGATATGAAGAGGAGTACTTCACAATGACAAAGAGGCAAATTCATAAATAAGACATAATCATCCTAAATGCCTACACACCTAAAGCTGGAACCTCAAAACACATTAAATTAAAGGCATAATTCAAAACATAATCAATCACATCCAAAATTGCAGCTAGAGATAGCAACATTCACCTCACTTCCAGAACAAGTACACAGAAAATTGTTAAGCATATGAAAGACTTGAAAAACATTTGTGTAGGCGGTGGGTGCATAAGGTTGGGTGTTGATATGAAACATTTCATAATGTCAATAATCCTAGCACTTTGGGAGGCCAAAATGGGAGGATCACTTGAGGCCAGGAGTTTGAGACCAGCCTGGGCACCATAGCGAGACCCCGTCTCTATTTTTTTTAAATAAAGAAAAACATTTGAATGATTTTTTTCTTAATTGACATTTAGAAAACATCCACCTCAAATCTTCCTAATCCACAAACTTGTCTAGCACCCCTGGAACATTCACCAAAATAAAATTTTAAATGCTGAATCATAGGTAATATGATAGATGAAACAGTTGAATTAAATTATAAATGTACAACAAGGAAATGCTGGGGAAATTATCAAATATATGAAAATTAATAAACACACATAGCAATAAACAATGAGTGGAAGAAAAACATTTCAAAGAAAGGTGGAAAATATTTTGTATCAATTAAAAATGAAAACACATCTCGGCAAATGACTGGAGATACAGATAGAACAGTGTTAAGGGACAATACGCCTCAAATGTCTATGTTAGAAAAGAAGGAAGAGCTGAGTAAATAGGTAACTTTCACTTGCAGAAATACTACACATCAGCAAATTAATTCCAAAGTAACGTTGAGGAAAAACATAAAATGGCAAGCAAATATATACGTGCATATGTACATACATTCATAAATGACAAACAGGACAGAAAAATCAGTGACATCAATTTTGTTCCTTAGAAGAAACAGGAAAATTGACCTCCAAAAAATTTCCAGGCCACATTTGGTCATGATGGAAATATTTTGGCACTTCCTGGTTAAGCTCAACACCAACTTGCACCCAAAACCAATAATTTCATTTCTAGGTAAATATGTCTAATTAATTCAGCATATGTATGCAAGGGATCACACAGAAACATGATTATCAAGGCCCGAGTTATAAAAGAGAAAATCCGGAAACAACACAAAGGTCCATGATAAAAAGAATGGATAATTACATGTTGATAAAGTTATGCATGGACTATTAAACTGCAATCCAAAAGAATAAAATAGAGCTGTAAAATTCAATATGTATATGGTGTCATAGAAACATAAATGTGAGAAAAAGAAAGAAAAATACAAAATATATATTTTTTAAAATTTGAAACAACTATATATGTGAGTGCTTAGGGGGTGTGTGTGTGTGTGTGTGTGTATAACCATATGTATATAAACGCACACATACGCACACATATAGAATGTCCCGGCCAGGCATGGTGGCTCACACCTGTAATCTCAGCACTTTGGGAGGCTGAAGTGGACAGATCACTTGAGGTTAGGAGTTCAAGACCAGCCTGGCCAACATGGAGAAACCTCCTCTCTACTAAAAGTACAAAACTTAGGTGGGCGTGGTGGTGGGCGCCTGTAAATCCAGCTACTTAGGAGGCTGAGGCATGAGAATTGCTTGAACCTGGGAGGTGGAGGCTGCAATGAGCCGAGGTCTCACCACTGCATTCCAAACTGGGTGATGAAGTGAGATTGCATCTCAAAAAAAAAGAAAATGTTCTAAAAGTTGTGACTTGGGTGTGGCAGATTGTGACATACTGCCAGGTGCTAGAAATGCTGGGGCAGGAGGATTGCTTGAACTCTGAAGTCAAAGAACAGCCTGGGGAAAATAGCACATGAAGAAGAGTTTGAATCTCAGATAAAAACAACAAAAATACTCAAAAGTCTTTAATGTAAGCCAAGCATTCAGTCATCTCCTGTATGAGAGATTGGATCTGAGACGTGTTTTGAGTTGGTTATAGTGAAGGATGCAAGGTGTCAATTCTAGTTGGAACAATTTCCAGGAAGCCATGTTCCGCTCTTGACCAAACAGCCACTGGGCCTCATGCAAGGTAGAAATAGCCTGCATACGTCATCCTCCCATGATGTGGTCAGCATGTAAACTGCGTGAGCCCCTCACAACATCCTGTGTGCTGCTGAACTGAGCTGGGGCGCAGCCACCTGTCTGCACCGACAGCACCATGTCACTCATGGTCGTCAGCATGGCGTGTGTTGGTGAGTCCTGGAAGGGAATCGAGGGAGGGAGCGCTGGGATGGAGATCTGGGCCTGGAGTGGAGATCTGGGCCTGGAGTGGAGATATGGGCCTGGAGTGGAGGTATAGGCCTGGAGTGGAGATATGGGCCTGGGGTGGAGATATGGGCCTGGAGTGGAGATATGGGCCTGGAACTGTAGATATGGGCCTGGAGTAGAGATATGGGCCTGGAACTGTAGATATGGGCCTGGAGTAGAGATATGGGCCTGGAGTGGAGATATTGGCTTGGAGTGCAGATATGGGCCTGGAATGGAGACATGGGCCTGGAGGTGGAGATACAGGCCTGGAGGTGGAGATATGGGCCTGCAGTGTAGATATGGGCCTGGAGTAGAGATATGGGCCTGGAACTATAGATATGGGCCTGGAGTGGAGATATTGGGCCTGGAGTGGAGATATGGGCCTGGAGTGGAGATGTTGGCTTGGAGTGCAGATATGGGCCTGGAAAGGAGACATGGGCCTGGAGGTGGAGATACAGGCCTGGAGGTGGAGATATGGGCCTAGAGTGGAGATATGGGCCTGGAGGTGGAGATATGGGCCTGGAACTGTAGATATGGGCCTGGAGTAGAGTTATGAGCCTGGAGTGGAGATGTTGGCTTGGAGTGCAGATATGGGCCTGGAATGGAGACATGGGCCTGGAGGTGGAGATACAGGCCTGGAGGTGGAGATATGGGCCTGGAGTGTAGATATGGGCCTGGAGTAGAGATATAGGCCTGGAGGTGGAGATATAGGCCTGGAGTGGAGATATGGGCCTGGAGTAGAGATATAGGCCGGAGGTGGAGATATGGGCCTGGAGTGGAGATATGGGCCTGGAGGTGGAGATATGGGCCTGGAGTGGAGATATGGGCCTGGAGGTGATGTACAGATGGATCATCCATCATGATCTTTCTTTCCAGGGTTCTTCTTGCTGCAGGGGCCCTGGTCACATGTGGGTGAGTCCTTCCCCCAAACCTTAGGTTGTCATCTCCCCACATAAGATGATGTTCCTGAAACGGGAGGCAGGTGACACAGGGGGTTGACTGATGGGCTGACCATGGGAAGCCATGTGGGAATCTCTCATGAGCTAGGAAAAGGAAGCCAGGGGAAGCTTCGCCACAGTTCTGTCCTAGCCCTCCCCAGCCTTTCTTTCCCTTGGCTGAGTCTGTGGGGACCCAGTGGGAGACTGAAGTGCTCAAAGGAGCGGTGTGCGGGGAGGAAGTGGTGTCACCGGCAGAGGAAGGGAGAGAAGCAGTGCAAGGAACAACAGGCCTCTGAGGACAAGAGCATAATTCACACCCTCCAGCGTTTCCATGACGGTAGGGGCTGCAGTGTGGCTGCTGTCATTCTACCTAAGACGTGGGGGAACCACAGTCATGACCCTGACATTCCAGATCTTCTAATAGGAGCTCAGTTGTTTATTATGGTTCATGCATTAGCTGATCATGCCCTCCATCCTGTGTCTACCTTGTGTTCTTTTATGTAAGTAATTTTGCAGTATTAAAATCTAGTAAGAGTCGCTTATTCAGCACTTGCTTAAAGTTCTCAGCTGACACTTGCTGTAGGGAGACGCTATGTCTATGCGGGGTGGGTCCTTCCTGTAGCCCTGGGCACCCCGGTGTGGTAGGAGCCTTAGAAATGTGGAAATGGGAGAATCTTCTGAGCACAGGGAGGGAGGGGCGGCTCCACATCTTCCTGTCTAAGGCGGCGCCTCCTTCTCCCCAAGGTGGTCAGGACAAGCCCTTCCTCTCTGCCTGGCCCAGCACTGTGGTGTCTGAAGGACAACATGTGACTCTTCAGTGTCGCTCTCGTCTTGGGTTTAACGAATTCAGTCTGTCCAAAGAAGACGGGATGCCTGTCCCTGAGCTCTACAACAGAATATTCCGGAACAGCTTTCTCATGGGCCCTGTGACCCCAGCACATGCAGGAACCTACAGATGTTGCAGTTCACACCCACACTCCCCCACTGGGTGGTCGGCACCCAGCAACCCTGTGGTGATCATGGTCACAGGTCAGAGGCTTTCTGTCTGGGCTTCTCACTGTCCCACCTCCTGAATCCCAGAGCTTCTGGTGGGGGCGTCCATCAGGGTCCAATCATCCAGGCCCCGACTGTATTTGGGGTAAAGGGGGATTCAGTACAGAGAAATAGTTGCTGTGGTGGGAAGAATAATTGTCCCCAGTGATGGCTACATGGTAATCCATGGACCCTGTGACTATTTATGTTATAGGGCAGGGGACTGAAGGGGAAGATGGAGCTCAGGTTGTTGATGAGTTGACCTTGAGAAGGGGAGACAGCCTGGACTGTCCTGCTGTGCTCAGTGTAATCACAAGGGTCCTCATGAGAGGAGGAGGAAGAGGAGAGTGGGGTTAGAGCAACGTCGTGGGAGGGAGACTCCATCAGCCACAGCGGGCTTTGAAGATGGGGGAAGGCCATGAGTCACAAAGGCAGGTGGCCTCTAAGGGCTGGAGAAGTCAAGGGAACTGATTCTTCCCTGAGTCTCCAGAGGAAACACAACCCTGCAGATGCCTTGATTTTAGCCCAGAGAGAACTGGGCCCGATTTCTGTTCTCCAGAAGTGGAAGGGGTCATTGTATTCTCTCCTGCCCCATGTTTGTGACAATTTTCTCCAGCAGCAACAGGAAACCAACACAGGAACCCAGGTCAAGCACAAGTTAAGAAACCAAACAAGGAGAAGGTTGGCTACACTGATTTTAGCACGGGTAGGATACTGATGCTACCACCAGGCTCGATCCACATAGGGAGGGGTTGATGCTCCTGGAACCAGCACCAGGGGCCACCCTATGGAAGCTGGGGCCATGGAGAAGGCACAGACATGACAGGAGAGGCTCCCAATCCCCATCAGGAACAGGGACACTGATGCCTGCCTTACTGATGAGTTCGTACCTCCTGCCGGCCTTTCCAATCTGTCCAAAAGAGATTGATTCAGGCTGCTAAGAGCCTGGACATGCAGCCTGTCGTAGTTCCTCTTCCACCCCCACATAAACACCAGGAAAGAGATTAGTGGGAAACAGATACAACAGCCTAAGAGGTGACGCTGAGCACAGTGGGAAGGGAATCAGGGCTACTAGAGACAGAGAGACAGGGAAGAGGGAGGGAGACAGATGGAGGGACCTGCAACAGGGGTTATGGGCACAAAAGAACACGGAGACACAGAGAGGAAGGAGAGAGATAGACACCATGGAGGGGAAGCCTCACTTATTTCAGGTCCCATGAATGGGATGAGAAAGGGAGACGCCTTCTGAACTCACAACCTCTCTTCTTAGGAGTCCACAGAAAACCTTCCCTCCTGGCCCACCCAGGTCCCCTGGTGAAATCGGGAGAGACGGTCATCCTGCAATGTTGGTCAGATGTCAGGTTTGAGCGCTTCCTTCTGCACAGAGAGGGGATCACTGAGGACCCCTTGCGCCTCATTGGACAGCTCCACGATGCGGGTTCCCAGGTCAACTACTCCATGGGTCCCATGACACCTGCCCTTGCAGGGACCTACAGATGCTTTGGTTCTGTCACTCACTTACCCTATGAGTTGTCGGCTCCCAGTGACCCTCTGGACATCGTGGTCATAGGTGAGAGAATACAGACCTGCCTCTCACCCTTGCTGGGAGAGGGAGTGAATGATCTAGGACTGGAAGCCCCAGGTGGTCATGAGGAAGATGAGTGTGGGGTTCCTATGGAGAGAAAGTGACTTGGTGAGGTCTGTACCAACAAAGGCAGAGAAACAGGAGACACAAGTACAGACCTCATGTCATAACATAGAAGCCAGACACAGGGGCCATACAAGGTGTTAGAAAAAGAGATAAAGAGGTAAAGAAGACACAGAGAGACAGACATGTCCCAGAGAGAGGTGTCCTTCCATGCTGACTTTGTTCAGAGACCAGGCACAGGTTAGAAGGTTCCATTCTGTTTTACCTCTACAAAGTGTTCTCTCCCAGGAGAACCCAAAGAGACACATCTATCTGGCCTGAGTTGGGCCCTGTGGCCCCAGGCTTGTGTCACCTACAGATGCTGTGTTTATTCTTAAACCTCTGCCTTCCATGCAGTGGAGCTGTCATCGTCCCAGGACACCATGGCCCCAGGTGAGGGAGCAGAACACCAACCCCTGTATGCTGTGAGTTCCTGGAGTCCCCAGAACGGATTCTGAGGCTCATATTCAAATAACACCACATGTTATAGGATTACTGAGAACAAAAGCCCACAGAGAGACACGGAGTGAAATCAGGGAAATCAAAAAGCAAAGACATGAACACACACACAGAATGAGCCAGAAGAAGGGAATTGAGAGACTCACAGACACATAAAGAGATAGAAAAAGGGGGCAGAGAAGTGGAGCGTATGATGGAAGGAAGCAGAGAAAAGCCCTAAAATCAGAGCCCTGAGGGAGGGGCACAAAAACAGGGAAAGATAAAGATGTGGGGTTGGATTGCAGAGATTCCAAAAGGGAACTAGAGAGACTGAGAGGCAGAGAAAGACAAGGAGATGGAGAGAGACAGATGATAGATGGGTAGATAGATATAGATAGATGAAAGATAAAAGGTAGATGATAGATAATAGAGAGATAGGTGATAGATAAATAGATGATGAATGACAGATAGATGATATAGATAGATAAGTAGACAGACAGATGATATATAAATAGACATAGAGAGATAGATAAACACATGATGATAGATGGACAGATGCATACATACATACATTGATTGATAGATGATAGATAACAGAGAGATAGGTCATAGATACACAGATGATGATAGATGATAGATACATACATAGATAAATGATAGATCAATCAATAGATAATAGATAGAAATATGCAGAAAATTGTGAACAAGACAGAAAGTGAGAGACTGAGACTTAAAGAAAGAGAAGATCAAGTCAACCAATCCAAGAAGGGTCAGAGAGAATAAAACAGTACAAAAAAAGAAAACATAGCTAGGGATGGAGAAGTGAGGTCAGAGACCTAGAGAGAGAGAGAAGGTGGAAGGAGGAAATAGACATGAAGAGAGATGGGGGTGGAGGGTGAGACAGAGAAAGAGAGCATTAAGTCATAGAGCAGGGGAGTGAGTTCTCAGCTCAGGTGTGAGGGGAGCTGTGACAAGGAAGAACCTCCCTGAGGAAACTGCCTCTTCTCCTTCCAGGTCTATATGGGAAACCTTCTCTCTCAGCCCAGCCGGGCCCCACGGTTCAGGCAGGAGAGAATGTGACCTTGTCCTGCAGCTCGCGGAGCTTGTTTGACATTTACCATCTATCCAGGGAGGCGGAGGCCCGTGAACTTAGGCTCACTGCAGTGCTGAGGGTCAATGGAACATTCCAGGCCAACTTCCCTCTGGGCCCTGTGACCCACGGAGGGAGCTACAGATGCTTCGGCTCTTTCCGTGCCCTGCCCCACGTGTGGTCACACCCGAGTGACCCACTGCCCGTTTCTGTCACAGGTGAGAAAACACCATGCCTGTCCCATGTCTTGTGATCCTAGAGCCATAGCTGAGGAGCTTCCTGCTGATGATGGAGAGAAGCATGGACAGATGCCGAGAGAGAACATAGAGCATGGGTGCAAGGGTGGGGTCAGGGTGCAGGATGGCAGATAGGGCACCTCCAAACCCTCCTGTATGGCCTGCAAGGAGGCCCTTGATCAGGGCTCCAGGCACCCAGGCAGATGGAGAAAGAGGTCAGAACAGACCCAGAGGAGGGAGACTGGGCTCTGCCTGGGAAGATCAGAGGTTCCCTCAGCCCCTCAACCTTACCCACTTCCCAGAAGCCCATCCTGGCCTGTCACCCACAGAGAGATGTCATCACCAGCAACCCCTATACCCTTTTCTTTTTGTTTGAAGAAATATTTATTGAGGTGAAATATACCTATAAAGTTTGCCACCTTCACCATTTTTAAGTGTGAAGTCTACTGTTCATAAATACATTTATAGGCTGGGCACGGTGGCTCACGGTTGTAATCGCAACACTTTGAGAGGCCAAGGCAGGTGGATCATTTGAGATCAGGGGCTCAAGACCACCCTGGCCAACATAGGGAAAATCCATCTGTACTAAAAATACAAAATAATAATAATAATGATAATAATTAGCCGAGCATGGTGGCACATGCCTGTAGTCCCAGCTACTTGGGAGGGTTAGGCAGGAGATGCACTTAATTGCAGGAGGCGGAGGTTGCAGTGAGCTGAGATCATGCCACTGCACTGCAGCCTGGGCAACAGAGAGAGACACTCTCTCAAAATTAATTAATTAATTAATTAGTATTCTTTTTTTTTACCCTCCACCCTTCCCTTCCTGGCCTCTGGTAGCCACCATTCTACTCTCTACCTTCGTGAGATCCACCTTTTAGCTCCTGCATATGAGTGAGAAATGGAAATACTTCTAATGACCTCCAGTTCCATTCATGTGGCTGTAAATGACAGGATGTTACTCTTTCTATGGATGAGTTGTCCCTATTGTGTGTGTGTACCACATTCTCTCCATCCATTCATCCACTGATGGGCAGGTAGGTTGACTCCACATCTTGGCTACTGTGAACAGTGCTGGAACAGTCATGGGAGTGCAGATATCACTTCGATACACTGATGTTCTTTCCTTTGGGTTTACACCCAGTCATGGAATTGCTAGATTCTCTGGAAGTGTCTTTTTATGTTTTGTTTTATGGTTTTTGTTTTTGTTTTTGTTTTTTTTAGACAGTTTCACTCTTGTTGCCCAGGCTGGAGTGCAGTGGCGCCATCTGGGCTCACTGCAACCTCCACCTCCAGGATTCAAGAGATTCCCCAGCCTCAGCCTCCCAAGTAGCTGGGTTACTGGCTCCCAAGTAGCTGGGTTACTGGCTCCCACCACCACACTCGGCTAATTTTTATATTTTTAGTAGAGACAGAGTTTCGCTATATTGGCCAGGCTGCTCTTCAACTCCTGACCTCAAGTGACCTACCCACCTCGGCCTCCCAATGTGCTGGGATTACAGGCATGAACCACTGTGCCCGACCTCATTTTATCTTTTGAGGAACTTCCATACTCTTCTCCGTAATGGCTGTACTAATTTACATTCGTATCAACAGTGCACCAGATGCAACCCTGGTTGACTCAGCAGACAGAGCAAGAGACGTGCAGTAAGAGAGAATTTAGCTTATTTATGCACACAACACTTCCACTCACTCACTCGTTCAGCCAATGCCCCATGCTCAGGCTGTGCAGTGTGGAATATTTTCCTATTGTTGCCATAACAAATTTCCACAAGCTTCGTGGATGAAAACATGTTTTTCTTAATTATCTCATGGTGCTGTAACTCAGAAGTATGAAATGCATCTCACTGGGCTGATATCAAAGGGACAGTAAGGCTGAATTTCTTTTTAAGGTTCCAAGCAAGAATCTGCTTGGATCACGTTTCCCAGCTCCTAGAGGCTCTCACGTTCCTTGGCCCCTGGTCCCCTTCCTCCTTCCTCAAAGCCCACAAAGGCTGGTCACATCTCACATGGCATCATTCAGACTCTTCTTCTTTACCCACACCTTTTTCTCTGAATCCTGCTCTGCCTTCTTCCTCATCTTTTAAGGACTTTGGGATTCTATTGGGGTCACCAAGATAATCCATCTCAATCTCCCTAAAATCATCCAGCATACCCTCTTTTTAAGTTCAGCTGATTAGCAACCGTAATTCCATCTGCAATCTTCATTCCTCCTTTCCTGTAAAATAACATATTCACAAGCTATGGAGGCTAAGACAGGGACGTTTTGGGGTGGGGCAGCATTCTCTTGCCTTCCACAAATGGTAAACAGGATGCATTTGGCCTCTGCTCTTGGGACACTGATATTGCAGATGAGTAAATGCGAGGGCAGAAAATGAATGCACAAGGTTACCAATAAATGAATGATCCATTGGGAAGCATCTGTGCACCAAATCTGGGTTTTTTGTTTTTTGTGGGTTTTTTTTTTTTTTTTTTTTTTTTTTTTTTTTTTTTTGAGGTAGAGTCTTGCTCTGTCCCACAGGCTGGAGTGCAGTGGCACAATCTCAGCTCACTGCAACCTCTGCCTCCTGGGTTCATGCGATTCTCCTGCCTCAGCCTACTGAGTAGCTGGGATTACAGCCACACGCCACCACACTTGGCTCATTTTTTGGTATATTTTTTAGTGGAGATGAGGTTTCACCATGTTGTGCAGGCTGTCTCAAACTCCCAATCTCAAGTGATCTCACCACCTTAGCCTCCCTAAGTGCAAGGATTACAGGTGAGAGCCACTGCACCCAGCCAGGATTTAAAATAAATAATAGATAATGGTGAGTATATAATTTCAGGTGGCAGAGAAGATCTCACTGATCAGATAATATTTGTGACCTTAATGAAAAAAACGGATTCAACCCTTGGAATATTGATGGAAGGATTTTCCACACTGAGCTCTCAGCCTTGAAGGCATAAAGGTGGAAACATTCTTACATTCAAGGAAGTGGCTCTGCCTCAAATGCTGGGAATGAGATGGGGAGAATGACAAGACAACTGTAGAGAGATGGAGAGCACACTGGGTACACAGGAAACTAAGGAGGAACAAGGAGTGTGTGTTTGATACTCACAGACATTGGATTCAACTCAGGGCTAACAAGGAATCCCTACCTGATTAATAGTGACTGACATGAAAATAAGGGAGGCCCAGGTGCGTAACTGGAATCTAGGAGACCGTGGAAAAGGCAATTCCCGCCCCACTGGTGAAACGTAGGGTTGATTTACACACTAAATGAATGAAAGATGGATATAAGCTATGCTTGTGAGATACAATCATTTGCAGGGAGGGCTTGCTGGGTTTGATTTTTCCTAGTAGTTTAATCCTTGTTTCATTAATTTCTTTCTGAGATGTGTTTTTTTTTTCTACATCTAAATCAATACCTGGCAGAGGAGCGATAGACACATGAGAGGTGGTGCAAATGAAGGGACCTAGTATAATATAATATACAAGACTGTGGATGGGGGCTCACACCTGTAACCCAACACTTTGGGAGGCCAAGGCGGGTAGATCACTTAAGGGTAGGAGTTTGAGACCAGCCTGGCCAACATGGTGAAACCCTGTCTGTGCTAAAAATACAAAAATTAGCCCGATGCATTGGTGCCTGCCTGTAATCCCAGCGACTGGGGAGGCTGAAGCAGGAGAATGGCTTCAACCCTGGAGGCAGAGGTTGAGCTGAGATCCCATCACTGTACTCCAGCCTGACACAGGGGGACTCTGTCTCAAAAAATAAAAATAAAACATACATAATTATAATATGACACACAGAAATTACAAAGGCAACTGAATACCATCCATCGTTTTTCTATTTCTCTGTATTTAATTCTTTGACCCTTTATCTTATCCATTAAACAATCAGGCTAAAACCTCTTCCTTATTTGGCTTTCTGTGAGCTTGAGATCATATGGAAAATGTGAAAGCCTCCTGCACCCACCAGCACAGGTCCTGGAATAGAACACGTGCTCTGTTCATGGCATAAAACTTGCCCCTTCACCCAAATCCCCCAATTCATCTCTACTTCCAATCACCTATGGAGATACAGATAGATCTTGGGGAGGTAAACACTAATACTCTTTGGAGTGAGCTCAGATCTTGGACTCAGAGACCAGTGCCAGCACTAGCCCCTGGTCACATTTCGTACTAACTCACAGAAGGACAGGCTGTATTGAAACAATAAACGACGGAGAGGGCGGTCCTTCCCCGTGCTTCCCGGGTGGAATAGCAGCCTAATATATGTCTCAGGAGATCACAAAAAGTAGCATGTTGTTCCTGGGCTACATCATTATTTCATGGCTGTTTGATTTAAGTCAGTTCTACTTCACTTTTTTTATCTTGATTTCATTTTTTCTTTCTTTTCTTGGAGAATGTAATTTTTTTGAGTCAAGAGGGTTGTGGAGGTAGAAACTGTAAAGCACATTCACCGTGTTTCAATCCCAGTGCAGTCTTCCCAGAGAAGACTCTAAACACCTCCTGGACTGCACCTGGGCCTATGCCAATTCCTATCACTCACCGTCACTCTAGGGAGACAGAACACACAGAGAATACGTTACACAGGCAGGTTCATTACTAACAGATAAGCAGCGAGTGACAACAGAAACCTACATTTCAATGTGAGCCAGTCCCTCAAGGCTCAGAAAAGCTGCTCGAGACATGTGGAGTCACCCCATATGCAGTGTATCTGGGGGAACTCAAAAAGCAGCCCAGCCTGGGTTTTGTACCCTGGAGCCACAGGAAGCACTCAGCTAAAGCACTGCATGACGTCCTCCTCCAGGAAGAACAGGAAGACAGCCCAGGCTGTTCTGGGACATTCCTCCTGATCTCAGGACGTTGCTGTCTTAGTCCATTTTTGTTGCTATAAAAGAACACTTGAGCCGGGTAACTTCTAAAGAAAGAGATTGGTTTGCCTCACCGTTCTGCAGGCTGTACTGGAAGCATGGCACCAGCATCTATTTCTTGTGACGGCCTCAGGCTGCTCCCACTCTGGCAGAAGGGAAGGAGGGTCTGTCTGTGCAGAGACCACAGAGATCACACGGCAAGAGAGAGAGCAAGGGGGAGGGGGAGCGATGGAGCTTCCAAGCTCTTTTGAACAACCAGCTCTCCAGGAACTAATAGAGGGGGAACTTGCTAACCCCATCTCCTTGGGACAGCATTGATCTGTTCATGATGGATCCACCTCCATGACCCAAACACCTCTCAAGAGGCCCAACCTCCCACCCTGGGGGTTAAATTTCAATGTGAGGTTTGAAGGGGTCAAACATCTCAACTAAAGTAGTGGTATCCTCAGCACGTTCTATGGTTACTATAACTGAGAAAGCAGGAGAAAGCTGGGTCTCCCGCCATCTGGGTGCTTGTCCTAAAGAGGTGTTTTATGTGGTTACCTGTCAATCAAGAAATGCGAGGCAATTCATAAAGAGGAACTGCTATGATCAGCTTCTTATTGGTGTCTCGTCTTCTTCCAGGTAACCCCAGACACCTGCACGTTCTGATTGGGACCTCAGTGGCCATCATCCTCCTCATCCTCCTCCTCTTCTTTCTCCTTCATCGCTGGTGCTCCAACAAAAAAAGTAAGTCTCATGAAGCAGAGGCCAGAGAGCTCAGGGCCATGTGGGGAAGCAGGATGGGAGCACTCAGGTGTGTGTTCCTCACCGGCAGGATGGTCCCTGGCCCAAGGCAGGAGCCACAGAGGCAGGACTTTCTAGAGAGAGCACCAGACACCCTGCCCCTGCCTTCAGCTCACAGACCATTGCCTGATTCTCAACTGTGTCCTCACGTCCCCTGCAGCCACTCACATCCAGGAGAAGGTTCCATGACAGGCAGAAAGTGGGAGACAGAATCAATGGGATGGGAACTCAGAGCTATTCATGGGATGGGTCCTTGAGCTCAGAGAGATAGAATGTCTGAGTCTGCTGTTGGCAACTGAGGGACCTCAGGCACCTATGGCCTCCCCCTGTATGTTGCTATCTGCTTATGAAATGAGGACCCAGAAGTGCCCTCTGAGCTGTTTTGATGACTTCCGTCTTCTACAGATGCTGCTGTAATGGACTAAGAGCCTGCAGGGAAAAGAACAGTGAAGAGGGAGGTAGGTGCTCCTTGGCCCAGCCTCGTGGCTAGTCTTATTCCCAAAGAGTCCTGAAAAATGTGAGCACCCTCCCTCACTCAGCATTTCCCTCTCTCCAGGACTCTGATGAACAAGACCCTCAGGAGGTGTCATACGCATAATTGGATCACTGCGTTTTCACACAGAGAAAAATCACTCGCCCTTCTCAGAGGCCCAAGACACCCCCAACAGATACCAGCATGTACATAGAACTTCCAAATGCTGAGCCCAGATCCAAAGTTGTCTCCTGCCCATGAGCACCACAGTCAGGCCTTGATGGGATCTTCTAGGGAGACAACAGCCCTGTCTCAAAAACAGGTTGCCAGCTCCCATGTACCAGCAGCTGAAATCTGAAGGCGTCAGTCTTCATCTTAGGGCATCGCTCTCCCTCACACCACGAATCTGAACATGCCTCTCTCTTGCTTACAAATGTGTAAGGTCCCCACTGCCTGCTGGAGAGAAAACACACTCCTTTGCTTAGCCCACAATTCTCCATTTCACTTGACCCCTGCCCACCTCTCCAACCTAACTGGCTTACTTCCTAGTCTACTTGAGGCTGCAATCACACTGAGGAACTCACAATTCCAAACATGCAAGAGGCTCCCTCTTAACACAGCACTTAGACACGTGCTGTTCCACCTCCCTTCAGACTATCTTTCAGCCTTCTGCCAGCAGTAAAGCTTATAAATTTTTTAAATAATTTCAATGTAGTTTTCCCGCCTTCAAATAAACATGTCTGCCCTCATGGTTTCGGTAACGAGACTCTTTTCTTGCCTAAGGCTTCCGGTGTTATCATTACCATGTCCACATAACCCCATCTGTTCTCCACTGGGTTCTCAGCCCTGGACTCTGAGCTTCTGGAAGCAGAATGGAGCCTGATTTGTCTCTGAGACTCCAATTTCCATCCAAAGATACAGCACATAGGAGGCTCCAAGAATCGTGAATCACATGAACAAGGGATATTCTTACTCTCTGCAGACCTGGAAAGCTGGCAGAGTCATTCCACGATGAAACATTTGTAGAGTCATAGGCCTTGTTAGTCTCATCTCCACGGGGACACATATCAACATATCATCTTTCATAATATAAATATACAGTCGGTCCTCCATATCTGCGGGGTTTACAGGTGTTTATTGAACCAACAATAGATCAAAAATATTTTGAGAAAAAAATCCCCGAAGTTTCAAAAAGCAAAAAACTATGTTGAATCGACACAAATTGAGTGGTGTATAGGCTGTGTCAGGAATTATAAGTAATCAAGAGATGATTTCATGTATACAGGAGGATGTGCATGGGTTCTATGCAATTGCTATGCTATTTTTTTTTTTTTTTGAGACAGTCTCACTCTCTCACCCAGGCTGGAGTGCAGTGGCGCGATCTCAGCTCACTGCAACCTCCGCCTCCCAGGTTCAAGCGATTCTCTTCCCTCAGCCTCCCCAGTAGCCTCCCCTAGGATTACAGGCACGTGCCACCATGCACAGATAAATTTTTGTGTGTGTGTATTTTTAGTAGAGATGGGGTTTCAGAATGTTGGACGGGCTGGTCTTGAACTCCTGACCTTGTGATCTACCCAACTCAGCCTCCCAAAGTGCTGGGATTACAGGCATGAGCCACGGTGCCCAGCTTCACTATGCCATTTCATGCAAGAGGCTTGAGCATCTGCAGATTTTGGTATCTGAATGGGGATCCTGGAACCAATCACCCAGGAGTAGTGAAGGACCACGGTATATAATTTTTATTTGTCAATCTTAAAAATAAAGCATAAAAAATTTACAACAACAAGATAAAAATTAAGAAGCGTTTTTAAAGTGTGAGGATAAGTTTAGATTTATTTTTTCCTACGTGTAACCCTATGGTCCTGTGTTATTTGTTGAGAAAATATTCTATTCCACCTTAAACTACATGGCAGCCTTTGTCAACTATAAAGGGACTGTGTATCCACAGATGTATTTTAGACACAGTTTTCTGTCCAGTGGTTCTCTGTATCCCCTCTCATGAGGATGCTGCATTTTATATAAACTTACAGAACCCCTTAAAATTTGGTAACCTCAGTCCTCTGATTTGTTATTATAGGTTATTTAGTTTGCTTTTTTTTTTTTTTTTTTTTCTTGAGACACACTCTTCCTCTGTCACCCAAGCTGGAGTTCAGTGGCTCGAGCTCAGCTCAATGCAACCTCCGCCTCCCAGGTTCAAGCAGTTCTCGTGCCTCTGGTTTAGTACTAGAAACTCAAGCAGGAAAATTAGAATGGCTTTTTGTCACAATTACTCTGATAATGTTAATAATACCTCTTAGATATTTTGCACATTACACATGAAGAAGAGTTTGAATCTCAGATAAAAACAAAAATTCATCAAAAGTCTTTAATGAAAGCACAGAATTCAATCATCTCGTGTGTGAGAGTTTGGATCTGAGACGTCTTTTGAGTCTGGTCATAGTGAAGGACGCAAGGTGTCAATTCTAGTGAGAACAATTTCCAGGAAGCCATGTTCCGCTCTTGAGCGAGCACCCACTGGGCCTCATGCAAGGTAGAAAGAGCCTGCGTACGTCACCCTCCCATGATGTGGTCAGCATGTAAACTGCATGGGCAGGGCGCCAAAAAACATCCTGTGCGCTGCTGAGCTGAGCTGGGGCACGGCCGCCTGTCTGCACCGGCAGCACCATGTCGCTCATGGTCGTCAGCATGGCGTGTGTTGGTGAGTCCTGGAAGGGAATCGAGGGAGGGAGTGCGGGGATGGAGATCTCGGCCTAGAGGTAAAGATCTGGGCCTGGAGTGGAGATATGGGTCTGATGTGGAGATATGGGCCTGGAGTGGAGATCTGGGCCTGGAGTGGAGATCTGGGCCAGGAAGTGTTGATCTGGGCCTGGAGTGGAGATCTGGGCCAGGAAGTGTTGATCTGGGCCTGGAGCCTGGGTCTCTCCACAGCCGAGAGCCCTGTTCTTGGCAGCAGGTAGGCAGGGAGGCTAAGTTTACCTTCAGCCAATCAGGGGCCTGGCTACCAAGACTCACAGCCCAGTCGGGGCAGCAAGGGAGGCCTGGTTTGCCTGCAGGTGGATGGTCCATCATGATCTTTCTTTCCAGGGTTCTTCTTGCTGCAGGGGGCCTGGCCACACATGGGTGAGTCCTTCTCCAAACCTTAGGTTGTCATCTCCCCACATAAGAGGATTTTCCTGAAACAGGAGGGAAGCCCGGTGGGGGATTTTCTTATAAACAAGGATGAGGAGACCCTGGGGTGCTCAGCCCACAGTTCCGACCTTGCCCTCCCCAGCCTTCCTTTCCCTGGGCTGAGTCAGGTTCTGTGGGAACCCGGGAGGGCAGACTGGGGTCCTCCAAGCTGTGCTGTGCGGCGGGGATGTGGTGTCACTGGCAGAGGAAGGGAGCAAAGCAGTGCTAGGAACAGCAGGCCTCTGAGGACAAAGGTGTAACTCACACCCTCCAGCGTTTCCATGACGGTAGGGGCTGCAGTGTGGCTGCTGTCATTCTACCTAAGAGGTGGGGGAACCCCAGCCATGGCCCTGACATTCCAAATCCTCTGATGGGGGCTCAGTTGTGTATTGTGGTTCACACATTGGCTGCTATTCCATTCACAAAGGACATGCCCTCGACTCCATGTCTATTTGTGTTGTTTTACGCGAGTAATCTTGCACTATTAAAATCTAGTAAGAGTCGCTTATTCAGCACCTGCTCAAAGTTCTCAGCTGACACTTTTGTTGCAGGGAGATGCCATGTCTATGCGGGATGGGTCCTTCCTGTAGCCCTGGGCACCCAGGTGTGGTAGGAGCCTTAGAAAGTGGAAATGGGAGAATCTTCTGAGCACAGGGAGGGAGGGGCGGCTCCACATCTTCCTGTCTAAGGCGGCGCCTCCTTCTCCCCAAGGTGGTCAGGACAAGCCCTTCCTCTCTGCCTGGCCCAGCGCTGTGGTGTCTGAAGGAGAATATGTGACTCTTCAGTGTCGCTCTCGTCTTGGGTTTAACGAATTCAGTCTGTCCAAAGAAGACGGGATGCCTGTCCCTGAGCTCTACAACAGAGTATTCCGGAACAGCCTTTTCATGGGCCCTGTGACCCCAGCACATGCAGGGACCTACAGATGTCGGGGTTCACACCCACACTTCCTCACTGGGTGGTCGGCACCCAGCAACCCCCTGGTGATCATGGTCACAGGTCAGAGGGCTCCTGTCTGGGATTCTCCTTGTCCCACCTCCTGAGTCCCAGAGCTTCTGGTGGGGGTGTCCACCAGCGTCCCATCATCCAGACCCTAACTGTATTTGGGGTAAAGGGGGATTGAATGCAGGGAAATGGCTGCTGTGGTGGGAAGAATAATTGTCCCCAGTGATGACTACATTCTAATCCCTGGAGTCTGTGACTATTTATGTTATAAGGGAAGGGACAGAAGGGGAAGATGGAGCTCAGGTTGTTGATTAGTTGACCTTGAGATGGGGAGATGGCCTGGACTGTCCCAGTGGACTCAGTGTAATCACAAGTGTCCACATGAAAGGAGGAGGAAGAGGGGAGTGGGGATTAGAGCAGCATAATGGGAGACTCAGTCAGCTTTGAAGGTGGAGGAAGGCCATGAGCCATGAATGCAGGTGGCCTATAGAGGCTGGAAAAGTCAAGGAACTGATTCTCCTGAGTCTCCAGAGGGAACACAGCCCTGCAGATGCCTTGATTTTAGCCCAGGAAAAACAGGGTCCGATTTCTGTCTCCAGAATTGGAAGGGGTCAGTGTGCTCTCTCCTGCTGCCATGCTTCTGATAATTTTCTACAGCAGCAACAGGAAACCAACACTGGAACCCAGCTCAAGGACAAGATAAGAAAGGACACAAGGATAGCCAGGCATGGTGGCAGGTGCATGTAATCCTAGCGACTCGGGAGGCTGAGGGCAGGAGAATCAGTTGAACCCAGGAGGCAGACGTTGCAGTGAGCCTAGACCACACCACTTCACTCCAGCCTGGGCGAAGGAGTGAGACTCTGTCTCTAAAATTAATTAATTAATTAAAGAAACCAAACAAGGAGAAGGTTGGCTACACTGAGATCAGCAAGGGTGGGATGATGATGCCACCACCAGGCTCCATCCACATAGGGAGGGGTTGATAATCCTCCAACCAGCACCAGGAGCCAGCCTATGGAAGCTGGCACAGGCATGGCAAGAGTGGCTCCCAGTCCCCACCAGGAACAGGGTGTGTGGACACTGGTGCCTGCCTTACTGATCAGTTCATACCTCCTGCCAAGGATTCCAATTCATCCAAAAGAGATTGAACCAGTCTGCTAAGAGCCTGGACATGCAGCCAATCCTGGTTCCTCTTCCACCCCCACATAGAAGCAGGAAAGACATTAGTTCGAAATAGATACAACAGCCCAAGAGATGAGGCTGAGCCCAGCGGCAAGGGAATCAGAGGCTACTAGAGACAGAGGGACAGAGAAGAGGGAGGGAGACAGATGGAAGGACCTGCACCAGGAGTTATGGGCACAGAAAAGAACATGAAGACACAGAGAGGAAGGAGAGAGATAAGACACCAGCGAGGGGAAGCCTCACTCATTCTAGGTGCCATGGATGGGATGATAAAGAGAGACACCTTCTAAACTCACAATCTCTCTTCCTAGGAGTCCACAGAAAACCTTCCCTCCTGGCCCACCCAGGTCCCCTGGTGAAATCAGAAGAGACAGTCATCCTGCAATGTTGGTCAGATGTCATGTTTGAGCACTTCCTTCTGCACAGAGAGGGGATGTTTAACGACACTTTGCGCCACATTGGAGAGCACCATGATGGGGTCTCCAAGGCCAACTTCCCCATCGGTCGCATGACGCAAGACCTGGCAGGGACCTACAGATGCTACGGTTCTCTTACTCACTCCCCCTATCAGTTGTCAGCTCCCAGTGACCCTCTGGACATCGTGATCACAGGTGAGAGTGTCCAGACATTCTTCTCATTTTCATTGGGATGCAGAGTGAATGATCCAGGACTTGGAGGCCCAGCTGGTTGTAAGGAAGATGAGCTTGGTATTCTTATGGAGAGAGACTGACTTGGTGAGGTCTGTACCAACAGAGACAGAGAAACAGGAGACACAAGTACAGACCAGGTGTCATAACAGAGGACAGACACAGGGGCCATACAGGGAGTTAGAAAAGACAGAAGGAGTTAAAGGAGACAGACAGACAGACATGTCCCAGAGAGAGGTGTCCCTCCATGCTGACTTTGCTCAGACACCTGGCACAGGTTAGAAGTTTCATTTGTGTTTTACCTCCACAAAGTGTTCTCTACCAGAAGAACCCAAGGACACCCATATTTCTGACCTGAGTTGGGCCCCGTGGCCTCAGGCCTTGTGGCACCTACAGATGTCGTGGTTATTCTGACACCTCTGCCTTCCATGCAATGGAGAGTAATCGTCCCAGGATATCATGGCCCCAGAACACCAACCCCTGTATGCTGTGTGAACTTGTGGTCTCCAGACTGGATTCTGAGGCTCACATTCCAAATAACCCCACATATGAGAGGATCACTGAGAGACACAGAGAGAAATCAGGGACACCAAAAAACAAAGACAGAAACACACAGAGAAAGAGCCAGAGGAAGGAGATTGAGAGACTCACAGACACATAAAGAGAGAGAAGAGGGCAGAGAAGTGGAGACAATGATGGAAGAGAGCAGAGAAAACCACTAAAATTAGAGTCCTGAGGGCGAGGCACAAGGGCATAGAAAGATGGAGATGTGGGGATGAATTGCAGAGATTCCAAAGAGAACTAGAGAAACCGAGAGGCAGAGCAAGACAGATGATAGATGGATAGATATAGATAGATGATAAATAGGTAGATGATAGATAATAGGTTATAGATACATAGATGATGATTGATTGATTCATTAATAGATGATACATAGAGATGATGATGATGAAGACAGATAGATAATACATAGAGATAGAGAGGCAGACAGAGAGAAATCATACAGAGATGATACATAGATATAGATAATAGATGATTGATGGATAGATAGACAATTGATAGATACATAGATGATATATAGATATAGATGACAGGTAGAGAATTTGTAGATAGGCACTGAATAGATAAATATATAGATCGATAGATAATAGATAGAAATATGCAGAAAGTTATGAACAGGACACAAAGTGAGAAACTCAGAATTTAAAAAAGTAACATCAAGTCAACCAATCCAAGGAGAGTCAGAGAGAATAAAACAATCCAAAGAGAGAAAACATATCTAGAGGTGGGGAAGTGAGATCAGAGACCTAGAGAGACAGAGAAGGTGGAAGGAGGAAATAGACATGAAGAGAGATGGGTGGAGGGTGAGAGAGAGAGCATTAGGTCATAGAGCAGGGGAGTGAGCTCTCAGCTCAGGTGAAGGGAGCTGTGACAAGGAAGATCCTCCCTAGGGAAACTGCCTCTTCTCCTTCCAGGTCTATATGAGAAACCTTCTCTCTCAGCCCAGCCGGGCCCCACGATTCTGGCAGGAGAGAATGTGACCTTGTCCTGCAGCTCCCGGAGATCCTATGACATGTACCGTCTATCCAGGGAGGGGGAGTCTCATGAACGTAGGCTCCCTGCAGGGCCCAAGGTCAACGGAACATTCCAGGCCGACTTTCCTCTGGGCCCTGCCACCCACGGAGGGACCTACCGATGCTTCGGCTATTTCCGTGACTCTCCGTACGAGTGGTCAAAGTCAAGTGACCCACTGCTTGTTTCTGTCACAGGTGAGGAGAGCCCATGCCTGTCCCATGTCCTATGATCCTAGAGCCTTAGCTGAGGAGCTTCCTGCTGATGATGGAGAGAAGGATGAACAGATGCAGAGAGAAGACGAAGCTTGGGTGTGAGGGAGACATCAGGGCACAGGATGGCAGACAGGGCAGCTCCAAACCCTCCTACACGGACTGCATGGAGGCCTGCGGCCAGGGCTCCAGGCACCCAGGCAGATGGAGAAAGTGGTCAGAAGAGACCCAGAGGAGGGAGACTGGGCTCAGTTTGGGAAGATCAGAGGTTCCCTCAGCCCCTCAACCTTACCCATTTCCCAGAAGCCCATCCTGGCCTCTCACCCACACAGAGATGTCATCACCAGCAACCCCTACACCCTTTACTTTTGTTTGAAGAAATATTTATTGAGGATAAATATACCTATATAGTTTACCACCTTTAACATTTTTTTTTGAGGCAGAGTCTAGCTCTGTCCCCTATGCTGTAGTGCAGTGGCACAATCTCAGCTCACTGCAACCTCCGCCTCCTGGGTTCAAGCGATTCTCCTGCCTCAGCCACCTGAGTAGCTGGTCCTACAGGCGCGCATCACCACGCCAGGCTACTTTTTGTATTTTCAGTAGAGAGGTGGTTTCACCATGTTGGTGGAGCTGGTCTCAAACTCCTGACCACGTGATCCACCCACATCAGCCTCCCAAAGTGCTGGGATTACAGGCATGAGACACCGCGCCCGGCCACGTTTACCATTTTTAAGTGTAAAGTCTAGTGGTCATAAATACATTTTTATATGTATATATATATATATATATATTTTTTTTTTTTTTTACCCTCTTCCCTTTTCTTCCTGGCCTCTGGTAGCCACCATTCTACTCTCTACCTTCATGAGATCCACATTTTATCTCCTGTATATGGGTGAGAAATGGGAATCTTTGTAATGACCTCCAGTTCCATCCATGTGGCTGCAAATGACAGGATGTTATTCTTTCTGTGGATGAGTAGTCTCCACTGAGTGTATGTACCACATTCTCTCTATCCATTCATCCACTGATGGGCAGGTAGGTTGACTCCACATCTTGGCTACTGTGAAGAGTGCTGCACCAATCATACGAGTGTAGATATCACATCGATATATTCATTTATTTTCCTTTGGACATCAACCCAGTAGTGAAATTCCTGGATACTATGAAAGTTCTCTTTTTAGTTTTTTGTTTGTTGTTTTGTTTTTGTTTTTGAGACAGTTTCCCTCTGTGCCCAGGCTGGAGTACAAGTGATGTGATCTTGGCTCATTGCAATCTCCGCCTCCTGGGTTCAGATGATTTTCCTGCCTCAGCCTCCGTAGTAGCTGGGATCACAGGTGCATGCCACCATGCCTGGCTACTTTTTGTTTTTTTTAGTATACATGGGGTTTCCCCATGTTGGCTGGGCTGCTCTCAAACTCATGACCTCAACTGAGGAGCCCGCCTCAGGCTCGCAAAGTGCTGGGATTACAGGCATGATCCACTGCACCCAAGCTATTTTTAGTTCTTTCAAGGACTCGCATACTTTTCTCCGTAATGGCTGTACTAATTTACACTCCTACCAACAGGCTACCAGGGTTCTCCTTTCTCTACCACCTTGCCAGCATTTGTTTTGCCTGTCTTGCAGCTAAAAGCCATTTTATTTTATTTTATTTTATTTATTTTGAGATGGAGTTTCGCTCTTCTCACCCAGGCTGGAGTGCAGTGACGTGATCTCGGCTCACCGCAACCTGCACCTCCCAGGTTCAAGCGATTGTCCTGCCTCAGCCTCCTGAGTAGCTGGGATTACAGGCACACGCCACCACGCCCGGATAATTTTTGTGTTTTTAGTAGAGACAGTGTTTCTCCATGTGGGTCAGGCTGGTCTCAAACTCCCGACCTCAGGAGATTCGCCCACCTCGGGCTCTCAGAGTTCTAGGATGACAGACGTGAGCCACCATACCTGGCCTAAAAGCCATTTTAATGGGATGAGATGAAAACTCACTTTGATTTTAATTTGCATTTCTCTGATGATGAGTGATAGTGACCACTTTTTCATATGCGGGGAAATTTCATGTCTTTTGCTCCTTTTTCAATTAAATCATTTGTTTTATTGAGTTGTTTGAGCTTCTTATATTTCTAGTCATTAATCCCATCTCACATGCATAGTTTGCACATTGTTGCTCCCAGTCTGTGGGTTGTCTCTTCACTTTGTTGGTTTATCTTTAGTGGTGCAGAAGTTGCTTAGTTTGATGTAATCCCAATGGTCTATTTTTTGCTTTCATTACTTGTGTTTTGAAGGTTTAAAACAAAATGTCTTTCTTCAGACACATGTCGTGGAGCATTTCCCCAATATTTTGTTCTACGTGTTTCATAGGTTCAGGCCTTAGACTCACATCTTTAATCCATTTTCATTCGATTTTTGTGTTTGGTGACAGGTAGAGGTGCAGTTTCATTCTTCTGCATGTAGATATCCAGTTTTCCCTGCACTGTTTATTGAAAAGACTGTCCTTTCCTGATTGTAAGTTCTTGGCACCTTTGTCAAAGTCCATTGGATGGGCTGGGCATGGTGGCTCACACCGGCAATTCCAGCACTTTGGGAGGCCGAGGCAGGTGGATCACCTGAGGCCAGGAGTTCAAGATCAGCCTGACCAACATGGTGAAACATCGTCTCTACTAAAAATACAAAAATTAGCTGAGCATGGTGGTCAGCACCTGTAATACCACTACTCAGGAGGTTGAGGTGAGAGAATTGATTGAACTGAGGAGGCTGAGGTTGCAGTGAACCGAGATTGCACCTCTGCACTCCAGCCTGGGTGACAGAGTGAGACTCCACCTCAAAAGAAAAAATAAAAAAAATTGGATGTAAATGCATGGAATATATTTGTGTTATTCATGCTGCTACATTGTTCTATGTGCCTTTCTTTACGCCAATGTGATGCTGTTTTGCTTACTACAGCTCTGTAACATATTCTGAGATCAGGTAGTGTGATGCTCCTGTTTTCTCTTTATACCTTGAAGTCTCAAGACAGTGGGTGTCACATACAAAAATAATGGAAAAAAGGATCCCAGGACTCCCAGGACCCAATATTAGATAACAGAGTGTTGGCCATGAACCAACCTCAAAGATTTCCACTGAGTAGAGGACAGGCAGCCTCATTTCTTGACCTCTCTCCTGTCTCGTGTTCTAGGAAACCCTTCAAATAGTTGGCCTTCACCCACTGAACCAAGCACTAAAACCGGTGAGTACAGAACCCTCTTATATCTGCTTTTGGAAATCTGGGGAGGTGGAAACCTTGGATTCAGGCGTTGACTCAGCATCTCACAGCTCTGACATTGTGCACCTGTCTTCCACCATCTCTGAACCCCAGATACTCCAACAGCAAAAGGGATCTGCGCCCAACACAGGGCTCAGTGAAATCTCTTCATCTCTCATTTTATGGAGCTGAGACCTCCTACAAGCTAGAAGAATGATTGGCAATCTGACATCCTTCTTAGGAAAAATGCAGTGTTTTTTCTGCCTGCATCCCTACTAGAGGATAAATTCCTGGGGGCTTGAGAGAGGGAAGGGAAGGGAACATCTGATGAGGGCGAGGTGTTTTAGAGAAGTTGCACTTGCCAAGGAATGAACTCCTGTTTGTCACGAAGCAACCCTGGCTGACTCAGCAGAGCAACAGCCTTGCCGTAACAGAGAACAGAGCTCATGCACGCACACTTCGACTCACTGACTCATTCAGCCACGGCCCCATGCTCAGGCTGTGCAGTGTGGAACCTTTTCCTATTGTTGCCATAACAAATTTCCACAAGATTCGTGGGTGAAAACAAAACGGTTTTTTAATTATCTTACAGTGCTCTAGCTCAAAGTACGAAGTGCATGTCACTGGGCTAAAATCAAGGTGACAGCAAGGCTGCTTTCCCTCTGAAGGTTCCAGGCAAGAATCTGCTTCTCACTTGTCCCAGCTTCTAAAGGTTCCCAGTTCCTTGGCTCCTGGTCCCCTTCCTCCTTCCTCAAAGCCCACAAAGGCTGCTCACATCTCACATGGCATCACTCAGACCCTTCTTCCTTACCACACCTCTTTCTCTGAATGCTGCTCTCCCTTCTTCCTCATCTTTTGAAACCTTGGGGATTCTATTGGGTTCACCAAGATGAAAATCCATCATAATCTCCCGGAAATCATCCAGGATACCCTTGTTCTAAGTTCAGCTGATTAGCAACCATAATTCCATCTGCAATCTTCATTCCTCCTTTCCATGTAAAATAACATATTCACAAGCTATGGAGGCTAGGACAGGGACATTTTGGGGTGGGACAGCATTCTCCTGCCTTCCACAAACAGTGAACAAGATGCATTTGGCCTCTGCTCTTGGGACACTGATATTGCAGATGGTTAAATGGGAGGGCAGAAGATGAGTGCACAAGTGGACCAATAAATGAATGATCCATTGGGAAGCATCTGTGCATGAAATCTATTTGTTTCTTTGTTTGTTCGTTTGTTTATTGAGACAGAGTCTCCCTCTGTCTTCCAGGCTACAGTGCAGTGTCACAATCTTGGCTCACTGCAACCTGCACCTCCTGGATCCAAGTGATTCTCCTGCCTCAGCCTCTCAAGTAGCTGGGATTACAGGCAACTGCCACCATGCCCGGCTAATTCTTTCTGTATATTTTTTGTAGAGAGGATGTTTCACCATGTTGGCCAAGCTTGTCTGAAACTCCCAACCTCAAGTGATCCAACCGTCTCAGCATCCCAAAGTACTGGGATTACAGGCGTGAGCCACTGTGCCCAGCCAGAATTTAAAATCAATAATAGATAATGCTGAGTGTATGATTTTGGGTGACAGAGAAGGTCTCACTAATCAGATATTTGTGACATTAATGAAAAACACGGATTGAACCCCTGAAAGATTGGCGGAAGGATTTTGCACACACAGCTGTCAGCCGTGAAGGCACAAAGGTGAAAACAATCTGATGTGGAAGGAAGAGGCTCTGCCTGAAATGCTGGGAATGAGATGGGGAGAATGACAAGACGACTGTGGAGAGACGGAGAGCACACTGGGTACACAGGAAACTAAGGAGGAACAAGGAATGTGTGTTTGATACTCACAGCCCTTGGATTCACCTCGGGGTAACCAGGAATCCCTACATGATTAATAGCGACTAACATGAAAATAAGGGAGGCCCAGGTGCACAACTGCAATCTAGGAGACCATGGAAAAGGCAATTCCCGCCCCACTGGTGAAATGTGGCGCTGATTTAGACCCTAAGTGGATGAAGCAGATGGATATAAGCTATGCTTGGGAGGTAGAATCATTTGCAGGGAGGGCTTGCTGGGTTTGATTTTCCTAGTTGTCTAACCCTCGCTTAATTAATTTCTTTCTGAGATTTATTCCTCCTACACATAAATCAATACCTGGCAAAGGAGTGACAGATATATGAGGGGTGGTGGAAATGAAGGGACCTATTATAGCATAATATACAAGTCTGTGAACGGTGGCTCACACCTGTAACCCAGCACTGCAGGAGGCCAAGGCAGGTGGATCACATGAAGTCAGGAGTTCGAGACCAGCCTGGCCAACATGGTGAAACCCTGTCTCTAGGAAAAATACAAAAATTAGCCGAGCATGCTGGTGCATCCCTGTAATCCCAGCTCCTATTCTGCAGGATGAAGCAGGAGAATGACTTCAATCCAGGAGGTGGAGGTTGCAGTGAGTGGAGATTGCATCACTGCACTCCAGCCTGGGTGACACAAGGAGACTCCATCTCAAAAAATAAAAATAAGAAATGCATAAATATAATAAAACACACACGAATGACAAAGGCACCTGAATTTCAATCATCATTTTTCTATTTCTCTATAATTACTTCTTTGATCCTTTATCTTATCCATTAGGCAATCAGCGTAAAACCTCTTCCCTATTTGGCTTTCTGTGAGCATGAGATCATATAGAAAATGTGAAAGCCCGCTGAATCCTCCAGCACAGATCGTGGAATAGAGAAAGTGCTCTGATCATCGCAAAAAAGACTTACCCTCTCACCCAAATCCCCCACCTCACCCCTACTTCCAATCACCTGTGGAGATTCAGATAGGCCATGGGGAGGTAAACATTAATGCTCCTTGGAGTGAGTCCAGATCTTGGAATCAGAGATCAGCGCCAGCACTAGCTCCTGCTCCCCTTTCCTACTAATTCACAGGAGGACAGGTGGTATTGAAGCAATAGATGGCCGAGGGGGTGGTCTTTTCCCCAGCCTATCGGGTAGAACAGCAGCCTAACATGTGTCTCCCGAGATCACAAAGAGTAGCACGTTGCACACGGGCTTCAACACTATTTCCTGGCTGTTTGACATAAGAGAATTCTACTTCGCTTTTTTTATCTTGCTTTCACTTTTGTTTCCTTTTCTTGGAGAATGCAAGTTGTTTGACTCAAGAAAGCTGTGGATGTAGAAATCCTAAAGCACATTCGCTGTGTATCAATCCCAGTGCAGTCTTCCCAGAGAAGACTCTAAACACCTCCTGGACTGCACCTGGGTCTATGCCAATTCCTGTCACTCACCGTCACTCCAGGGAGACAGAACACACAGAGAACACATTACACAGGCAGGTTCATTACTAACAGATAAGCAGCGAGTGACAACAGAAACCTACATTTCAATGTGAGCCCGTCCCTCAAGGCTCAGAAAAGCTGCTCGGGACATATGGAGTCATCCCATTTGCAGTGTAGCTGGGGGAAGCCAGAAAGCAGCCCAGCCTGGGTTTTGTACCCTGGAGCCACAGGAAGCCCTCAGCTAAAGCACTGCATGACGTCCTCCTCCAGGAAGAACAGGAAGACAGCCCAGGCTGTTCTGAGACGTTCCTCCTGATCTCAGGACGTTGCTGTCTTAGTCCATTTTTGTTGTTCTAAAGGAACACTTGAGCCTGGGTAACTTCTAAAGAAAAGAGATTGGTTTGCCTCACCGTTCTGCAGGCTGTACTGGAAGCATGGCACCAGCATCTATTTCTTGTGACGGCCTCAGGCTGCTCCCCCTCTGGCAGAAGGGAAGGAGGGTCTGTCTGTGCAGAGACCACAGAGATCACACAGCAAGAGAGGGAGCAAGGGGAGGGGGAGCAATGGAGCTTCCAAGCTCTTTTGAACAACCAGCTCTCCAGGAACTAATAGAGGGGGAACTTGCTAACCCCGTCTCCTTGGGACAGCATTGATCTGTTCATGATGGATCCACCTCCATGACCCAAACACCTCCCAAGAGGCCCAACCTCCCACACTGGGGGTGAAATTTCAATGTGAGGTTTGAAGGGGTCAAACATCTCAACTAAAGTAGTTGTATCCTCAGCACATTCTATGGTTACTATGAGAGCTGTAACTGAGAAAGCAGGAGAAAGCTGGGTCTCCCACCATCTGGATGCTTGTCCTAAAGAGATGTTGTATGTCGTTACCTGTCAATCAAGAAATGCAACACAATTCATAAATAGGAACTGCCATGATTAGCTTCTTATTGGTGTCTCCTCTTCTTCCAGGTAACTCCAGACACCTGCACGTTCTGATTGGGACCTCAGCGGTCATCATCCTCCTCATCCTCCTCCTCTTCTTTCTCCTTCATCGCTGGTGCTCCAAAAAAAAAAGTAAGTCTCACAAAGCAGAGGCCAGAGAGCTCAGGGCCATGTGGGGAAACAGGATGGGAACACTCAGGTGTGTGTTCCTCACTGGCAGGATGGTCCCTGGCCCAAGGCAGCAGCCACAGAGGCAGGACTTTCTAGAGAGAGCACCAGACACCCTGCCCCTGCCTTCAGCTCACAGACCATTGCCTGATTCTCAACTGTGTCCTCACGTCCCCTGTAGCCACTCACATCCAGGAGAAGGTTCCATGACAGGCAGAAAGTGGGAGACAGAATCAATGGGATGGGAACTCAGAGCTATTCATGGGATGGGTCCTTGAGCTCACAGAGATAGAATGTCTGAGTCTGCTGTTGGCAACTGAGGGACCTCAGGCACCTATGGCCTCCCCCTGTATGTTGGTATCTGCTTATGAAATGAGGGCCCAGAAGTGCCCTCCAAGCTGTTTTGTTGACTTCTGTCTCCTACAGATGCTGCTGTAATGGACCAAGAGCCTGCAGGGAACAGAATAGTGAAGAGGGAGGTAGGTGCTCCTCGGCCCAGCCTCGTGGCTAGTCTTATTCCCAAAGAGTCCTGAAAAATGTGAGCACCCTCCCTCACTCAGCATTTCTGTCTCTCCAGGACTCTGATGAACAAGACCCTCAGGAGGTGACATATGCACACTTGGATCACTGTGTTTTCACACAGAGAAAAATCAGTCCCCCTTCTCGGAGGCCCAAGACACCCCCAACAGATACCATCGTGTACACGGAACTTCCAAATGCTGAGCCCAGATCCAAAGTTGTCTCCTGCCCATGAGCACCACAGTCAGGCCTTGATGGGATCTTCTGGGGAGACAACAGCCCTGTCTCAAAACCGGGTTGCCAGCTCCCATGTACTAGCAGCTGGAATCTGAAGGCATCAGTCTTCATCTTAGGGCATCGCTCTTCCTCACACCACGAATCTCAACATGCCTCTCTCTTGCTTACAAATGTCTAAGGTCCCTACCGCCTGCTGGAGAGAAAACACACTCCTTTGCTTAGCCCACAATTCTCCATTTCACTTGACCCCTGCCCACCTCTCCAACCTAACTGGCTTACCTCCTAGTCTACCTAAGGCTGTGATCACACTGAGGAACTCACAATTCCAAACATACAAGAGGCTCCCTCTTAACACGGCACTTAGGCACGTGCTGTTCCACCTTCCCTCATGCTGTTCCACCTCCCCTCAGACTATCTTTCAGCCTTCTGTCAGCAGTAAAACTTATACATTTTTTAAAATAATTTCAATGTAGTTTTCCCTCCTTCAAATAAACATGTCTGCCCTCATGGTTTCGGTAATGGGACTCTTTTCTTGCCTAAGGCTCCCGGTGTTATCAGTACTATGTCCACGTAACCCCATCTGTTCTCCACTGGGTTCTCACCCCTGGACTCTGAGCTTCTGGAAGCAGGGTGGAGCCTGATTGGTCTCTGAGACTCCAATTTCCATCCAAAGATGCAGCACACAGGAGGTTCCAAGGATCGTGAATCAGATGAACAAGTCATATTCTTACTCCCTGCAGACCTGCAAAGCTGGCAGAGTCATTCCATGATGAAACATTTGTAGAGTCATAAGCCCTGTTAGTCTCATCTCCACAGGGACACACATCAACACATCATCTTTCATAATATAAATATACAGTCACTCCTCCATATCTGTGGGGTTTACAGCTGTTTATTGAACCAACAATAAATCAAAAATATTTTGAGGAAAAAATCCCCGAATTTTCAAAAAGCAAAAAACTATGTTGAATCGACACAAATTGAGTGGCGTGTAGGCTGTGTCAGGAATTATAAGTAATCAAGAGATGATTTCATGTATACAGGAGGATGTGCATGGGTTCTATGCAATTGCTATGCTATTTTTTTTTTTTTTGAGACAGTCTCACTCTCTCACCCAGGCTGGAGTGCAGTGGCGCGATCTCAGCTCACTGCAACCTCCGCCTCCCAGGTTCGAGCGAATCTCTTCCCTCAGCCTCCCCAGTAGCCTCCCCTAGGATTACAGGCACGTGCCACCATGCACAGATAAATTTTTTTTTTTTTTTTTGTATTTTTAGGAGAGATGGGGTTTCAGAATGTTGGACGGGCTGGTCTTGAACTCCTGACCTTGTGATCTACCCAACTCAGCCTCCCAAAGTGCTGGGATTACAGGCATGAGCCACGGTGCCCAGCTTCACTATGCCATTTCATGCAAGAGGCTTGAGCATCTGCAGATTTTGGTATCTGAATGGGGATCCTGGAACCAATCACCCAGGAGTAGTGAAGGACCACGGTATATAATTTTTATTTGTCAATCTTAAAAATAAAGCATAAAAAATTTACAACAACAAGATAAAAAATAAGAAGCGTTTTTAAAGTGTGAGGATAAGTTTAGATTTATTTTTTCCTACGTGTAACCCTATGGTCCTGTGTTATTTGTTGAGAAAATATTCTATTCCACCTTAAACTACATGGCAGCCTTTGTCAACTATAAAGGGACTGTGTATCCACAGATGTATTTTAGACACAGTTTTCTGCCCAGTGGTTCTCTGTATCCCCTCTCATGAGGATGCTGCATTTTATATAAACTTATAGAACCCCTTAAAATTTGGTAACCTCAGTCCTCTGATTTGTTATTATAGGTTATTTAGTTTGCTTTTTTTTTTTTTTTTTTCTTGAGACACACTCTTCCTCTGTCACCCAAGCTGGAGTTCAGTGGCTCGAGCTCAGCTCAATGCAACCTCCGCCTCCCAGGTTCAAGCAGTTCTCGTGCCTCTGGTTTAGTACTAGAAACTCAAGCAGGAAAATTAGAATGGCTTTTTGTCACAATTACTCTGATAATGTTAATAATACCTCTTAGATATTTTGCACATTACACATGAAGAAGAGTTTGAATCTCAGATAAAAACAAAAATTCATCAAAAGTCTTTAATGAAAGCACAGAATTCAATCATCTCGTGTGTGAGAGTTTGGATCTGAGACGTCTTTTGAGTCTGGTCATAGTGAAGGACGCAAGGTGTCAATTCTAGTGAGAACAATTTCCAGGAAGCCATGTTCCGCTCTTGAGCGAGCACCCACTGGGCCTCATGCAAGGTAGAAAGAGCCTGCGTACGTCACCCTCCCATGATGTGGTCAGCATGTAAACTGCATGGGCAGGGCGCCAAAAAACATCCTGTGCGCTGCTGAGCTGAGCTGGGGCACGGCCGCCTGTCTGCACCGGCAGCACCATGTCGCTCATGGTCGTCAGCATGGCGTGTGTTGGTGAGTCCTGGAAGGGAATCGAGGGAGGGAGTGCGGGGATGGAGATCTCGGCCTAGAGGTAAAGATCTGGGCCTGGAGTGGAGATATGGGTCTGATGTGGAGATATGGGCCTGGAGTGGAGATCTGGGCCTGGAGTGGAGATCTGGGCCAGGAAGTGTTGATCTGGGCCTGGAGTGGAGATCTGGGCCAGGAAGTGTTGATCTGGGCCTGGAGCCTGGGTCTCTCCACAGCCGAGAGCCCTGTTCTTGGCAGCAGGTAGGCAGGGAGGCTAAGTTTACCTTCAGCCAATCAGGGGCCTGGCTACCAAGACTCACAGCCCAGTCGGGGCAGCAAGGGAGGCCTGGTTTGCCTGCAGGTGGATGGTCCATCATGATCTTTCTTTCCAGGGTTCTTCTTGCTGCAGGGGGCCTGGCCACACATGGGTGAGTCCTTCTCCAACCCTTAGGTTGTCATCTCCCCACATAAGAGGATTTTCCTGAAACAGGAGGGAAGCCCGGTGGGGGATTTTCTTATAAACAAGGATGAGGAGACCCTGGGGTGCTCAGCCCACAGTTCCGACCTTGCCCTCCCCAGCCTTCCTTTCCCTGGGCTGAGTCAGGTTCTGTGGGAACCCGGGAGGGCAGACTGGGGTCCTCCAAGCTGTGCTGTGCGGCGGGGATGTGGTGTCACTGGCAGAGGAAGGGAGCAAAGCAGTGCTAGGAACAGCAGGCCTCTGAGGACAAAGGTGTAACTCACACCCTCCAGCGTTTCCATGACGGTAGGGGCTGCAGTGTGGCTGCTGTCATTCTACCTCAGAGGTGGGGGAACCCCAGCCATGGCCCTGACATTCCAAATCCTCTGTTGGGGGCTCAGTTGTGTATTGTGGTTCACACATTGGCTGCTATTCCATTCACAAAGGACATGCCCTCGACTCCATGTCTATTTGTGTTGTTTTACGTGAGTAATCTTGCACTATTAAAATCTAGTAAGAGTCGCTTATTCAGCACCTGCTCAAAGTTCTCAGCTGACACTTTTGTTGCAGGGAGACGCCATGTCTATGCGGGATGGGTCCTTCCTGTAGCCCTGGGCACCCAGGTGTGGTAGGAGCCTTAGAAAGTGGAAATAGGAGAATCTTCTGAGCACAGGGAGGGAGGGGCGGCTCCACATCTTCCTGTCTAAGGCGGCGCCTCCTTCTCCCCAAGGTGGTCAGGACAAGCCCTTCCTCTCTGCCTGGCCCAGCGCTGTGGTGTCTGAAGGAGAATATGTGACTCTTCAGTGTCGCTCTCGTCTTGGGTTTAACGAATTCAGTCTGTCCAAAGAAGACGGGATGCCTGTCCCTGAGCTCTACAACAGAGTATTCCGGAACAGCCTTTTCATGGGCCCTGTGACCCCAGCACATGCAGGGACCTACAGATGTCGGGGTTCACACCCACACTTCCTCACTGGGTGGTCGGCACCCAGCAACCCCCTGGTGATCATGGTCACAGGTCAGAGGGCTCCTGTCTGGGATTTTCCTTGTCCCACCTCCTGAGTCCCAGAGCTTCTGGTGGGGGTGTCCACCAGCGTCCCATCATCCAGACCCTAACTGTATTTGGGGTAAAGGGGGATTGAATGCAGGGAAATGGCTGCTGTGGTGGGAAGAATAATTGTCCCCAGTGATGACTACATTCTAATCCCTGGAGTCTGTGACTATTTATGTTATAAGGGAAGGGACAGAAGGGGAAGATGGAGCTCAGGTTGTTGATTAGTTGACCTTGAGATGGGGAGATGGCCTCGACTGTCCTGCTGGGCTCAGTGTAATCACAAGTGTCCACATGAAAGGAGGAGGAAGAGGGGAGTGGGGATTAGAGTAGCGTAATGGGAGACTCCATCAGCTTTGAAGGTGGAGGAAGGCCATGAGCCATGAATGCAGGTGGCCTATAGAGGCTGGAAAAGTCAAGGAACTGATTCTCCTGAGTCTCCAGAGGGAACACAGCCCTGCAGATGCCTTGATTTTAGCCCAGGAAAAACAGGGTCCGATTTCTGTCTCCAGAATTGGAAGGGGTCAGTGTGCTCTCTCCTGCTGCCATGCTTCTGATAATTTTCTACAGCAGCAACAGGAAACCAACACTGGAACCCACGTCAAGGACAAGTTAAGAAAGGACACAAGGATAGCCGGGCATGGTGGCAGGTGCATGTAATCCTAGCGACTTGGGAGGCTGAGGGCAGGAGAATCACTTGAACCCAGGAGACAGAGGTTGCAGTGAGCCTAGACCACACCACTTCACTCCAGCCTGGGCGAAGGAGTGAGACTCTGTCTCTAAAATTAATTAATTAATTAAAGAAACCAAACAAGGAGAAGGTTGGCTACACCGAGATCAGCAAGGGTGGGATTATGATGCCACCACCAGGCTCCATCCACATAGGGAGGGGTTGATACTCCTCCAACCAGCACCAGTAGCCAGCCTATGGAAGCTGGCACAGGCATGGCAACAGTGGCTCCCAGTCCCCACCAGGAACAGGGTGTGTGGACACTGGTGCCTGCCTTACTGATCAGTTCATACCTCCTGCCAAGGATTCCAATTCGTCCAAAAGAGATTGAACCAGGCTGCTAAGAGCCGGGACGTGCAGCCTATCCTGGTTCCTCTTCCACCCCCACATCGACAGCAGGAAAGACATTAGAGTGAAATAGGTACAACAGCCCAAGAGATGAGGCTGAGCCCAGCAGCAAGGGAATCAGAGGCTACTAGAGACAGAGGGACAGAGAAGAGGTAGGGAGACAGATGGAAGGACCTGCACCAGGAGTTATGGGCACAGAAAAGAACATGAAGACACAGAGAGGAAGGAGAGAGATAAGACACCAGCGAGGGGAAGCCTCACTCATTCCAGGTGCCATGGATGGGATGATAAAGAGAGACACCTTCTAAATTCACAAACTGTCTTCCTAGGAGTCCACAGAAAACCTTCCCTCCTGGCCCACCCAGGTCGCCTGGTGAAATCAGAAGAGACAGTCATCCTGCAATGTTGGTCAGATGTCATGTTTGAGCACTTCCTTCTGCACAGAAAGGGGATGTTTAACGACACTTTGAGCCTCACTGGAGAGCACCATGATGGGGTCTCCAAGGCCAACTTCTCCATCGGTCCCATGACGGAAGACCTGGCAGGGACCTACAGATGCTACGGTTCTGTTCCTCACTCCCCCTATCAGTTGTCGGCTCCCAGTGACCCTCTGGACATCGTGATCACAGGTGAGAGTGTCCAGACATTCTTCTCATTGTCATTGGGATGCAGAGTGAAATGATCCACGACTTGGAGGCCCAGGTGGTTGTAAGGAAGATGAGCTTGGTATTCTTATGGAGAGAGACTGACTTGGTGAGGTCTGTACCAACAGAGACAGAGAAACAGGAGACACAAGTACAGACCAGGTGTCATAACAGAGGACAGATACCGAGAGTTAGAAAAGAAAGAAAGAGTTAAAGGAGACAGACAGACAGACATGTCCCAGAGAGAGGTGTCCGTCCATGCTGACTTTGCTCACAGACCTGGCACAGGTTAGAAGTTTCATTTCTGTTTTACCTCCACAAAGTGTTCTCTACCAGGAAAACCCAAGGACACCCATATTTCTGACCTGAGTTGTGTCCTGTGGCCTCAGGCTTTCTGGCACCTACAGATGCCGTGTTTATTCTGACACCTCTGCCTTCCATGAAATGGAGAGTAATCGTCCCAGGATATCATGGCCCCAGAACGCCAACCCCTGTATGCTGTGTGAACTTGCAGTCCCCAGACTAGATTCTGAGGCTCACATTCCAAATAACCCCACATATGATAGGATCACTGAGAGACACAGAGAGAAATCAGGGACACCAAAAAGCAAAGACATAAACACACAGAGAAAGAGCCAGAGGAAGGAGATTGAGAGACTCACAGACACATAAAGAGAGAGAAAAGAGGGCAGAGAAATGGAGACAATGATGGAAGAGAGCAGAGAAAAGCACTAAAATTAGAGTCTTGAGGGAGAGGCACAAGGACATAGAAAGATAGAGATGTGGGGATGAATTGCAGAGATTCCAAAGAGAACTAGAGAGACCGAGAGGCAGAGCGAGACAGATGATAGATGGATAGATACAGATAGATGATAAATAGGTAGATGATAAATAATAGGTTATAGATACATAGATGATGATTGATTGATTCATTAATAGATGATACATAGACATCATGAAGATGAAGATAGATATATAGATAATACATAGAGATAGAGAGGCAGAAAAAGAGAGAAATCATAGAGAGAGACAGATGATACATAGATATAGATAATAGATGATTGATGGATAGACGATTGATAAATAGATGATATATAGATATAGATGGCAGGTAGAGAATTTGTAGTTAGACACTGAATAGATAAATAGATAGATCAATAGATAATAGATAGAAATATGCAGAAAGTTATGAACAGGACACAAAGTGAGAAACTCAGAATTTAAAAAAGTAACATCAAGTCAACCAATCCAAGGAGAGTCAGAGAGAATAAAACAATCCAAAAAGGAAAAACATATCTAGAGGTGGGGAAGTGAGGTCAGACACCTAGAGAGACAGAGAAGGTGGAAGGAGGAAATAGACATGAAGAGAGATGGGTGGAGGGTGAGAGAGAGAGAGAGCATTAGGCCATAGAGCAGGGGACTGAGTTCTCAGCTCAGGTGGGAGGGGAGCTGTGACAAGGAAGAACCTCCCTGAGGAAACTGCCTCTTCTCCTTCCAGGTCTATATGAGAAACCTTCTCTCTCAGCCCAGCCGGGCCCCACGGTTCTGGCAGGAGAGAATGTGACCTTGTCCTGCAGCTCCCGGAGCTCCTATGACATGTACCATCTATCCAGGGAGGGGGAGGCCCATGAACGTAGGCTCCCTGCAGTGACCAAGGTCAACGGAACATTCCAGGCTGAATTTCCTCTGGGCCCTGCCACCCAGGGAGGGACCTACAGATGCTTCGGCTCTTTCCGTGTATCTCCCTACGAGTGGTCAAACTCGAGTGACCCACTGCTTGTTTCTGTCACAGGTGAGGAAAGCCCATGCCTGTCCTATGTCTTATGATCCTAGAGCCTTAGCTGAGGAACTTCCTGCTGATGATGGAGAGAAGCGTGGACAGATGCAGAGAGAAGATGAAGCCTGCATGTGAGGGAGGGATCAGGGCACAGGATGGCAGACAGGGCACCTCCAAACCCTCCTGCACGGCCTGCATGGAGGCCCGCGGCCAGGGCTCCAGGCACCCAGGCAGATGGAGAAAGCGGTCAGGAGACACCCAGAGGAGGGAGACTGGGCTCAGTTTGGGGACATCAGAGGTTCCCTCAGCCCCTTAACCTTACCCATTTCCCAGAAGCCCTTCCTGGCCTCTCATCCACACAGAGATGTCATCACCAGCAACCCCTACACCCTTTTCTTTTTGTTTGAAAAAATATTTATTGTGGTTAAATATACCTATATCGTTTACCACCTTTAACTTTTTTTTTTTTTTTTGAGGCAGAGTCTAGCTCTGTCCCCTATGCTGGAACGCAGTGGCACAATCTCAGTTCACTGCAACCTCAACCTCCTGGGTTCAAGCGATTCTCCTGCCTCAGCCACCTGAGTAGCTGGTACTACAGGCACGCACCACCATGCCAGGCTACTTTTTGTATTTTTAGTAGAGAGGGGGTTTCACCATGTTGGTCGAGATGGTCTCGAACTCCTGACCATGTGATCCACCCCCATCGGCCTCCCAAAGTGCTGGGCTTACAGGCATGAGTCACCACGCCCAGCCACATTTACCATTTTTAAGTGTAAAGTCTAGTGGTCATAAATACATATATATATATATACTTTTTTTTTTTTTTTTTTTTTTTACCCTCTACCCTTTTCTTCCTGGCCCCTGGTAGCCACCATTCTACTCTCTACCTTCATGAGATCCACCTTTTAGCTCCTGTATATGGGTGAGAAATGAGAATCTTTGTAATGACTTCCAGTTCCATCCATGTGGCTGCAAATATCAGGATGTTATTCTTTCTATGGATGAGTAGTCTCCACTGTGTGAATGTACTACATTCTCTCTATCCATTCATCCACTGATGGGCAGGTAGGTTGACTCCACATCTTGGCTACTGTGAACAGTGCTGCACCAATCATACGAGTGCAGATATCACTTCGATATATTGATTTACTTTCCTTTGGATATAAACCCAGTAGTGAAATTGCTGGATACTATGAAAGTTCTCTTTTTAGTTTTTTGTTTGTTGTTTTGTTTTTGTTTTTGAGACAGTTTCCCTCTGTGCCCAGGCTGGAGTACAAGTGATGTGATCTTGGCTCATTGCAACCTCCGCCTCCTGGGTTCAAATGATTTTCCTGCCTCAGCCTCCCTAGTAGCTGGGATTACAGGTGCACGCCACCATGCCTGGCTACTTTTTGTTTTTTTTAGTATAGATGGGGTTTCCCCATGTTGGCTGGGCTGCTCTCAAACTCATGACCTCAACTGAGGTGCCCGCCTCGGTCTCCCAAAGTGCCGGGATTACAGGCATGATCCACCTCATCCAACCTCTTTTTAGTTCTTTAAAGGACTTCCACACTTTTCTCCGTAATGGCTGTACTAATTTACACTCCTACCAACAGGGTACCGGGGTTCTCCTTTCTCTACCACTTTGGCAGCATTTCTTTCGCCTGTCTTGCAGCTAAGAGCCATTTTATTTTATTTCATTTTATTTTGAGATGGAGTTTCGCTCTTGTCACCCAGGCTGGAGTGCAGTGGCGCGATCTCGGCTCACCGCAACCTCCACCTCCCAGGTTCAAGCGATTTTCCTGCCTCAGCCTCCCAAGTAGCTGGAATTACAGGCACACGCCACCACGCCCGGATAATTTTTGTGTTTTTAGTAGAGACAGTGTTTCTCCATGTGGGTCAGGCTGGTCTCAAACTCCCGACCTCAGGAGATTCGCCCACCTCGGGCTCTCAAAGTTCTAGGATGACAGACGTGAGCCACCACGCCCAGCCTAAAAGCCATGTTAATGGGATGAGATGAAAACTCACTTCAATTTTAATTTGCATTTCTCTGATGATGAGTGATACTGAGCACTTTTTCGTATGCGGGGAAATTTCATGTCTTTTGCTCCTTTTTCAATTAAATCATTTGTTTTATTGAGTTGTTTGAGCTTCTTATATTTCTAGTTATTAATCCCATCTCAGATGCATAGTTTGCACATATTTGCTCCCAATCTGTGGGTTGTCTCTTCACTTTGTTGGTTTATTTTTAGCGGTGCATAAGTTGCTTAGTTTGAGGTAATCCCAATGGTCTATTTTTGCTTCGATTACTTGTGTTTTGAAGGTTTAAAACAAAATGTCTTCCTTCAGACAAATGTCGTGGAGCATTTCCCCAATATTTTCTTCTACGTGTTTCATAGGTTCAGGCCTTAGACTCACATCTTTAATCCATTTTCATTTGATTTTTGTGTATGGTGACAGGTAGAGGTGCAGTTTCATTCTTCTGCATGTAGATGTCCAGGTTTCCCGGCACTGTTTATTGAAAAGACTGTCTTTTCCTGATTGTAAGTTCTTGGCACCTTTGTCAAAGTCCACTGGATGGGCTGGGCATGGTGGCTAACACCTGCAATTCCAGCACTTTAGGAGGCCGAGGCAGGTGGATCGCCTGAGGCCAGGAGTTCAAGATCAGCCTGGCCAACATGGTGAAACATCATCTCTACTAAAAATACAAAAATTAGCTGAGCATGGTGGTCAGCACCTGTAATACCACTACTCAGGAGTTTGAGGCAAGAGAATTGATTGAACCCAGGAGGCTGAGGTTGCAGTGCACCAAGATTGCACCTCTGCCCTCCAGCCTGGGTGACAGAGTGAAACTCCACCTCAAAAGAAAAAATCAAAAAACATTGGATGTAAATGCATGGATTATATCTGTGTTCTTCATTCTGCTCCATTGTTCTATGTGCCTTTCTTTATGCCAACATCATGCTGTTTTGCTTACTACAGCTGTGTAACATATTTTGAGATCAGGTACTGTGATGCTCCTGTTTTCTCTTTATACCTTGAAGTCTCAAGACAGTGGGTGTCACATACAAAAATTACGGAAAAAAGGATCCCAGGACTCCCAGGGCACAATATTAGATAACAGAGTGTTGGCCGTGAACCAACCTCAAAGATTTCCATTGAGTAGAGGACAGGCAGCCTCATTTCCTCACCTCTCTCCTGTCTCATGTTCTAGGAAACCCTTCAAATAGTTGGCCTTCACCCACTGAACCAAGCACCAAAACCGGTGAGTACAGAACCCTCTTATATCCGCTTTTGGAAACCTGGGGAGGTGAAAACCTTGGATTCAGGCGTTGACTCAGCATCTCACAGCTCTGACATTGTGCGCCTGTCTTCTACCATCTCTGAACTCCAGATACCCCAACAGCGAAAGGGATCTGGGCCCAACACAGGGCTCAGTGAAATCTCTTCATCTCTCATTTTATGGAGCTGAGACCTCCTACAAGCTAGAAGAATGATTGCCAATCTGACATCCTTCTCAGGAAAAATGCAATGTTTGTTCTGCCTGCATTCCTAACTGGAGGATAAATTCCTGGGGGCTTGAGAGAGGGAAGGGAAGGGAACATCTGATGAGGGCGAGGTGTTTTAGAGAAGTTCCACTTGCCAAGGAATGAGCTCCTGTTGGTCATGAAGCAACCCTGGCTGACTCAGCAGAGCAAGAGCCTTGCCGTAACAGAGAACAGAGCTCATGCACGCACACTTCGACTCACTGACTTATTCAGCCACAGCCCCATGCTCAGGCTGTGCAGTGTGGAAGCTTTTCCTATTGTTGCCATAACAAATTTCCACAAGATTCGTGGGTGAAAACAAAACGGTTATTTAATTATCTTACACAGCTGTAGCTCAAAGTATGAAGCGCATGTCACTGGGCTAAAATCAAGGTGACAGCAAGGCTGCCTTCCCTCTGAAGGTTGCAGGCGAGAATCTGCTTCTCACTTGTCCCAGTTTCTAAAGGTTCCCAGTTCCTTGGCTCCTGGTCCCCTTCCTCCTTCCTCAAAGCCCACAAAGACTGATCACATCTCACATGGCATCACTCAGACCCTTCTTCCTTACCACACCTCTTTCTCTGAATGCTGCTCTCCCTTCTTCCCCTTCTTTTGAAACCTTGGGGATTCTATTGGGTTCACCAAGATGAAAATCCATCATAATCTCCCGGAAATCATCCAGGATACCCTTGTTTTAAGTTCAGCTGATTAGCAACTGTAGTTCCATCTGCAATCTTCATTCCTCCTTTCCATGTAAAATAACATATTCACAAGCTATAGAGGCTAGGACAGGGACATTTTGGGGTGGGAAAACATTCTTCTGCCTTCCACAAACAGTGAACAAGATGCATTTGGTCTCTGCTCTTGGGACACTGATATTGCAGATGGTTAAACGGGAGGGCAGAAAATGAATGCACAAGTGAACCAATAAATGAATGATCCATTGGGAAGCATTTGTGCATGAAATCTATTTGTTTGTTTGTTCATTTGTTTATTCAGACAGAGTCTCCCTCTGTCTTCCAGGCTACAGTGCAGTGTCACAATCTTGGCTCACTGCAACCTGCGTCTCCTGGATTCAAGTGACTCTCTTGCCTCAGCCTCTCGAGTAGCTGGGATTACAGGCAACTGCCACCATGCCCGGCTAATTCTTTTTGTATATTTTTTGTAGGGAGGATGTTTCACCATGTTGGCCAAGCTTGTCTGAAACTCCCAACCTCAAGTGATCCAACCATCTCAGCATCCCAAAGTACTGGGATTACAGGCGTGAGCCACTGTGCCCAGCCAGAATTCAAAATCAATAATAGATAATGCTGAGTGTATGATTTTGGGTGACAGAGAAGGTCTCATTAATCAGATATTTGTGACATTAATGAAAAACACGGATTGAACCCCTGAAAGATTGGCGGAAGGATTTTCCACACACAGCTGTCAGCCGTGAAGGCACAAAGGTGAAAACAATCTGATGTGGAAGGAAGAGGCTCTGCCTCAAATGCTGGGAATGAGATGGGGAGAATGACAAGACGACTGTGGAGAGACGGAGAGCACACTGGGTACACAGGAAACTAAGGAGGAACAAGGAGTGTGTGTTTGATACTCACAGCCGTTGGATTCACCTCGGGGTAACCAGGAATCCCTACATGATTAATAGTGACTGACATGAAAATAAGGGAGGCCCATGTGCATAACTAGAATCCAGGAGACTGTGGAAAAGGCAATTCCTACCCCACTGGGGAAATGTGGTGCTGATTTAGTCCCTAAGTGGATGAAGCAGATGGATATAAGATATGCTTGTGAGGTAGAATCATTTGCAGGGAGGGCTTGCAGGATTTGATTTTCCTAGTTGTTTAATCCTCGCTTAATTAATTTCTTTATGAGATTTATTCATCCTACACATAAACCAATACCTGGCAAAGGAGTGACAGATATATGAGGGGTGGTGGAAATGAAGGGATCTATTATAGCATAGTATACAAGTCTGTGAACGGTGGCTCACGCCTGTAACCCAGCACTGCAGGAGGCCAAGGCGGGTGGATTCCATGAAGTCAGAAGTTCGAGACCAGCCTGACCAACACGGTGGAACCCTATCTCTACTAAAAATACAAAAATTAGCCGAGCATGCTGTTGCATCCCTGTAATCCCAGCTCCTACTCTGGAGGATGAAGCAGGAGAATGACTTCAACCCAGGAGGTGGAGGTTGCAGTGAGTGGAGATTGCATCACTGCACTCCAGCCTGGGTGACACAAGGAGACTCCATCTCAAAAAATAAAAATAAGAAATGCATAAATATAATAAAACACACGCGAATGACAAAGGCACCTGAATTCTAATCATCATTTTTCTATTTGTCTATAATTACTTCTTTGATCCTTTATCTTATCCGTTACGCAATCAGCCTAAAACCTCTTCCCTATTTGGCTTTCTGTGAGCATGAGATCGTATAAAAAAAGTGAAAGCCCGCTGAATCCTCCAGCACAGATCCTGGAATAGAGAAAGTGCTCTGTTCATCACAAAAAAAAATGCCCTCTCACCCAAATCCCCACATCACCCCTACTTCCAATCACCTGTGGAGATTCAGATAGGCCATGGGGAGGTAAACAATACTCCTTGGTGTGAGTCCAGATCTTGGAATCAGAGGTCAGTGCCAGCACTAGCTCCTGCTCCCCTTTCCTACTAATTCACAGGAGGACAGGTGGTATTGAAGCAATAGATGGCCGAGGGGGTGGTCCTTCCCCCAGCCTCTCGGGTAGAACAGCAGCCTAACATGTGTCTCCCGAGATCACAAAGAGTAGCACGTTTCATACGGGCTTCAGCACTATTTCCTGGCTGTTTGACATAAGAGAATTCTACTTCGCTTTTTTTATCTTGCTTTCACTTTTGTTTCCTTTTCTTGGAGAATGCAAGTTGTTTGACTCAAGAAAGCTGTGGATGTAGAAATCCTAAAGCACATTCGCTGTGTATCAATCCCAGTGCAGTCTTCCCAGAGAAGACTCTAAACACCTCCTGGACTGCACCTGGGCCTATGCCAATTCCTATCACTCACCGTCACTCCAGCGAGACAGAACACACAGAGAATACATTACACAGGCAGGTTCATTACTAACAGATAAGCAGCGAGTGACAACAGAAGCCTACATTTCAATTTGAGCCCGTCCCTCAAGGCGCAGAAAAGCTGCTCGGGACATATGGAGTCACCCCATTTGCAGTGTATCTGGGGGAAGCCAGAAAGCAGCCCAGCCTGGGTTTTGTACCCTGGAGCCACAGGAAACACTCAGCTAAAGCACTGCATGACGTCCTCCTCCAGGAAGAACAGGAAGACAGCCCAGGCTGTTCTGGGATGTTCCTCCTGATCTCAGGACGTTGCTGTCTTAGTCCATTTTTGTTGTTCTAAAGGAACACTTGAGCCTGGGTAACTTCTAAAGAAAAGAGATTGGTTTGCCTCACCGTTCTGCAGGCTGTACTGGAAGCATGGCACCAGCATCTATTTCTTGTGACGGCCTCAGGCTGCTCCCCCTCTGGCAGAAGGGAAGGAGGGTCTGTCTGTGCAGAGACCACAGAGATCACACAGCAAGAGAGGGAGCAAGGGGAGGGGGAGCGATGGAGCTTCCAAGCTCTTTTTAACAACCAGCTCTCCAGGAACTAATAGAGGGGGAACTTGCTAACCCCGTCTCCTTGGGACAGCATTGATCTGTTCATGATGGATCCACCTCCATGACCCAAACACCTCCCAAGAGGCCCAACCTCCCACACTGGGGGTGAAATTTCAATGTGAGGTTTGAAGGGGTCAAACATCTCAACTAAAGTAGTTGTATCCTCAGCACATTCTATGGTTACTATGAGAGCTATAACTGAGAAAGCAGGAGAAAGCTGGGTCTCCCACCATCTGGATGCTTGTCCTAAAGACATGTTGTATGTGGTTACCTGTCAATCAAGAAATGCAACACAATTCATAAATAGGAACTGCCATGATTAGCTTCTTATTGGTGTCTCCTCTTCTTCCAGGTAACTCCAGACACCTGCACGTTCTGATTGGGACCTCAGTGGTCATCATCCTCCTCATCCTCCTCCTCTTCTTTCTCCTTCATCGCTGGTGCTCCAAAAAAAAAAGTAAGTCTCACAAAGCAGAGGCCAGAGAGCTGAGGGCCATGTGGGGAAACAGGATGGGAACACTCAGGTGTGTGTTCCTCACCGGCAGGATGGTCCCTGGCCCAAGGCAGCAGCCACAGAGGCAGGACTTTCTAGAGAGAGCACCAGACACCCTGTCCCTGCCTTCAGCTCACAGACCATTGCCTGATTCTCAACTGTATCCTCACGTCCCCTGTAGCCACTCACATCCAGGAGAAGGTTCCATGACAGGCAGAAAGTGGGAGACAGAATCAATGGGATGGGAACTCAGAGCTATTCATGGGATGGGTCCTTGAGCTCACAGAGATAGAATGTCTGAGTCTGCTGTTGGCAACTGAGGGACCTCAGGCACCTATGGCCTCCCCCTGTATGTTGGTATCTGCTTATGAAATGAGGACCCAGAAGTGCCCTCCAAGCTGTTTTGTTGACTTCTGTCTCCTACAGATGCTGCTGTCATGGACCAAGAGCCTGCAGGGAACAGAATAGTGAAGAGGGAGGTAGGTGCTCCTTGGCCCAGCCTCGTGGCTAGTCTTATTCCCAAAGAGTCCTGAAAAATGTGAGCACCCTCCCTCACTCAGCATTTCTGTCTCTCCAGGACTCTGATGAACAAGACCCTCAGGAGGTGACATATGCACACTTGGATCACTGCGTTTTCACACAGAGAAAAATCAATCCCCCTTCTCGGAGGCCCAAGACACCCCCAACAGATACCATCGTGTACACGGAACTTCCAAATGCTGAGCCCAGATCCAAAGTTGTCTCCTGCCCATGAGCACCACAGTCAGGCCTTGATGGGATCTTCTGGGGAGACAACAGCCCTGTCTCAAAACCGGGTTGCCAGCTCCCATGTACTAGCAGCTGGAATCTGAAGGCATCAGTCTTCATCTTAAGGCATCGCTGTTCCTCACACCACGAATCTCAACATGCCTCTCTCTTGCTTACAAATGTCTAAGGTCCCTACCGCCTGCTGGAGAGAAAACACACTCCTTTGCTTAGCCCACAATTCTCCATTTCACTTGACCCCTGCCCACCTCTCCAACCTAACTGGCTTACTTCCTAGTCTACTTGAGGCTGCAATCACACTGAGGAACTCACAATTCCAAACCTGCAAGAGGCTCCCTCTTAACACAGCACTTAGACACGTGCTGTTCCACCTCCCTTCAGACTATCTTTCAGCCTTCTGCCAGCAGTAAAACTTATAAATTTTTTAAATAATTTCAATGTAGTTTTCCCGCCTTCAAATAAACATGTCTGCCCTCATGGTTTCGGTAACGAGACTCTTTTCTTGCCTAAGGCTTCCGGTGTTATCATTACCATGTCCACATAACCCCATCTGTTCTCCACTGGGTTCTCAGCCCTGGACTCTGAGCTTCTGGAAGCAGAATGGAGCCTGATTTGTCTCTGAGACTCCAATTTCCATCCAAAGATACAGCACATAGGAGGCTCCAAGAATCGTGAATCACATGAACAAGGGATATTCTTACTCTCTGCAGACCTGGAAAGCTGGCAGAGTCATTCCACGATGAAACATTTGTAGAGTCATAGGCCTTGTTAGTCTCATCTCCACGGGGACACATATCAACATATCATCTTTCATAATATAAATATACAGTCGGTCCTCCATATCTGTGGGGTTTACAGGTGTTTATTGAACCAACAATAAATCAAAAATATTTTGAGAAAAAAATCCCCGAAGTTTCAAAAAGCAAAAAACTATGTTGAATAGACACAAATTGAGTGGTGTGTAGGCTGTGTCAGGAATTATAAGTAATCAAGAGATGATTTCATGTATACAGGAGGATGTGCATGGGTTCTATGCAATTGCTATGCTATCTTTTTTTTTTTTGAGACAGTCTCACTCACTCACCCAGGCTGGAGTGTAGTGGCGCGATCTCAGCTCACTGCAACCTCCGCCTCCCAGGTTCAAGCGATTCTCTTCCCTCAGCCTCCCCAGTAGCCTCCCCTAGGATTACAGGCACGTGCCACCATGCACAGATAAATTTTTGTGTGTGTGTATTTTTAGTAGAGACGGGATTTCAGAATGTTGGACCGGCTGGTCTTGAACTCCTGACCTTGTGATCTACCCAACTCAGCCTCCCAAAGTGCTGGGATTACAGGCGTGAGCCACGGTGCCCAGCTTCACTATGCCATTTCATGCAAGAGGCTTGAGCATCTGCAGATTTTGGTATCTGAATGGGGATCCTGGAACCAATCACCCAGGGATAGTGAAGGACCACGGTATATAATTTTTATTTGTCAATCTTAAAAATAAAGCATAAAAAATTTACAACAACAAGATAAAAAATAAGAAGCGTTTTTAAAGTGTGAGGATAAGTTTAGATTTATTTTTCCTACGTGTAACCCTATGGTCCTGTGTTATTTGTTGAGAAAATATTCTATTCCACCTTAAACTACATGGCAGCCTTTGTCAACTATAAAGGGACTGTGTATCCACAGATGTATTTTAGACACACTTTTCTGTCCAGTGGTTCTCTGTATCCCCTCTCATGAGGATGCTGCATTTTATATAAACTTACAGAACCCCTTAAAATTTGGTAACCTCAGTCCTCTGATTTGTTATTATAGGTTATTTAGTTTGCTTTTTTTTTTTTTTTCTTGAGACACACTCTTCCTCTGTCACCCAAGCTGGAGTTCAGTGGCTCGAGCTCAGCTCAATGCAACCTCCACCTCCCAGGTTCAAGCAGTTCTCGTGCCTCTGGTTTAGTACTAGAAACTCAAGCAGGAAAATTAGAATGGCTTTTTGTCACAATTACTCTGATAATGTTAATAATACCTCTTAGATATTTTGCACATTACACATGAAGAAGAGTTTGAATCTCAGATAAAAACAAAAATTCATCAAAAGTCTTTAATGAAAGCACAGAATTCAATCATCTCGTGTGTGAGAGTTTGGATATGAGACGTCTTTTGAGTCTGGTCATAGTGAAGGACGCAAGGTGTCAATTCTAGTGAGAACAATTTCCAGGAAGCCATGTTCCGCTCTTGAGCGAGCACCCACTGGGCCTCATGCAAGGTAGAAAGAGCCTGCGTACGTCACCCTCCCATGATGTGGTCAGCATGTAAACTGCACGGGCAGGGCGCCAAAAAACATCCTGTGCGCTGCTGAGCTGAGCTGGGGCACGGCCGCCTGTCTGCACCGGCAGCACCATGTCGCTCATGGTCGTCAGCATGGCGTGTGTTGGTGAGTCCTGGAAGGGAATCGAGGGAGGGAGTGCGGGGATGGAGATCTCGGCCTAGAGGTAAAGATCTGGGCCTGGAGTGGAGATATGGGTCTGATGTGGAGATATGGGCCTGGAGTGGAGATATGGGCCTGGAGTGGAGATCTGGGCCAGGAAGTGTTGATCTGGGCCTGGAGTGGAGATCTGGGCCAGGAAGTGTTGATCTGGGCCTGGAGCCTGGGTCTCTCCACAGCCGAGAGCCCTGTTCTTGGCAGCAGGTAGGCAGGGAGGCTAAGTTTACCTTCAGCCAATCAGGGGCCTGGCTACCAAGACTCACAGCCCAGTCGGGGCAGCAAGGGAGGCCTGGTTTGCCTGCAGGTGGATGGTCCATCATGATCTTTCTTTCCAGGGTTCTTCTTGCTGCAGGGGGCCTGGCCACACATGGGTGAGTCCTTCTCCAACCCTTAGGTTGTCATCTCCCCACATAAGAGGATTTTCCTGAAACAGGAGGGAAGCCCGGTGGGGGATTTTCTTATAAACAAGGATGAGGAGACCCTGGGGTGCTCAGCCCACAGTTCCGACCTTGCCCTCCCCAGCCTTCCTTTCCCTGGGCTGAGTCAGGTTCTGTGGGAACCCGGGAGGGCAGACTGGGGTCCTCCAAGCTGTGCTGTGCGGCGGGGATGTGGTGTCACTGGCAGAGGAAGGGAGCAAAGCAGTGCTAGGAACAGCAGGCCTCTGAGGACAAAGGTGTAACTCACACCCTCCAGCGTTTCCATGACGGTAGGGGCTGCAGTGTGGCTGCTGTCATTCTACCTAAGAGGTGGGGGAACCCCAGCCATGGCCCTGACATTCCAAATCCTCTGATGGGGGCTCAGTTGTGTATTGTGGTTCACACATTGGCTGCTATTCCATTCACAAAGGACATGCCCTCGACTCCATGTCTATTTGTGTTGTTTTACGCGAGTAATCTTGCACTATTAAAATCTAGTAAGAGTCGCTTATTCAGCACCTGCTCAAAGTTCTCAGCTGACACTGTTGTTGCAGGGAGATGCCATGTCTATGCGGGATGGGTCCTTCCTGTAGCCCTGGGCACCCAGGTGTGGTAGGAGCCTTAGAAAGTGGAAATGGGAGAATCTTCTGAGCACAGGGAGGGAGGGGCGGCTCCACATCTTCCTGTCTAAGGCGGCGCCTCCTTCTCCCCAAGGTGGTCAGGACAAGCCCTTCCTCTCTGCCTGGCCCAGCGCTGTGGTGTCTGAAGGAGAATATGTGACTCTTCAGTGTCGCTCTCATCTTGGGTTTAACGAATTCAGTCTGTCCAAAGAAGACGGGATGCCTGTCCCTGAGCTCTACAACAGAGTATTCCGGAACAGCCTTTTCATGGGCCCTGTGACCCCAGCACATGCAGGGACCTACAGATGTCGGGGTTCACACCCACACTTCCTCACTGGGTGGTCGGCAGCCAGCAACCCCCTGGTGATCATGGTCACAGGTCAGAGGGCTCCTGTCTGGGATTCTCCTTGTCCCACCTCCTGAGTCCCAGAGCTTCTGGTGGGGGTGTCCACCAGCGTCCCATCATCCAGACCCTAACTGTATTTGGGGTAAAGGGGGATTGAATGCAGGGAAATGGCTGCTGTGGTGGGAAGAATAATTGTCCCCAGTGATGACTATATTCTAATCCCTGGAGTCTGTGACTATTTATGTTATAAGGGAAGGGACAGAAGGGGAAGATGGAGCTCAGGTTGTTGATTAGTTGACCTTGAGATGGGGAGATGGCCTGGACTGTCCCAGTGGGCTCAGTGTAATCACAAGGGTCCACATGAAAGGAGGAGGAAGAGGGGAGTGGGGATTAGAGCAGCATAATGGGAGACTCAGTCAGCTTTGAAGGTGGAGGAAGGCCATGAGCCATGAATGCAGGTGGCCTATAGAGGCTGGAAAAGTCAAGGAACTGATTCTCCTGAGTCTCCAGAGGGAACACAGCCCTGCAGATGCCTTGATTTTAGCCCAGGAAAAACAGGGTCTGATTTCTGTCTCCAGAATTGGAAGGGGTCAGTGTGCTCTCTCCTGCTGCCATGCTTCTGATAATTTTCTACAGCAGCAACAGGAAACCAACACTGGAACCCAGGTCAAGGACAAGTTAAGAATCGACACAAGGATAGCCGGGCGTGGTGGCAGACGCATGTAATCCTAGCGACTTGGGAGGCTGAGGGCAGGAGAATCACTTGAACCCAAGAGACAGAGGTTGCAGTGAGCCTAGACCACACCACTTCACTCCAGCCTGGGCGAAGGTGTGAGACTCTGTCTCCAAAATTAATTAATTAAAGAAACCAAACAAGGAGAAGGTTGGCTACCCTGAGATCAGCAAGGGTGGGATGATGATGCCACCACCAGGCTCCATCCACATAGGGAGGGGTTGATGCTCCTCAAACCAGCACCAGGAGCCAGCCTATGGAAGCTGGCACAGGCATGGCAAGAGTGGCTCCCAGTCCCCACCAGGAACAGGGTGTGTGGACACTGGTGCCTGCCTTACTGATCAGCTCATACCTCCTGCCAAGGATTCCAATTCGTCCAAAAGAGATTGAACCAGGCTGCTAAGAGCCTCGACGTGCAGACTATCCTGGTTCCTCTTCCACCCCCACATGGAAGCAGGAAAGACATCAGTTCGAAATAGATACAACAGCCCAAGAGATGAGGCTGAGCCCAGTGGCAAGGGAATCAGAGGCTACTAGAGACAGAGGGACAGAGAAGAGGGAGGGAGACAGATGGAAGGAACTGTACCAGGAGTTGTGGGCACAGAAAAGAACATGAAGACACAGAGAGGAAGGAGACAGACAGACACCAGTGAGGGGAAGCCTTACTCATTCCAGGTGCCATGGATGGGATGATAAAGAGAGACGCCTTCTAAACTCACAAACTCTCTTCCTAGGCGTCCACAGGAAACTTTCCCTCCTGGCCTACCCTGGTCCCCTGGTGAAATCAGAAGAGGCAGTCATCCTGCAATGTTGGTCAGATGTCATGTTTGAGCACTTCCTTCTGCACAGAGAGGGGAAGTTTAACGACACTTTGCGCCTCACTGGAGAGCTCCATGATGGGGTCTCCAAGGCCAACTTCTCTATCGGTCGCATGACGCAAGACCTGGCAGGGACCTACAGATGCTACGGTTCTCTTACTCACTCCCCCTATCTGTTGTCAGCTCCCAGTGACCCTCTGGACATCGTGATCACAGGTGAGAGTGTCCAGACATTCTTCTCATTGTCATTGGGACATGGACTGAATGATCCAGGACTTAGAGGTCCAGGTGTTTGTAAGGAAGATGAGCTTGGTATTCTTATGGAGAGAGACTGGCTTGGTGAGGTCTGTACCAACAGAGACAGAGAAACAGGAGACACAAGTACAGACCAGGTGTCATAACAGAGGACAGACACAGGGGCCATACCGAGAGTTAGAAAAGACAGAAAGAGTTAAAGGAGACACAGACAGACATGTCCCAGAGAGAGGTGTCCTTCCATGCTGACTTTGCTCAGAGACCTGGCACAGGTTAGAAGTTTCATTTCTGTTTTACCTCCACAAAGTGTTCTCTACCAGAAGAACCCAAGGACACCCATATTTCTGACCTGAGTTGGGCCCTGTGGCCTCAGGCCTTGTGGCACCTGCAGATGCCGTGTTTATTCTGACACCTCTGCCTTCCATGCAATGGAGAGTAATCGTCCCAGGATATCATGGCCCCAGAACACCAACCCCTGTATGCTGTGTGAACATGCGGTCCCCAGACTGGATTCTGAGGCTCACATTCCAAATAACCCCACATATGAGAGGATCACTGAGAGACACAGAGAAAAATCAGGAACACCAAAAAGCAAAGACATAAACACACAGAGAATGAGCCAGAGGAAGGAGATTGAGAGACTCACAGACACATAAAGGAGAGAAAAGAGAGCAGAGAAGTGGAGAGAATGATGGAAGGGAGCAGAGACAAAGCACTAAAATTAGAGTCCTGAGGGAGAGGCACAAGGACATAGAAAGATGGAGATGTGGGGATGAATTGAAGAGATTCCAAAGAGAACTAGAGAGACCAAGAGGCAGAGCAAGACAGATGATAGATGGATAGCTATAGATAGATGATAAATAGGTAGATGATGGATAATTGGTTATAGATACATAGATGATGATTGATTGATTCATTGATAGATGATACATAGACATGATGATGATGAAGATAGATAATACAAAGAGATAGAGAGGCAGACAAGGAGAGAAATCATAGAGAGAGAGAGAGAGATGATACACAGATATAGATAATAGATGATTGATGGATAGATAGACAATTGATAGATAAATAGATGATATATAGATATAGATGGCAGGTAGAGAATTTGTAGTTAGACACCGAATAGATAAATAGATAGATCAATAGATAATAGATAGAAATATGCAGAAAGTTATGAACAGGACACAAAGTGAGAAACTCAGAATTAAAAAAAAGTAACATCAAGTCAACCAATCCAAGGAGAGTCAGACAGAATAAAGCAATCCAAAAAGGGAAAACATATCTAGAGGTGGGGAAGTGAGGTCAGAAACCTAGAAAGACAGAGAAGGTGGAAGGAGGAAATAGACATGAAGAGAGATGGGTGGAGGGTGAGAGAGAGAGAGAGAGAGCATTAGGCCATAGAGCAGGGGAGTGAGTTCTCAGCTCAGGTGTGAGGGGAGATGTGACAAGGAAGAACCTCCCTGAGGAAACTGCCTCTTCTCCTTCCAGGTCTATATGAGAAACCTTCTCTCTCAGCCCAGCCAGGCCCCACGGTTCAGGCAGGAGAGAGCGTGACCTTGTCCTGCAGCTCCCAGAGTTCCTATGACATGTACCATCTATCCAGGGAGGAGGGGGGCCATGAACGTAGGCTCCCTGCAGGGCCCAAGGTCAACGGAACATTCCAGGCAGACTTTTCTCTGGGCCCTGCCACCCACGGAGGGACCTACAGATGCTTCGGCTCTTTCCGTGACTCTCCCTATGAGTGGTCAGACCCGAGTGACCCACTGCTTGTTTCTGTCACAGGTGAGGAAAGCCCATGCCTGTCCCATGTCCTATGATCCTAGAGCCTTAGATGAGAAGCTTCCTGCTGATGATGGAGAGAAGCATGGACAGATGCAGAGAGAAGACGCAGCCTCGGTGTGAGGGAGGGATCAGGGTGCAGGATGGCAGACAGGGCACCTCCAATCCCTCCTGCACGTCCTGCATGGAGGCCCACGGCCAGGGCTCCAGGCACCCAGGCAGATGGAGAAAGCGGTCAGGAGAGACCCAGAGAAGGGGAGACTGGGCTCAGTTTGGGGAGATCAGAGGTTCCCTCAGCCCCTCAACATTACCCATTTCCCAGAAGCCCATCCTGGCCTCTCACCTACACAGAGATGTCATCACCAGCAACCCCTACACTCTTTTCTTTTTGTTTGAAAAAATATTTACTGAGGTTAAATATACCTATATAGCTTACCACCTTTAACATTTTTTTTTTTTGAGGCAGAGTCTAGCTCTTTCCCCTATGCTGGAGTGCAGTGGCACAATCTCAGCTCACTGCAACCTCCGCCTCCTGGGTTCAAGCGATTCTCCTGCCTCAGCCGCCTGAGTAGCTGGTACTATAGGCATGCATCACCATGCCAGGCTACTTTTTGTATTTTTAGTAGAGAGGGGGTTTCACCATGTTGGTCGAGCTGGTCGCTAATTCCTGACCACGTGATCCACCCGCCTCAGCCTCCCAAAGTGCTGGGATTACAGGCATGAGCCACCACACCCGGCCACGTTTACCATTTTTAAGTGTAAAGTCTAGTGGTCATAAATACATACATATATATTTGTTTGTTTGTTTGTTTGTTTGTTTTATCCTCCACCCTTTTCTTCCTGGTCTCTGGTAGCCACCATTCTACTCTCTACCTTCATGAGATCCACCTTTTAGCTCCTGTATATGGGTGAGAAATGAGAATCTTTGTAATGACTTCCAGTTCCATCCATGTGGCTGCAAATGTCAGGATGTTATTCTTTCTATGGATGAGTAGTCTCCACTGTGCGAATGTACTACATTCTCTCTATCCATTCATCCACTGATGGGCAGGTAGGTTGACTCCACATCTTGGCTACTGTGAACAGTGCTGCACCAATCATACGAGTGCAGATATCACTTCGATACATTGATTTACTTTCCTTTGGATATAAACCCAGTAGTGAAATTGCTGGATACCATGAAAGTTCTCTTTTTAGTTTTTTGTTTGTTGTTTTGTTTTTGTTTTTGTGACAGTTTCCCTCTGTTCCCAGGCTGGAGTACAAGTGATGTGATCTCGGCTCATTGCAACCTCCACCTCCTGGGTTCAAATGATTTTCCTGCCTCAGCCTCCCTAGTAGCTGGGATTACAGGTGTACGCCACCATGCCTGGCTACTTTTTGGTTTTTTTAGTATAGATGGGGTTTCCCCATGTTGGCTGGGCTGCCCTCAAACTCATGACCTCAACTCAGGTGCCCGCCTCAGTCTCACAAAGTGCTGGGATTACAGGCATGATCCACCGCACCCAACCTCTTTTTAGTTCTTTCAAGGACTTCCACACTTTTCTCCGTAATGGCTGTACTAATTTACACTCCTACCAACAGGCTACCAGGGTTCTCTTTTCTCTACCAACTTGCCAGCATTTGTTTTGCCTGTCTTGCAGCTAAAAGCCATTTTATATTATTTTATTTTATTTTATTTTATTTTATTTTATTTTATTTTATTTTATTTTATTTTGAGATGGAGTTTCACTCTTGTCACCCAAGCTGGAGTGCAGTGGCACGATCTCAGCTCACCACAACCTCCATCTCCCAGGTTCAAGCGATTCTCTTGCCTCAGCCTCCCAAGTAGCTGGGATTACAGGCATGTGCCACCACGCCCGGCTACTTTTTGTATTTTTAGTAGAGACAGTGTTTCTCCATGTGGGTCAGGCTGGTCTCAAACTCCTGACCTCAGGAGATTCGCCCACCTTGGGCTCTCAACGTTCTAGGATGACAGATATAAGCCACCACACCCGGCCTAAAAGCTATGTTAATGGGGTGAGATGAAAACTCACTTCAATTTTAATTTGCATTTCTCTGATGATGAGTGATAATGAGCACTTTTTCATATGCGGGGAAATTTCATGTCTTTTGCTCCTTTTTCAATTAAATCATTTGTTTTATTGAGTTGTTTGAGCTTCTTATATTTCTAGTCATTAATCCCGTCTCAGATGCATAGTTTGCACATAGTTGCTCCCAGTCTGTGGGTTGTCTCTTCACTTTGTTGGTTTATCTTTAGCGGCGCAGAAGTTGCTGAGTTTGATGTAATCCCAATGGTCTATTTTTGCTTCGATTACTTGTGTTTTGAAGGTTTAAAACAAAATGTCTTCCTTCAGACAAATGTCGTGGAGCATTTCCCCAATATTTTGTTCTACGTGTTTCATAGGTTCAGGCCTTAGACTCACATCTTTAATCCATTTTCATTTGATTTTTGTGTATGGTGGCAGGTAGAGGTGCAGTTTCATTCCTCTGCATGTAGATGTCCAGGTTTCCCTGCACTGTTTATTGAAAAGACTGTCCTTTCCTGATTGTGAGTTCTTGGCACCTTTGTCAAAGTCCATTGGATGGGCTGGGCATGGTGGCTAACACCTGCAATTCCAGCACTTTGGGAGGCCGAGGCGGGTGGATCACCTGAGGCCAGGAGTTCAAGATCAGCCTAGCCAACATGGTGAAACATCATCTCCACTAAGAATATAAAAATTAGCTGAGCATGGTGGTCAGCACCTGTAATACCACTACTCAGGAGTTTGAGGCAAGAGAATTGATTGAACTCAGCAGGCTGAGGTTGCAGTGAACCGAGATTGCACCTCTGCACTCCAGCCTGGGTGACAGAACGAGATTCCATCCTAAAAGGAAAAAAAAAAAAACCATTGGATGTAAATGCATGGATTATATCTGTGTTCTTCATTCTGCTCCATTGCTCTATGTGCCTTTCTTCATGCCAACGTCATGCTGTTTTGCTTACTACGACTCTGTAATATATTTTGAGATCAGGTAGTGTGATGCTCCTGTTTTCTCTTTATACCTTGAAGTCTCAAGACAGTGGGCGTCACATACAAAAATTATGGAAAAAAGAATCCCAGGACTCCCAGGGCCCAACATTAGATAACAGAGTGTTGGCCATGAACCAACCTCAAAGATTTCCTTTGAGTAGAGGACAGGCAGCCTCATTTCCTCACCTCTCTCCTGTCTCGTGTTCTAGGAAACCCTTCAAATAGTTGGCCTTCACCCACTGAACCAAGCTCCAAAACAGGTGAGTACAGAACCCTCTTATATCTGCTTTTGGAAACTTGGAGAAGTGGAAGCCTTGGATTCAGGCATTGACTCAGCATCTCGCAGCTCTGACATTGTGCGCCTGTCTTCCACCATCTCTGAACTCCAGATTCTCCAACAGCAAAATGGATCTGGGCCCAACCCAGGGCTCAGTGAAATCTCTTCATCTCTCATTTTATGGAGCTGAGACCTCCTACAAGCTAGAAGAATGATTGCCAATCTGACATCCTTCTCAGGAAAAATGCAGTGTTTTTTCTGCCTGCATTCCTAACTGGAGGATAAATTCCTGGGGACTTGAGAGAGGGAAGGGAAGGGAACATCTGATGAGGGCGAGGTGTTTTAGAGAAGTTGCACTTGCCAAGGAATGAGCTCCTGTTGGTCATGAGGCAACCCTGGCTGACTCAGCAGAGCAAGAGCCTTGCCGTAACAGAGAACAGAGCTCATGCACGCACACTTCGACTCACTGACTCATTCAGCCACAGCCCCATGCTCAGGCTGTGCAGTGTGGAACCTTTTCCTATTGATGCCATAACAAATTTCCACAAGATTCGTGGGTGAAAACTAAACGGTTTTTTAATTATCTTACAGTGCTCTAGCTCAAAGTATGAAGTGCATCTCACTGGGCTAAAATCAAGGTGACAGCAAGGCTGCCTTCCCTCTGAAGGTTGCAGGCGAGAATCTGCTTCTCACTTGTCCCAGCTTCTAAAGGCTCCCAGTTCCTTGGCTCCTGATCCCCTTCCTCCTTCCTCAAAACCCACAAAGACTGATCACATCTCACATGGCATCACTCAGACCCTTCTTCCTTACCACACCTCTTTCTCTGAATGCTGCTCTCCCTTCTTCCTTATCTTTTGAAAACTTGGGGATTCTATTGGGTTTACCAAGATGAAAATCCATCATAATCTCCCGGAAATCATCCAGGATACCCTTGTTTTAAGTTCAGCTGATTAGCAACCGTAATTCCATCTGCAATCTTCATTCCTCCTTTCCATGTAAAATAACATATTCACAAGCTATGGAGGCTAGGACAGGGACATTTTGGGGTGGGACAGCATTCTCCTGCCTTCCACAAACAGTGAACATGATGCATTTGGCCTCTGCTCTTGGGACACTGATATTGCAGATGGTTAAATGGGAGGGCAGAAAATGAATGCACAAGTGGACCAATAAATGAATGATCCATTGGGAAGCATCTGTGCATGAAATCTATTTGTTTGTTTGTTTGTTCGTTTGTTTATTGAGACAGAGTCTCCCTCTGTCTTCCAGGCTACAGTGCAGTGTCACGATCTTGGCTCACTGCAACCTGCACCTCCTGGATCCAAGTGATTCTCCTGCCTCAGCCTCTCAAGTAGCTGGGATTACAGGCAACTGCCACCATGCCCGGCTAATTCTTTTTGTATATTTTTTGTAGAGAGGATGTTTCACCATGTTGGCCAAGCTTGTCTGAAACTCCCAACCTCAAGTGATCCAACCGTCTCAGCATCCCAAAGTACTGGGATAACAGGCGTGAGCCACGGTGCCCAGCCAGAATTCAAAATCAGTAATAGATAATGCTGAGTGTATGATTTTGGGTGACAGAGAAGGTCTCACTAATCAGATATTTGTGACATTAATGAAAAACACGGATTGAACCCCTGAAAGATTGGTGGAAGGATTTTGCACACAGCTGTCAGCCATGAAGGCACAAAGGTGAAAACAATCTGAGGTTGAAGGAAGAGGCTCTGCCTGAAATGCTGGGAATGACGTGGGGAGAATGACAAGACGACTGTGGAGAGACGGAGAGCACACTGGGTACACAGGAAACTAAGGAGGAACAAAGAGGGTGTGTTTGATACTCACAGCCATTGGATTCACCTCGGGGTAACCAGGAATCCCTACATGATTAATAGTGACTGACATGAAAATAAGGGAGGCCCAGGCGTGTAACTGGAATCTAGGAGACCATGGAAAAGGCAATTCCCGCCCCACTGGTGATATATGGCGCTGATTTAGACCCTACGTGGATGAAGTAGATGGATATAAGATATGCTTGTGAGGTGGAATCATTGGCTGGAAAGGCTTGCTGGGTTTGATTTTCCTAGTTGTCTAATCCTCGCTTAATTAATTTCTTTCTGAGATTCATTCCTCCTACACATAAATCAATACCTGGCAAAGGAGTGACAGATATATGAGGGGTGGTGGAAATGAAGGGACCTATTATAGCATAATATACAAGTTTGTGAATGGTGGCTCATGCCAGTAACCCAGCACTGCAGGAGGCCAAGGCGGGTGGATCACATGAAGTCAGGAGTTCTAGACCAGCCTGGCCAACATGGTGAAACCCTGTCTCTATGAAAAATATGAAAATTAGCCGAGCATGGTGGTGCATCCCTGTAATCCCAGCTCCTACTCTGGAGAATGAAGCAGGAGAATGACTTCAACCCAGGAGGTGGAGGTTGCAGTGAGTGGAGATTGCATCACTGCACTCCAGCCTGGGTGACACAAGGAGACTCCGTCTCAAAAAATAAAAATAACAAATGCATAAATATAATAAAACACACACGAATGACAAAGGCACCTGAATTCCAATCATCATTTTTCTATTTCTCTATAATTACTTCTTTGATCCTTTACCTTACCCATTAGGCAATCAGCCTAAAACCTCTTCCCTATTTGGCTTTCTGTGAACATGAGATCATATAGAAAATGTGAAAGCCCACTGACTCCTCCAGCACAGATCGTGGAATAGAGAAAGTGCTCTGTTCATCACAAAAAAAAACATGCCCTCTCACCCAAATCCCCCACCTCACCCCTACTTCCAATCACCTGTGGAGATTCAGATAGACAATTGGGAGGTAAACATTAATACTCCTTGGAGTGAGTCCAGATCTTGGAATCAGAGGTCAGCGCCAGCACTAGCTCCTGCTCCCCTTTCCTACTAATTCACAGGAGGACAGGAGGTATTGAAGCAATAGATGGTCGAGGGGTGGTCCTTCCCTCAGCCTCTCGGGTAGAACAGCAGCCTAACCTGTGTCTCCCGAGATCACAAAGAGTAGGACGTTTCACACGGGCTTCAACACTATTTCCTGGCTGTTTGAAATAAGAAAATTCTATTTCACTTTTTTTATCTTGATTTCACTTTTGTTTCCTTTCCTTGGAGAATGCAAGTTGTTTGACTCAAGAATGCTGTGGATGTAGAAATCCTAAAGCACATTCGCTGTGTATCAATCCCAGTGCAGTCTTCCCAGAGAAGACTCTAAACACCTCCTGGACTGCACCTGGGCCTATGCCAATTCCTATCACTCACCGTCACTTCAGGGAGACAGAACACACAGAGAACACATTACACAGGCAGGTTCATTACTAACAGATAAGCAGCGAGTGACAACAGAAGCCTACATTTCAATGTGAGCCAGTCCCTCAAGGCTCAGAAAAGCTGCTCGGGACATATGGATTCACCTCATTTGCAGTGTAGCTGGGGGAAGCTACACTGGGTTTTGTACCCTGGAGCCACAGGAAGCACTCAGCTAAAGCACTGCATGACGTCCTCCTCCAGGAAGAACAGGAAGACAGCCCAGGCTGTTCTGGGACGTTCCTCCTGATCTCAGGACGTTGCTGTCTTAGTCCATTTTTGTTGCTCTAAAGGAACACTTGAGCCTGGGTAACTTCTAAAGAAAAGAGATTGGTTTGCCTCACCCTTCTGCAGGCTGTACTGGAAGCATGGCACCAGCATCTATTTCTCGTGACGGCCTCAGGCTGCTCCCACTCTGACAGAAGGGAAGGAGGGTCTGTCTGTGAAGAGACCACAGAGATCACACGGCAAGAGAGGGAGCAAGGGGGAGGGGGAGTGATGGAGCTTCCAAGCTCTTTTGAACAACCAGCTCTCCAGGAACTAATAGAGGGGGAACTTGCTAACCCCGTCTCCTTGGGACAGCATTGATCTGTTCATGATGGATCCACCTCCATGACCCAAACACCTCTCAAGAGGCCCAACCTCCCACACTGGGGGGTAAATTTCAATGTGAGGTTTGAAGGGGTCAAACATCTCAACTAAAGTAGTTGTATCCTCAGCACATTCTATGGTTACTATGAGAGCTATAACTGAGAAAGCAGGAGAAAGCTGGGTCTCCCGCCATCTGGGTGCTTGTCCTAAAGAGATGCTGTATGTGGTTACCTGTCAATCAAGAAATGCGAGACAATTCATAAAGAGGAAGTGCTATGATTAGCTTCTTATTGGTGTCTCATCTTCTTCCAGGTAACCCCAGACACCTGCACGTTCTGATTGGGACGTCAGTGGTCAAAATCCCTTTCACCATCCTCCTCTTCTTTCTCCTTCATCGCTGCTGCTCCAACAAAAAAAAGTAAGTCTCATGAAGCAGAGGCCAGAGAGCTCAGGGCCATGTGGGGAAGCAGGATGGGAGCACGCGGGTGTGTGTTCCTCACAGGCAGGATGGTCCCTGGCCCAAGGCAGGAGCCACAGAGGCAGGACTTTCTAGAGAGAGCACCAGACTCCCTGTCCCTGCCTTCAGCTCACAGACCATTGCCTGATTCTCAACTGTATCCTCACGTCCCCTGCAGCCACTCACATCCAGGAGAAGGTTCCATGACAGGCAGAAAGTGGGAGACAGAATCAATGGGATGGGAACTCAGAGCTATTCATGGGATGGGTCCTTGAGCTCACAGAGATAGAATGTCTGAGTCTGCTGTTGGCAACTGAGGGACCTCAGGCACCTATGGCCTCCCGCTGTATGTGGCTATCTGCTTATGAAATGAGGACCCAGAAGTGCCCTCCGAGCTGTTTTGTTGACTTCCGTCTCCTACAGATGCTGCTGTAATGGACCAAGAGCCTGCAGGGAACAGAACAGTGAGCAGGGAGGTAGGTGCTCCTCGGCCCAGCCTCGTGGCTAGTGTTATTCCCAAAGAGTCCTGAAAAATGTGAGCACCCTCCCTCACTCAGCATTTCCCTCTCTCCAGGACTCTGATGAACAAGACCCTCAGGAGGTGACATATGCACAGTTGGATCACCGCGTTTTCACACAGAGAAAAATCACTCGCCCTTCTCAGAGGCCCAAGACAACCCCAACAGATACCAGCGTGTACATAGAACCTCCAAATGCTGAGCCCAGATCCAAAGTTGTCTCCTGACCATGAGCACCACAGTCAGGGCTTGAGGGGGTTTTCTAGGGAGACAACAGCCCTGTCTCAAAACTGGGTTGCCAGCTCCCATGTACCAGCAGCTGGAATCTGAAGGCGTCAGTCTTCATCTTAGGGGATCGCTCTTCCTCTCACCACAAATCTGAACATGCCCCCCTCTTGCTTACAAATGTGTAAGGTCCCCACTGCCTGCTGGAGAGAAAACACACTCCTTTGCTTAGCCCACAATTCTCTATTTCACTTGACCCCTGCCCACCTCTCCAGCCTAACTGGCTTACTTCCTAGTCCACTTGAGGCTGCAATCACACTGAGGAACTCACAATTCCAAACATACAAGAGGCTCCCTCTTAACATGGCACTTACACACATGCTGTTCCACCTTCCCTTATGCTGTTTCACCTTTCTTCAGACTATTTTCCAGCCTTCTGTCAGCAGTGAAACTTATAAAATTTTTTGTGATTTCAATGTAGCTGTCTCCTCTTCAAATAAACATGTCTGCCCTCATTGCTGTAGGTAATTTGACACTGTATTCACTGAAAGAAACCGCTGTTACCATTACCATGTCCATATAACCCCATCTGTTCTCCTCTGGGTTCTCACCCCTGGACTCTGAGCTTCTGGAAGGAGGGTGGAGCCTCATTTGTCTCTGGGACTCCAATTTCCATCAAAAGATGCAGCACATAGGAGGCTCCAAGGATCGTGAATCACATGAACAAGTGATATTCTTGCTCTCTGCAGATCTGGAAAGCTGGCAGAGTCATTCCACGATGTAACATTTGTAGAGTCATAGGCCTTGTTAGTCTCATCTCCACGGGGACACATATCAACATATCATCTTTCATACTATAAATATACAGCTGGTCCTCCATATCTGTAGGATTTATAGGTGTTTATTGAACCAACAATAAATCAAAAATATTTTGAGAAAAAAATCCCCGAAGTTTCAAAAAGCAAAAAACTATGTTGAATCAACACAAATTGAGTGGCGTGTAGGCTGTGTCAGGAATTATAAGTAATCAAGAGATGATTTCAGGTATACAGGGGGATGTGCATGGGTTCTATGCAATTGCTATGCTTTTTTTTTTTTTTTTGGGACAGTCTCACTCTCTCACCCAGGCTGGAGTGCAGTGGCGTGATCTCAGCTCAATGCAGCCTCCGCCTCCCAGGTTCAAGCTATTCTCATGCCTCTGGTTTAGTACTAGAAACTCAAGCAGGAAAATTAGAATGGCTTTTTGTCACAATTACTCTGATAATGTTAATAATACCTGTTAGACATTTTGCACATTACATATGAAGAAGAGTTTGAATCTCAGATAAGAACAAAAATACATCAAAAATCTTTAATGTAAGCACAGAATTCAATCATCTCGTGTATGAGAGGTTGGATCTGAGACGTCTTTTGAATCTGGTCGTAGTGAAGGACGCAAGGTGTCAATTCTAGTGAGAACAATTTCCAGGAAGCCATGTTCCGCTCTTGAGCGAGCACCCACTGGGCCTCATGCAAGGTAGAAACAGCCTGCGTATGTCACCCTCCCATGATGTGGTCAACATGTAAACTGCATGGGCAGGGCTCCAAATAACATCCTGTGCGCTGCTGAGCTGAGCTGGGGCGTGGCCGCCTGTCTGCACCGGCAGCACCATGTCGCTCATGGTCGTCAGCATGGCGTGTGTTGGTGAGTCCCGGAAGGGAATCGAGGGAGGGAGTGCGGGGATGGAGATCGGGGCCCAGAGTTGGAGATATAGGCCTGGAAGTGGAGTTATGCACCTGGAGTGGAGATCTGGGCCTGGAGTGGAGATCTGGGCCTGGAGTGGATATATGGGCCTAGAGATGGAGTGATGGGCCTAGAAGTGGAGATCTGGGCCTGGAGTGGAGATGTGGGCCTGGAGGTTGAGATATGGGCCTGCAGTAGAGATATGGGCTTGTAGTGGAGATATAGGCCTGGAGATGGAGATATGGGCCTGGAGATGGAGATATGGGCCTGGAGTGGAGATATGGGCCTGGAGTGGAGATATGGGCCTGGAGTGGAGATATGGGCCTGGAGGTGGAGTTACGGGCCTGCAGTAGAGATATGGGCCTGGAGTGGAGATGTGGGCCTGGATGTTGAGATATGGGCCTGCAGTAGAGATATGGGCCTGGAGTGGAGATATGGGCCTGGAGGTTGAGATATGGGCCTGCAGTAGAGATATGGGCTTGTAGTGGAGATATAGGCCTGGAGATGGAGATATGGGCCTGGAGATGGAGATATGGGCCTGGAGTGGAGATATGGGCCTGGAGTGGAGATATGGGCCTGGAGTGGAGATATGGGCCTGGAGGTGGAGTTACGGGCCTGCAGTAGAGATATGGGCCTGGAGTGGAGATATGGGCCAGGAGTGGAGTTATGGGCCTAGACGTGGAAATCTGGGCCTGGAGTGGAGATATGGGCCTGGAGTGGAGATATGGGCCTGGAGTGGAGATATGGGCCCGGAGATGGAGATATGGGCCTGGAGTGGAGATATGGGCCTGGAGTGGAGATATGGGCCTGGAGTGGAGATATGGGCCTGGAGGTGGAGTTACGGGCCTGCAGTAGAGATATGGGCCTGGAGTGGAGATATGGGCCTGGAGATGGAGATATGGGCCTGGAGGTGGAGATATGGGCCTGGAGTGGAGATATGGGCCTGGAGTGGAGATATGGGCCTGGAGGTGGAGATATGGGCCTGGAGTGGAGATATGGGCCTGGAGATGGAGATATGGGCCTGGAGGTGGAGATATGGGCCTGGAGTGGAGATATGGGCCTGGAGTGGAGATATGGGCCAGGAGTAGAGTTATGGGCCTAGAGGTGGAAATCTGGGCCTGGAATGGAGATATGGGCCTAGGATGGAGATATGGGCCTGGGTGTGGAGATATGGGACTGGAGAGGTGATATGGGCCTGGAGTGGAGATATGGGCTTAGGGTGGAGATCTGGGCCTGGGGTGGAGATATGGGCCTGGATTGGAGATATGGGCCTAGGGTGGAGATCTGAGCCTGGATTGGCGATATGGGCCTAGGGTGGAAATATCAGCCTGGAGTGGAGATATGGGCTTGGGGTGGGGATCTGGGCCTGGAAACTGGGTCTCTGCACAGCGGACAGCCCTGTTCTTGGGTGCAGGTAGGCACTGAGGGTGAGTTTACCTTCAGCCCAGGAAGGGACTGGCTGCCAAGACTCACAGCCCAGTGGGGGCAGCAAGGGAGGCTTGGTTTGCCTGCAGATGGATCATGCATCATGATCTTTCTTTCCAGGGCTCTTCTTGCTGCAGGGGGCCTGGCCACATGAGGGTGAGTCCTTCTCCAAACCTTCGGGTGTCATCTCCCCACATAAGAGGATTTTCCTGAAACAGGAGGGAAGTCCTGTCGGGGAGTCCCTCATAAACTAGGAAGAGGGGACCCTGGGGTGCTCGGCCCACATTTCTGACCTCGCCTCCCTGGCCTTTCAACCCCTTGGCAGAGTCAAATCCTGTGGGGACCAGGGTTAGACTGGTGTGCTCAAAGCTGGGGTATGTGGTTGGGAAGTGGTAGGAACAGAAGATCCTCTGAGGACAAAGGTGTTACTCACACACTTCAGCATTTCCATGACGGTAGGGGCTGCAGTGTGGCTGCTGTCATTCTACCAGAAGAGGTGGGAAACCACAGCCATGGCCCTGACATTCCAAATCCTCTGATGGGGGCTCAGTTGTTTATTTTCGTTCAGGCATCCGCTGATATCCATTCACAAAGGACATGCCCTCCACCTCATGTCTACCCTGTGTTGTTTTATGTGAGTAATCTTACAGTATTAAAATCTAGTAGGAGTCTCTTTACTCAGCACTTGCTCAAAATTCTCAGCTGACGCTTTTGTTGTAGGGAGACACCATGTCTTTGCGGGATGGGTCCTTCCTTCAGCCCTGGGCACCAAGGTGTGATAGTAGCCATAGAAACATGGAAAGCGAGGAGAATCTTCTGAGCACAGGGAAGGAGGGGTTACTCCATATCCTCCTTTCTAAAGCGGCGCCTCCTTCTCCCCAAGGTGGTCAGGACAAGCCCTTGCTGTCTGCCTGGCCCAGCCTTGTGGTGCCTCTAGGACATGTCATTCTTTGGTGTCACTCTTATCTTGGGTTTAACAACTTCAGTCTGTACAAGGAAGGTGGGGTGCCTGTCCCTGAGCTCTACAACAGAATATTCTGGAACAGCCTTTTCATGGGCCCTGTGACCCCAGCACACACAGGGACATACAGATGTCGGGGTTCACACCCACACTCCCCCAGTGGGTGGCCGGCACCCAGCAACCCCCTGGTGATCGTGGTCACAGGTCAGAGGGCTCCTGTCTGGGATTCTCCTTGTCCCACCTCCTGAATCCCAGAGCTTCTGGTGAGCGTGTCTTTGAGGGTCCCATCAGGAAGGCCCTGACTGTATTTGGGGTAAAGGGGGATTGAATACAGGGAAATGGGTGCTGTGCTGGGAAGAATAATTGTCCCCAATGATGACTACATTCTAATCCCTGGAGTCTGTGACTATTTACGTTATAGGGGAAGGCACTGAAGGGGAAGATGGAGCTCAGGTTGCTGATGAGTTGACCTTGAGATGGGGAGACAGCCCGGACTGTCCCGGTGGGCTCAGTGTAATCACAAGGGTCCACATGAAAGGAGGAGGAAGAGGGGAGTGGGGATTAGAGCAGCGTAATGGGAGTCTCCACCAGCTTTGAAGGTGGAGGAAGGCCATGAGCCATGAATGCAGGTGGCCTATAGAGGCTGGGAAAGTCAAGGAACTGATTCTCCTGAGTCTCCAGAGGGAAAGAAGCCCTGCAGATGCCTTGATTTTAGCCCAGGAAAACCAGGGTCCGATTTCTGTCTCCAGAATCGGAAGGTGTCAGTGTGCTCTCTCCTGCTGCCATGCTTCTGATAATTTTCTACAGCAGCAACAGGAAACCAACACTGGAACCCAGGTCAAGGACAAGTTAAGAATCGACACAAGGATAGCCGGGCGTGGTGGCAGACGCATGTAATCCTAGCGACTTGGGAGGCTGAGGGCAGGAGAATCACTTGAACCCAAGAGACAGAGGTTGCAGTGAGCCTAGACCACACCACTTCACTCCAGCCTGGGCGAAGGTGTGAGACTCTGTCTCCAAAATTAATTAATTAAAGAAACCAAACAAGGAGAAGGTTGGCTACACCGAGATCACCAAGGGTGGGATGATGATGCCACCACCAGGCTCCATCCACATAGGGAGGGGTTGATGCTCCTCAAACCAGCACCAGGAGCCAGCCTATGGAAGCTGGCACAGGCATGGCAAGAGTGGCTCCCAGTCCCCACCAGGAACAGGGTGTGTGGACACTGGTGCCTGCCTTACTGATCAGCTCATACCTCCTGCCAAGGATTCCAATTCGTCCAAAAGAGATTGAACCAGGCTGCTAAGAGCCTCGACGTGCAGACTATCCTGGTTCCTCTTCCACCCCCACATGGAAGCAGGAAAGACATCAGTTCGAAATAGATACAACAGCCCAAGAGATGAGGCTGAGCCCAGTGGCAAGGGAATCAGAGGCTACTAGAGACAGAGGGACAGAGAAGAGGGAGGGAGACAGATGGAAGGAACTGTACCAGGAGTTGTGGGCACAGAAAAGAACATGAAGACACAGAGAGGAAGGAGACAGACAGACACCAGTGAGGGGAAGCCTTACTCATTCCAGGTGCCATGGATGGGATGATAAAGAGAGACGCCTTCTAAACTCACAAACTCTCTTCCTAGGCGTCCACAGGAAACTTTCCCTCCTGGCCTACCCTGGTCCCCTGGTGAAATCAGAAGAGACAGTCATCCTGCAATGTTGGTCAGATGTCATGTTTGAGCACTTCCTTCTGCACAGAGAGGGGAAGTTTAACGACACTTTGCGCCTCACTGGAGAGCTCCATGATGGGGTCTCCAAGGCCAACTTCTCTATCGGTCACATGACGCAAGACCTGGCAGGGACCTACAGATGCTACGGTTCTGTTACTCACTCCCCCTATCTGTTGTCAGCTCCCAGTGACCCTCTGGACATCGTGATCACAGGTGAGAGTGTCCAGACATTCTTCTCATTGTCATTGGGACATGGACTGAATGATCCAGGACTTAGAGGTCCAGGTGTTTGTAAGGAAGATGAGCTTGGTATTCTTATGGAGAGAGACTGGCTTGGTGAGGTCTGTACCAACAGAGACAGAGAAACAGGAGACACAAGTACAGACCAGGTGTCATAACAGAGGACAGACACAGGGGCCATACCGAGAGTTAGAAAAGACAGAAAGAGTTAAAGGAGACACAGACAGACATGTCCCAGAGAGAGGTGTCCTTCCATGCTGACTTTGCTCAGAGACCTGGCACAGGTTAGAAGTTTCATTTCTGTTTTACCTCCACAAAGTGTTCTCTACCAGAAGAACCCAAGGACACCCATATTTCTGACCTGAGTTGGGCCCTGTGGCCTCAGGCCTTGTGGCACCTGCAGATGCCGTGTTTATTCTGACACCTCTGCCTTCCATGCAATGGAGAGTAATCGTCCCAGGATATCATGGCCCCAGAACACCAACCCCTGTATGCTGTGTGAACATGCGGTCCCCAGACTGGATTCTGAGGCTCACATTCCAAATAACCCCACATATGAGAGGATCACTGAGAGACACAGAGAAAAATCAGGAACACCAAAAAGCAAAGATATAAACACACAGAGAATGAGCCAGAGGAAGGAGATTGAGAGACTCACAGACACATAAAGGAGAGAAAAGAGAGCAGAGAAGTGGAGAGAATGATGGAAGGGAGCAGAGACAAAGCACTAAAATTAGAGTCCTGAGGGAGAGGCACAAGGACATAGAAAGATGGAGATGTGTGGATGAATTGCAGAGATTCCAAAGAGAACTAGAGAGACCAAGAGGCAGAGCAACACAGATGATAGATGGATAGATATAGATAGATGATAAATAGGTAGATGATGGATAATTGGTTATAGATACATAGATGATGATTGATTGATTCATTGATACATGATACATAGACATGATGATGATGAAGATAGATAATACAAAGAGATAGAGAGGCAGACAAGGAGAGAAATCATAGAGAGAGAGAGACAGATGATACACAGATATAGATAATAGATGATTGATGGATAGATAGACAATTGATAGATAAATAGATGATATATAGATATAGATGGCAGGTAGAGAATTTGTAGTTAGACACCGAATAGATAAATAGATAGATCAATAGATAATAGATAGAAATATGCAGAAAGTTATGAACAGGACACAAAGTGAGAAACTCAGAATTAAAAAAAAGTAACATCAAGTCAACCAATCCAAGGAGAGTCAGACAGAATAAAGCAATCCAAAAAGGGAAAACATATCTAGAGGTGGGGAAGTGAGGTCAGACACCTAGAAAGACAGAGAAGGTGGAAGGAGGAAATAGACATGAAGAGAGATGGGTGGAGGGTGAGAGAGAGAGAGAGAGAGCATTAGGCCATAGAGCAGGGGAGTGAGTTCTCAGCTCAGGTGTGAGGGGAGATGTGACAAGGAAGAACCTCCCTGAGGAAACTGCCTCTTCTCCTTCCGGGTCTATATGAGAAACCTTCTCTCTCAGCCCAGCCAGGCCCCACGGTTCAGGCAGGAGAGAGCGTGACCTTGTCCTGCAGCTCCCAGAGTTCCTATGACATGTACCATCTATCCAGGGAGGAGGGGGGCCATGAACGTAGGCTCCCTGCAGGGCCCAAGGTCAACGGAACATTCCGGGCAGACTTTTCTCTGGGCCCTGCCACCCACGGAGGGACCTACAGATGCTTCGGCTCTTTCCGTGACTCTCCCTATGAGTGGTCAGACCCGAGTGACCCACTGCTTGTTTCTGTCACAGGTGAGGAAAGCCCATGCCTGTCCCATGTCCTATGATCCTAGAGCCTTAGATGAGAAGCTTCCTGCTGATGATGGAGAGAAGCGTGGACAGATGCAGAGAGAAGACGCAGCCTCGGTGTGAGGGAGGGATCAGGGTGCAGGATGGCAGACAGGGCACCTCCAATCCCTCCTGCACGTCCTGCATGGAGGCCCACGGCCAGGGCTCCAGGCACCCAGGCAGATGGAGAAAGCGGTCAGGAGAGACCCAGAGAAGGGGAGACTGGGCTCAGTTTGGGGAGATCAGAGGTTCCCTCAGCCCCTCAACATTACCCATTTCCCAGAAGCCCATCCTGGCCTCTCACCTACACAGAGATGTCATCACCAGCAACCCCTACACTCTTTTCTTTTTGTTTGAAAAAATATTTACTGAGGTTAAATATACCTATATAGCTTACCACCTTTAACATTTTTTTTTTTTTGAGGCAGAGTCTAGCTCTTTCCCCTATGCTGGAGTGCAGTGGCACAATCTCAGCTCACTGCAACCTCCGCCTCCTGGGTTCAAGCGATTCTCCTGCCTCAGCCGCCTGAGTAGCTGGTACTACAGGCATGCATCACCATGCCAGGCTACTTTTTGTATTTTTAGTAGAGAGGGGGTTTCACCATGTTGGTCGAGCTGGTCGCTAATTCCTGACCACGTGATCCACCCGCCTCAGCCTCCCAAAGTGCTGGGATTACAGGCATGAGCCACCACACCCGGCCACGTTTACCATTTTTAAGTGTAAAGTCTAGTGGTCATAAATACATACATATATATTTGTTTGTTTGTTTCTTTGTTTGTTTTATCCTCCACCCTTTTCTTCCTGGCCTCTGGTAGCCACCATTCTACTCTCTACCTTCATGAGATCCACCTTTTAGCTCCTGTATATGGGTGAGAAATGAGAATCTTTGTAATGACTTCCAGTTCCATCCATGTGGCTGCAAATGTCAGGATGTTATTCTTTCTATGGATGAGTAGTCTCCACTGTGCGAATGTACTACATTCTCTCTATCCATTCATCCACTGATGGGCAGGTAGGTTGACTCCACATCTTGGCTACTGTGAACAGTGCTGCACCAATCATACGAGTGCAGATATCACTTCGATACATTGATTTACTTTCCTTTGGATATAAACCCAGTAGTGAAATTGCTGGATACCATGAAAGTTCTCTTTTTAGTTTTTTGTTTGTTGTTTTGTTTTTGTTTTTGTGACAGTTTCCCTCTGTTCCCAGGCTGGAGTACAAGTGATGTGATCTTGGCTCATTGCAACCTCCACCTCCTGGGTTCAAATGATTTTCCTGCCTCAGCCTCCCTAGTAGCTGGGATTACAGGTGTACGCCACCATGCCTGGCTACTTTTTGGTTTTTTTAGTATAGATGGGGTTTCCCCATGTTGGCTGGGCTGCCCTCAAACTCATGACCTCAACTGAGGTGCCCGCCTCAGTCTCACAAAGTGCTGGGATTACAGGCATGATCCACCGCACCCAACCTCTTTTTAGTTCTTTCAAGGACTTCCACACTTTTCTCCGTAATGGCTGTACTAATTTACACTCCTACCAACAGGCTACCAGGGTTCTCTTTTCTCTACCACCTTGCCAGCATTTGTTTTGCCTGTCTTGCAGCTAAAAGCCATTTTATATTATTTTATTTTATTTTATTTTATTTTATTTTGAGATGGAGTTTCACTCTTGTCACCCAAGCTGGAGTGCAGTGGCACGATCTCAGCTCACCACAACCTCCATCTCCCAGGTTCAAGCGATTCTCTTGCCTCAGCCTCCCAAGTAGCTGGGATTACAGGCATGTGCCACCACGCCCGGCTACTTTTTGTATTTTTAGTAGAGACAGTGTTTCTCCATGTGGGTCAGGCTGGTCTCAAACTCCTGACCTCAGGAGATTCGCCCACCTTGGGCTCTCAAAGTTCTAGGATGACAGATATAAGCCACCACACCCGGCCTAAAAGCTATGTTAATGGGGTGAGATGAAAACTCACTTCAATTTTAATTTGCATTTCTCTGATGATGAGTGATAATGAGCACTTTTTCATATGCGGGGAAATTTCATGTCTTTTGCTCCTTTTTCAATTAAATCATTTGTTTTATTGAGTTGTTTGAGCTTCTTATATTTCTAGTCATTAATCCCGTCTCAGATGCATAGTTTGCACATAGTTGCTCCCAGTCTGTGGGTTGTCTCTTCACTTTGTTGGTTTATCTTTAGCGGCGCAGAAGTTGCTGAGTTTGATGTAATCCCAATGGTCTATTTTTGCTTCGATTACTTGTGTTTTGAAGGTTTAAAACAAAATGTCTTCCTTCAGACAAATGTCGTGGAGCATTTCCCCAATATTTTGTTCTACGTGTTTCATAGGTTCAGGCCTTAGACTCACATCTTTAATCCATTTTCATTTGATTTTTGTGTATGGTGGCAGGTAGAGGTGCAGTTTCATTCCTCTGCATGTAGATGTCCAGGTTTCCCTGCACTGTTTATTGAAAAGACTGTCCTTTCCTGATTGTGAGTTCTTGGCACCTTTGTCAAAGTCCATTGGATGGGCTGGGCATGGTGGCTAACACCTGCAATTCCAGCACTTTGGGAGGCCGAGGCGGGTGGATCACCTGAGGCCAGGAGTTCAAGATCAGCCTAGCCAACATGGTGAAACATCATCTCCACTAAGAATATAAAAATTAGCTGAGCATGGTGGTCAGCACCTGTAATACCACTACTCAGGAGTTTGAGGCAAGAGAATTGATTGAACTCAGCAGGCTGAGGTTGCAGTGAACCGAGATTGCACCTCTGCACTCCAGCCTGGGTGACAGAACGAGATTCCATCCTAAAAGGAAAAAAAAAAAAAACCATTGGATGTAAATGCATGGATTATATCTGTGTTCTTCATTCTGCTCCATTGCTCTATGTGCCTTTCTTCATGCCAACGTCATGCTGTTTTGCTTACTACGACTCTGTAATATATTTTGAGATCAGGTAGTGTGATGCTCCTGTTTTCTCTTTATACCTTGAAGTCTCAAGACAGTGGGCGTCACATACAAAAATTATGGAAAAAAGAATCCCAGGACTCCCAGGGCCCAACATTAGATAAGAGAGTGTTGGCCATGAACCAACCTCAAAGATTTCCTTTGAGTAGAGGACAGGCAGCCTCATTTCCTCACCTCTCTCCTGTCTCGTGTTCTAGGAAACCCTTCAAATAGTTGGCCTTCACCCACTGAACCAAGCTCCAAAACAGGTGAGTACAGAACCCTCTTATATCTGCTTTTGGAAACTTGGAGAAGTGGAAGCCTTGGATTCAGGCATTGACTCAGCATCTCGCAGCTCTGACATTGTGCGCCTGTCTTCCACCATCTCTGAACTCCAGATTCTCCAACAGCAAAATGGATCTGGGCCCAACCCAGGGCTCAGTGAAATCTCTTAATCTCTCATTTTATGGAGCTCAGACCTCCTACAAGCTAGAAGAATGATTGCCAATCTGACATCCTTCTCAGGAAAAATGCAGTGTTTTTTCTGCCTGCATTCCTAACTGGAGGATAAATTCCTGGGGACTTGAGAGAGGGAAGGGAAGGGAACATCTGATGAGGGCGAGGTGTTTTAGAGAAGTTCCACTTGCCAAGGAATGAGCTCCTGTTGGTCATGAGGCAACCCTGGCTGACTCAGCAGAGCAAGAGCCTTGCCGTAACAGAGAACAGAGCTCATGCACGCACACTTCGACTCACTGACTCATTCAGCCACAGCCCCATGCTCAGGCTGTGCAGTGTGGAACCTTTTCCTATTGATGCCATAACAAATTTCCACAAGATTCGTGGGTGAAAACTAAACGGTTTTTTAATTATCTTACAGTGCTCTAGCTCAAAGTATGAAGTGCATCTCACTGGGCTAAAATCAAGGTGACAGCAAGGCTGCCTTCCCTCTGAAGGTTGCAGGCGAGAATCTGCTTCTCACTTGTCCCAGCTTCTAAAGGCTCCCAGTTCCTTGGCTCCTGATCCCCTTCCTCCTTCCTCAAAACCCACAAAGACTGATCACATCTCACATGGCATCACTCAGACCCTTCTTCCTTACCACACCTCTTTCTCTGAATGCTGCTCTCCCTTCTTCCTTATCTTTTGAAAACTTGGGGATTCTATTGGGTTTACCAAGATGAAAATCCATCATAATCTCCCGGAAATCATCCAGGATACCCTTGTTTTAAGTTCAGCTGATTAGCAACCGTAATTCCATCTGCAATCTTCATTCCTCCTTTCCATGTAAAATAACATATTCACAAGCTATGGAGGCTAGGACAGGGACATTTTGGGGTGGGACAGCATTCTCCTGCCTTCCACAAACAGTGAACATGATGCATTTGGCCTCTGCTCTTGGGACACTGATATTGCAGATGGTTAAATGGGAGGGCAGAAAATGAATGCACAAGTGGACCAATAAATGAATGATCCATTGGGAAGCATCTGTGCATGAAATCTATTTGTTTCTTTGTTTGTTCATTTGTTTATTGAGACAGAGTCTCCCTCTGTCTTCCAGGCTACAGTGCAGTGTCACGATCTTGGCTCACTGCAACCTGCACCTCCTGGATCCAAGTGATTCTCCTGCCTCAGCCTCTCAAGTAGCTGGGATTACAGGCAACTGCCACCATGCCCGGCTAATTCTTTTTGTATATTTTTTGTAGAGAGGATGTTTCACCATGTTGGCCAAGCTTGTCTGAAACTCCCAACCTCAAGTGATCCAACCGTCTCAGCATCCCAAAGTACTGGGATAACAGGCGTGAGCCACGGTGCCCAGCCAGAATTCAAAATCAGTAATAGATAATGCTGAGTGTATGATTTTGGGTGACAGAGAAGGTCTCACTAATCAGATATTTGTGACATTAATGAAAAACACGGATTGAACCCCTGAAAGATTGGTGGAAGGATTTTGCACACAGCTGTCAGCCATGAAGGCACAAAGGTGAAAACAATCTGATGTTGAAGGAAGAGGCTCTGCCTGAAATGCTGGGAATGACGTGGGGAGAATGACAAGACGACTGTGGAGAGACGGAGAGCACACTGGGTACACAGGAAACTAAGGAGGAACAAAGAGGGTGTGTTTGATACTCACAGCCATTGGATTCACCTCGGGGTAACCAGGAATCCCTACATGATTAATAGTGACTGACATGAAAATAAGGGAGGCCCAGGCGTGTAACTGGAATCTAGGAGACCATGGAAAAGGCAATTCCCGCCCCACTGGTGATATGTGGCGCTGATTTAGACCCTACGTGGATGAAGTAGATGGATATAAGATATGCTTGTGAGGTGGAATCATTGGCTGGAAAGGCTTGCTGGGTTTGATTTTCCTAGTTGTCTAATCCTCGCTTAATTAATTTCTTTCTGAGATTCATTCCTCCTACACATAAATCAATACCTGGCAAAGGAGTGACAGATATATGAGGGGTGGTGGAAATGAAGGGACCTATTATAGCATAATATACAAGTTTGTGAATGGTGGCTCATGCCAGTAACCCAGCACTGCAGGAGGCCAAGGCGGGTGGATCACATGAAGTCAGGAGTTCTAGACCAGCCTGGCCAACATGGTGAAACCCTGTCTCTATGAAAAATACGAAAATTAGCCGAGCATGGTGGTGCATCCCTGTAATCCCAGCTCCTACTCTGGAGAATGAAGCAGGAGAATGACTTCAACCCAGGAGGTGGAGGTTGCAGTGAGTGGAGATTGCATCACTGCACTCCAGCCTGGGTGACACAAGGAGACTCCGTCTCAAAAAATAAAAATAACAAATGCATAAATATAATAAAACACACACGAATGACAAAGGCACCTGAATTCCAATCATCATTTTTCTATTTCTCTATAATTACTTCTTTGATCCTTTACCTTACCCATTAGGCAATCAGCCTAAAACCTCTTCCCTATTTGGCTTTCTGTGAACATGAGATCATATAGAAAATGTGAAAGCCCACTGACTCCTCCAGCACAGATCGTGGAATAGAGAAAGTGCTCTGTTCATCACAAAAAAAAACATGCCCTCTCACCCAAATCCCCCACCTCACCCCTACTTCCAATCACCTGTGGAGATTCAGATAGACAATTGGGAGGTAAACATTAATACTCCTTGGAGTGAGTCCAGATCTTGGAATCAGAGGTCAGCGCCAGCACTAGCTCCTGCTCCCCTTTCCTACTAATTCACAGGAGGACAGGAGGTATTGAAGCAATAGATGGTCGAGGGGTGGTCCTTCCCTCAGCCTCTCGGGTAGAACAGCAGCCTAACCTGTGTCTCCCGAGATCACAAAGAGTAGGACGTTTCACACGGGCTTCAACACTATTTCCTGGCTGTTTGAAATAAGAAAATTCTATTTCACTTTTTTTATCTTGATTTCACTTTTGTTTCCTTTCCTTGGAGAATGCAAGTTGTTTGACTCAAGAATGCTGTGGATGTAGAAATCCTAAAGCACATTCTCTGTGTATCAATCCCAGTGCAGTCTTCCCAGAGAAGACTCTAAACACCTCCTGGACTGCACCTGGGCCTATGCCAATTCCTATCACTCACCGTCACTTCAGGGAGACAGAACACACAGAGAACACATTACACAGGCAGGTTCATTACTAACAGATAAGCAGCGAGTGACAACAGAAGCCTACATTTCAATGTGAGCCAGTCCCTCAAGGCTCAGAAAAGCTGCTCGGGACATATGGATTCACCTCATTTGCAGTGTAGCTGGGGGAAGCTACACTGGGTTTTGTACCCTGGAGCCACAGGAAGCACTCAGCTAAAGCACTGCATGACGTCCTCCTCCAGGAAGAACAGGAAGACAGCCCAGGCTGTTCTGGGACGTTCCTCCTGATCTCAGGACGTTGCTGTCTTAGTCCATTTTTGTTGCTCTAAAGGAACACTTGAGCCTGGGTAACTTCTAAAGAAAAGAGATTGGTTTGCCTCACCCTTCTGCAGGCTGTACTGGAAGCACGGCACCGGCATCTATTTCTCGTGACGGCCTCAGGCTGCTCCCACTCTGACAGAAGGGAAGGAGGGTCTGTCTGTGCAGAGACCACAGCGATCACACGGCAAGAGAGGGAGCAAGGGGGAGGGGGAGCGATGGAGCTTCCAAGCTCTTTTGAACAACCAGCTCTCCAGGAACTAATAGAGGGGGAACTTGCTAACCCCCTCTCCTTGGGACAGCATTGATCTGTTCATGATGGATCCACCTCCATGACCCAAACACCTCTCAAGAGGCCCAACCTCCCACACTGGGGGGTAAATTTCAATGTGAGGTTTGAAGGGGTCAAACATCTCAACTAAAGTAGTTGTATCCTCAGCACATTCTATGGTTACTATGAGAGCTATAAATGAGAAAGCAGGAGAAAGCTGGGTCTCCCACCATCTGGGTGCTTGTCCTAAAGAGATGCTGTATGTGGTTACCTGTCAATCAAGAAATGCGAGACAATTCATAAAGAGGAAGTGCTATGATTAGCTTCTTATTGGTGTCTCATCTTCTTCCAGGTAACCCCAGACACCTGCACGTTCTGATTGGGACCTCAGTGGTCAAAATCCCTTTCACCATCCTCCTCTTCTTTCTCCTTCATCGCTGGTGCTCCAACAAAAAAAAGTAAGTCTCATGAAGCAGAGGCCAGAGAGCTCAGGGCCATGTGGGGAAACAGGATGGGAACACTCAGGTGTGTGTTCCTCACTGGCAGGATGGTCCCTGGCCCAAGGCAGCAGCCACAGAGGCAGGACTTTCTAGAGAGAGCACCAGACACCCTGTCCCTGCCTTCAGCTCACAGACCATTGCCTGATTCTCAACTGTGTCCTCACGTCCCCTGTAGCCACTCACATCCAGGAGAAGGTTCCATGACAGGCAGAAAGTGGGAGACAGAATCACTGGGATGGGAACTCAGAGCTATTCATGGGATGGGTCCTTGAGCTCAGAGAAATAGAATGTCTGAGTCTGCTGTTGGCAACTGAGGGACCTCAGGCACCTATGGTCTCCCCCTGTATGTTGGTATCTGCTTATGAAATGAGGACCCAGAAGTGCCCTCCGAGCTGTTTTGTTGACTTCTGTCTCCTACAGATGCTGCTGTAATGGACCAAGAGCCTGCAGGGAACAGAATAGTGAAGAGGGAGGTAGGTGCTCCTCGGCCCAGCCTCGTGGCTAGTGTTATTCCCAAAGAGTCCTGGAAAACGTGAGCACCCTCCCTCACTCAGCATTTCCCTCTCTCCAGGATTCTGATGAACAAGACCCTCAGGAGGTGACATACGCACAGTTGAATCACTGCGTTTTCACACAGAGAAAAATATCTCCCCCTTCTGAGAGGCCCAAGACACCCCCAACAGATACCAGCGTGTATACGGAACTTCCAAATGCTGAGCCCAGATCCAAAGTTGTCTCCTGCCCATGAGCACCACAGTCAGACCTTGAGGGGATCTTCTAGGGAGACAACAGCCCTGTCTCTAAACTGGGTTGCCAGCTCCCATGTACCAGCAGCTGGAATCTGAAGGCGTCAGTCTGCATCTTAGGGCATCGCTCTTCCTCACACCACAAATCTGAACGTGCCTCTGTCTTGCTTACAAATGTCTAAGGTCCCCACTGCCTGCTGCAGAGAAAACACACTCCTTTGCTTAGCCCACAATTCTCCATTTCACTTGACCCCTGCCCACCTCTCCAACCTAACTGGCTTACTTCCTAGTCTACTTGAGACTGCGATCACACTGAGGAACTCACAATTCCAAACATACAAGAGGCCCCCTCTTGACATGGCACTTACCCACGTACTGTTCCACCTACCCTCATGCTGTTTCACCTTTCTTCGGACTATTTTCCAGCCTTCTGTCAGCAGTGAAACTTATAAAATTTTTTGTGATTTCAATGTAGCTGTCTCCTCTTCAAATAAACATGTCTGCCCTCATGCTTTAGGTAATGTGACACTGTACTCACTGAAAGAAACCGCTGTTATCATTACCATGTCCATATAACCCCATCTGTTCTCTACTGGGTTCTCACCCCTGGACTCTGAGCTTCTGGAAGCAGGGTGGAGCCTCATTTGTCTCTGGGACTCCTATTTCCATCCAAAGATGCAGTACATAGGAGGTTCCAAGGATCGTGAATCAGATCAGCAAGTGATATTCTTACTCTCTGCAGACCTGGAAAGCTGGCAGAGTCATTCCAAGATGAAACATTTGCAGAGTCATAGGCCTTGTTAGTCTCATCTCCACGGGGACACATATCAACACATCACATTTCATACTATAAATATACAGTCGCTCCTCCATATCTGTGGGGTTTACAGGTGTTTATTGAACCAAGTATAAATCAAAAATATTCAGAGAAAATATCCACAAAGTTTCAAAAAGCATAACTGTGTTGAACGGACACAAATGAAGTTGTGTGTAGGCTGTATCAGGAATTATAAGTAATCTAGAGATGATTTCATGTATACAGGAGGATGTGCATAGGTTATTTGCAAACGCTGTGCCATTTCGTATAAGAGGCTTGAGCATCTACAGATTTTGGTATCTGAGTGGAGATCTCGAAACCAATCACCCACGAATAGTGAAGGGTGACCGTATATGACTTTTATTTCTCAAATTTAAATATAAATCATAAAAAATGTACAACAACTAGATAAAAACTAAGAAGTGTTTTTATAGTGTGAGAATAAGTTTAGATTTATTCTTTCCTACATGTAACCCTTTGGTTTAATATTATTTATCGAGAAGACATTCTATGCCACCTTAAACCACACGGCAGCCTTTGTCAACTAAAAAGGGACTGTGTGTACACGGATGTGTATTTTAGACACTGTTTCTGCTAAAGGGCTCCCTGTCTCCACACTCTTGAGGATGCTGCACTTTATGAAGCCTCATAGAACCCTTTAAATTTAGTAGCCAGAGCCCTCTAATTTGTTATTATAGGCTACTTGCTATTTTTTTTTTCTGGAGGCAGAGTCTTGCTCTGTCGCCCAGGCTGGACTGCAGTGGCGCAATCTCAGCTCACTGCAACCTCCGCCTCCCAGGTTCAAGCGATTCTCGTGCCTCAGCCTCTTGGGTAGCTGGCGTTACAGGTGCCTGACACCAGGCACAGCTAATTTTTGGATTTTTAGCAGAGACACGGTTTCACTGTGTTGGCCAGGCTGCTCTCAATCTCCTCATCTCAGTTCATCCGCCCACCTCGGCTTCCCAACGTGCTGGGGGAAACTTGATTTTCTATAGCATTATGTTACTGGATATTTCTGTAAAATTTAAAACGAGGGAGGGAGAGAGACAGAGAGAGATCAAACTCCAGAGTTGGGACTCTGGAATCTTGGGTCATGAGACAAATTTTAGATAAAACTACAAAAATTCAGAATTTACATGTGTGGTTTTTGCTGATAACATACAATTCTAAGATTGTAAATAATTGCATAATCCTTCCCTGGGAATTTAAATCATTTTAACTGGTTCTGCTGTAATACTAGAAATACAAGCATGAAAAATTCTAATGGTTTATTAGTCACAATGACTCTGAAAACATTAATAATACCTATTAGATATTTTGCATATTACACAGGAAGAAGAGTTTGAATCTCAGATAAAAACAATAAAAATACATGAAAAGTCTTTCACGTTAGCACAGATTTTAGGCATCTCGTGTTCCAGAGGTTGGATCTGAGACGTGTTTTGAGTTCGTCATAGTGAAGGACACTAGGTGTCAATTCTAGTGAGAACAATTTCCAGGAAGCCGTGTTCCGCTCTTGAGCGAGCACCCACTGGGCCTCATGCAAGGTAGAAACAGCCTGCGTACGTCACCCTCCCATGATGTGGTCAACATGTAAACTGCATGGGCAGAGCGCCAAATAACATCCTGTGCGCTGCTGAGCTGAGCTGGGGCGCGGCCGCCTATCTGCACTGGCAGCACCATGTCGCTCATGGTCGTCAGCATGGCGTGTGTTGGTGAGTCCTGGAAGGGAATAGAGGGAGGGAGTGTGGGGATGGAGATCTGGGCCCAGAGGTGGATATCTGGGCCTGGAGTGGAAATATGGGCCTAGGATGGAGATATGGGCCTGGGTGTGGAGATATGGGACTGGAGTGGAGATATGGGCCTAGAGTGGAGATATGGGCTTGGGGTGGAGATCTGGGCCTGGGGTGGAGATATGGGCCTGGAGGTGGAGTTACTGGCCTTCAGTAGAGATATGGGCCTGGTGTGGAGATATGGGCCTGGATTGGAGATATGGGCCTAGGGTGGAGATCTGAGCCTGGAGTGGAGACATGGGCCTGGATTGGAGATATGGGCTTACGGTGGAGATCTTGGCCTGGATTGGCGATATGGGCCTGGATTGGCGATATGGGCCTAGGGTGGAAATATCGGCCTGGAGTGGAGATATGGGCCTGGAGTGGAGATATAGGTCTAGGGTGGAAATATTGGCCTGGAGTGGAGATATGGGCTTGTGGTGGGGATATGGGCTTGTGGTGGGGATCTGGGCTTGGAGGCTGGGTCTCTGCACAGACAACAGCCCTGTTCTTGGGTGCAGGTAGGCACTGAGGGTGAGTTTAACTTCAGTCCAGGAAGGGCCTGGCTACCAAGACTCACAGCCCAGTGGGGGCAGCAAGGGAGGGCTGGTTTGCCTGCAGATGGATCGTCCATCATGATCTTTCTTTCCAGGGTTCTTCTTGCTGCAGGGTGCCTGGCCACATGAGGGTGAGTCCTTCTCCAAACCTTCGGGTGTCATCTCCCCACATAAGAGGATTTTCCTGAAACAGGAGGGAAGTCCTGTCAGGGAGCCTCTCATAAACTAGGAAGAGGGGACCCTGGGGTGCTCGGCCCACAGTTCCGACCTCGCCTCCCTGGCCTTTCATTCCCTTGGCAGAGTCAAGTTCTGTGGGGACCAGGGTTAGACTGGGGTGCTGAAAGCTGGGGTGCGTGGTGGGGAAGTGGTAGGAACAGCAGATCCTCTGAGGACAAAGGTGTTACTCACACACTCCAGTGTTTCCATGACGGTAGGTGCTGCAGTGTGGCTGCTGTCACTCCACCAGAAGAGGTGGGAAACCACAGCCATGGCCCTGACATTCCAAATCCTCTGATGGGGGCTCAGTTGCTTATTTTCATTCAGGCATCTGCTGATATTCCATTCTCAAAGGACATGCCCTCCACCTCATGTCTACCTTGTGTTGTTTTATGTGAGTAATCTTACAGTATTAAAATCTAGTAGGAGTCTCTTACTCAGCACTTGTTTATAGTTCTCAGCTGAGGCTTTTGTTGTAGGGAGACACCTTGTGTTTGTGGGATGGGTCCTTCCTTTAGCCCTGGGCACCAAGGTGTGATAGCAGCCATAGAAACATGGAAAGCGAGGAGAATCTTCAGAGCACAGGGAGGGAGGGGCGGCTCCACATCCTCCTCTCTAAGGCAGTGCCTCCTTCTCCCCCAGGTGGTCAGGACAAGCCCTTGCTGTCTGCCTGGCCCAGCCCTGTGGTGCCTCCAGGACATGTGATTCTTCGGTGTCATTCTTATCTTGGGTTTAACAACTTCAGTGTGTACAAGGAAGATGGGGTGCCTGGCACTGAGCTCTACAACAGAATATTCTGGAAGAGCCTTTTCATGGGCCCTGTGACCCCAGCACACACAGGGACGTACAGATGTCGGGGTTCACACCCACACTCCCCCAGTGGGTGGTCGGCACCCAGCAACCCCCTGGTGATCATGGTTACAGGTCAGAGGGCTCCTGTCTGGGATGCTCCTTGTCCCACCTCCTCAATCCCAGAGCTTCTGGTGGGGGTGTCCTTGAGGGTCCCATCACCCAGGCCCTGACTATATTTGGGGTAAAGGGGGATTGAATACAGGGAAATGGGTGCTGTGGTGGGAAGAATAATTGTCCCCAGTGATGATGACATTCTAATCCCTGGAACCTGTGACTATTTATGTTATAGGGGAAGGGACTGAAAGGGGAAGATGGAGCTCAGGTTGTTGATGAGTTGGCTTTGAGATGGGGAGACAGCCTGGACTGTCCCACTGGGCTCAGTATAATCACAAGGGTCCACATGAAAGGAGGAGGAAGAGGGCAATGGGGATTAGAGCAGCGTAATGGGAGTCTCCATCAGCTTTGAAGGTGGAGGAAGGCCATGAGCCATGAATGCAGGTGGCCTATAGAGGCTGGAAAAGTCAAGGAACTGATTCTCCTGAGTCTCCAGAGGGAATGAAGCCCTGCAGATGCCTTGATTTTGGCCCGGGAAAAATAGAGTCCGATTTCTGTCTCCATAAGTGGAAGAAATCAGTGTGCTCTCTCCTGCTGCCATGCTTCTGATTATTTTCTACAGCAAAAACAGGAAACCAACACTGGAACCCAGGTCAAGGACAAATTAAGAAACGACACAAGGATAGCCAGGCGTGGTGGCAGACGCATGTAATCTTAGGGACTCGGGAGGCTGAGGGCAGGAGAATCACTTGAACCCAGGAGACAGAGGTTGCAGTGAGCCGAGACCACACCACTTTACTCCAGCCTGGACGAAGAATTGAGACTCTGTCTCCAAAATTAATTAATTAATTAAAGAAACCAAACAAGGGGAAGGTTGGCTACTCTGAGATCAGCAAGGGTGGGATGATGATGCCACCACCAGGCTCCATCCACATAGGGAGGGGTTGATACTCCTCAAACCAGCACCAGGAGCCAGCCTATGGAAGCTGGCACCATGGAGAAGGCACAAGCATGGCAAGAGTGGCTCCCAGTCCCCACCAGGAACAGGGTGTGTGGACACTGGTGCCTGCCTTACTGATCAGTTCATACCTCCTGCCAAGGATTCCAATTCATCCAAAAGAGATTGAACCAGGCTGCTAAGAGCCTGGACGTGCAGCCTATCCTGGTTCCTCTTCCACCCCCACATACACAGCAGGAAAGACATTAGTGTGAAATAGATACAACAGCCTAAGAGATGAGGCTGAGCCCAGTGGGAAGGGAATCAGAGGCTACTAGAGACACAGGGACAGAGAAGAGGGAGGGAGACAGATGGAAGGACCTGCACCAGGAGTTATGGGCACAGAAAAGAACATGAAGACACAGAGAGGAAGGAGAGAGACAGACACCAGTGAGGGGAAGCCTCACTCATTCTAGGTGCCATGGATGGGATGATAAAGAGAGATGCCTTCTAAACTCACAACCTCTCTTCCTAGGAGTCCACACAAAACCTTCCCTCCTGGCCCACCCAGGTCCCCTGGTGAAATCAGAAGAGACAGTCATCCTGCAATGTTGGACATCCTGCAGATGTCATGTTTGAGCACTTCCTTCTGCACAGAGAGGGGAAGTTTAACGACACTTTGCGCCTCATTGGAGAGCACCATGATGGGGTCTCCAAGGCCAACTTCTCCATCGGTCGCATGACGGAAGACCTGGCAGGGACCTACAGATGCTACGGTTCTGTTACTCACTCCCCCTATCAGTTGTCAGCTCCCAGTGACTCTCTGGACATCGTTATCATAGGTGAGAGTGTCCGGACATTCTTCTCATTGTCATTGGGACACGGAGTGAATGATCCACGACTTGGAGGCCCAGGTGGTTGTAAGGAAGATGAGCTTGGTATTCTTAGGGAGAGAGACTAACTTGGTGAGGTCTGTACAAACAGAGACAGAGAAACAGGAGACACAAGTACAGACCAGGTGTCATAACAGAGGACAGACACAGGGGCCATACAGGGAGTTAGAAAAGACAGAAAGAGTTAAAGGAGACACAGACAGACATGTCCCAGAGAGAGGTGTCCTTCCATGCTGACTTTGCTCAGAGACCTGGCACAGGTTAGAAGTTTCATTTCTGTTTTACCTCCACAAAGTGTTCTCTACCAGGAGAACCCAAGGACACCCATATTTCTGACCTGAGTTGGGCCCTGTGGCCTCAGGTCTTGTGGCACCTACAGATGCTGTGTTTATTCTGACACCTCTGCCTTCCATGCAATGGAGAGTAATCGTCGCAGGATATCATGGCCCCAGAACACCAACCCCTGTATGCTGTGTGAACTTCGGGTCCCAGACTGGATTCTGAGGCTCACATTCCAAATAACCCCACATATGATAGGATCACTGAGAGGCACAGAGAGAAATCAAGAACACCAAAAAGCAAAGACATAAACACACAGAGAATGAGCCAGAGGAAGGAGACTGAGAGACTCACTGACACATAAAGAGACAGAAAAGAGGGCAGAGAAGTGGAGAGAATGATGGAAGGGAGCAGAGAAAAGCACTAAAATTAGAGTCCTGAGGGAGAGGCACAAGGACATAGAAAGATGGAGATGTGGGGATGAATTGCAGAGATTCCAAAGAGAACTAGAGAGACCGAGAGGCAGAGCAAGACAGATGATAGATGGATAGATATAGATAGATGATAAATAGGTAGATGATAGACAATAGGTTATAGATACATAGATGATGATTGATTGATTCATCGATTAATAGATGATACATAGAGATGATGAAGATAGATAGATAATACATAGAGATAGAGAGGCAGACAAAGAGAAATCATAGAGAGAGAGAGATGATACATAGATATAGATAATAGATGATTGACGGATAGACAATTGATAGATAAATAGATGATATATAGATATAGATGACAGGTAGAGAATTTGTAGATAGGCACCTAATGGATAAATAGATATATCAATAGATAATAGATAGAAATATGCAGAAAGTTATGAACAGGACACAAAGTGAGAAACTCAGAATTTAAAAAAAGTAACATCAAGTCAACCAATCCAAGGAGAGTCAGAGAGAATAAAACAATCCAAAAAGGGAAAACATATCTAGAGGTGAGAAAGTGAAGTTAGAGACCTAGAGAGACAGAGAAGGTGGAAGGAGGAAATAGACATAAAGAGAGATGGGGTGGAGGGTGAGAGAGAGAGAGAGAGCATTAGGCCATAGAGCAGGGGAGTGAGTTCTCAGGTCAGGTGGGAGGGGAGCTGTGACAAGGAAGAACCTCCCTGAGGAAACTGCCTCTTCTCCTTCCAGGTCTACGTGGGAAACCTTCTCTCTCAGCCCAGCTGGGCCCCACAGTTCAGGCAGGAGAGAGCGTGACCTTGTCCTGCAGCTCCCGGAGCTCCTATGACATCTACCATCTATCCAGGGAGGGGGAGGCTCATGAACGTAGGCTCCCTGCAGAGCCCAAGGTCAATGGAACATTCCAGGCTGACTTTCCTCTGGGCCCTGCCACCCATGGAGGGACCTACAGATGCTTCGGCTCTTTCCGTGACTCTCCCTACAAGTGGTCAGACCTTAGTGACCCACTGCTTGTTTCTGTCACAGGTGAGGAAACCAGTCTGTTCCCCAAATAGTGGGACTCAGACGGACTACAATGGCCACATTCAGGGGAGCCTCAGATGGAGGAGGTGGCCATGGGGGTGTCAGCCAGAGATGCTGGATAGAAGAGACATAAAGCAAACATACAGAAAGAGGCATAGACAGACAGACAGAGCGAGGCAGACAGATCACATTAGGGTTTGGGGTGGTAACTGCAACCCTACCTGAAGCTTGCAGATAGAGCGCAGGCCACATAAACCACTTCCCAGTCTTTGTACAGAAGCCCACCTGGGACACATGTAAACAGCATCAATGCTGACTCAGGAGCATGAAAGGCCAGGCTCAGATTGGAAAGACTAGAGGTAGAATTGGCCGCCCACCATTGCCCATTTCCAGAAGCCCCCACCTCTCACCAAAGAGTGATTTCCACATGGGGGGCACAGATGCAACCATCGTTGGGGGAGCCCCAATGTCTCTTGATGGGAGGCATTTTCCACCCTGGACATCTCTTGCTCTCTCCACACCTTGGAGACTCAGTGGGGGAGTCTTCTCTGGGGACTCGGGGAGGGCCTCCCCGGGACTCGCAGGATTTCCAAGCTAGATGACAACATGACAGGTGGAAACAGGCCCATTCCTTCACCAGGGGCCCCAAGCTCCATCCCAGGAGATGAGAAGAGGCTCTTCTCATTGGTCAGTGGATCCCTGAGGGGACAGAGGCTCAGCACTGAAGGCTGAGAAGGATCTGCCACTTCTCCGCTCAGTGGCCTCAAGCCAGACATCTTCCCTACAGACTTGCAGTGATTCTCCATCAGCATTTAGGGCTGTGGCCACCAACCTGGGTGTTGGTCTGTAGGAACTTTTCATTTCTGACCTTCCATAACTGAGTTCTCTTCCTAAATGTGGAATGCCTTGTCCTCCATGTTACTCTCTCCCCAGAAAGAATGTGTGGCTTGTCTGCTCTCCAGCCCTGTCATGGAGATTGATAATCCTTAGGGAGCAAGAGGAGAGGGAAAGAACAAAGTATGGGACCACCTAGGTGCTACTGGTTGAGGTTCCATTTGCCAGTGAAGGGACTTCACTCAGCCGAGGGGGCAACTCAGGGAAGTCAGCCGAGGGAGGGCATTAGAATAGAGAGAACTGAGCTCACCCAGTAAATGACTCCTTCACTAACTCATTCATCTAATATTTATTTCACACCTACCATCAGTTCTCTCTGTTTCATGGCCAGGAGTAAACAGCACGGCCAAGCTCCTTGGTTCATGATGCTCACATTGCTGTGGGGTGGGAGAGAGAGGCAGAACATGAATGAATGAATGAATGAGAGAATGAATGAATGAGTGAATGAATGAATGAATGTATGAATTAGTGAGTGAATCCTTAGCACTTGGTGAAAGTGCCGTGCACAGAATGAAATGAATGAACGTGGAACGTTGTCATTTGGAGTGTACAGGAGGGAACGTCTCACTGAGACCTCATCAGAGAGATCACATTTAAACTCTGATCTTAGAGACAAGAGGGAGTGAGCCCTGGGGAGTGTGTTGAAAGGAACTTTCATGGACTTAGGACATTGGGGATGACCCTAATGTGAGAATGAGCTTGGTGTGTTCCAAGAAGTCCATGGACCTGCCATATGGTGAGGGCTGGTCAGAATCCAGACAGATTTCTAAATGCCCTTGTGCTTGTAAGGAAAGTGAGTCCTGTGGTTGGGAGTGGACTTATACCTTGGGTCAGGTCCAGCAATTATCTTTCTAAATCCTCTCTAATTGCCTGAACCACTTCTATCAACAACTGAGAAAAGAGGAGTGTTAAACACCCCACTGTGGCCGTGGATTTGCCTACCTGTCCATTTATTTCCGTGACTCTTCCTCCATGTATATTTGCAGGAATGTTACTGGGAGTGGTTAAGTGTAAACTGATTATATATTCCTGGTAAATTAAAAATGCTATAAATTTACCTGCTTTTTTCCTACATTTTATGCTTAATGTTTTCCGCTGATTTTTCCCAAAGACTAATTTTGTCTAATTTTAATATAGTTATGCCACATTTCTAACAGTTAGTGATTGCTTGGTATATTCCTACATTGTTTAATTTCAAACTCTGTGAATTGTTAAGATTGAGATGTGTCCTTTGTAAATTTCAAACAATTCGCCTTAGAAAGTAAGACTTTCTGACAATCTTTTGTTCATGTTTGAGCAGTTCTTCCAGTCATATTTTTGTTATTATTACGTTGTGTTTTCCTGATTCCCTTTTTTTCCCACTGACTTCTGTGGTTTTCTATTTCAAACATTCTATTTTTGATCTATGTCGTTTAGGAATATATATATGGTGTACTCATCCTGAAGTTGTTACATATTTTTTAAATTGAAATTAATCATTTGAGAGATTAAACTGCAAATATAAAAACATATTTCCACTCTTCCTGTGTAAGAACAGGATTTTAGAGCATATTTAGTACGTATGTTTGTATTTACTTATATGATGTTTTGTTTTGTGGTATACATAATTCTATCTTTTTCAGAAATTACACAGGGGCATGTTTTCATACACTATTGTATGGTCCATATTCATTTTTGGCATAGCCATATTTTTAGTTCTTCCTCTGCTCTTAGTTATTGTCAGAATCTTCGACACCCCATCTGGTTTCACTTTCTTTATCTTTGAGGCACGGTCATCAGAATTTCCTTTAGGGTCAGTGAGAAAAGCTTTCTTTGCCCTTTTGTCTTTCAGTGCTGTTTCTTTCCTGCGTTGATCTTGGACAGTAACTGTACTATGTAAGGAATTGTCGGTGGCTGGCGACGGTATCTTAGCTGGGTAAAGATGCTATTCAACTGGCTTATGTTTTCCTTTTTTCTGTGGGGAAGACAATGCTTGGCTCCCTATAAATCCTTACCAGCTGATCCTTTCCCTCTGGCTAATTTTAAGGGTTGGTTGTGCTTTTATGCTGCTTTTCTGTAATGTTGAACGTGAGGTGTGTTTACTTCATTCTGCCTGGCATTCACTGGATTTCTTGAACCTGTGGATTGATGGATGTGTCTACTTCCTCCAAATAATCAACAATTGCCTCTTTAAAGATTGCTTCTGACCTGTTTTCTCGTTCTTTCTTTTTGGAACTCAAGTTGGGAGCATTCTAAAACTGTTGTCAATTTTTACCCTGTCACAAAACTGCTCTTTCTTGTTTCAGTTATTTTCTTTTTCTGTGCATTAATATTGACGGTTTCCTCTGTCATAGAGGATAAATACTCTCTTCACTGTTGTGTACACAACATTTTAACTAGTTATTCTGGTTTAAATTTAATATTGACTTTATCTACATATCACAATTGATTACTGTGTACAGACTTTCTTTTCTATTAGTATAAATTTATGAGGTACACTTGTAATTTTGTGACATGAGTATGTTGCAGAGTGGTGAAGTCAGGACTTTTACTATATCCATCACCCAAATACCGTACGTTGTACTCATTAAGCAAATTCTCATCACTCACCCACGTCCCGCCACCCTCCAGCCTTCTAGCCTCCGCTGTCCGTCATTCCACACTCTACGTCCATGTGTACACAATATTCACCTCCCATGTAGAGTGAGAAGATGTGGTATTTGTCTTTCTGAGTTGTTTTATGTAAAATAATGGCGTCCAGCTCCATCTATGTTGCTGCAAAAGACATGGTATTATTTTTATGACCAAATAGTATTTCGTTGTGTATACACGCATCCTTTTTTAAATCCAATCATTCATTCACAGACACTTAGATTGATTTCATATCTTTGCTATTGCAAACAGTGCTGCAATAAACATACAGGTGCAGGTATTTTTTGAGTAGATACCCAGCAGCGGGACCCCTAGATCGAATGGTGTTTCTATTTTTGGTTCTCTGCCAAATTTCCATGCTGTCTTCCATAGAGGCTATACTAATTTACATACCGGCCAACAGTGTATAAGAGTTTCCTTTTCTCTGCATCCTTGCCAACACCTGTTATATGTTTCACTTTTTCTTTTTTTCTTTTTGAGATGGAGTCTTCCACTGTCACCCAGCCTGGAGTGCAGTGGCGCCATCTCCACGCGCTGCAACCTCCACCACCCGGGTTCAAATGATTCTCCTGCCTCAGCCTCCTGAGTAGCTGGGATTACAGAACCACTCCACCACGCCCAGCTAATCTTTTGTATATTTAGTACAGACGGGGTTTCACTATGTTGGTCAGGCTGGTCTCAAACTCCTGACCTCATGATCCACCCGCCTCAGCATCCCAAAGTGCTGGGATTACAGGCGTGAGCCACCACTCCCCACCAGCATTTTTAGTAATAGCCATTCTGACTACTGTAAGATGATATCTCTTTGTGGTTTCAATTTGCATTTCTCTGATGATTAGTGATGTTGGACATTTGTTCATATGCTGTTTGGCCATTCGTATGTCTTCTTTTGAAAAATGTCTGTGTATATCCCTTTGCCCACTTTTTAATGCTATTATTTGAGGGGTTATGTTTAGTTGTTTGAGTTGCCTAGAAATTCTGGATGTTAGTCCCCTGTTGAGTGCATAGTTTGCAAACATTTCCATTCATTCTGTGGGTTGTCTGTTCACCCTGCTACTATTTCCTTTGCTTGGCAGAAGCTCTTTCGTTTATTAAGTCCCATTGGTCTAGTTTTATTTTTATTGCCTGTGCTTTTGAGGTCTTGGTGATGAATTCTTTGCCCAGACCAATGCCCAGAAGAGTTTCTCTTTGGGTTTCCACCAGTGATTTTATAGTTCTGGATTTACATTTAAGCTGCTAATTACCTTAAGTTAATTTATGTGTATAATGACAGATACAGGTCCAGTTTTATTCTTCTGCATATGGCTATTTAGTTTTCCCAGCACCTTTTATTGAAAAGGAAATCTTTCTCCAGTGTATGTTTTGTTAACGTAGTCAATGATTATTCACTGTAGATATGAGGCTGTATTTCTGGGCTCTCTATTCTGGTCTATTGATCTCTGTTTCTGTGTCTATACCAGCACTGTGCTATTTAAGTTACTATAGCCTTAGAGCATAGTTTGAAGTCAGATAGCGTGATGCCTCCAGGTTTCTACATTCACCTAGAATTGCTTTCTCTATTAGGATCTTTTTTGGTTCTGTATGAATTTTAGGATTGCTTTTTCTAATTCTGTGAAAACTGGTGTTACTATTTTCATATAAGAATTGCACTGAATCTGTAGATTGCTTTAGGCAGTATGGTCATTTTAACAATATTAATTCTTATGATCCATGAGCGTGGGATTTTTTTTCTTTTTTTTTTGTATTATCTATAATTGCTTTCATTGGTGTCTTACACCTTTCCTGGTACAGATCTTTCACCACCTTGGTTAAATGTATTCCTGAGTGTTTTAATTTTGCGTATCTATTGTAAACGGCATTGCCTTCTTGATTTGGTTCTCAGCTAGATCATTATAGGTGTAGAGAAATGCTACTGGCTTTTACATATTGATTTTGTATTCTGAAACTTTACTTAGTTCATTTATCAATCATAAGAATTTTTGGCAGGGTCTTTAGGATTTTCTAGATTTAAGATCATAGCATCAGAAATAAAAATAATTTTACTTCCTCTTTTCTAATTTGGATTTTTACTTCTTCCTGTTGCCCGATAGCTCTGACAAGGCTTCCAGTACTATACTGATAGGAAGTGGTGGATGTCCGTGTCCTTGTCTTGTGCCAGTTCTCAGAGGAGTGCTTTTAACTTTTCCTGTTCAGTATGATGTTGACTCTAGATATGTCATCTATGGCTTTTATTATTTTGAGGTATGTTCTTTCTATGCCTAAGTTTTTGAGGGTTTTCATCAGGTAAGGATGTTGAATTTTTTTTCAGATGCTTTTCTTTATGTCTATTGAGATGATCATATGGTTTTTGTTCTGGATTCTGCTCGTTCTTCTAAGTGGATGAGACATGCCAGAAAAGCATTTAGTCAGCCATCTTGGAAACAAGCATCTCAGATGTTTTCTTTCTCTATAGCTCATTCTTTCTTACCAGTGTTTTCAATTTTGTACTTAATTTTGTAAAGAGAGTAAATGATATAATTTCCACATATGTTTCCTCTGCCAAATCAGACTCACTATGCTTCCTTTCCTTGTATGCATAACCTACACAGCAATACACACAAACATTTATTGCTTTGGAGAATTAGTTTGGGAACATTTTTGAAATGTACAGAAAAATGTATATCTTCAAAAGAAATTTCTTTTTGTGGCAAAAGACTTCTGAAGGTGCTCATGATGATATAGGGAGAAGAGGGGTTCTGGACAGGAAGAATTTTATGAAGGTGAGATGGGGAAATAGCTCCATTTCAGAGCTTCTGGGGAGAGAGGGGCCTGGCCCACATGGAAAGGTCTCTGATCTTACCCCCACCCTCCAGCCCCTGTTCTCCAGAACTATACTGTGGAGAGTTCCATCAGGATTGTTGTGGCTGGTCTGGTCTTCCTGGCTCTTTTGGCAATGCTGGCTAAGACCTGGTGGAGCCATGAGGGGCCACAGGTGGAAATGGAAGAAACATGACTGAAGCTGGCTGGAGTGAATGGGGCGACATTCTGTCTGTGGGAGATTGGCCAGATGGGTTTCAAGTGTTTTGTATCAGCTGTGACTTTTAGTGATGTTCTTGCTACCACAATATCCACTCGTCCATCCCGAATAATTGTGACGAAATATTGTCCTTGGGATAATATTCATTTGCTAAAGACAGGGATGATACCTCAAGGTGCCACTATATACATCGAGGGGATCCACAAAAGTCCATTCAGTAAAATGTAGTTGGCATCTTAGGGTAGGTTGATTCCACCTCTAAAAAAGTAGGTACAACATCAGGTTGATTTTTCCGAAGAAAAGTGGTGATTGGCCATCTTTAGTCTCAATGTAAACCGTAATACTGATGAGTGTGGAAAAGGCAGGGAAGAGGATTGACAATAAGTGACACTCGTTGTTTTCATCTGAGCTTTGAGACTGAAAGAGGAACACAGGAGTGAGATGTAGGGGAACAAACCCCTTCTTTTTCCAGCTAAACAGAGTGGAAGTTGGACACTGAGTTTTGGCGTACAGCAAAATCCTAAGTCCATTGTTGGGTTGAACGTGGTCATGTTGTACATCCTGGTTTCACAGCAGACACTGGAGGAAAACAGCCTGTATTCATAAGAGGCTGTCCCTCGGGTCACTGCCCAGAATATCCGGAGTTGGTGCTCACAGGGTTGGGAACTCTCCTGGACCAGACAGGCTCTGGTTATGGGGGGCACCAAGCTCCCCGGGGCCATGCCTCCACAGCTCTCTTCTCACCTCATTCTTGACCATTTCCCAAACCTCTGACCTCACCTTCATTCATCTATGGTGAACACACTAAAGCTGGCCTTCAAGGCTTGAGACAGAGGAGAATTGGGCTTCATCTCTGGGAACTAAAGTGGGGAGTGGAGACTCAGTTCTGGCCTGAGAGGAGGGAGAAGACCCTGGATCCCCGCATGGATGGGAAGAAGTACGTGCTTCTCTTTTGTGCTTGGACCCTGTGTCCAAGCATGTCTGAGATATGATGAAGATGAATCTTCCTTTCCTTGTCTATTTTCTCATGCCAGAGAATTGGAATCTTATATTCCATTAACTCTTTCTGTTCTGTTCATCCAGATTCTATGAAGGAGAAAGGAAGAGATGTGATACTGTAATTTTGCTCCATTTGTCTAAAATGGGTAGGCTGCAACTCCTCTTGAAGTGATACCTTTTCTAGCTCTTGTTGGAGGTGTCTCAGGACTCATTACTTCGGGGAACCTGCAACTGTGTCAGTCTGGGGAAACTGCAAATATTCTTGTCTTACATTTGTCTCCAGCCAATTGTGATGGACTCCAGTGACCTGCAATTGCTGTTACTGCAGGTAAAATGTACCTGAGTCAGGCCACAGTTCTCCTGGACTATGAGCCCCTGGCCATGTTCCTGAGGCAATTCTGTTCATCTAAATATAATAATAATAACACACTAAAAATGGCAAGCCATTGTTAATTCCTGAAGTCTCATTTGAAAATTACTAAATGTCTGTTATTTTTTGGTGTTTACATTATATGTAGACAGATAAACTACACACACACACACACATGCACAAAGAAGAATGGATTGGTTCATGTAGAAAAGTAAATAATTCAAGATGAGAGGATGAAATGTCATGGCACCTACTATTCTATTTTAGATAAAGGGTCTATGAAAAGATTGATTTCTTTTCATGTTTTATTTGTTGACATTTGAACACAAACTATGTAAGTGAGGGAGTCGATTTGAAAGGGAGAAGAGCAAGTTCAAACACATTCAGGTGAGGTCATGTTTTACATGTTTTAATTGAAATGATCCATCTTGGGAGTAGATCAATAACTGAGATGGTGCCAGGAATGTTAAAAAACTTTTGTCAGTCCTAAATATTGACAAATAAAATGTAATTAAACTCTTAGAAGAAAACACAAAGGAAAGCTTCACAACATCGGATTTGGCAGTGATTCTTTAGATGTGACAACAACGGCACAGGCTACTACAGAAAAAATAAACAAATTAGACTTTATGAAAATTTTGAAATATTGTGACTCAAAAGACAACATCGGTTACTTCACATGCCAAGGAAAAAGAACTTTTAAGACGATATTATCAAAGTAAAAAGACAACCCACAGAATGGGAGAAAATGTTTTCAAACCATACCACCTGTAAGGGATTAACATCCAGAATATACAGACAACTCCTAAAACTCAGTCACAATAAACTCAATTCAAAAATGGGCAAAGTACTTAAACAGACATTTCTCCAAAGAACATACACATGAAAAGATATTCAGCATCACGAATCATTAGGGAAATACTAACTAAAACTACACCAGATGCCATTTCATACCCCTTAGGATGGGGATCATCAAAACAACAACAACAACAACAAAGTTTCTATACATTAACAACAAACTATCCAAAAAAGTTCACAAGAAAATAAGCCCATTTACAATAACTACAGAAAACAAAACATGCAGGAATAAATTCACCCAAGGAGTAGAAAGATCTGTACACAAAAGCTACAAAACATTGATGAAAAAACTCAAGAAAAAAACAAATAAATCGAAAGATATTCCATGTTCACGGATCAGAAGGATTAATGTTGTTAAAATGTCCATTCTATCCAAAGTGATTCAATGCAACCATTATCAAAAATCCAATGACTTTTTTTTACAGAAATAGAAAAAACAGTCCTAAAATTCATGTGGAACCACAAAAGATCTCAAATAACCAAAGCCATCTAGAGGGAAAGGAACAAAGTTGGAAGCATCACATTACCTAAACACAAACTACATTACAAAGTTACAGTAATTAAAACAACACAGTACTTGCATAAAAACAGACACATAGACCAATGGAAGTGATTTGTAGCCCAGGAAAAAAATGCATGCATTTAGGGTCAAACAATTTTTGGGATGTGTCAAGAACACAATGGAGAAGGAACAGTCTCTTTAATAAATGGGATTGGGAGACTACATGTCCACATGCAGAAGAATGGAAGTGGACATTTGTCTCACAAAACATACAAAGTCAACTCAAGATAGATTCATGACTTAAATGTAAGATGAAAGACTATAATCCCAGCAATTAGGGAGGCCAAGGCGGGAGGATCACCTAAGGTCAGGATTCCAAGACCAGCATGGCCAACATGGTGAAATCCCGCGTCTACTAAAAATACAAAAACAGCTGGGTGTGGTGGTGGGCGCCTGTAATCTCAGCTACTCGGGAGGTTGAGACAGGAGAATCACTTGAACCCAGGAGGTAGAGGTTGCAGTGAGCCGAGATCGCACCACTGCACTCCAGCCTGGGCAACAGAGACTCCATCTTAAAAAAAAAAAAAAACTACTAAAAGAAATCAAGGGAAAACTCCACTGGCTTGGGCAAAACCATTTTGGATATTAACCCAAAGGCCCAGGCAACAAAAGCAAAAGTAGACAAATGACATTATATCAAATTGAAAGTTTCTGCAAAGAAAAAAAAACTCAACAAGTGGAAAGACAACCTATGGAATGGGAGAATATATTTGCACCCATACATCTAATAAGGAATTAATATCCAAAATATATAAGAAACTCAAACAACTCAATGGTAAGAAATCAAATAACCCAACTTAAAAAAATGGGCAAAGTATCTGAATAGACATTTCTAAGAATAAGACAAATCACCAAAAGGTATATGAAAAAATGATTAGCATTACTAAACATCAGCTAAATAAAAATTAAAACTAGAATGAGATATCACCTCACACCTCTTAGAATGACCATTAACAGTCTGGGCATGGTGGCTCATGCCTGTAATTCAGGCACTTTGGGAGGCCGAGGCAGGGAGATTACCTGAGGTCAGCAGTTCGAAACCAGCCTGGCCAATATGGTGAAACCCCATCCCTACTAAAAATACAAAAATTAGCAGAGTTTGATGGCGTGCACTTGTAGTCCCAGCTACTCTGGAGACTGAGGCAGGGGAATCGCTTGAACCCAGGAGGCAGAAGTTGCAGGACACCGAGATTGTGCCACTGCACTCCAGCCTGGGTGACAGAGCAAGACTGAGTCTCAAAAAAAAAAAAAAACCATTATCAAAAACATAAAAAATAACAAGGGTTAATGAGGATGTGGAGAAAAGGGAACATTTGTATGCAGTTGATGGGAATGTAAATTAGTACAACCATTATGGAAAACAGTCTGGAAGTTCCTGAAAAAATTAAACATAGAATTCCCATATGTGTCTGCAATCCAACTACTGCACATATATCCAAAGGAAGTGGAATCAGTATGTTGAAGAGATATCTGCATTCCTATGTTTACAGTCACATTATTCATAACAGCCAAGATGTGGAATCACCCTTACTGCCCATCTATGGGTACATGGACAAAGAAAACGTGGTATACAATAGGAACGTAACGAAGTATTATACAACCTTTACAACAAAGAAGGAAGTCCTGTCATTTGTGACAATGTGAAAAAACTTAGAGAACATTATGTTAAGGGAAACAATCCAGGCACAGAAAGACAAATGCCACATGATCTCATGTGTGGAGTGTAAGAAGTGGAACCTAGAGGAACAGTAAAATGGTCGTCGAAAGAACCTGGGAAGGAGAGGGATTGAAGAGATGTTGGTCAAAGGATGCAAAATTTCAGTTAGAAGAAATCGGTTCAAGAGATCTATTGTATGTCTTGGTGACTCCAGTTAATAGCAACATATGGTGTATTGAACATTACTAAGAGATTAGATTTTAAGTGTTCTCACCACACACAAAAAACATACAAGTATGTGAAAAAATAAATATGATAAAGAGGTTGTTTCATCCATTCCACAATGTGTACCTATATGAAAACATCATGATGGACACCACAAATACCCTTTTCCTCATTAATTAAATTTGTTTTGGTTTTTTTTTTGAGACGCAGTTTTGCTGTTGTTGCCCAAGCTGTGGTGCAATGGCGTGATCTCCGCTCACTGCAACCTCTGCCTCCCAGGTTCAAGCGGTTCTCCTGACTCAGCCTCCCAAGCAGCTGGGACTACAGTTGCGTACCACCCCGTCCGGCTATATTTGTGTTTCTAGTAGAGACAGGGTTTCGCCATGTTGGCCAGGCTGGTCTTGAACTCCAGACCTCAGGTGATCCACCCGCTTCGCCCTCCCAAAGTGCTAGATTTCAGGCTGAGACACCACGCTCAGCCTGTACATTGACTTTCTGCCCTTAAACTGTGCTGAAGTTTGTTTCTCAGATGTAGGAGCCTTTGGGCAGAGACTATGGGGTTTCTAGGTATAGAAATTATCTCATCTTCAAACAGAGGTAATTTGACTACCTCTCTCTGCTACTCTCTTCTTACTTGGATGCCTTATAATTCTTTCTCTTTCCTGATTGCTCTGTCTAGGACTTCAAGTACTATGTTGAATAGGATGGTGAGAGTGGGCATTCTTGTCTTGTTTCACTTATGAAGGGAACTTCTTCCAGCTTTTACTCATTCAGTATGATGTTGGTTGTGGGTTTGTCATAGGCGGCTCTTATTATATCGAGTTATGTTTCTTCAATGCTTAGCTTGTTGAGGGCTTTTAACATGAAGAAATGCTTAGTAAAAAGCATGTTCTACATGTGTGTTGAGAAGATCATGTGGTTTTTGTTTTTAGTTTTGTTTAGGTGATGAATCACATATATTGATTTGTGTATGTTCAACCAACATTGCACCCTAAGAATAAAGTCGACTTGATCATGGTGGATTCACTTTTTGATATGCTGCGGGATTCAGTTCTTAGTATTTTTTGTGGATTTTTGCATCTATGTTCATCAGGAATATTGGCATGTAGTTTTCTTTTGTTTAATGTTCTTTTCTGTCTTTGGTATCAGGGTGATGCCAGCCTCATAGAATGAGTAAATGCCACCCTGGGCAAACAGTGAGACCCATCCCTTTTTAAAAATTATGAGTTTTACAAATTTAAAATGCATAGTGAAAAAGTTCTTACAAACTCCAGAAAGGTAGGTGTAAATAAGAGACATTTGTAAGAATGACAGCACATTAAATGTGTAGATTTCAACCTTCAGTTATTGCAATATTCCAGTATCAAGTTGGAGGATGTTATCAGTCTGATATTTTTTCCTCAAATGAGAGAGAGAAAGAAAGACACACGAACAACACAGGGAGAAAAAAAGCACACGTTACAGAGAGACAAAAAGGGAGACAGGGAACTGTGAATTTGGACTCTTGTGTCATAAGACAAATTCTAGATAACACGACCAGACCCTCAATTGACATATTGTGTTTTTGCTAATAAGGTGGAATTCTATGATGCGAAATAACTATATAGTCTTTTCTACTGGGATTTAAATCATTTTATCTGTTTCTGGCTTAACAGGAAAAATACAACCATGGAAAATTATGATGATTTATTTAATACAATTGCTCTATAGTGTTAATAAAACCTATTAGGTATTTTGCATATTACATATCAAGGAGAGTTTGAATCTCAGGTAGAAACAAAAAAAATACATCAAAAGTTCCTCATGTGAGTGCAGAATTCAATCATCCTGTGCAGGGGTAAGTGAGTCTGAAATGTGTTTTGAGTCTGGCCGTTGTGCATGATGTGAAGTGACAAGTCTAGTCTGCAGTTTTCAGAAACCCTCATTCCTCCCTTGACTGAACTCACCACTTGAACCTCATATGACGTAGAAGAAGCCTACCTATGTCCCCTTCACATGTTGTGGTCAATGTGTCAACTGCACGATCCAGGCCCCTCACCACATCCTCTGCACCAGTCAGTCGAGCGGAGTCACTGCGTCCTGGCAGCAGAAGCTGCACCATGTCCATGTCACCCACGGTCGTCATCCTGGCATGTCTTGGTGAGTCCTGGAAGGGAAGGAGCACCAGGGTTACACTATGGGCCTGCAGATTGGGTGTCTCCCCAGCAGAGAGCCATGTTCTGAAGCAAGTGAGTGGAGAGGATGAGTTAATTTTCAGTCCAGCGTGGCGCCCAGTGGCTCAGGAGGAAAGGGTAGGTTGGTGCCGAGATGAATAGTTCATCATGATCTTTCTTTGCAGGGTTCTTCTTGGACCAGAGCGTGTGGGCACACGTGGGTGAGTCCTTCCCCAAATGATGGGTTGCCATCTTCACCCCAATACAAGTGAATTTTCCGGAAATGGGAGGGAGGCAGCACAGAGGGTGGGCTGATGGGCTGACCATGGGAAGGCCTGGGGGGAGTCTCTCATGAAGTAGTAAGAGGAGATCCTGGGAGTCTCTCATGAACTAGTAAGAGGAGATCCTGGTATGCTCAGCCCTCTGTTTTGTCTTAGCCCTCCCCGGCCTTTCTTCCCCATGGCTGAGTTGAGCTCTGTGTGGCCCAGGCGGGATACTGAGGTGCTCAAAGCTGGGGTGTGTTGGGGGATGTGGTGTCACCGACAGAGGAGGGAAGGGTAGCAGCATTAGGAACAGCAGGTCCTCTGAGGAGAAGAGGGTAACTCACACCCTCCAGCGTTTCCATGACGGTAGGGGCTGCAGTGTGGCTGCTATCATTCTACCAGAAGAGGTGGGGGAACCACAGCCACGACCCTGCCATTCCAAATCCTCTGAAGGAGCTCAATTGTTTATTGTGGTTCAGGCATTAGCTGATATCCCATTCACAAAGATCATACCCTCCACCCCGTGTCTACTTTGTGTTGTTTGGTGTAACTAATCTTGCAGTATTAAAATCTAGTAAGAGTCCCTTACTCAGCACCTGCTCAAAGTTCTCAGCTGACACTTTTGTTGTAGGGAGACACCATGTCTATGCAGGATGGGTCCTTCCTGTAGCCCTTGGCACCCAGGACCCAGGTGTGGTAGGAGCCTTAGAAAGTGGAAATGGGGAGAATCTTCTGAGCACAGGGAGGGAGGGGCGGCTCCACATCCTCCTCTCTAAGGCAGCATCTCCTTCTCCCCAAGGTGGTCAGGACAAGCCCTTCTGCTCTGCCTGGCCCAGCGCTGTGGTGCCTCAAGGAGGACACGTGACTCTTCGGTGTCACTATCGTCGTGGGTTTAACATCTTCACGCTGTACAAGAAAGATGGGGTCCCTGTCCCTGAGCTCTACAACAGAATATTCTGGAACAGTTTCCTCATTAGCCCTGTGACCCCAGCACACGCAGGGACCTACAGATGTCGAGGTTTTCACCCGCACTCCCCCACTGAGTGGTCGGCACCCAGCAACCCCCTGGTGATCATGGTCACAGGTCAGAGGGCTCCTGTCTGGGCTTCTCCTTGTCCCACCTCCGGAGTCCCAGAGCTTCTGGTGGGGGTGTCCACCAGAGTCCGATCATCCAGGCCCCAACTGTATTTGGGGTAAAGGGGGATTGAATACAGGGGAATGGGTGCTGTGTTGGGAAGAATAACTGTCCCCATCGATGGCCACATTGTAATCCTTGGAGCCTGTGACTATTTATGTTATAGGGCAGGGGATTGAAGGGGAAGATGGAGCTCAGGTTGTTGATGAGTTGACCTTGAGATGGGGAGACGGCCTGGACTCTCCCACTGGGCTCAGTGTAATCACAAGGGTCCATATGAGTGGAGAAGGAAGAGGAGAATGGGGATTAGAGCAGCGTCGTGGGATACTCCACCAGCCACTGTGGGCTTTGAAGGTGGAGGAAGACCACGAGCCATGAAGGGGCTGGAGAAATCAATGGAACTGATTCTCCCGAGTCTCCAGAGGGAATGCAGCCCTGCAGATGCCTTGATTGTAGCCCAGGAAGAACAGGGTCTGATTTCCGTCTCCAGAAGTGGAAGGGGTCAGTGTGTTCTCTCCTGCCGCCATGTTTGTGATAATTTTCTCCAGCAACAACAGGAAACCAATACAGGAACCCAGGTGAAGGACAAGTTAAAAAACCAAACAAGAAGGTTAGCTACCCTGAGATTAGCAAGGGTGCACTGCTGATGCCACCACCAGGCTGGAACCACATAGGGAGGGATCGACAGGAAGAGTTGGGGGTGGAGGGTGAGAGAGAGAGAGAGAGAGCACTAGGCCATAGAGCAGGGGAGTGAGTTCTCAGCTCAGGTGTGACAGGAGCTGTGACAAGGAAGAACCTCCCTGAGGAAACTGCCTCTTCTCCTTCCAGGTCTATATGAGAAACCTTCACTCACAGCCCGGCGGGGCCCCACAGTTCGCACAGGAGAGAACGTGACCTTGTCCTGCAGCTCCCGGAGCTCCTTTGACATCTACCATCTATCCAGGGAGGGGGAGGCCCATGAACTTAGGCTCCCTGCAGTGCCCAGCATCAATGGAACATTCCAGGCCGACTTCCCTCTGGGTCCTGCCACCCACGGAGAGACCTACAGATGCTTTGGCTCTTTCCATGAATCTCCCTACGAGTGGTCAAACTCGAGTGACCCACTGCTTGTTTCTGTCACAGGTGAGGAAAGCCCATGCCTGTCCCATGTCGTATGATCCTAGAGCCTTAGCTGAGGAGCTTCCTGCTGATGATGGAGAGAAGCATGGACAGATGCAGAGAGAAGATGCAGCATGGTGTGAGGGAGGGATCAGGGCACAGGATGGCAGACAGGGCACCTCCAAACCCTCCTGCATGGCCTGCATGGAAGCTTGCAGTCAGGGCTCCGGGTACCCAGGCAGATGGAGAAAGTGGTCAGGACAGACCCAGAGGAGGGAGACTGGGCTCAGTTTGGGGAGATCAGAGGTTCCCTCAGCCCCTCAACCTTACCCATATCCCAGAAGCCCACCCTGGCCTCTCACCTACACAGAGATGTCATCACCAGCAACCCCTACACTTTTTCTTTTCCTTTGAAAAAATGCTGATTGAGGTTAAATATACCTATATAATTTACCAACTTTACCATTTTAAGTGTAAAATCTAGGGATCATAAATACCTTTATATGCTGTGTGCGGTGGCTCACGCCTGTAATCTCAGCATTTTGAGATGCCAAGGCAGGTGGATCATTTAAAATCAGGTGCTGGAGACCAGCCTGGCCAACATGGGGGAACCAATCTTTACTAAAAAGACAAAAAAATAAAATTAGCCAGACATGGTGCCGGGCGCCTATAATCCCAGCGACTTGGGAGGCTGAGGCGGGAGAGCGGCTTAAACCCAGGAGGAGGAGGTTGCAGTGAGCTGAGATCATGCCACTGCACTGCAGCCTGGTGACACAGAGAGACTCTGTCTCTAAATAAACAAATAAATACTTTTATATTCTTCTTTTGTTACCCTCCACCCCTTCCTTCCTAACCTCTGGTATCCACCATTCTAATCTCTACCTTCATGAGGTCCACCTTTTACATCCTGCATGTGAGTAAGAAATGGCAATCCTTGTAATGACCTCCAGTCCATCCATGTGGCTGCAAATGACAGGACGTTACTCTTTCTATGGATGAGTTGTCTCCATTGTGTGTATGTACTACATTCTCTCTATCCATTCATCCACTGATGGGCAGGTGGGTTGACTCCACATCTTGGCTACTGTGAACAGTGCTGGAACAGTCATGGGAGTGCAGATGTCACTTCAATACACTGAAGTCCTTTTCTTTGCGTTTACACCCACTAGTGGAATTGCTAGATCCTCTGGATGTTCTCTTTTTAGGTTTTGTTTTATGCTTTTTGTTTTTTTGACATAGCGTTTCACTCTTGTTGCCCAAGCTGGAGTGCAATGGCACCATCTGGGCTCACTGCAACCTCTACCTCCAGGATTCAAGCGATTCTCCAGCCTCAGCCTCCCGAGTAGTTGGGATTACTGGTGCCTGCCACCACGCCTGGCTGATTTTTGTATTTTTAGTACAGATGGGGTTTCACCATGTTAGCCAGGCTGGTCTCGAACTCTTGACCTCCAGTGATCTGCCCACTTCAGCCTCCCAACGTGCTGGGATTACAAGCGTGAGCCACAGTGCCTAACCTCTTTTTAGTTTTTGAGGAACTTCCGTATTCTTCTCCTTTGTAATGGCTGTATTAATTTACATTCCTATCAACAGTGTATCAGGGTTCTCCTTTCTCCACCACCTTGCCAACATTTGTTTTGTCTGTCTCTGAGATAAAACCCATTGTAATGGGGTGAGATGATAGCTCATTGTGACTTCATTTGCATTTCTCTGATGATTAGTGATACTGAGCACTTTTTCATATATGCAAGGTATATATGTTCATTTGTATGTTTTGTTCATTGAGAAATGTCTGTTCAGGTCTTTTACTAATTTTGTAATTAAATTATTAGTTTTATTGAGGTGTTTGAGCTTCTTTTATATTCTAGTTACTAATCCCCTCTCAGATGCATAGTTTGCAAATATTTGCTCCCATTCTGTGGGTTGTCTCTTCTTCACTTTGTTGGTTGCTTCCTTTGCGGTGCAGAAGCTGCTTAATTTGATATAATCCCAATGGTCTATTTTGTTGTTGTTGTTGTGATTACTTGTGTTTTTGAGGTTTTAAATAAAATAAAATGTCTTCCCTCAGACAAATGTCCTGGAGCATTTCTCCAGTGTTTCCTTTTAGACGTTTAATGGATTCAGGTCTTAAGTCATTAATCCATTTTCATTTGATTTTTGTGTATGGTGAGAGGTAGAGGTGCAGTTTCATCCCTCTGCATGTAGATATCCAGTTTTCCCTGCACCATTTATTGAAATGACTGTCCTTTCCAGATTGTAGATTCTTCGAACCTTTGTCAAAGTCCATTGGATGTAAATGGGTGGATTACATCTGTGTTCTTCATTCTGCTCCATTGTTTTATGTGCTTTTCTTTATGCCAATGTCATGTTGTTTTGCTTACTACAGCTCTGTAACATATTTTTAAGTCAGGTAGTGTGATGCTCCTGTTTTCTCCTTATACCTTGAAGTCTCAAGACAGTTGGCGTCACCTACAATGATTATGGAGAAGGGGATGCCAGGACTCCCAGGGCCCAACATTAGATAATAGAATGTTGGCCATGAACCAACCTCAAAGATTTCCATTGAGTAGAAGACAGGCATCCTCATTGCCACACCTCTCTCCTGTCCCATGTTCTAGGAAACCCTTCTAGTAGTTGGCCTTCACCCACTGAACCAAGCTTCAAAACTGGTAAGTGAAGGACCCCTCTTATCTCTGCTTTTGGAAACCTGGGGAGGTAGAGGCCTTGGATTCAAGCGTTGGCTCAGCACCTGCCAGCTCTGTGATTGTGGGCCTGTCTTCCATTGTCTCTGAACCCCAGACACTCCAACAGCGAAAGGGATCTGGGCCCAGCACAGGGCTCAGTGAAATCTCTTAATCTCTAATTTTCTGCTGCTGAGACCTCAGGGTAGAAGGATGAGTGCAAATCAGACGTTCTTCTCAGGAAAAATGCGGTGTTTGTTCTGCCTGCATTCCTAACTGGGAGGACAAATGCCTGGGGGCTTGAGAAGGGGAAGGAAGGGGAACATTTTTGAGGGTGGTGTGTTTGTAGAGAAGTTCTACTTGCCAAGGAATGAGCTCCTGTCTGTCATGATCCAACCCTGGTTGACTTAGTGGAACAAGAGCTTTGCGGTAAGAGAGAACATAGTTCATCCATGGCACATGACACTTCCACTCACTCGTTCAGCCACCGCCCCATGCTCAGACTGTGCAGTGTGGAACCTTTTCCTATCTTGCCATAACAAATTTCCACAAGCTTCGTGATGGAAACCACATTTTTAAAAAATATCTCATGGTGCTGTAGCTCAGAAGTATGAAATGCATCATCTCACTGGGCTAAAATCAAGGTGACAGCAAGGCTGCCTTCCCTCTGAAGGCTCCAGGCAAGAATCTGCTTCCTCACTTTTCCCAGCTCCTAGAGGCTCCCACATTCCTCGGCTCGTGGTCCCCGTCTTCCTCCCTCAAAGTCCACAGAGGCTGGTCACGCCTCTCACACGGCATCACTCAGACCCTTCTTCCTTGTCCACACCTCTTTCTCTGAATGCTGCTCTGCCTTCTTCCTCATCTTTTAAGGACTTTGGCATTCTATTGGAAACACCAAGATAATCCATCATAATTTCCCTAAAATCATCTAGGATACTCTCCTTTTAAGGTTAGCTGATTAGCAACCGTAATTCCATCTGCAATCTGCATTCCTTTTTTTCATGTAAAATAACATATTCACAAGATATGGCGAGTAGGACAGGAACATTTTGGGGTGGGGCGGCATTCTTCTCCTTTCCACAAATGGTAAACAGGGTGAATTTGGCTTCTGCTCTTGGACACTGATATTGCAAAGGGTTAGATGGGAGGGCAGAAAATGAATGCACAAGTGGACCAATAAATGAATGATCCATTGGGAAGCATCTGTGCATGAGAATGATTGACTGATTGGTTGTTTTTATGAGACGGTGTCTCCCTCTGTGCCCCAGGCTGGAGTGCAGTGGCGGAATCTCGGCTCACTGCAACCTCCACCTCCCAGGTTAAAGCGATTCTCTTCACTCAGCTTCCCGAGAGGCTGGGATTACACCCATGTCCCACCAGGCCTGGCTAATTTTTTTTGGTATTTTTTTTAGTACAGACAAGATTTTACCATGTTGCCCAGGCTATCTCAAACTCCCAACCTTAAGGGATCCGCCCTTCTCAGCCTCCCAAAGTGCTGAGATTAGAGGCGTGAGCCAAGGCGCCGAGCCGTATTTTAAAAGAAATAATAGATAATGCTGAGTGTATAATTTCGGGTGACAGAGAAGTTCTCACTGATCAAATAATACTTGTGACCTTAATGAAAAAAATAGATCAACCCCTGGAAGATTGGCGGAAGGATTTTCCACACAGCTGTCAGCCGTGAAGGCACAAAGGTGAAAACAATGTTATGTGGAAGGAAGAGGCTCTGCCTCAAATGCTGGGAATGACATGGGGAGAATGACAAGACGACTGTAGAGAGACAGAGAGCACACTGGGTACACAGGAAACTAAGGAGGAACAAGGGGTGTGTGTTTTATACTCACAGCCCTTGGACTTACCTCGGGGCTTACTGGGAATCCCTACATGATTAATAGTGACTGACATGAAAATAAGGGAGGCCCAGGTGCATAACTGGAATCTAGGAGACCGTGGAAAAGGCAATTCCCGCCCCCCTGGTGAAATGTGGTGCTGATTTAGACACTAAATGAATGAAAGATGGACACAAGATGTGTTTGTGAGGTAGAGTAATTTGCAGGGAGGGCTTGCCTGGTTTGATGTTCCCTAATTGTTTAATCTTCACTTCATTGATTTCTTTCTGAGATTTATTTTTCCTACATGTAAATCAATACTTGGCAGAGGAGTGATAGATACATGAGGGGTGGTGCAAAGGAAGACACCTATTATAATATAACACACAAGGTTCTGAACGGTGGCTCACACCTGTAACCCAACATTTTGGGAGGCTGAGGAGGCTGGATCAAGTGAGATCAGGAGTTCGAGATCAGCCTGGACAACATGGTGAAACCCCATCTCTACTAAATATACAAAAACTAGCTGGGCGTGGTGGCGCGTGCCTGTAATACCAGCTATTCGGGAAGTTGAAGCAGGAGAATGGCTTCAACCAGGGAGGGAGAGGTTACAGTGAGCCAAGATCGCGTCATTGCACTGCACCCTAGGTGACAGAGTGAGACTCCATCGCAAAAAATAAAAATAAAAAGTACATAAATATAATATAACATGCACGAATGACAAAGGCACACAATTCCAATCATGTTTCTATTTCTCTATAATGACTTCTTTGATCCTTTATCTTATCCGTAAGAAAATCAGGTGAAAACATCTTCCTTATTTGGCTTTCTGTGAGCATGAGATCATATGGAAAATGTGAAACCCACCAGCACAGGTCCTGGAATAGAGAACGTGATCTGTTCATGGCACAAAACTTGCCCCTTCACCCAAATCCCCCACCTCACCCCTACTTCCAATCACATTAAGTGATACAGATAGATCATGGGGAGGTAAAAACTAATATTCTTTGGAGTTCAGATCGTAGACTCAGAGACCAGTGCCAGCACTTTCTCCTGGTCACCTTTTGGAGTAATTCACAGAAAGACAGGCTGTATTGAAGCAACAGATGATGGAGGGGGTGGTCTTTCCCCCGGACTCTCGGGTGGAACAGCAGCCTAATATCTGACTCCCAAGATGACAAAAGTAGCATGTTGCCCACGAGCTTCATCATTATTTCCTGGCTGTTTGATATAAGACAGCTCAACCTCACTTATGTTGATTTCAATGTCACTGTTTTTTCCTTTTCTTGGAGAATGTAATTTGTTTGAGTCAAGAGGGTTGTGGATGTAGAAACTGTAAAGCACATTCACTGTGTATCAATCCCCGTCCAGTCTTCCCAGAGAAGACTCTAAACACCTCCCATACTGCACCTGGGGCTGTGCCAATTTCTATCACTCACCGTCACTCCAGGGAGACAGAACACACAGGGAATACATTACATAGGCAGGTTCATTACTTATAGATAAGCAGAGAGTGACAACAGAAACCTTCCTTTCAGGGTGAGCCAGTCTCCCAAGGCTCAGAAAAACTGCTCAGGACACATGGAGTCACTTCATGTGCACTGTAGCTGGGGGAAGCCAGAAAGCAGCCCAGCCTGGGTTTTGTACCCTGGAGCCACAGGAAGCACTCAGCTAAAGCACTGCATGACGTCCTCCTCCAGGAAGAACAGGAAGACAGCCCAGGCTGTTCTGGGATGTTCCTCCTGATCTCAGGATGTTGCTGTCTTCACCTATTTTTGTTGCTACAAAAGAACACTTGAGCCTGGGTATCTTCTAAAGAAAAGAGATGTGTTTGGCTCACTGATCTGCATGCTGTACTAGAAGCAGGACACCAGCATCTATTTCTGGCTGCGGCCTCAGGCTGCTCCCACTCTGACAGAAGAGAAGGGGGTCCTGCGTGTGCAGAGACCGCAGAGATCACATGGCAAGAGAGGGAGAAAGGGGGTGTGATGGAGCTTCCAAGCTCTTTTTAAGAATCAACTCTCCAGGGTACTAATAGAAGGAGAACTTGCTAACCCCGTCCTCTGGGGACAGCATTAATCTATTCATGATGGATCCACCCCCATGACCAAAACACCCCTCCCAATAGGCACAACTTCCCACACTGGGGATTAAATTTCAAAGTGGGGTTTGGAGGGGTCAAACATTGAAACCATAGCAGTTGTATCATCAGCACATTCTATTGTTATTATGAAAACTATAACGGAGAAAGCAGGAGAAAGCTGGGTCTCCCGCCTCGTGGGTGCTTGTCCTAAAGAGGTGTTTTATGTGGTTGCCTGGCAACCAAGAAATGAGAGACAATCCACAAAGAGGAACTGCTATGGTTAGCTTCTTATTGGATTCCCATCTTCCTCCAGGTATCGCCAGACACCTGCATGCTGTGATTAGGTACTCAGTGGCCATCATCCTCTTCATCCTCCTCCTCTTCTTTCTCCTTCATCGCTGGTGCTCCAAAAAAAAAAGTAAGTCTCATGAAGCAGAGGCCAGAGAACTCAGGGCCCTGTGGGGAAGCAGGATGGGAGCAGGCACGTGTGTGTTCCTCACAGGCAGGATGGTCCCTGGCCCAAGGCGGGAGCCACAGAGGCAGAGCTTTCTAGAGAGAGCACCAGACAACCTGCCCCTGCCTTCAGCTCACAGACTGATTGTGAACTGTGTCCTCATGTCCCCTGCAGCCACTCACATCCAGGAGAAGGTTCCATGACAGGCAGAAAGTGGGAGATAGAATGAATGGGATGGGAACTGACAGCTATTCATGGAATGGGGTCTTGCACTCAGAGAGATGGAATGTCTGAGTCTGGCTGTTGGCAGCTGAGGGACCTCAGGCACCTATGGCCTCCCCCTGTGTGTTGGTATCCGTTCATGAAATGGGGACCCAGAAGTGCCCTCCCAGCTGTTTTGATTGCTTCCGTCTCCTACAGATGCTGCTGTAATGAACCAAGAGCCTGCGGGACACAGAACAGTGAACAGGGAGGTAGGTCCTCCTCAGCCCAGCCTCATGGATACAGTCTTATTCCCTAACAGTCCTGAAAAATGGGAACACCCTCCCTCACTCAACATTTCCCTCTCTCCAGGACTCTGATGAACAAGACCCTCAGGAGGTGACATGTGCACAGTTGGATCACTGTGTTTTCACACAGAGAAAAATCACTGGCCCTTCTCAGAGGACCAAGAGACCCTCAACAGATACCAGCGTGTATATAGAACTTCCAAATGCTGAGCCCAGAGCATTGTCTCCTGCCCACAAGCACCACAGTCAGGCCTTGATGGGATCTTCTAGGGAGACAACAGCCCTGTCTCAAACCCAGCTTGCCAGCTCCAATGTACCAGCAGCTGGAATCTGAAGGCATGAGTCTCCATCTTAGAGCATCGCTCTTCCTCACACCACAAATCTGGTGCCTGTTTCTTGCTTACCAATGTCTAAGGTCCCCACTGCCTGCTGGAGAGAAAACACACTCCTTTGCTTAGCCCACAATTCTCTGTTTCACTTGACCCCTGCCCACCTCTCCAACCTAACTGGCTTACTTCCTAGTCCTACTTGAGGCTGCAATCACACTGAGGAACTCACAATTCCAAACATACAAGAGGCTCCCTCTTAACATGGCACTTAGACACATGCTGTTCCACCTTACTTGATGCTGTTCCACCTTTCCTCAGACTATTTTTCAGCCTTCTGTCATCAGTAAACTTACAAAATTTTTTTATGATTTCAATGTAGTTCTCTCCTCTTCAAATAAACGTGTCTGCCCTCATTCTTTAGGTGACTCTTTTTTTGGCTGAAAGTTTCTGGTGTTATCATTACCATGTCCATATAACCCCATCTGTTCTCCACTGGGTTCTCACCCCTGGACTCGGAGCTTCTGGAAGCACGGTGGAGCCTCATTTGTCTCTGAGACTCCAATTTCCATCCAAAGATGCAGCACATAGGAGGTTCCAAGGATCGTGAATCAGATGAACAAGTGATATTCTTACTCTCTGCAACCTGGAAAGCTGGCAGAGTCATTCCAAGATGAAACATTTGTAGAGTCACAGGCCTTGTTAGTTTCATCTACTCCACAGGGACACATATCAAAACATCATCTTTCATACTATACATATACAGTTGGTCCTCCATATCTGTGGGATTTACAGGTGTTTATTGAACCAACTATAAATCAAAAATATTCAGAGAAAAAATCCACAAACTTTCAAAAAACAAAACTATGTTGAATGGACACAAACGAAGCAGTGTGTAGGCTGTATCAGGAATTATAAGTAATTAAGAGATGATGTCATGTACACAGGAGGATGTGCATGGGTTATATCCAAATGCTGTGCCATTTCATGGAAGAGGCTTGAGCATCTGCAGATTGTGCTATCTGAGTGGAGATCCTGAAACCAATCACCCACGAATAATGAGGGATGACTGTATATAACTTTTATTTCTCAATTTTAAATATAAAACATAAAAAATTACAATAACAAGATAAAATAAACAAGTGTTTTATAGTGTGAGAATACATTTAGGTTTATTTTTCTCTATGTGTAACCCTTGGGCCCATGTTATTTATTGAGAAGACATTCTATTCCACCTTAAACCACATGGCAGCCTTTGTCAACTATAAAGGGACTGTGTGTACACGGATGTATTTTAGACACTGTTTTCTGCTCAGTGGCTCTCTCTCTGTCCACTCTCCTGAGAATGCTGCATCTTATGCAACCTTATACAACCCCTAAAATTTGGTAGCTGGAATCCTCTAGTTTTTTATTATAGGCTGTTTGCTGTGCTTTTTTTATTTTTCTTGAGGCAGAGTCTCGCTCTATTGCCCAGGCTGGAGTGCAGTGGCACGATCTCGGCTCACTCGCCTCCCAGGTTCAAGGGATTCCATGCCTCAGCCTCTTGAATAGCTGGCATTGCAGGTGCCTGCTACCAGGCATGGCTAATTTTTGTATTTTTAGCAGAGACATGGTTTCACTATATTGGCCAGGCTGGTCTCAAACTCCTGACCTCGGTTGATCGCCCACCTCAGCTTCCAAAATGCTGGGGAAATTGATTTTCTATAGCAATATGTTACTGGATATTTCTGTAAATTTTAAAATGAGGGAGGCAGAGAGACAGAGAGAGAGCAAACCATGAGTTGGGACTCTGGAATCTTGGGTCATGAGACAAATTCTAGATAAAACTACAAAAATCCAGAATTTACATGTTGTGATTTTTGCTGATAAATTACAATTCTAAGATTGTAAATAATTGCATAATCCTTCTCTGGAAGTTTAAATCATTTAAACTGGTTCTGCTGTAATACTAGAAATACAAGCATGAACAATTCTAATGGTTTATTAGTCACAATGACTCGGAAAACATTAATAATACCTATTAGATATTTTGCATATTACACATGAGGAAGAGTTTGAATCTCCAATAAAAACAATAAAAATTCATGAAAAGTCTTTCACGTTAGCACAGATTTTAGTCATCTCGTGTTCGGGAGGTTGGATCTGAGACGTGTTTTGAGTTGGTCATAGTGAAGGACACCTGGTGTCAATTCTAGTGAGAACAATTTCCAGGAAGCCATGTTCCGCTCTTGAGCGAGCACCCACTGGGCCTCATGCAAGGTAGAAAGAGCCTGCGTACGTCACCCTCCCATGATGTGGTCAACATGTAAACTGCATGGGCAGGGCGCCAAATAACATCCTGTGCGCTGCTGAGCTGAGCTGGGGCGCAGCCGCCTGTCTGCACCGGCAGCACCATGTCGCTCATGGTCGTCAGCATGGCGTGTGTTGGTGAGTCCTGGAAGGGAATAGAGGGAGGGAGCGCTGGGGTGAAGATCTGAATCTGGAGGTAAAGATATGGGCCTAGAGGTGGAGTTATGGGCCTGGAAGTTGAGTTATGGGCCTGAAGTGGAGATCTGGGCCTGGAGTGGAGATATGATCCTGGAGTGGAGATCTGGGCCTGGGGTGGAGTTACAGGCCTGGAGCAGAGATACAAGCCTGGAGTGGAGATATGGGCCAGGAGTGGAGATCTGGGCCTGGAGTAGAGACATCAGCCTGGAGTGGAGATATGGGTCTGGAGTGGAGATAGGGGCCTGGAGTGGAGATAGGGGCCTGGAGTGGAGATCTGGGCCTGTTGTGTAGATCTAGGCCTGGAGGTGGAGATCTGGGCCTGGAGGCTGGGTCTCTGCACAGCCGAGATCCTTGTTCCTGGGGGCAGGTAGGCACTGGGGATGAGTTTCCCTTCAGCCCAGCAAGGGCCTGGCTGCCAAGACGCACAGTGCAGTGGGGGCAGCAGGGTGCCCTGGTTTGCCTGCAGATGGATCGTCCATCATGATCTTTCTTTCCAGGGTTCTTCTTGCTGCAGAGGGCCTGTCCACACATGGGTGAGTCCTTCCCCATATCTTAGGGTGTCATCTCCCCACATAAGAGGATTTTCCTGAAGTGGGAGGGAAGTCCTGTCGGGGAGTCTCTCATAAACTAGGAAGAGGGGACCCTGGGGTGCTCGGCCCACAGTTCTGACCTCGCCCTCCCCGGCCTTTCTTTCCCTTTCCTGAGTCAAGCCCTGTGAAGACTGGGGTGAGACTGGGGTGCTCCAAGCTGGGGTGTGCAGGGAGGAAGTGGTGTCAGCAGCAGAGAAAGAGAGGGAAGCAGTACTAGGAACAGCAGGTCCTCTGAGGACAAAGGTGTAACTCACACCCTCCAGCGTTTCCGTGACGGTAGGGGCTGCAGTGTGGCTGCTGTCATTCTACCAGAAGAGGTGGGGAAACCACAGCCATGGCCCTGACATTCCAAATCCTCTGATGGGGGCTCAGTTCATGAATTGGCTGATATTCCATTCACATAGGACATGCCCTCCATGCCGTGTCTACTTTGTGTTGTTTTATGTGAGTAATTTTGCAGTATTAAAATCTAGTAGGAGTCACTTATTCAGCACTTGCTTAAAGTTCTCAGCTGACACTTTTGTTGTAGGGAGATGACATGTCTATGCGGGGTGGGTCCTTCTTGTAGCCCTGGGCACCCAGGTGTGGTAGGAGCCTTAGAAAGTGGAAATGGGAGAATCTTCTGAGCACAGGGAGGGAGGGGTGGCTCCACATCCTCCTCTCTAAGGCAGTGCCTCCTTCTCCCCCAGGTGGTCACGACAAACCCTTCCTGTCTGCCTGGTCCAGTGCTGTGGTGCCTCGAGGAGGACATGTGACTCTTCGGTGTCACTATCGTGGTGGGTTTAACAATTTCATGCTGTACAAAGAAGACAGAATCCACGTTCCCATCGGCAGAATATTCCAGGAGAGCTTCAACATGAGCCCTGTGACCACAGCACATGCAGGGAACTACACATGTCGGGGTTCACACCCACACTCCCCCACTGGGTGGTCGGCACCCAGCAACCCCGTGGTGATCATGGTCACAGGTCAGAGGCTTTCTGTCTGGGCTTCTCACTGTCCCACCTCCTGAATCCCAGAGCTTCTGGTGGGGGTGTCCCTCAGGGTCCCATCACCCAGGCCCCATCTGTATTTGGGGTCAAGGGGGATTGAATACAGGGAAATGGGCGCTGTGGTGGAAAGAATAACTGTCCCCAATGATGGCTACATTGTAATCCCTGGAGCCTGTCACTATTTACGTTATAGGGCAGGGGACTGAAGGGGAAGGTGGAACTCAGGTTGTTGATGAGTTGACCTTGAGATGGGGAGACAGCCTGGACTGTCCCGGTGGGCTCAGTGTAATCACAAGGGTCCACATGAGAGGAGGAGGAAGAGGGGAGTGGGGATTAGAGCAGTGTAGTGGGAGGGAGACGCTATCAGCCACTGCGGGCTTTGAAGGTGGAGGAAGGCCACTAGTCACAGAATGCAGGTGGCCTCTAAGGGCTGGAGAAGTCAAGAGAACTGATTCGCTGATTCTCCAGAGGGAACGCAGCCCTGTAGACGCCTTGATTTCAGCACAGGGAGAACTGGATCCAATTTCTGTCTCTAGAAGTGGAAGGGGTCAGTGTGTTCTCTCCCGCCGCCATGTTTGTGGTAATTTTCTGCAGCAGCAACAGGAAACCAACACAGGAACCCAGGTCAAGGACAAGTTAGGAAACCAAACAAGGACAGCCAGGTGTGGTGGTGGGCACAAGTAATCCAATGACTGGGGAGGCTGAGGCAAGAGAATCACTTGAACTGGGGAGGCAGAGGTTTCAGTGAGCCAAGACAACACCACTACACTCCAGCCTGGGTGAAAAAGTGACTGTCTCAAAAATAAATTAATTAATCAATTAATTAAAGAAACCAAACAAGGAGAAGGTTGGCTACCCTGAGATCAGCAAGGGCAGGATGCTGATGCCACCACCAGGCTCCATCCACATAGGAAGGGGTTGATGCTCCTGGAACCAGCACCAGGGGCCACCCTATGGAAGCTGGGGCCATGGAGAAGGCACACACATGGCAGGAGAGGCTCACAATCCCCATCAGGAACAGGGTGTGTGGTCACTGATGTCTGTCTTACTGATGAGTTGATACCTCCTGCCAGAGACTCCAATTTGTTCAAAAGAGATTGATTCAGGCTGCTAAGAGCCTGGACATGCAGCCTGTCCTCTTCCACCCCCACATAGACAGCAGGAAAGAGATTAGTGGGAAACAGATACAACAGCCCAAGAGATGAGGCTCTCTTCACAGTGGCAAGGGAGTCAGGGGCTACTGGAGACAGAGGGACAGAGAAGAGGGAGGAAGACAGATGGAGGCACCTGCACCAGGGGATATGGGCACAGAAAAGACATGGAGATGCAGAGAGGGAGGAGAGAGACAGACACGGGGAGGGGAACCCTCACTCATTCCAGGTGCCATGGATGGGATGATAAAGAGAGATGCCTTCTAAACTCACAACTTCTCTTTCTAGGAAACCACAGAAAACCTTCCCTCCTGGCCCACCCAGGTCCCCTGGTGAGATCAGGAGAGACAGTCATCCTGCAATGTTGGTCAGATGTCATGTTTGAGCACTTCTTTCTGCACAGAGAGGGGATCTCTCAGGACCCCTCACGCCTCGTTGGACAGATCCATGATGGGGTCTCCAAGGCCAATTTCTCCATCGGTCCCATGATGCTTGCCCTTGCAGGGACCTACAGATGCTACGGTTCTGTTACTCACACCCCCTATCAGTTGTCAGCTCCCAGTGATCCCCTGGACATCATGGTCACAGGTGAGGGTGTCTAGACATTGTTCTCATTGTCACTGGGACACAGAGTGAATGATCCAGGACTTGGAACCCCCAGGTGGTCATGAGGAAGATAAGTGTGGGATTCTTATGGAAAGAGAGTGACTTGGTGAGGTCTGTACCAACAGAGACAGAGAAACAGGAGACATAAGTACAGAACAGGTGTCATAACAGGGGACAGACACAGGGGCCATACAGGGAGGTAGAAAAGAGAGAAAGAGGTAAAGGAGACACTCAGACAGACAGACATGTCCCAGAGAGAGGTGTCCTTCCATGCTGACTTTGCTCACAGACCTGGCACAGGTTAGAAGTTTCATTTCTGTTTTACCTCCACAAAGTGTTTCTACCAGAAGAAACCAAGGACACCCATATTTCTGACCTGAGTTGGGCCCTGTGGCCTCAGGCCTTGTGCCACCTACAGGTGCCGTGTTTATTCTGACACCTCTGCCTTCCATGCAATGGAGAGTAATCGTCTCAGGATATCATGGCCCCAGAACACCAACCCCTGTATGCTGTGTGAACTTGGGGTCCCCAGACTGGATTCTGAGGCTCACATTCCAAATAATCCCACATATGATAGGATCGCTGAGAGACACAGAGAAAAATCAGGGACACCAAAAAGCAAAGACATAAACACACACAAAATGAGCCAGAAGAAGGAGATTAAGAGATTCACAGACACATAAAAAGAAAGAAAAGAGGGCAGAGTGGAGAGAATGATGGAAGGGAGGAGAGAAAAGCCCCAAAATCAGAACCCTGAGGGAGGGACACAAAGACAGAGAAAGATAAAGATGTGGGGATGGATTGCAGAGATTCCAAATAGAACTAGAGAGACCGAGAGGCAGAGAAAGACAAGGAGATGGAGAGAGAGAGATGATAGATGGATAGATAGATGTAGATAGATGATAAATAGGTAGATGATAGATAATGGATTGGTTATAGATACATAGATGATGACTGATAGATGATACATAGAGATGATGATGATGACGATGATGATGATAGACACATAGATATATACAGAGATGATACATAAATAGAGACAGAGAGGCAGACAGAGAGGTAATAGAGAGAGAGAGACAGATGATACATATATAGATAATAGATGATTGATGGATAGACAGACAGACAATTGATAGAGAGATAGATAAGTGATACATAAATATAGATGATAGATAATTTGTAGATAGACACAAAATAGATAAATAGATAGATCGATAGATAATAGATAGAAATGTGCAGAAAGTTATGAACAAGACAGAAAGTGAGAGACTCAAAATTAAAGAAAAAGGAAGATCAAGTCAACCAATCCAAGGAGGGTCAGAGAGAATAAAACAATCCAAAAAGGGAAAACATACCTCAGGGTGGGGAAGTGAGGTCATAGACCTAGAGAGACAGAAAAGGTAGAAGGAGGAAATAGATATGAAGAGAGATGGGGTGGAGGGTGAGAGAGAGAGAGAGAGCATTAGGCCATAGAGCAGGGGAGTGAGTTCTCAGCTCAGGTGTGAGGGGAGTTGTGACAAGGAAGAACCTCCCTGAGGAAACTGCGTCTTCTCCTTCCAGGTCTATATGAGAAACCTTCTCTCTCAGCCCAGCCGGGCCCCACAGTTCAGGCAGGAGAGAATGTGACCTTGTCCTGCAGCTCCCGGAGATCCTATGACATGTACCATCTATTCAGGGAGGGGGAGGCCCATGAATGTAGGCTCCGTGCAGTGCGCAAGGTCAACAGAACATTCCAGGCAGACTTTCCTCTGGGCCCTGCCACCCACAGAGGGACCTACAGATGCTTCGGCTCTTTCCGTCACTCTCCCTACGAGTGGTCAGACCCGAGTGACCCACTGCTTGTTTCTGTCACAGGTGAGAAAAGCCCATATCTCTCTCATGTGCTATGATCCTAAATCCTTAGCTAAGGAGCTTCCTGCTGATGATGGAGAGAAGCATGGACAGATGCAGAGAGAAGACGCAGCATGGGTGTGAGGGCGGGGTCAGGGTACAGGATGGCAGACAGGGCACCTCCAAACCCTCCTTCATGGCCTGCATGGAGGCCTCCGATCAGGGCTCCAGGCACCCAGGCAGATGGAGAAAGCAGTCAGGACAGACCCAAAGAAGGGGAGACTGGGCTTAGTTTGGGGAGATCAGAGCTTCCCTCAGCCCCTCAATCTTACCCATTTCCCAGAAGCCCATCATGGCCTCTCACCCACACAGAGAGATATCATCACCAGCAACCCCTACACCCTTTTCTTTTCATTTTCAAAAATATTTATTGAGGTTAAATGTAACTATATAATTTACCACCTTTACCATTTTTAAAAGTAAAATCTAGTGGTCATAAATACCTTTATATGCTGGGTGTGGTGGTTCACGGTTGTAATCTCCGCACTTTGAGAGGCCAAGGAAGGTGGATCATTTAAGATCAGGAACTCGAGATCACCCTGGCCAACATGTGGGAAATTCATCTTTACTAAACAGACAAGAAAAATTAGCCAAGCATGCCGGCATGCACCTGTAGTCCTAGCTACTTGGGAGGCTGAGGCAGGAGAAGCACTTAAACCCAGGAGGCAGAGGTTGCACTGAGCCGAGATCATGCCACTGCACTGCAGCCTGGGAGACAGAGAGAGACTCTGTTTCTAAATAAATAAATACATCTATATTCTTTTTTTTGTTACCCTCCACCCTTCCCTTCCTGGCCTCTGGTATCCACCATTCTATTCTCTACCTTCATGAGATCCACCTTTTATCTCCTGCATGTGGGTGAGAAATGGGAATCTTTGTAATGACCTCCAGTTCCATCCATGTGGCTGCAAATGACAGGATGTTATTGTTTCTATGGATGAGTAGTCTCCACCGTGTGTGTGTACCACAGTTCTCTATCCACTCACCCACTGATGGGCAGGTAGGTTGACTCCACATCTTGGCTACTGTGAACAGTGCTGGAACAGTCATATGAGTGCAGATATCACTTCAATACACTGATGTCCTTTCCTTTGGATATAAACCCAGTAGTGAAATTGCTGGATACTATGAAAGTTCTCTTTTTTTTTTTTTTTTCTTTTTTGAGAAAGAGTTTCCCTCCTTAGTCCAAGCTGGAGTCAAAGTGGTGCGACCTTGGCTCATTGCAACCTCTGCCTCCTGGGTTCAAATGATTGTCCTGACTCAGCCTCCCTAGTAGCTGTGATTACAGGTGCACGCCACCATGCCTGGCTAATTTTTGTATTTTTTAGCACTGACGGGATTTCCCAATTTTGGCCAGGCTGCTCTCAAACTCCTGACCTCAAGTGAGGTGCCTGCCTCGGTTTCCCAAAGTGCTGAAATTACAGGCATAAGCCACTATGCCTATCCTCTTTTTAGTTTTTTAAAGAATTTCCATAATTTTCTCCATAATAGTTGTACAAATATACACTCCTACCAACAGGGTACCAGCGTTCTCCTTTCTCTACCATCTTGCCAGCACTTGTTTTGCCTGTCTTGCAGATAAAAGCCATTTTATTTTACTTTATTTTATTTTATTTATTTATTTATGTTGAGATGAAGTTTCGCTCATACTCGCCCAGGCTGGAGTGCAATGGTGTGATCTCGGCTCACTGCAACCTCCGCCTCCCGCGTTCAAGTGATTCTCCTGCCTCAGCCTCCCAAGTAGCTGGGATTACAGGCATGTGCCACCACGCCCGGCTAATTTTTGTATGTTTGGTAGAGACGTAGTTTCTCCATGTTGGTGAGGCTGGTCTCCCGACCTCAGGTGATCCGCCCACCTCCGCCTCCCAAAGTGCTGGAATTACAGGCGTGAGCCACCGGCCTAAAAGGCATTTTAATGGGATGAGATGAAAACTCATCGCGATTTTAATTTACACTTCTGTGATGATGAGTGATGCTGAGCACTTTTTCATATACGTGATCGCCATTTGTATGTTTTGTTTGTGGAGAAATGTCTCCTCATGTCTTTTGCTCATTTTTTAATTAAATTGTTTTGAGTTGTTTGAGCTTCTTATATTTCTAGTTATTAATCCCATCTCAGGTGAATAGTTTGCAAATATTTGCTCCTATTTTGTGGGTTGTCTCTTCACTTTCTTGGTTTATCTTTTGTGGTGTAGAAGTTGCTTGGTTTGATGTAAGCCTAATGGTCTATTTTTTGCTTTGATTACTTGTGCTTTGAAGGTTTTAAACAAAATGTCTTTCCTCAGACAAATGACTTCCCCATTATTTTCTTCTACATGTTTCATAGGTTCAGGCCTTAGACTCATGTTTTTAATCCATTTTCATTTGATTTTTGTGTATGGTGACAGGTAGAGGTGCAGTTTTATTCCTCTGCATGTAGATATCCAGTTTTCCCCACACCATTTATTGAAAAGACTGTCCTTTCCTGATTGTAAGTTCTCGGCACCTTTGTCAAAGTCCATTAAATGGGCTGGGCGTGGTGGCTCACACCTGCAGTTCCAGCACTTTGGGAGGCCGAGGCGGGTGGATCACCTAAAGCCAGGAGTTCAAGACCAGGCTGGCGAACAGAGTGAAACCTCATCTCTACTAAAAATACAAAAATTACCTGAGCATGGTGATCAGTGCCTGTAATACCACTACTCGGGAGTTTGAAGCAAGAGAATTGCTTGAATCCAGGAAGTGGAGGTTGCATTGAGCTGAGATTGCACCTCTGCACTCCAGCCTGCATGACAGAGCAAGATTCCATCACATACACACACAAAAAAGCCATTGGATGTAAATGCATGGATTATATCTGTGTTCTCCATTCTGTTCCATTTTTTATGTGCCTTTCTTTATGCCAATGTCATGCTGTTTTGCTTACTACAGCTCTGTAACATATTTCTAAGTCAGGTAGTGTGATGCTCCTGTTTTCTCTTTATACCTTGAAGTCTCAAGACAGTGGGCATCACACACAAAAATTATGGAGAAGAGGATCCCAAGACTCCCAGAGTCCAACATTAGATAACAGAGTGTTGGCCATGAACCAACCTCAAAGATTTCCATTGAGTAGAGGACAAGCACCCTCATTTCCTCACATCTCTCCTGTCCCATGTTCTAGGAAACCCTTCAAGTAGTTGGCCTTCACCCACAGAACCAAGCTCCAAATCTGGTGAGTAAAGGACCCCTCTTATCTCTGCTTTTGGAAACCTGGGGAGGTGGAAGCCTTGGATGCAAGTGTTGGCTCAAACCTCCCAGCTCTGTGAATGAGGGCCTGTCTTCCACCATCTCGGAACTCCAGACACTCCAATAGTGAAATGGATCTAGGGCCACCAAAGGGCTCAGTGAAGTCTCTTAATCTTTAATTTTCTGCAGCTGAGACCTCCTACAAGCTAGAAGAATAATTGCAAATCTGACATCCTTCTCAGGAAAAATGCAGTGTTTTTTCTGCCTGCATTCCTTACTAGAGGACAAATTCCTGCGGGCTTGAAAGAGGGAAGGGAAGGGAACATCTGATGAGGGTGGGTGTTTTAGAGAAGTTCCACTTGCCCAGGAATGAATTACTGTTGGTCATGAGGCAACCCTGGCTGACTCAGCAGAGCAAGAGCCTTGCTGTAACAGAGAACAGAGCTCATGCACGCACACTTCGACTCACTGACTCATTCAGCCACGGCCCCATGCTCAGGCTGTGCAGTGTGGGACCTTTTCCTATTGTTGCCATAACAAATTTCCACAAGATTCGTGGGTGAAAACAAAACAGTTATTTAATTATCTTACAGTGCTGTAGCTCAAAGTATGAAGTGCATCTCACTGGGCTAAAATCAAGGTGACAGCAAGGCTGCCTTCCCTCTGAGGGTTCCAGGCAAGAATCTGCTTCTCACTTGTCCCAGCTTCTAGAGGCTCCCACATTCCTTGGCTCCTGGTCCCCTTCCTCCTTCCTCAAAACCCACAAAGGCTGGTCACATCTCACATGGCATCACTCAGACCCTTCTTCCTTACCACACCTCTTTCTCTGAATGCTGCTCTCCCTTCTTCCCCTTCTTTTGAAAACTTGGGGATTCTATTGGGTTCACCAAGATGAAAATCCATCATAATCTCCCGGAAATCATCCAGGATACCCTCCTTTTAAGTTCAGCTGATTAGCAACCGTAATTCCATCTGCAATCTTCATTCCTCCTTCCATGTAAAATAACATATTCACAAGCTATGGAGGCTAGGACAGGGACATTTCTGGGGTGGGGTGGCATTCTTCTTCCACAAATAGTAAACAAGATGCATTTACCCTCTGTTCTTGGGGCACTGATATTGCAGATGGTTAAATGGGAGGGCAGAAAATGTATGCACAAGTGGACCAATAAATGAATGATCTATTGAGAAGCATCTGTGCATGAAATCTATTTATTTATGTATTTACCTACTTATTTATTGAGACGGAGTCTTGCTCTGTCATCCAGGCTAGAGTGCAGTGGCATGATCTCGGCTCAATGCAACCTCCACCTCCTGGGTTGAACTGATCTCCTCCCTCAGCCTCTCCAGTAGCTGGGATTACAGACCACAACCACCAAGCCCGGCTAACTCTTTTTGCATATTTTCTGTAGAGAGGATGTTCCACCATGTTGGCCAGGCTGGTCTCAAATTCCCAACCTCAAGTGATCCAATAGCCTCTGCCTCCCAACCCGCTGGGGTAAGAGGCATGAGCCACGGGTCCAAGCCAAATTTTCAAATCAATAATAGATAATGCTGAGTGTATTATTTCAGGTGACAGAGAAGTTCTCACTAATCAGATATTTGTGACATTAATGAAAAACACGGATTGAACCCCTGAAAGATTGGCGGAAGGATTTTCCACACACAGCTGTCAGCCGTGAAGGCACAAATGTGAAAACAATCTGATGTTGAAGGAAGAGGCTCTGCCTGAAATGCTGGGAATGAGATGGGGAGAATGACAAGACGACTGTGGAGAGATGGAGAGCACACTGGGTACACAGGAAACTAAGGAGGAACAAGGAGTGTGTGTTTTATACTCACAGCCCTTGGATTCACCTCAGGGTAACCAGGAATCCCTACGTGATTAATAGTGACTGACATGAAAATAAGGGAGGCCCAGGTGCATAACTGGAATCTAGGAGATCGTGGAAAAGGCAATTCCCGCCCCACTGGTGAAATGTGGTGCTGATTTAGACCCTAAGTGGATGAAGTAGATGGATATAAGATATGCTTGTGAGGTAGAATCATTGGCTGGAAAGGCTCGCTGGGTTTGATTTCTCCTGGTAGTTTAATCCTCGCTTCACCAACTTATTTCTGAGATTTATTTCTCCTGCATCTAAATCAATACCTGGCAGAGGAGGGAGAGCTAGATGAGGGGTGGTGCAAACGAAGGGACCTAGTATAGCATAATATACAAGGCTGTGAACGGTGGCTCACGCCTGTAACCCAGCACTTCAGGAGGCCAACGCGGGTGGATCACATGAAGTCAGGAGTTCGAGACCAGCCTGGCCAACATGGAGAAACCCTATCTCTACTAAAAATACAAAAATTAAGCAGGCATGATGGTGGTGCATGACTATAATCCCAGCTACTCTGGAGGATGAAGCAGGAGAATGACTTCAGCCCTGGAGGCAGAGGTTGCAGTGAGTGGAGATCGCGTCACTGCACACCAGCCTGGGTGACACAGGGATACTCTGTCTCAAAAAAATAAAAATAAAAAATACATAAATATAATATAACATACACAAATGATGCAGGCACCTGAATTCCAATCATCATTTTTCTATTTCTCTATAATTACTTCTTTGGTCCTTTATCTTATCCATTAGAAAATCAGCCTAAAACCTCTTCCGTATTTGGCTTTCTGTGAACATGAGATCATATGGAAAATATGAAAGCCCCCTGAACCCACCAGCACAGGCCCTGAAATAGGGAAAGTGCTCTGTTCATCACAAGAAACTTTCCCCCTCACCCAAATCCCCCACCTCACCCCTACTTCCAATCACCTGTGGAGATACAGATAGACCATGGGGAGGTAAACGCTAATACTCCTTGGAGTGAGTTCAGATCTTGGAATCAGAGATCAGCACCAGCACTAGCTCCTGCTCCCCTTTCCTACTAATTCACAGGAGGACAGGTGGTTTTGAAGCAATAGATGGTGGAGGGGGTGGTCCTTCCCCCAGCCTCTCAGGTGGAACAGCAGCCTAACATGTGTCTCGTGAGATCACAAAGAGTAGCACGTTTCACATGGGCTTCATCATTATTTCCTGGCTGTTCGACATAAGAGAATTCTACTTTGCTTTTCTGATCTTGATTTCATTTTTGTGTCCTTTTCTTGGAGAAGGTAATTTGAGTCAAGAGGGTTGTGGATGTAGAAACTGTAAAGCACATTCACTGTGTATCAGTCCCAGTCCAGTCTTCCCAGAGAAGACTCTAAACACCTCCTGGACTGCACCTGGGCCTATGCCAATTCCTATCACTCACCGTCACTCCAGGGAGACAGAACACACAGAGAATACGTTACATAGGCAGGTTCATTACTAACAGATAAGCAGCGAGTGACAACTGAAGCCTACATTTCAATGTGAGCCAGTCCCTCAAGGCTCAGAAAAGCTGCTCGGGACATATGGAGTCACCTCATTTGCAGTGTAGCTGGGGGAAGCCAGAAAATAGCCCAGCCTGGGTTTTGTACCCTGGAGCCACAGGAAGCACTCAGCTAAAGCACTGCATGACATCCTCCTCCAGGAAGAACAGGAAGACAGCCCAGCCTGTTCTGAGACGTTCCTCCTGATCTCAGGACGTTGCTGTCTTAGTCCATTTTTGTTGCTCTAAAGGAACACTTGAGCCTGGGTAACTTCTTTTTTTTTTTTTTTTTTTTTGTGTAGTGCTTCTGATGAGCTTTTTTTTTAAATTTTATTATTATTATACTTTAAGTTTTAGGGTACATGTGCACAATGTGCAGGTTAGTTACATATGTATACATGTGCCATGCTGGTGTGCTGCACCCATCAACTTGTCATTTAGCATTAGGTATATCTCCTAATGCTATCCCTCCCCCCTCCCCCACCCCACAACAGTCCCCAGAGTGTGATGTTCCCCTTCCTGTGTCCATGTGTTCTCATTGTTCAATTCCCACCTATGAGTGAGAACATGCAGTGTTTGGATTTTTGTCCTTGTGATAGTTTACTGAGAATGATGATTTCCAATTTCATCCATGTCCCTACAAAGGACATGAACTCATCATTTTTTATGGCTGCATAGTATTCCATGGTGTATATGTGCCACATTTTCTTCATCCAGTCTATCATTGTTGGACATTTGGGTTGGTTCCAAGTCTTTGCTATTGTGAATAGTGCCGCAATAAACATACGTGTGCATGTGTCTTTATGGCAGCATGATTTATAGTCCTTTGGGTATATACCCAGTAATGGGATGGCTGGGTCAAATGGTATTTCAAGCTCTAGATCCCTGAGGAATTGCCACACTGACTTCCACAATGGTTGAACTAGTTTACAGTCCCATCAACAGTGTAAAAGTGTTCCTATTTCTCCACATCCTCTCCAGCACCTGTTGTTTCCTGACTTTTTAATGATTGCCATTCTAACTGGTGTGAGATGGTATCTCATTGTGGTTTTGATTTGCATTTCTCTGATGGCCAGTCATGGTGAGCATTTTTTCATGTGTTTTTTGGCTGCATAAATGTCTTCTTTTGAGAAGTGTCTGTTCATGTCCTTCGCCCACTTTTTGATAGGGTTGTTTGCTTTTTTCTTGTAAATTCGTTTGGGTTCATTGTAGATTCTGGATATTAGCCCTTTGTCAGATGAGTAGGTTGCGAAAATTTTCTCTCATTTTGTAGGTTGTCTGTTCACTCTGATGGTAGTTTCTTTTGCTGTGCAGAAGCTCTTTAGTTTAATTAGATCCCATTTGTCAATTTTGGCTTTTGTTGCCATTGCTTTTGGTGTTTTAGACATGAAGTCCTTGTCCATGCCTATGTCCTGAATGGTAATGCCTAGGTTTTCTTCTAGGGTTTTTATGGTTTTAGGTCTAACGTTTAAGTCTTTAATCCATCTCGAATTAATTTTTGTATAAGGTGTAAGGAAGGGATCCAGTTTCAGCTTTCTACCTATGGCTAGCCAGTTTTCCCAGCACCATTTATTAAATAGGGAATCCTTTCCCCATTGCTTGTTTTTCTCAGGTTTGTCAAAGATCAGATAGTTGTAGATATGTGGCATTATTTCTGAGGGCTCTATTCTGTTCCATTTATCTATATCTGTGTTTTGGTACCAGTACCATGCTGTTTTGGTTACTGTAGCCTTGTAGTATAGTTTGAAGTCAGGCAGCATGATGCCTCCAGCTTTGTTCTTTTGGCTTAGGATTGACTTGGCGATGCTGGCTCTTTTTTGGTTCCATATGAACTTTAAGGTAGTTTTTTCCAATTCTGTGAAGAAAGTCATTGGTAGCTTGATGGGGATGGCATTGAATCTATAAATTACCTTGGGCAGTATGGCCATTTTCACGATATTGATTCTTCCTACCCATGAGCATGGAATGTTCTTCCATTTCTTTGTATCCTCTTTTATTTCATTGAGCAGTGGTTTGTAGTTCTCCTTGAAAAGGTCCTTCACGTCCCTTGTAAATTGGATTCCTAGGTATTTTATTCTTTTTGAAGCAATTGTGAATGGGAGTTCACTCATGATTTGGCTCTCTGTTTGTCTGTTATTGGTATATAAGAATGCTTGTGATTGTTGTACATTGATTTTGTATCCTGAGACTTTGTAGAAGTTGCTTATCAGCTTAAGGAGATTTTGGGCTGAGACAATGGGGTTTTCTAGATATACAATCATGTCATCTGCAAACAGGGACAATTTGACTTCCTCTTTTCCTAATTGAATACCCTTTATTTCCTTCTCCTGCCTAATTGCCCTGGTCAGAACTTCCAACACTATGTTGAATAGGAGTGGTGAGAGAGGGCATCCCTGTCTTGTGCCAGTTTTCAAAGGGAATGTTTCCAGTTTTTGCCCATTCAGTATGATACTGGCTGTGGGTTTGTCATAGATGGCTCTTATTATTTTGAGATACGTCCCATCAATACCTAATTTATTGAGAGTTTTTAGCATGAAGGTTGTTGAATTTTGTCAAAGGCCTTTTCTGCATCTATTGAGATAATCGTGTGGTTTTTGTCTTTGGTTCTGTTTATATGATGGATTACATTTATTGATTTGCATATATTGAACCAGCCTTGCATCCCAGAGCCTGGGTAACTTCTAGAGAAAACAGATTTGTTTGCCTCACAGTTCTGCAGACTGTACTGGAAGCATGGCACCAGCATCGGTTTCCTGTGATGGCCTCAGGCTGCTCCCACTCTGGGAGAAGGGAAGGAGGGTCTGTCTGTGCAGAGACCACAGAGATCACACGGCAAGAGAGGGAGAAAGGGGGAGGGCGAGCGATGGAGCTTCCAAGCTCTTTTTAACAACCAGCTCTCCAGGAACTAATAGAGGGGGAACTTGCTAACCCCATCATGTGGGGCAGCATTAATCTATTCATGATGGATCCACCTCCATGACTCAAACACCTTCCCATAGGCCCAAACTTCCACACTGGGGGTTAAATTTCAATATTTCAGTGTGAGGTTTCAAAGGGTCAAACATCTAAACTAAAGCAGCTGTATCCTCAGCACATTCTATGGTTTCTATGAGAGCTGTAACTGAGAAAGCAGGAGAAAGCTGGGTCTCCTGCCATCACGCTGCTTGTCCTAAGGAGATGTTCCATGTGGTTACCTGTCAATCAAGAAATGAGACAATCCATAAAGAAGAACTGCTATGATTAGCTTCTTATTGGATACCCATCTTCCTCCAGGTATCCGCAGACACCTGCACATTCTGATTGGGACCTCAGTGGTCATCATCCTCTTCATCATCATCCTCTTCTTTCTCCTTCATCGCTGGTGCTCCAACAAAAAGAGTAAGTCTCACGAAGCAGAGGCCAGAGAGCTCAGTGCCGTGTGGGGAAGCAGGATGGGAGCAGGCACGTGTGTGTTCCTCACTGGCAAGATGGTCCCTGGCCCAAGGCAGGAGCCACAGAGGCAGGGATTTCTAGAGAGAGCACCAGACAACCTGCCCCTGCCTTCAGCTCACAGACCATTGCCTGGTTCTGAACTGTATCCTCACATCCCCTGCAGCCACTGACATCCAGAAGGTTCCATGACAGGCAGAAAGTGGGAGACAGAATCAATGGGATGCCAATTGAGAGCACTTCATGGGATGGGGTCTTGAACTCAGAGAGATAGAATGTCTGAGTCTGGATGTTGGCAGCTGAAGAGCCTCAGGCACCTACAGCCTCCCCCTGTGGGTTGGTGTCTGCCCATGAAATGAGGACCCAGAAGGGCCCTCCGAGTGGTTTTGAAGACTTCCGTCTCCTACAGATGCTGCTGTAATGGACCAAGAGCCTGCGGGGGACAGAACAGTGAATAGGCAGGTAGGTCCTCCTCAGCCCAGCCTCACGGATACAGTCTTATCCCTAATAGTCCTGAAAAATGTGAGCACCCTCCCTCACTCAGCATTTCCCTCTCTCCAGGACTCTGATGAACAAGACCCTCAGGAGGTGACATACGCACAGTTGGATCACTGCGTTTTCATACAGAGAAAAATTGGTCGCCCTTCTCAGAGGCCCAAGACACCCCTAACAGATACCAGCGTGTACACGGAACTTCCAAATGCTGAGCCCAGATCCAAAGTTGTCTCCTGCCCACGAGCACCACAGTCAGGCCTTGAGGGGGTTTTCTAGGGAGACAACAGCCCGGTCTCAAAACCAGGTTGCCAGATCCAATGTACCAGCAGCTGGAATCTGAAGGCATCAGTCTTCATCTTAGGGGATCGCTCTTCCTCACACCACGAATCTGAACATGCCTCTCTCTTGCTTACAAATGCCTAAGGTCGCCACTGCCTGCTGCAGAGAAAACAGACTCCTTTGCTTAGCCCACAAGTATCTATTTCACTTGACCCCTGCCCACCTCTCCAACCTAACTGGCTTACTTCCTAGTCTACTTGAGGCTGCAATCACACTGAGGAACTCACAATTCCAAACATGCAAGAGGCTCCCTCTTAACACGGCACTTAGACACGTGCTGTTCCACCTTCCCTCATGCCGTTCCACCTCCCCTCAGACTATCTTTCAGCCTTCTGTCATCAGTAAAATTTATAAATTTTTTTTATAACTTCAATGTAGCTCTCTCCTCTTCAAATAAACATGTCTGCCCTCATGGTTTTGGTAATGTGACTCTTTATTCACTGAGAGTTTCCAGTGTTATCATTACTATGTCCATATAACCTCATCTGTTCTCCACTGGTTTCTCACCCCTGGACTCTGAGCTTCTGGAAGCAGGGTGGAGCCTCATTTGTCTCTGGGACTCCAATTTCCATCCAAAGATGCAGCACGTAGGAGGTTCCAAGGATCGTGAATCAGATGAACAAGTGATATTCTTACTCTCTGCAGACCTGGAAAGCTGGCAGAGTCATTCCAAGATGAAACATTTGTAGAGTCATAGGCCTTGTTAGTCTCATCTCCACGGGGACACATGTCAACGCATCATCTTTCATACTATAAATATACAGTCGCTCCTCCATATCTGTGGGGTTTACAGGTGTTTATTGAACCAAATATAAATCAAAAATATTCAGAGAAAAAATCCACAAAGTTCCAAAAAGCAAAACTATATGGTATGGACACAAGTGAGGTGGTGTGTAGGCTGTATCAGGAATTATAAGTAATCTAGAGATGATTTCATGTATACAGGAGGATGTGCATGGGTTATAGGCAAACGCTGTGCCATTTCATGCAAGAGGCTTGAACACCTGCAGATTTTGGTGTCTGGTAGGGAGGGGGGTTTCCTGGAACCAATCACCCATGAATAGTGAAGGACAACTGTATATAATTTTCATTCATCAATTTTAGAAATAAATCATCAAAATGTATGATAAGATAAAAAATAAGCAGTGTTTTTATGGTGTGAAAATAACCTTAGATTTATTTTTTCCTACCTTTAACCCTCTGGTCCAGTGTTATTTATTGAGAAGACATTCTATTCCACCTTAACCCGCATGGCAGCCTCTGTCAACTATAAAGGGACTGTGTGTACACAGATGTATTTTACACACTCTTTTCTGCTCAGTGGCTCTCTGTGTCCACTCTCATGAGGATGCTGCACTTTATGTAGCCTTATAGAACCCCTTAAAATTTGGCAGCCTGAATCCTCTAATTTCTCCTTCCTCTTTAAGATTGCCATTATTATTATTATTGGCTATTTGCTTTTCCATGTAAATTCGTAATCATTTTTCTCATTTCCACCAAAAACAATGCTTGTAATTTTGTTGTGACTCCCTTACATCCACAGATAAGTTCTGTCCTATAGAAACACAATGCAAACCACATGCATTCTTTCAAACTTGCTAGTATCCAAATTAAAAAGCTAACAAGAAACAGACAAAATTAATTTAAGTTAACCCAATGGACCCAAAATATTATTAACCCAACAGACCCAAAATATTAACCTAATAGATCCAAAATATTATTTTATTATCCAAGTAGACTCAAAATATTATCATTTCAACATGTAATCGTGTGTCATCTTGGAAAATATCAGATCCCTGTCTAGGTGGGCAAAGATTTTTCTTCGTAATATCTCATTTCCACATTTCCACTTGGCACAGAAACTGCCCCCAAGGCTCAGGATAATAAGATGCAGTAGGAATGGGTAGACGTATCTGGAGGAAAATGACTGAATGAAATTGAGACATCAGAGTCTGGGGAACTCACTAGAACTACAGGGACAGTGTGGGGGAGGGAATTGGGAGATGTTGATCAAAGGATACAAAGTTTCAGGTATTCAGGAGGAATGGGTCTGAAGATCTCTTGTACAGCTTTGCCACTATGGTTGACAATACTGTACTCTATACTTGAAATTTACCAGGAGAGTAGATTTTTTTTAAAAATACGGAACGCTTCACGAATTTGCGTATCATTCTTGCGCAGGGGCCATGCTAGTTTTCTCTGTATCGTTCCAATTTTAGTATATGTGCTGCCGAGGCAAGCACGGGAGAGTAGATTTTTTTTTTTTTTTTTTTGAGCTGGAGTCTTGCTCTGTCACCCAGGCTGGAGTGCAGTGGCGCGATCTCGGCTCACTGCAAGCTCCGCCTCCAGGGTTCACACCATTCTCCTGCCTCAGCCTCCCGAGTAGCTGGGACTACAGGCGCCCGCTACCATGCCCGGGTAATTTTTGGTATTTTTAGTAGAGACGGGGTTTCACTGTGTTAGCCAGGATGGTCTCGATCTCCTGACCTCGTGATCCGCCTGCCTCGGCCTCCCAAAGTGCTGGGATTACAGGCGTGAGCCACCACGCCCGGCTGGGAGAGTAGATCTTAAGGGTCCTCACCACAAAAAAAAAAAAAAGAAAGAAAGAAAGAAAGAAAAAGAAACCATAGGCTGGGCGCGGTGGCTCACGCCTGTAATCCCAGCACTTTGGGAGGCCAAGATGGGCAGATCACTTGAGGTCAGGAGTTCAAGACCAGCATGGCCAACATGGTGAAACCCTGTCTCTACTAAAAATACAAACATTAGCCAGGCGTGGTGACACAAGCCTGTAATCCCAGCTACTAAGGAGGCTGAGGCACGAGAATCACTTGAACATGGGAGCGGAGGTTGCAGTGAGCCAAGATGGCACCACTGCACTCTAGCCTGGGGGACAGAGTAAGAATTCCTCTCAAAACAAAAAAAAATGAAACAATAACCCTGCGAGATGATGGATATGTTAACTAGCTTGACTATGATGATCATGTCACCATGTATACATACATCAAAACATCAAGTGTAATACACCTTAAATATATACAGTTTCCATTTGTCAATCATATCTCAATAAAGCTAAAACAAACCTCTAAGTTTCAACTTTATTTTCAGAAAGCTGTGCCATGCTTACCTCAGTGCCTAAGTATACTCTAATTCATGGAAATGGCCTTTAAAACTGCAGAGAGTGGCTGGGTGCAGTGGCTCACGCCTATAATCCCAGCACTTTGGGAGGCGGAGGTGGGCAGATCATGAGGTCAGGAGTTCGAGATCAGCCTGGCCAACACGGTGAAACCCTGACTCTACTAAAAATACAAAAAATAGCTGGGCATGGTGGCAAGCGCCTGTAAATCTGAGATACTCAGGAGGCTGAGACAGGAGAATCGTTTGAACTGGGGAGGCAGAGGTTGCAGTGAGCCGAGATCCTGCCATTGCACTCCAGCCTGGGAAACAGGGTGAGACTCCATCTCAAAAAAAAAAAAAATACTGCAGACAGTTAAGGCCCCCACTGGACACTCTCCGGTACCTCTGACGTCAGTGGATAGAGAAGCAGCTCCCCTTCTTCTTCCTCGAAACAAAGGCCTCCTTCCTTCTTAGGCATTTGAGACACATTCTCCACACAGGTGCAGCTGAGCACTGTAAAGTCCCACTGAGGGTTGAAGGTCCTCACTGCCAGTCACAGTTCGGTCCCACTGAGGGTTGAAGGTCCCCACTGCCAGTCACAGTTCGGTTCCACTGAGGGTTGAGGGTCTCCACTGCCAGTCACACTTCGGTCCCACTGAGGGTTGAGAGTCTCCACTGCCACTCACAGTTCGGTCCCACTGAGGGTTGAAGGTCCCCACTGCCAGTCACAGTTCGGTCTCACTGAGGGTTGAAGGTCCCCACTGCCAGTCACAGTTTGGTCCCACTGAGGGTTGAAGGTCCCCATGCCAGTCACAGTTTGGTCCCACTGAGGGTTGAAGGTCCCCATGCCAGTCACAGTTTGGTCCCACTGAGGGTTGAGAGTCTCCACTGCCAGTCACAGTTCGGTCCCACTGAGGGTTGAAGGTCCCCACTGCCAGTCACAGTTCGGTCCCACTGAGGGTTGAAGGTCTCCACTGCCAGTCACAGTTTAGTCCCACTGAGGGTTGAAGGTCCCCATGCCAGTCACAGTTCAGTCCCACTGAGGGCTGAGGGTCTCCACTGCCAGTCACAGTTTAGTCCCACTGAGGGTTGAGAGTCTCCACTGCCAGTCACAGTTCGGTCCCACTGAGGGTTGAAGGTCCCCACTGCCAGTCACACTTCGGTCCCACTGAGGGTTGAAGGTCCCCACTGCCAGTCACAGTTCGGTTCCACTGAGAGTTGAAGGTCCCCACTGCCAGTCACAGTTCGGTCCCACTGAGGGTTGAAGGTCCCCACCGCCAGTCACAGTTCAGTCCTACTGAGGGTTGAGAGTCTCCACTGCCAGTCACAGTTCAGTCCTACTGAGGGTTGAATGTCCCCACTGCCAGTCACAGTTCGGTCCCACTGAGGGTTGAAGGTCCCCACCGGCAGTCACAGTTTGGTCCCACTGAGGGTTGAGAGTCTCCACCGCAAGTCACACTTTACCCACTGAGGCTTGAGGGTCTCCACTGCCAGTCACAGTTTAGTCCCACTGAGGGTGGAGGGTCTCCACTGCCAGTCACAGTTTAGTCCCACTGAGATTTGAAGGTCCGCACTGCCAGTCACAGTTCAGTCCTACTGAGGGTTGAGAGTCTCCACTGCCAGTCACAGTTCAGTCCTACTGAGGGTTGAATGTCCCCACTGCCAGTCACTCTTCGGTCCCACTGAGGGTTGAAGGTCCCCACTGCCAGTCACAGTTTAGTCCCACTGAGGGTTGAAGGTCCCCACCGCCAGTCACAGTTTAGTCCCACTGAGGGTTGAGAGTCTCCACTGCCAGTCACAGTTCGGCCCCACTGAGGGTAGAAGGTCCCCACTGCCAGTCACAGTTCGCTCCCACTGAGGGTTGAAGGTCCCCATGCTAGTCACAGTTCGGTCCCACTGAGGGTTGAGAGTCTCCACTGCCAGTCACAGTTTAGTCCCACTGAGGGTTGAAGGTCTCCACTGCCAGTCACAGTTTGGTCCCACTGAGGGTTGAAGGTCCCCACCGCCAGTCACAGTTTAGTCCCACTGAGGGTTGAGGGTCTCCACTGCCAGTCACAGTTCGGTCCCACTGAGGGTTGAAGGTCCCCACTGCCAGTCACAGTTCGGTCCCACTGAGGGTTGAAGGTCCCCACCGCCAGTCACAGTTCAGTCCCACTGAGGGTTGAGAGTCTCCACTGCCAGTCACAGTTCGCTCCCACTGAGGGTTGAAGGTCCCCATGCCAGTCACAGTTCAGTCCCACTGAGGGTTGAAGGTCCCCACTGCCAGTCACAGTTCGGTCCCACTGAGGGTTGAAGGTCCCCACCGCCAGTCACAGTTCAGTCCCACTGAGGGTTGAGAGTCTCCACTGCCAGTCACAGTTCGCTCCCACTGAGGGTTGAAGGTCCCCATGCCAGTCACACTTCGGTCCCACTGAGGGTTGAAGGTCCCCACTGCCAGTCACAGTTTAGTCCCACTGAGGGTTGAGAGTCTCCACTGCCAGTCACAGTTCGCTCCCACTGAGGGTTGAAGGTCCCCACCACCAGTCACAGTTTAGTCCCACTGAGGGTTGAGAGTCTCCACTGCCAGTCACAGTTCGGTCCCACTGAGGGTTGAGAGTCTCCACTGCCAGTCACAGTTTAGTCCCACTGAGGGTTGAGGGTCTCCACTGCCAGTCACAGTTCGGTCCCACTGAGGGTTGAAGGTACCCACTGCCAGTCACAGTTCGCTCCCACTGAGGGTTGAAGATCCCCACTGCCAGTCACAGTTCGGTCCCACTGAGGGTTGAGAGTCACCACTGCCAGTCACAATTCGGTCCCACTGAGGGTTGAAGGTCCCCACCGCCAGTCACAGTTTAGTCCCACTGAGGGTTGAGGGTCTCCACTGCCAGTCACAGTTCGGTCCCACTGAGGGTTGAAGGTCCCCACCGCGAGTCACAGTTTAGTCCCACTGAGGGTTGAGGGTCTCCACTGCCAGTCACAGTTTAGTCCCACTGAGGGTTGAGGGTCTCCACTGCCACTCACAGTTCGGTCCCACTGAGGGTTGAGGGTCTCCACTGCCAGTCACAGTTTAGTCCCACTGAGGTTTGAAGGTCCCCACTGCCAGTCACAGTTTAGTCCCACTGAGGGTTGAAGGTCCCCAGTGCCAGTCACAGTTTAGTCCCACTGAGGATTGAGGGTCTCCACTGCCAGTCACAGTTTAGTCCCACTGAGGTTTGAAGGTCCCCACTGCCAGTCACAGTTCGGTCCCACTGAGGGTTGAGAGTCTCCACTGCCAGTCACAGTTCAGTGCCACTGAGGGTTGAAGGTCCCCACCGCCAGTCACAGTTCGGTCCCACTGAGGGTTGAAGGTCCCCACTGCCAGTCACAGTTCGGTCCGACTGAGGGTTGAAGGTCCCCACTGCCAGTCACAGTTCGGTCCGACTGAGGGTTGAAGGTCTCCACTGCCAGTCACAGTTCAGTCCCACTGAGGGTTGAAGGTCTCCACTGCCAGTCACAGTTCGGTCCCACTGAGGGTTGAGAGTCTCCACTGCCAGTCACAGTTCGGTCCCACTGAGGGTTGAGAGTCTCCACTGCCAGTCACCGTTCGGTCCCACTGAGGGTTGAGAGTCTCCACTGCCAGTCACAGTTCAGTCCCACTGAGGTTTGAAGGTCCCCATGCCAGTCACAGTTTAGTCCCACTGAGGGTTGAGGGTCTCCACCGCCAGTCACAGATCGGTCCCACTGAGGGTTGGAGGTCCCCATGCCAGTCACAGTTTCGTCCCACTGAGGGTTGAGAGTCCCCACTGCCAGTCACAGTTCGGTCCCACTGAGGGTTGAAGGTCCCCACCGCCAGTCAGTTTAGTCCCACTGAGGGTTAAGAGTCTCCACCGCCAGTCACAGTTTAGTCCCACTGAGGTTTGAAGGTCCCCACTGTCAGTCACAGTTCGGTCCCACTGAGGGTTGAGAGTCCCCACCGCCAGTGACAGTTCGGTCCCACTGAGGGTTGAAGGTCCCCACCGGCAGTCACAGTTTAGTCCCACTGAGGGTTGAGCGTCTCCACTGCCAGTCACAGTTCGGTCCCACTGAGGGTTGAAGGTCCCCACCGTCAGTCACAGTTTAGTCCCACTGAGGTTTGAAGGTCCCCACTGCCAGTCACAGTTCGGTCCCACTGAGGGTTGAGAGTCCCCACCGCCAGTCACAGTTCGGTCCCACTGAGGGTTGAGAGTCCCCACTGCCAGTCACAGTTCGGTCCCACTGAGGGTTGAAGGTCCCCACTGCCAATCACAGTTCGGTCCCACTGAGGGTTGAAGGTCCCCACCGCCAGTCACAGTTTAGTCCCACTGAGGGTTGAAGGTCCCCAGTGCCAGTCACAGTTCAGTCGCACTGAGGGTTGAAGGTCCCCACTGCCAGTCACAGTTCGGTCCCACTGAGGGTTGAAGGTCCCCACTGCCAGTCACAGTTCGGTTCCACTGAGAGTTGAAGGTCCCCACTGCCAGTCACAGTTTGGTCCCACTGAGGGTTGAGAGTCTCCACTGCCAGTCACAGTTTAGTCCCACTGAGGGTTGAAGGTCTCCACTGCTAGTCACAGTTCGGTCCCACTGAGGGTTGAAGGTCTCCACTGCTAGTCACAATTCGGTCCCACTGAGGGTTGAATGTCCCCACTGCCAGTCACAGTTCGGTCCCACTGAGGGTTGAAGGTCCCCACTGCCAGTCACAGTTTAGTCCCACTGAGGGTTGAGAGTCTCCACCGCCAGTCACAGTTCGCTCCCACTGAGGGTTGAAGGTCCCCACCGCCAGTCACACTTTAGTCCCACTGAGGGTTGAGAGTCTCCACTGCCAGTCACAGTTCGGTCCCACTGAGGGTTGAGAGTCTCCACTGCCAGTCACAGTTTAGTCCCACTGAGTGTTGAAGGTCCCCACCGCCAGTCACAGTTTAGTCCCACTGAGGGTTGAGGGTCTCCACTGCCAGTCACAGTTCGGTCCCACTGAGGGTTGAAGGTCCCCACTGCCAGTCAGTTTAGTCCCACTGAGGGTTGAGGGTCTCCACTGCCAGTCACAGTTCGGTCCCACTGAGGGTTGGAGGTCCCTACCGCCAGTCACAGTTTAGTCCCACTGAGGGTTAAGAGTCTCCACCGCCAGTCACAGTTTAGTCCCACTGAGGTTTGAAGGTCCCCACTGTCAGTCCCAGTTCGGTCCCACTGAGGGTTGAGAGTCCCCACCTCCAGTGACAGTTCGGTCCCACTGAGGGTTGAAGGTCCCCACCGCCAGTCACAGTTTAGTCCCACTGAGGGTTGAGGGTCTCCACTGCGAGTCACAGTTTAGTCCCACTGAGGTTTGAAGGTCCCCACTGCCAGTCACAGTTCGGTCCCACTGAGGGTTGAAGGTCCCCACCGTCAGTCACAGTTTAGTCCCACTGAGGGTTGAAGGTCCCCACTGCCAGTCACAGTTCGGTCCCACTGAGGGTTAAGAGTCCCCACCGCCTGTCACAGTTCGGTCCCACTGAGGGTTGAGAGTCCCCACTGCCAGTCACAGTTCGGTCCCACTGAGGGTTGAAGGTCCCCACTGCCAGTCACAGTTCGGTCCCACTGAGGGTTGAAGGTCCCCAACGCCAGTCACAGTTTAGTCCCACTGAGGGTTGAGAGTCTCCACTGCCAGTCACAGTTCGGTCCCACTGAGGGTTGAAGGTCTCCACTGCCAGTCACAGTTTGGGCTTATTAGGGTTTATGCTGTGCACGGTGAATGGAACCTACCAATCCACTCTTAGTGACCAGTTAGACAGATTCAAGGCAAATTTCCCTGCTGGGAAATCCCAAATCCCAAAATATGCAGAGACCAGTAGATGCCTCAATTCTTCCGTGTCTCCCTCTAAATCCTTGGGTCACTGTGACTCCTGTAGTGATGTGGCTTGTAATTCCTTGGGCCGTAGAATGGCTGTGATAGGCCCTGTGCTAAGCGGACTGGTGACAGTTGAGACAGGAAGCTATAGTAGTCAGGATTCTCCAGAAAAAAAAATAATCAACACTCATAATGATAGATATATAGATAAAGATTGATAGACAAATAATGATAGATGGATAATGATAGATATATAATGATATCACAAATAATGATAGATAGATGGATAATGACAGGTATATAATGATTGATACACAGATAGGGTATTTATATATTGGCTCACGCAACTATGTAGACTGACAGGTCCCATGATCTGCCATCTGCAAGCTGGAGACCCAGGGGAGTCCACGTGTAGTTCCAGTCTACGTGCAAAAGTCTGAGAACCAGGAGAGTCAGTGGTATACGTAACAGTCCAAAAGCTAGCAGGCTCATGCCGGGCATGATGGCTCACGCCTGTAATCCCAACACTTTGGGAGACCAAGGCAGGCAGATCACCTGAGGTCAGAGTTCAAGACCAGCCCGGCCAACATGGCGAAACCTCATCTTTACTAAAAATACAAAAATTAGCCGGGCATAGTGGCATTCGCTTGTAATCCCAGCTACTCAGAGGCTGAGGTACGAGAATTGCTTGAACCCAAGAGGTGAAGGTTGCAGTGAGCCGAGATCACGCCACAGCACTCCAGCCTGGGTGACAGAGTGAGACTCTATCTCAAAAAACAAACAAACAAAAAAAGCTGGCAGGCTCAACATCTAAAGAGTCAATGTTTTAGTGAGAGTTCAAGGGCCAGAAAAGACTGATGTCCAGGCAAAAGGAACTTCATCTTACATTACCAGTTCAATGTTTTGTTCTATTCAGTTCCCACCTGATTGAATGAGGCCGACTCACATTAGGGAGAGCAATCTGCTTTATAAATTACACTCATTCCATTGATAATCTCATTCAGCAACACCCCCACAGACACACACAGAATAATGTTTAACCAGATATCTCAGCACCCCATGGCTACGTTACCATTCCTGTTCCACAAAAGGAGGAAACAAAAGAACAAAACCACACCAAATGTTGTGGTAAGTTGACAAAATCTGTTCCAGCCCATTAGTAAATATTGGCCACTGAAGTTCCTGAAATTCAACCAATTAGGAAGTATCTCTCTCCCAATAGAAAGCCATGTCATTTGTAAACCATAACAATAGCTTTTGTTTTTTTGAGACACAGTCTCGCTCTGTGTTGCCCAGGCTGGAGTGCAGTGATCTTGGCTCACTGCAACCTCTGCCTCCTGGGTTCAAGTGGCTCTCCTGCCTCAGCCTTCCGAGTAGCTGGAATTACGGGCACCCGCCACCACACCCAGCTAATTTTTTATATTTTTAGTAGAGACTAGGTTTCACCACATTGACCAGGCTGGTCTTAAATTCCTGACCTCAAGTGATTCACCTGCCTTGGCCTCCCAAAGTGCTGGGATTACAGGCATGAGCTACTGCACCCAGCCAACAATAGTATTTTTAATTAGGTCATCCTGCCCTTACAATCTCTGCATTTTAAATACTCAACTAAGAGTACAGCCATTATTTGTCTTTCACCCAAAGTCCCATTCAAGTGAGAACAAAGGAATAAATAAATAAGGCATAAGTAACAAAACAACAAAAAAAGAAAATTAGAATGCGGTCAATTTCATGCAATCATCAACACCAAATTTCCAGAACGTAGTATTTCCAAATTTCCTGAACGTAAATATGTATGTGGAAATTAACAAAATGTGGCGAAACAAAAGGTCACTTAAATTTGCACAAATGAAACAGTCAACATGGAAGCTGATCTGCTTTCTGAAATATGGGACAAGCTCAGGACTTCAAAATACTTCGGCGTTGGAAGGGCTAAGTTATGATGTATTAAAATGAAAATAAAGGCGGGGTGCGGTGGCTCACGCCTGTAATCCCAGCACTTTGGGGGGCCGAAGTGGGTGGATCACGAGGTCAGGAGATCGAGACCATCCTGGCTAAGACGGTGAAACCCCGTTTCTAGTGAAAATACAAAAAAATTAGCCGGGCGTGGTGGCAGGTGCTTGTAGTCCCAGCTACTCGGGAGGCTGAGGCAGGAGAATGGCATGAACCCGGGAAGTGGAGCTTGCAGTAAGCTGAGATCACGCCACTGCACTCCAGCCTGGGCGACAGAGCAAGACTCCGTCTCAAAAAAAAAAAGAATAAATAAAATAAAATAAAATAGTAGAAGGTTTAATCAGGAATATTTCACTCTCCAGACTTGAAGAATTCGTGATAGCCAGGAGTCTACAATCAAAATAACATAAACAATAAGATAAAAATAAAATTAATTTGAAGCCATAAAAAAAGAATGAGTTCATATGTTTTGTGGAAACATGGATGGAGCTGGAGGCCATTATCCTTAGCAAACTATACAAGAACAGAACACCAAATACAGCATGTTCTCACTTATAAGTGGAAGCTAAATAATAGAACTCATGAACACAAAAAAGGGGAACAACAGACAATGGGGTCTCCTTTAGGGTGGAGGGTGGGAGGCGGGAAAGGAGCAGGAAAAGTAACTATTAGGTACCAAGCTTATTACCTAGGTGATGAAATAATCTGTACAACAAACCCCCATGACACAAGTTTACCTGTATAACAAACCTTCCCATGTTCCCTTGAACCTAAAATAAAAGTTAAAAAAATACTCAATGAGCGACAATGTACATTATTTGAGGATAATTACATTAAAAGCCCAGACTTCACCACTACACAAAATATCCATGTAATAAAATTTCACTTGCGCTCCTTAAATTTATACAAATAAACAAAAAAGTATAATAAAATAGTAGATTCTTTCTTTAGAGATGACAAATAGTGCCAGAGAAAATGCCTCCACATTCTGGCATTGAGATCATCTCCAGGATAAGGGTATACTGCATGCCTGGTCAAGTCCAAGTAAATATACTCAGACCACGAATCTCAGAGATGAAACATAGGTTCAGAACAGACAAAGCCACAGAGCTTTTGACTAATGGCCCAGTGAAGGCAATGTCTGCCTGTATGGTATCCACCACCTTATATTCTGTCCCAAGCCCGTCTATTTGGATGTAGCATCTGGTTCAAAGATGAATTTGAACACCGATTAGACACTGGCTTGACGAAAATTCACTTCTCATTCGTTTCTCATCTGAAACATAAATAGAAATATAGGTCTTAGGCAGGAGGATTTCTTGAGGCCAGAAGTTAGAGACTACCCTGGCCAACATAGAAAGACCCCATCTCTATTTAAAAAAATATACATATATATGTCTTCTCTTGGGCTCCACCCAAGAGCAACCTGGAACTAAGTTATTCGGCAACGAACTGTTCCACTTTGCTGTGAGGCAATAGATGTGGAAATTCCCTGACAAGGGGCTCTGTCCTCATACTTCCTGTGGAGCTTATTGTCGTAAGAATATCTGTCATCCTGCTAATGTGCATTGAAAGGAGAGCAACGGGGCTGAGGCCGTGTCAGCACGATGGACCCCAAACAGACCACCCTCCTGTGTCTTGGTGAGTTTCAGAGTAAAAGTGGGTTAGAGGGGAAGATAGAGAAATCCCAAAATAATCAGGGTGTCTCTTAACAGTGTGACTAGGAGATTTTAGTGGCTGCCAAGGAGATTCTGATCTCCTTAGTGGAAAGGCCGTCTTTGTCAATGTATCTATAACTTTGTCTCTACCCAAGCCCAAGCTAGCTTGTGGGGCTCAAGGTTTAATATTTGTATTAAACCTATAGTGTGTTATCTGGGATTCATGATGGTCCCAAGGTTCTTATCAAGGAGAGACTTAGAGGCTGGAATCTGAAAGGTAAAAATAAAGAATGAACCTCAAAACTGTGATTGTTGTGGAAGGAAAACATATGATAGAAACCCATATAGAAATATGGTTACTAGTATTTTTGTTGAAGATTTTTGCATTTATGTTCAACAAAGATATTATCCCGAAGTTTTCTGTTTTTGTTGTATCTCTGCCACATTTTGTTATCAGGATGATGTTGGCCTCATAGAATGAGTTGGGGAGGAATCGCTTCTCCTGGATTTTTTTCAATAGTTTCAGTTGGAAAAATACTAGCTCTTCTTGGCCGGGCGCGGTGGCTCACGCCTGTAATCCCAGCACTTTGGGAGGCCGAGGCGGGCGGATCACGAGGTCAGGAGATCAAAACCATCCTGGCCAACATGGTGAAACCCCGTCTCTACTAAAAATACAAAAAAAATTAGCCAGGCGTGGTGGTGAGCACCTGTAGTCCCAGCTACTCGGGAGGCTGAGGCAGGAGAATGGCATGAACCTGGGAGGCGGAGCTTGCAGTGAGCCGAGATCGTGCCACTGCACTCCAGCTTGGGCGACACAGCGAGACTCCGCCTCAAAAAAAAAAAAAAAATGCTAGCTCTTCTTCATATATCTGGTGGGATTGAGCTGTGAATCCATCTGGTACTGGTCTTTTTCTGGTCTGTCATTACAGAGAGTGATTTGTCATAAAGGTTGGAAATGGAAGCTTGATTTTTCATAAATCTCTCTCTTCCAGTGCTCTGTCTGGGCCAGAGGATTCAGGCACAGGAAGGTAAGTGTCCTGTAAATCTCTCCCAGCCCCTTTAGACCCTCTTGGGAGCTCTAGCATAAAGAAATTGAGGAATAGCCTGAAGCACCATTCTTATTTTAGTCCCCATTCTAGTTGTTTCTGCTGTGCTTCTCTTGCATAATTTCTATCTCACTTGGTTATCTCCAAACCCTTCAGACTCATTAATGCTCAGGCCTGGATTTATAGTTAGTCCTTGCCTGTGTTAGACTGTCCATGAAGGATCTGTAATTTACTGAACGCTCAAACTGCAAGAATGAGGAAGTCAGGAGTCATCTGCCCAATATCCTTCCTTATGCTGATTCTATTTTGTTTTAGCAACCCACTTCCTCCCGTCACTTCATTTAAAAGGATGCTGCCATAGTCTAAGCCTACTGAACACTCTAGCATTCTGTAGTACTACTGCAGTACTAAGCATGAGGCAGTCTTAGTGTACTACTGAATATTCTGCCACCCCAACTACTACTGCCTTAGCCTCCTAATGGGTGTGAGCCCCACGTCCATCCATGTCTTCTCTCTTCCAGCTCCTTCTAAAGCCTGAATTATTTGTGTGTTGAACAATATTCATTCTTCCTATCCATGAGCATGGAATGTTTTTCCATTTGTTTGTGTCATCTATGATTTCTTTGACCAGTGTTTTGTGGTTCTCCTTGCAGAGATCTTTCACCTCCCTGGTTAGCTGTATTCCCAGGTATTTTATTCTTTTTGCAGTAATTGTGAATGGATTCTATTCTTGATTTGGCTCTCAACTTAGATGTTTTTGGTGTATAGAAATGCTACTGATTTTTATTAATTGATTTTGTATCCTGGAACTTTGCTAAAGTTGTTTATCAGATTAAGAAGTGTTTGGGCAGAGACTGTGGTTTTCTAGGTATAGAATCACATCACCTGCAAACAGGGATAGTTTCACTTCCTTTCTTCCTATTTGGATGCCTTGTGTTTCTCTCTTGCCTGATTGCTCTAGCTAGGACCTCCAGTACTATGTTGAACAGAAGTAGTGAGAGACGGCATCCATGTCTTGTGCCAGTTTTCAAGGGGAATATTTCCAGCTTTTGCCCATTCAATATGATGTTGACTGTGAGTTTGTCATACATCATTCTTATTATTTTGAAATATGTTTCTTCAATGCCTGGTTTGTCAAGGTTTTTTAGCATAAAGGGATGTTGAATTTTATCAAAAGCTCTATTGAGAGGATTATGTGTGTGTGGGGGGGGTTGTTCTATTTATGTGATGAATCATATTTAAGATTTGTGTATATTGGCCGGGCACTGTGGCTCATGCCTGTAATCCCAGCACTTTGGGAGGCTGAGGCGGGTGGATCACGAGGTCAGGAGATCGACACCATCCTGGCTAACACGGTGAAACCTCGTCTATACTAAAAAATACAAAAAATTTAGCCAGGCGTGGTGGCAGGCGCCTGTAGTCCCAGCTGTTCGGGAGGCTGAGGCAGGAGAATGGCATGAATCCAGGAGGCGGAGCTTGCAGTGAGCCAAGTTCACGCCACTACACTCCAGCCTGGGCAACAGAGCGAGACTCCTATATCGAATCAACCTTGCATCCCAGAAATAAAGCCTACCTGATGGTGGTGGATTAGCTTTCTGATGTGCTGCTGGATAGTTTGCTAGTATTTTGTTGAGGATTTTTGCATTTATGTTCAACAAGGATATTGTCCTGAAGTTTTCTGGTTTTGTTGTGTCTCTGCCATGTTTTTGCATCAAGATGATGCTGGTCTCATAGAAGGGGCTTGGGAGGCATTCCTCCTCCTGAATGTTTTTGGAATGTTTCAGTAGGTATAGTGCCAGCTCTTCTTTATATATCGGATGGGATTCAGCTGTGAGTCTGTCTGGTACTGGGCTTTTTCTGGTCTGTAGGCCTTTTATTACTGATTCAATTTTGGAGCTCATTATTGGTCTGTTCATGTATTCAATTTATTCTTGGTTCGATCTCAGGAGGGTGTATGTGTCCAGGAATTTCTCCATTTATTCTGGATTTTCTAGTTTGTGTGCATAGAGGTGTTCATAATATTCTCTGATGATTGTATTTCTGTGGGGTGAGTGGTGATATACCCTTTGTTGTTTCTAATTGTGTTTATCCGGATCATCTCTCTTTTCTTCTTTATTAGTCTAACTAGTCATCTGTCTTACTAATTTTTTCAAAAATCCGACTCCTGGATTTGCTGATCTTCTGAATGCTTTTTTGTGTCTCAGTCTCCTTCAGCTCAGCTCTGATTTTGGTTATTTCTTGTTTCCTACGAGCTTTGGGGTTGATTTCCTCTTGGTTCTCTTAGTTCCTCTTGTTATGATGTTAGGTTGTTAATTTGAACTTTTTCTAGCTTTTTGACGTGGGAGTTTAGTGCTATAAACTTCCCCCTTAGCACTGCCTTAGCTGTGTCCCAGAGATTCTGCTATATTTACCCAAAAATTCCAGAACAGACTGCTTAATTTCCATGCATTGTACAGTTTTGAGTGGTTTTCTTAGTATTTATTCCTATTTTTATTCCACTGTGCTCTGATTTCGCTTTTCTGGATTTGCTAAGGATTGTTTTTTTTTTTTTTTTGAAATGGAGTCTTGCTCTGTCGCCCAGGCTGGAGTGCAGTGGCGCAATCTAGGCTCACTGCAAGCTCCGCCTCCCGGGTTCACGCCATTCTCCTGCCTCAGCCTCCCGAGTAGCTGGGACTACAGGTGCCCGCCACCACACCCGGCTAATTTTTTTTGTATTTTTAGTAAAGACGGGGTTTCACTGCATTAGCCAGGATGGTCTCGATCTCCTGACCTCATGATCCGCCAGCCTTGGCCTCCCAAAGTGCTGGGATTACAGGTGTGAGCCACTGCACCCAGCCTGCTAAGGATTGCTGTATGTCTGATTGTATGATTGACTTTAGAGTATGTGCCATGAGGCAATGAAAACAATGTAGATTCTGTTGTTTTCGGGGTGGAGAGTTCTGTAGATGTCTGTCAGGTCCATTTGATCCACTGCTGAGTTCAGGTCCTGAATATCTCTGTTTGCCTCAATGATCTAACACTGTCGGCGGGATGTTAAAGTCTCCCCCTATTATTGTGTGGTTGTCTAAGTCTCTTCGTTGGTCTCTCAGAACACGCTTTATGAATCCGGGTGCTTCTATGTTAGGTGCATATATATTTAGGATAGTTAGGTCTTCATGCTCTTTTTTTAATTTTTTTTTCTTTTTCTTTTTGATTCAGCAGTTGGGCTGTTACACACTCCTTAGCAGATTCCGACTTCCGTGGCCACTGTCCTGCTATGGTCTTCATGTTGAATTGAACCCTTTACCATGATTTAATGCCCTTCTTTGCCTTCTTTGATCTTTGTTGGTATAAAGTCTGTTTTGTCTGAAATTTTAATAGCAGCTCCTGCATTTTTTTTTTTTTTTGGCTTTCCATTTGCTTGGTAAATTTTTCTCCATTTCTTTACTTTGAGCCTATGGATGTCATTGCATATGAGATGGGTTTCTTATAGGCAGCATAATGTTGAATCTTGCTTTTTTTTTTTTTTTTTTTTTTGAGACGGAGTCTCGCTCTGTCACCCAGGCTGGAGTGCAGTGGCATGATCTTGACTCACTGCAACCTCTGCCTCCCAGGTTCAAATGATTCTCCTGCCTCAGCCTCCCAAATAGCTGGGATTACAGGTGTGTACCACCACGCCCAGCTATTTTTTTTTTTTTTTTTTTTTTTTTTTTTTAGAGATGGGATTTCATCACATTGGCCAGGCTAATGTCGAACTCCTGACCTCAAATGATCCACCCACCTCAGCCTCCCAAAGTGCCGGGGTTACAGGCGTGAGCCACTGCACCTGGCCTCTTGCTTCTTTATCCAACTTGCCACTCTCTGCATTTTAATTAGGACAATTAGTCCATTTACATTCAAAGTTAGCATTTACATGTGCGGATTTTTTCCTGTCATCATGTTGTTAGCTGGTTTGGTTATTATGCAGACTTGTTTGTGTGGTTGTTTTATAGTGTCACTGGTTTATGTATGTAAGTGTGTTTTCTATTGGCTGGTGATGGTCTTTTCTTTCCATATTTAGCGTTCCTCTTAGGACCTCTTGTAAGGCAGGCCTGATGGTAATAAATTCCCTCAGCATTTGCTTGTCTGAAAAGGATCTTATTTCTTCTTCACTTATGAAACTTAGTTTGGCTGGGAATGAGATTCTTGGTTGGAAATTCTTTTCATAAGAATATTAAATATAGGCCCCCAATCTCTTCTGGCTTGTAGAGTTTCTGCTGAAAGGTCTGCTGTTAGCTTGATGGCATTCCCTTTGTAGGTGACCTGCCCCTTCTTTTTTGCTGCCTTTTCACTTTTTTTTTTTTTTTTTTTGAGACTGAGTCTTGCTCTGTTGCCCAGGCTGCCAGGCTGGAGTGCAGTGGTGCGATCTCGGCTCACTGCAAGCTCCACCTCCCGGATTCATGCCATTCTCCTGCCTTAGCCTCCCCAGTAGCTGGGACTACAGGTGCCCACCACCACGCCCCGCTAATTTTTTTGTATTTTTTTTTAGTAGAGACGGGGTTTCACCATGTTAGCCAGGATGGTCTCAATCTCCTGACCTCATGATCCGCCCGCCTTGGTCTCCCAAAGTGCTGGGATTACAGGCGTGAGCCACCGCGCCCGGCCGACATTTCTTTCTTTCATTTCTACTTTGAAGAATCTGATGATTTTGTGTCTTGGGGTTGCTCTTCTTGTGTAGTATTTTGCAGGGGTTCTCTTTGTTTCCTGCATTTGATTCTTGGCCTCTCTAGTGACGTTGGGGAAGTTTTCATGAACAATACCCTGAAATATGTTTTCCATGTTGCTTGCTTTCTCCCCATCTCTTTCGGGGATGCCAATGGGCTATTTGGTCTCTTTACATAATCCCATATTTCTTAGAGGTTTTGTTAATTCTTTTTTATTCTTTTGTCTTCATTTTTGTCTGACTGAATTAGTTCAGAGAGCCAGTATTCATGCTCTGAGATTCTTTCCTCATTTTGCTTTATTCTGCCATTAATACTTGTGATCGCATTATGAAATCTCGTAGTGTGTTTTTTCAGCTCTATCAGATCCGTTTGGTTCTTTCAAAATGACCATCTCATAGATTAGCCCCTCTGTCATTTTATTGTAATCTTTAGATTCCTCCCATTGGGTTTCAACTTTCTCCTGAATCTTGATGACCTTAATTTCTATCCACATTCTGAATTCTATTTCTGTCGTTTCAGCCAGGTAAAGAGCCCTTGCTGGGAAGCTTGTGTGGTAATTTGGAGGAAGGAAGACACTGTTGCTTTTTGAGTTGATGGAGTTCTTGCTCAGTTCTTTCTCATCCATGTGGGCTAATGTTCCTTTGAGTGTGCTGCAATTTGAATTTTTTTCTTTTTTCTTTTAACTGTGATGTAATTTGAGCACAGTCAGTAGACTTCTTTTCTGGATGGTTTCAGAGGGCTGGGGCTTCGCACAGGGTCTTTATTTATAGCTAAATTCTTGTCCTTGGTTTCACAAGGAGGTATATTAGCGAGCATTTTTGGTGTTAAGTTTGGGCTGCAATCCGGTAAATGATGCTTACGCACAACGGCCAGTAGGTCATTCCTCATGATTGCCGCTGTGCTCCCTCTCACGCTCTGAAAGTGGGGGCTCCTCTCCCACCCAAGTGCTGGCTGCAGATCTGGGCTCGGCACTCCCAGGCTGCACATCACAGCTCTGGGGTGAGCTCAGACTTTATGTTCCCTCCGTGGCTTGGGGGCAGCAGGAGAAGGGACCTTAGCAGTGGTTGTGGCAGACGGCCTTTCACTTGTCCCTTGGAACTCCACCCCAGAGAGATGTGAAGCTACTGTCAGCCAGTGCGATGAGCCAAGAGTGGGGCGACTGCACTGTGGGTCCAAGCTAGGGGCCCTGCCTAGTGATGAGCAGGGGGGACAGGTGGGTCACAGGGGTGACAGACTGGCCTCTTCTCCTTAGGGCAGTTTGCTGGAGGTGTGGTTAAAGCACTCAGAGTCTTTGCTCCTTCCCCAGTCTGAGGGCAGCAAGGCCAGTGCCACCGCAGTGGCAGCGGCAGAGTGGCTTTCCGTTGCCTCTGGGAGCTCCGCCACAGAGAAACGCAGACTCACAGCTGCTGGGAACGCTCCGCCAGAGGGTGGGGCTGTTGCGCCGCGGAATCAAGCTGGGGCTTGGTGAAGAGCAGGAGGTCGAGGGCTCACAGGGAGAGGAGACTCAGCTCCTCTCCGTATGGTGACTGTGGTGTGCTAGAAGCATGAATGAAGGCCGGGCGCGGCGGCTCACGCCTGGAATCCCAGCACTTTGGGAGGCCGAGGCGGGCGGATCACGAGGTCAGGAGATCGAGACCATCCTGGCTAATCTGGTGAAACCCCGTCTCTACTAAAAACACAAAAAATTAGCCGGGCGTGGTGGCGGGCGGTTGTAGTCCCAGCTACTCGGGAGGAGGATGAGACTGAGGCAGGAGAATGGCGTGAACCCGGGAGGCGGAGCTTGCGGTGAGCCGAGATCGGGCCACTGCACTGCAGCGTGGGCGACAGAGCGAGACTCCGTCTCAAATAAATAAATAAATAAATAAATAAATAAATAAATAAAAGCATGAATGAAGCCCCCAGCCTCCTTGCTTCTTCCCCAGATCACGGGCAGCAGCGGCAGAACCCTTGCCCTGGCAGTGGCAGAGGGGCTGTCAGTTGCCTCTGGGAGCCACTCCCCAGGGAAACACGAGCCACCACCAGTGAGTGTGCTGAGGGCAGGGCAGCTGCTCTGCACTCCCGAGCTGGGGGCTCTGCCTGGTAAAGTGGGGGTGGGAGCTCACAGGGAAGAGAGACTGGACTCCTCTCTGTCTGATGGCTGTGGCATAATGACCGGGCCCCCACACATGAAAAAGAATTCTGGGAACTCAAAAAGCCAGTGTGTCCCCACCATGGACTCCTTGGATTGTGTTTCAAATTTCTCCTCAATTTCGATGAGCTTCCTGGCCATCCAGATTCTGAATTCTATATCCCTCGTTTCATTCATCTCAATGTAGCTAAGAACCAGATTTCTGGGGGACTATCGAATTGCCAGAGTTCTTGTGTTGATTCTTTTTTTTTTTTTTTCTTTTTTTTCTCTTTTGTGGCAGAGTCTTACTCTGTCGCCCAGGCTGGAGTGCAGTGGCGCAATCTCAGCTCACTGCTGCAAGCTTCACCTCTCGGGTTCAAGCGATTCTCCTGTCTCAGCCTCCTGAGTAGCTGGGATTACAGGTGTGTGCCACCACACCCAGCTAATTTTTGTATGTTTAGTAGAGCCCGGGTGTTGTCACGTTGTTCAGGCTGGTCTCAAACTCTTGACCTCCGGTGATCTGCCCACTTCAGCCTCCCAAAGTGCTGGGATTACAGGTGTGAGCCACCGCGCCCGGCCTTGGTGTTGATTCTTTCTCTTGTGTGAGGGCTGGTGTTCTTTAACTGTGATGTCAGTTGAGTACAGTCGTTTGGCTTCATTTCTGGGTGTTTTCAGATGCCAGGACTCTGCACAGAATCTTTATTTGTGGCTGGATTTTTCCCTTTGTTGTATACTGGCAAAATATTTCAGTGTTGTATTTTGAAGTGTGATCCAGTAGGTGGCACTTAAAAGGGTTGGCCAGCATACAGGATCTTAGCCACAAGGCTCTTTTGTAGTTTTGTTTTGTTTTCTGTTTCGTTTTTTGACACAGGGTCTTGCTCTGTCACCCAGGCTGGAGTACAGTGGCACAATCTCGGCTCACTGCAGCCTCTACCTATCAGGCTAAGTGATCCTCCTGCCTCAGCCTCCTGAGTAGCTGGGACTACAAGCACACACCACCATAAAGAGAAAATTTTTGTAATTTTTTTTTTTGTAGAGATGGGGTTTCACCATGTTTACCAGGCTGGTCTTAAACTCCTGGGCTCAAGCAATCTGCCTGCCTTGGCCCCCTAATTCTTGTATTTTGACAAAGTCGGCAGTAGTGCTCTGTGGTTGTGGGGAGGGGTGACTCCCTCGCCTGGTCCATTCTTGGGCTTTGGAGGAGCCTCCTACAGTCACTGGCTCTGCACCCACCGTTTCCTTTGTTAGGATTGTTCTGCCCACAGGGCTCCCTCAGGCAGGGCATGGTGGGCAGACAGGCTGTATCCTTCCCCGGCCAGCCCTATGGAGGGAGGACCACCCCACTCCTCTGCAGGCTGATGAAATCAGGTGTTTCACCCCTCTGAACGTTCTGAGAATGAGGGCTCCTCACGGCTTGGTCGCCACCTAACGTGGTGAGTCCTTCTCAGCAAGGGTGATTGGAGCCACATGCTCTGCCATCTCAGTGCTCCCAGGGGAACACAGAGCTGCGGGGCATGGTGGCTCACACCTGTAATCCCAGTACTTTAGGAGGCCGAGGTGGGCAGATCACGAAGTCAGGAGACTGAGACCATCCTGGATAACATGGTGAAACCCCGTCTCTACTAAAAATACAAAAAAAAATTAGCAGGGCGTGGCGGCAGGTGCCTGTAGTCCCAGCTACTTGGGAGGCTGAGGCAGGAGAATGGCGTGAACCCGGGAGGCAGAGCTTGCAGTGAGCCGAGATTGCGCCACTGCACTCCAGCCTGGGCGACAGAGTGAGACTTCATCTCAACAAAAAAAAAAAAGAAAAGAAAAGAAAAACACAGAGCTGCACACCCCACAGATTTCAGGCAGAAGGGGGTCTGCAGCGCTGGAAGACCCAGCAAGCCTGGCCCGTCTGGCTGCAAGTGGCAGGGGTGGGTAGAGTCACCCACTTCACCATCTGGGTGCTTTCCAGGGAAGCATGCAGCCACGGCCCCGGGCAGAGTTCAGGCAGAAGCTGGGCCACTGTGCTGGAAACTGGCCTTGAGCCTTGTGGAGTGACGGCAGGTGGAGCCATCTCACTGCTCCCACGCACCATGCCCGTGGCCTCTGCAGGGGCTGTGGTAACGGCACTCGACTGCTCTGGGGTCAAGGCCTGCTGAGGTCCCCCTGGCTTCAGTGTTGCCTCTGCAAAAACCCCAGTTGCAGCCAGGTGCGGTGGCTCACGCTTGTAATCCCAGCACTTTGGGAGGCCGAGGCAGGTGGATCACTTGAAGTCAGGAGTTCAAGACCAGCCTGGCCAACATGGTGAAACCCCGTTTCTACTAAAAATACAAAAATTATCCAGGCATGGTGGTGGGCACCTGTAATCCCAGCTACTCGGAAGGCTGAGGCAGGAGAATTGCTTGAACCCGGGAGGCAGAGGAGCTGAGATTGCACTACTGCACTGCAGCCTGGGCGACACAACAGACTCTGTCTCGAAAAATAATAACAATAAAAAATAAAGATGGCAACCATAGACACTGGAGACTACTAGATGGGGGGGAAGAAAGGGGGTTGAAAACCTGCCTATTGGGTACTAAGCTCAGTACCTGGGTGACAGGATCAATCGTACTCCAAACCTCAGCATCACAAATTATTTAAATTTTTCTCTTTTTTTAATTTGTTTTTTGTTGTTGTTGTTGAGATGAAGTCTCACTCTGTTGCCCAGGCTGGAGTGGAGTGGTGTGATCTCGGCTCACTGCAAGCTCTGCCTCCCGGGTTCACGCCATTCTCCTGCCCCAATCTCCCGAGTAGCTGGGACTACAGGCGCCCGCCACCACGTCCTGCTAATTTTTTGTATTTTCAGTAGACACGGGGTTTCACCGTGTTAGCCAGGATGGTCTCAATATCCTCACCTCGTGATACACCGGCCTCGGCCTCCCAAAGTGCTGGGAATACAGGCATGAGCTACTGCACCCGGCCTAAATTTTTTTTTAAATAAAGAATGGTAGGTTCTTCACACCCTAATGTATTTTTACTTCCCCCACAGAGAAGGAAAGGAATGGCTTCCCCATGGCGAGCCACCTCAGTCTGGGCTTTCTTTTCTTCCAGGGGACTCTCCCATGCCTTTCATATCTGCCAAATCGAGTCCTGTGATTCCCTTGGATGGATCTGTGAAAATCCAGTGCCAGGCCATTCGTGAAGCTTACCTGACCCAGCTGATGATCATAAAAAACTCCACGTACCGAGAGATAGGCAGAAAACTGAAGTTTTGGAATGAGACTGATCCTGAGTTCATCATTGACCACATGGACGCAAACAAGGCAGGGCGCTATCAGTGCCAATATAGGATAGGGCACTACAGGTTCCGGTACAGTGACACCCTGGAGCTGGTAGTGACAGGTAAGGAAACATCCAGGGTCCACAGCCCTGGTGTGATTTTTTTCTTATTTTTAATAGAGTATTTTTCAAGAAGTTTTAGATTTACAAACAAAAAAAAAATTGATGATTGCTTCAGAGAGTTCTCAGCCATCTGGCACCCCACTTCCCCCAGAGTTAACATCTTACATTAGTATGGCACATTTCTTACCATTAATGAACAAATATCGACACATTCCCAGCTACAGTCTACAGCTTATTTACATTTTCTTAGTTTTTACCTGATAGTCTTTCTCTGTTCCAGGATCCCATTCAAGATTTCACATTGCGGCCGGGAGCGGTGGCTCACGCCTGTAATCCCAACACTTAGGGAAGCCGAGGCGGGTGGATCACCCAAGGTCAGGAGTTCGAGACCAGCCTGGCCAACATGGTGAATTCCCCGTCTCTACTGAAAATGCAACAATCGCCGGGCGCAGTGGCTCACGCCTGTAATCCCAACACTTTGGGTGGCTGAGGTGGGTGGATCACCTGAACTCAGGAGTTCGAGACCAGCCTGGCCAACACAGTGAAACCCCGTCTCTACTAAAAATGGAAAAAATTGGCCAGGCCTGGTGGCACACGCCTGTAATCCCAGCTACTTGGGAGGCTGAGGCAGGAGAATCGCTTGAACCCAGGAGGCAGAGGTTGCAGTGAGCCAAGATCACGCCACTGCACTCCAGCCTGGGCGACAGGGCGAGACTCCATCTCACACACACACACAAAAAGATTTCACATTGCATTCAGGTGTCATGTATCTTTTTTTTTTTGAGACGGAGTCCCGCTGTGTTGCCCAGGCTGGAGTGCAGTGGCACAATCTCGGCTCACTGCAAGCTCCAACCTCCCGGGTTCACGCCATTCTCCTGCCTCAGCCTCCGGAGTAGCTGGGACTACAGGCGCCCGCCACCACGCCTGGCTAATTTTTTGTATTTTTAGTAGAGACAGGGTTTCAACGTGTTATCCAGGATGGTCTCAATCTTCTGACCTCGTGATCCGCCCGCCTGGCCTCCCAAAGTGCTGGGATTACTGGCGTGAGCCACTGCGCCCGGCCTCCGAAAATGCTGGGATTACAGGCATGAGCCACCGCACCCAGCCTCCCAAAGTGCTGGGATTCCAGGCGTGAGCCACCGCGCCCGGCAGGTGTCATGTATCTTTAGGTTTGTCTTGGCTGTCACAGCTTCTCAGATGTTGCTGGTTTTCCATGACCTTGTCAGTTTTGAGGGTAGTGGTCCATAATTTTCAAGGGTACTCCCACTACTGGAAATTGTCCGATGTTTTGCTCATGACTAGACTGTTATGGGTCATTGCAGGCAAGACCACAGAAGCAAAGTGCCATTTCATCTCCTCATAGCAAAGTTTTAAACTGTCTATGGGAACATGACTGTGGATGTTGAGCTGGCTGTTGTTGAAAGCCTGGCTGAAGTAGTAACTGTGGCCAGGCACCGTGGCTTGTGCCTGTAATCCCAGCACTTTGGGAGGCCGGGCGCCGTGGCTCACGCCTGTAATCCCAGCACTTTGAGAGGCCGAGATGGGTAGATCACTTAAGCCCAGGAGACCAGCCTGGGCAACATAGTAAGACCCCATCTGTACAAAAAATCAAAAAATTAGCTGGGCATGGTGGCACCCACCTGTAGTCTCAGCTACTTGAGAGGCTGAGATGGTAGGATCACCTGAGCCTGGGAGGTCGAGGCTGCAGTGAGCCGTGATTATGCCACTGCCCTCAGCCTGGGCGACAGAGTGAGACCCTCTCTAAAATAAATAAATTCTAAAAAAGAAAAAAGAGGCTGGGCACTGTGGTTCACGCCTGTAATCCCAGCACTTTGGGAGGCTGAGGCAGGCGGATCACCTGAGGTCAGGGATTCAAGACCAGCCTGACCAACATGGGGAAACCTCATCTTTACTAAAAATACAAAAATTAGCTGGGCGTGGTGGCAGGTGCCTGTAATCCCAGCTACTCGGGAGGCTGAGGCAGGAGACTCACTTGAACCTCGGAGGTGGAGGTTGCAGTGAGCTGAGATCGTGCCACTGCACCGCAGCCTCAGTGACAGAGCGAGACTCCATCTCAAAAAACAATAATAGGCTGGGCACAGTGGCTCATGCCTGTAATCCCAGCACTTTGGGAGGCCAAGGTGGGCAGATCACCTGAGGTCAGGAGTTCGAGACCAGCCTGACCAACATGGAGAGACCCCGTCTCTACTAAAAATACAAAAATTAGCTGGGCGTGGTGGTACGCACCTGTAATCCCAGTTTCTCGGGAGGCTGAGGCAGGAGAATCGCTTGAACCTGGGAGGCGGAGGTTGCAGTGAGCTGAGATCACGCCACTGTACTCCAGCTTGGGCAATAAGAGCGAAACTCCATCTCAAAAAAATATATGATAATAACAATAATAATAAGAAGAAAAGAATAAAGGAGAAAAGGTCTTTCTAATAGCTCACTCTTTTCTCTCTTAGGCTTGTATGGCAAACCCTTCCTCTCTGCGGATCGGGGTCTGGTATTGATGCCGGGAGAGAATATTTCCCTCACGTGCAGCTCAGCACACATCCCATTCGATAGATTTTCACTGGCCAAGGAGGGAGAACTTTCTCTGCCACAGCACCAAAGTGGGGAACACCCGGCCAACTTCTCTTTGGGTCCTGTGGACCTCAATGTCTCAGGGATCTACAGGTGCTACGGTTGGTACAACAGGAGCCCCCACCTGTGGTCCTTCCCCAGTAATGCCCTGGAGCTTGTGGTCACAGGTAGGTACCGCCCAGTCCAGCCCTGTGTCTGGGTTGGCTGTCCAGGGCCTTGCCACCGGGCAGGAATATGAAGACGTGCACTGACAGTGAAGTGAAGAGAGGCAAAGGCTCTCACTCCAGGACAGTGGAGAGAGAAAGGCTTCCCCACCACACTTTCCGCTTTCACTTCCTCGCTAGAGTTCTCCAGACAGGGTTCATTGAAAACTTACGGTCTATGGAGAACAGAAGGGCTAACTCAGTTTGTTTCATTTTATTTATTTTATTTTATTTTCCGGGATGGAGTCTTGCTCTTTCGCCAAGGCTGGAGTGCAGTGGCACGATCTCGACTCACTGCAACCTTCGCCTCCCAGGTTCAAGCAATTCTCCTGCCTCAGCCTGCTGAGTAGCTGGGACCACACAGTCAGGATTTCACCATGTTGGCCGGGCTGGTCTCGAACTCCCGACCTCAGGTGATCCACCTGCCTCGGCCTCCCAAAGTGCTGGGATTACAGGCGTGAGCCACCGCGCCCGGCCAAGCTGCAGACATTCTTACTAGGATTCCACCTTGTTCTGGTGTTGTAGAGATATGATTAGGTATTTAGTGAATTCACCAAGTGAGGAGAGAATGAAAAGAAAACACAACCTGCCTGGCCGGGCGTGGTGGCGTGAGCCTGTCGTCCCAGCTACTCAGGAGGCTGAGGCAGGAGAATCACTTGAACCCAGGAGGCGGCTGTTGCAGTGAGCCAAGATCACGCCATTGCACTCCAGCCTGGGTGACAGAACGAGACTCCACCTCAAGAAAAAAAAAAAAAAACACGGCTGGCCACGATGGCTCACGCCTGTAATCTGAGCACATTGGGAGGCTGAGGCAGGTGGATCACCTGAGGTCAGGAGTTCGAGACCAGCCTGGCCAACATGGTGAAACCCCATCTCCACTAAAAATACAAAAATTAACCAGGCATGGTGGTGGTGGGCGCCTGTAATCCCAGCTACTTGGGAGGCTGAGGCAGGAGAATCACTTGACCAGGGAGGCGGAGGTTGCAGTGAGCCGAGATCGCGCCACTGCACTCCAGCCTGGGCAACAGAGTGAGACTCCATGTCAAAAAAAAAAAAAACACAACCTGCCCATAATCACCTCCTTCCCAGTTTATAGCACTTCCCTGGGAAGCACAGTTCCTTGCCCGTGAACACAGTCTTGCTGACTGATCAGTGTGGTGCTGGCGAAGCATGAGCTCATTGAGGGGATGCTTGAGGGAGTCCCATTTTGGCAAGCGCATAGGGAAATGAGCTCCCGTTTCAGGGCTCTGGGGTTGGGATGGAATGGAACACAACCACCAACCATGCATCTCCTTGAATTGTGTCTCCAGACTCCATCCACCAAGATTACACGATACAGAACTTGATCCGCATGGCCATGGCAGGACTGGTCCTCGTGGCTCTCTTGGCCATACTGGTTGAAAATTGGCACAGCCATACGGCGCTGAACAAGGAAGCCTCGGCAGATGTGGCTGAACCGAGATGGAGCCAACAGATGTGTCAGCCAGGATTGACCTTTGCATGAACACCAAGTGTCTGCAAGTAAACACCTGGAGGTGAAAGCAGAGAGGAGTCAGGACTGTGGAGTCCGACAAAGCTACTTGAAGGACACAAGAGAGAAAAGCTCACTAAGAAGCTTGAATCTACTTTTTTTTTTTTTTGAGACAGAGTCTGGCTCTGTCACCCAGGCTGGAGTGCAGTGGAGCAATCTCGGCTCATTGAACCTCCCAGGTTCAAGTGATTCTTGTGCCTCAGCCTCCCAAGTAGCTGGAATTACAGGCACATACCACCGCACCTGGCTAATTTTTGTATTTTTAGTAGAGATGGGGTTTCACTGTGTTGGCCAGGCTGGTCTCGAACTCCTGACCTCAAGTGATCCACCCAGCTTGGCCTCCCAAAGTGCTGAGATTATAGGCGTGAGCCACCACGCCTGGCCAGATGCATGTTTAAACCAATCAAACGGTGTTTTCTTATGCAGGACTGATCGATTTGCACCCACTTTTCTGAACATAAGTTATGGTTTTCCATCTTATCTGTCTTCTGATTTTCTATATCCTGTTTAATTTCTTCCTTCATTGTTCTTCTCTTTTTTTATTTTATTTATTTTTATTTTTATTTTTATTTGAGACAGAGTCTCACTCTGTTGCCCAGGCTGGAGTGCAGTGGCACGATCTCGGCTCACTGCAACCTCTGCCTCCTGGGTTCAAGTGATTCTCCCGCCTCGGCCTCCCAAGTAGCTGGGATTACAGGCTCCCACCATCATGCCCAGCTACTTTTACAGTATTTTTAGTAGAGACGGGGTTTCATCACATTGGCCAAGCTGGTCTCAAACTTCTGACCTCGTGATCTGCCCGCCTCGGCCTCCCAAAGTGCTGGGATTACAGACGTGAGCCACTGCACCCAGCCTTCCTTTTATATTTTTAAATGTGTCTTCCCCAAATATAAATGGTTGGTAAGCATGCCAAATATATTCAGTAACCCCCCTCCTTTATTTTTTTTTGTTGAAGTGAGGCTCTCCCTATGTTGCCTAAGCTGGTCTTGAACCCCTGGTCTCAAGCAATCCTCCTACCTCAGCCTCCTGCTGTGTTCATCTACAAATTGATAAGAGTGAAAGTCATAATCCTACAGGAGGATTACCCTATTTATTTCACAAACCCTATTTCTACTGGATTTTCATACAAGGAATACAGGCATGTGTTTCACCTCATTATTTTTTCACTTAGTTTTGATGATATTCACATATATTATCAAGTGTGCAAACATTAAATTCTTGTGTACAAAACTCAAATGGTCTTCCAAATAATTCCCCATTCTTTTTTCTTATAAACTTTCACAGCTTTACCCTTGACAGACTTTACTCAAGGAAATCTAAGTTGGTCATATGTGGCTCTTTCACTGATTGCTATTTACTTCATTGTCCAGTAGCTTATGTATGAAAATATAATTATAAAATGTAAGGGTCCTACTTCCAGTGAAACTGAAGGGACTTAGGCCCACTTTTATCCTTTACTGAGAGCTTATCTCTACTTGATAAAATTTCTACTGTATTCTTGGCTTAACTCAAGTCCTGTGATAAAAAAAAATGCAAAGTATTTCTAACTTTCTTTATTGACTGCTTTTCACACTTTATACAAGTTCTGGCCCATATCTTCAGTTTGTTCTGATTTTTTTCACCAGGTGTGGTGGCAGGTGCCTGTAGTCCCAGCTACTCCGGGGGCTGAGGCAGGAGAATGGCGTGAACCTGGGAGGCGGGGCTTGCAATGAGCTGAGATCACGCCACTACACTCCAGCCTGGGCCACAGAGCGAGACTCCGTCTCAAAAGTAAACAAACAAATAAACAATAAATAAATAAATAAATAAAGGGAAAGTGCCACAATTTTGGATGAAGGGGGTTGAGGGACTTTACGTCAGGTCCAGGACTTGGATTACAGAGACACAATGGGGCTGGATTCCCAGAGATGGATAAGATTAAACTCATATAAGTCATTTTGCTGATGGAAGGACCTTGTTTGGAAAAAGCGTTTTCAGAATAATAAAGTTCCTGAGCTCTTCAGAAAAGTATTTTATTGTCCTGTAACCACAGTAACAAGTAGCCACCAAAACTGATTTTTAACCCATCATCAATGACAACTCATCTCTGTGAAGATGCTCTTTTTTTTGAGACGGGGTCTTGCTCTGTCACCCAGGCTGGGGAGCAGTGACGTGATCTCGGCTCCCTGCAACTTCTCTTTCCCGGGTTCAGCAATTCTCCTGCCTCAGCCTCCCCAGTAGCTGGGATTATAGGCACCTGCCACCACACGCAGATAATTTTTGTATTTTTAGTACAGACGGGTTTTGCCATGTTGGCCAAGCTGGTCACGAACTTCTGACCTCAGGGTGATCTGCCTGCCTCAGCCTCTCAAAGTGCTGGGATTACAGGAGTGAGCCACAAAGCCCGGCCACTCCATACGTTTTATATTGTTATGTTACCATCAATCAGGCAGCTCCTTGCTTCTAAAAGTCATCCAATCAGACTCATTTCAGTAAACACCCAAGCATGAGTGACAACCAATCAAAGTAATATCTTCCCAATGACCACACTTTTCCAGATGACGTCAAGCCACAGAAGGCCCTGAAAATCCAACAATCTCTGAAGTATACATTTCCCAGGCTGAGCGCAGTGGCTCACACCTGAAATCCCAGCACTTTGGGAGGCTAAGGCAGGCAGATCACGAGGCCAGGAGTTCGAGACCAGCCTGGCCAACATGGCAAAACCCCATCTCTACTAAAAATACAAAAATTAGCCAGGTGTGGTGGCACGCACCTGCATTACCAGCTACTGAGGAGGCTGAGGCAGGAGAATGGCTTGAACCCAGGAGGCGGAGGTTGCAGTGAGCCAAGATCGTACCACCGCACTCCAGCCTTGGTGACAGAGCAAGACTCCATCTCAACAACAACAACAAAAATGGTTGAAATAAAACTTCTATGCGTTGAACGATTCCTCTTTTAGGCATAGAGTTTCAGTTTTACAAGATGAAAATATTCTGGAGATCTGTTTCACAACACTGTGAATACATTTAACACTGCTATACTGTACACTTAAAATGGCTAAGATGGTAAATTGTATGTTATGTTTTTACTACAATTTTTTTTTTTTTTTTTTGAGACAGAGTCTCACTCTTGTTGCCCATGCTGGGGTGCAATGGCGCGGTCTCGGCTCACTGCAACCTCCGCCTCCTGGGCTCAAGCCATTCTCCTGCCTCAGCCTCCAGAGCAGCTGGGATTACAGGCATGCGCCACCACGCCTGGCTAATTTTATATTTTTAGAAGAGACGGGGTTTCTCCATGTTGGTCAGGCTGGTCTCGAACTCTGGACCTCAGGTGATCCACCCGCCTTGGCCTCCCAAAGTGCTGGGATCACAGGCGTGAGCCACCACGCCTGGCCTACAATTTTTTTTAACTTTTTTTTTCTGAGATGGAGTCTCGCTCTTGTCACCCAAGTTGGAGCGCAGTAGTGTGATCTCGGCTCACTGCAACCTCTGCCTCCCTGGTTCAAGGGATTCTCCTGCCTCAACCTCCCAAGTGTGGGAGATCAGTCAGAGTAGCAGAAGAAATTATAGGAATAGGAAGCAGCAAACCTTCTTGGAAGGCCAGGGAGGTTGGCATAGCTTCAGATAGTTTGGCTGAAAGCAGCCAGATTCTCTTTTCAGGAGCCAAACAGCTTAGGGCGCAGATACAAAGGAATGCGGAGTATTTTATCTAAATAGCTTGCTTAGTCATATGGTCCTAAAATCAACCTTTGATCATTCTCGGGCAAGATGGCCCTCTCCAGGGAGGTGGGGGCGGGGGGGCGGTGACCAGGTTAATTACCCACAGGTGTGTTGACTCAAAGCCTTTGTTAATTAAATCTGTGCTAAATAAATGCAAGCGTTGCCAGCTTAGAGGGGCTGCACTCTCTTTGGCTCCTAGTGCCGGCAGCCCCCTGGCCTGCTCTTTCACTGAATATTGGTGTCTGAGGATGTGTCTCATCTGTCGTACAGCTGGGATCTGCAGAACAGATCCCCCCCGCACCCAAGAAGCTGGGATTACAGGCACCCGCCACCACGCCCAGCTAATTTTTGTATTTTTAGTAGAGACAGGGTTTCACCATGTTGGTCAGCCTGGTCTCGAACTCCTGGCCTCAGGTGATCTGCCCGCTTCAGCCTCCCAAAAGTGCTTGGATTACAGGCATGAGCCACTGCGCCTGGCCTTAGAAAACTTTTTTTTTCTTTTTTTTTTTGAGACACAGTTTCACTCTGTCGCTACGCTGGTGTGATCTGGGCTCACTGCAATCTCCGCCTCCCAGGTTCAAGTGATTCCCCTGCCTCAGCCTCCCGAGTAGCTGGAACTACAGGTGCGCACTGCCACGCCCAGCTAATTTCTTGTATTTTCGTAGAGACGGGGTTTCACCATGTTGGCTAGGCTGGTCTGTTTCATGGGCGTCCATGTGAAGAGACCACCAAGCAGGCTCTGTGTGAGCAACAAGGCTGTTTATTTCACCTGGGTGCAGGCGGGCTGAGTCCGAAAAGAGAGTCAGCGAAGGGAGATGGAGTGGGGCCATTTTATAATATTTGGGTAGGTAAAGGAAAATTACAATCAAAGTGGGGTTCTTTGGGGGGCAGGAGTGGGGGTCACAAGGTGCTCAGTAGGGGAGCTTTTGAGCCAGGATGAGCCAGGAGAAGGAATTTCACAAGACAATGTCATAAGTTAAGGCAGGAACCGGCCATCTGGATGTGTACGTGCAGGTCACAGGGGATATGATGGCTTAGCTTGGGCTCAGAGGCCTGACATTCCTGTCTTCTTATATTAATAAGAAAAATAAAATGAAATAGGGGTAAAGTGTTGGGACGGCGGAAATTTTGGGGGGTGGTATGGAGAGATAATGGGCGATGTTTCTCAGGGCTGCTTTGAGCGGGATTAGGGGCGGCGTGGGAACCTAAAGTGGGAGCGATTAAGCTGAAGGAAGATTTTGTGGTAAGGGGTGATATTGTGGGGCTGTTAGAAGAAACATTTGTCATTTAGAATTATTGGTGATGGCCTGGATGCAGTTTTGTACGAATTGAAAAACTAAATGGAATAAGAGAAGGTGAAAAACAGGTATTAAAGGTCTAAGAATTGGGAGGACCTAGGACATCTAATTAGAGTGCCTAAGGAGGTTCAGCATAGTCCTGCCAGCAAAGATTATTTATTTAAGAGTTAAGAGTGGCGGTTTGGGGATAGTACCAGGAGATATCAGCTGTGCTGGCTTAGAGAAACAGTGTAAACAAGAGCAGGGCATGTGTGAGTAGTTGAGAACAGTGAATAGGAGTATGACTAGACAGAAGATAGTAAGGATGACAAGTTTTTTGGGGCACATTCCAAGTTGGTCTGGTGTCTGGAATGAGACTGGGGCTTAATAAAAAGGAGTGTCGATACAGGAGCTCAAATGTGCTGTACCTTGTAGCATTCCGAGGACAGGCCTGAATTCTGAGAAAAGAAAGTGGTAAAAGTATTGTCCAGTCCTTTTTAAGTTGGTAGCTGAGCTTGGTGAGGTGTGTTTTTACTAGACCATTAGTCTGTTCTACCTTTCCTGAAGACTGAGGACTGTAAAGGATATAAAGGTTTCACTGAACCAAGAGCCTGAAAAAATGCTTGGCTGATTTGACTAATAAAGGCTGGTCCGTTATCAGACTGCATAGAGGTGGGAAGGCCAAACCGAGGAATTATGTCTGACAGAAGGGAAGAAATGACCTCGGTGGCCTTCTCAGACCCTGTGGGAAAGGCCTGTACCCATCCAGTGAAAGTGTCTACCCAGACCAAGAGGTATTTTAGTTTCCTAACTCGGGGCATGTGAGTAAAGTCAATTTGCCAGTCCTGGGCGGGGGCAAATCCCCAAGCCTGATGTGTAGGGAGGGGAGGGGGCCTGAGCAATCCCTGAGAGGTAGTAGAATAGCAGATGGAACACTGAGAAGTGGTTTCCTTGAGGATAGATGTCCACGAAGGAAAGGAAATGAGAGGTTCTAAGAGATGGGCTAGCAGCTTGTAACCTACATGGAAGAGGCTATGAAATGTCGACAGAATAGAATGGGCCTGTGAGGCTGGAAGGAGATATTTTCCTTGGTCTGAGAACTATTTGCCTTGTGTGGGAAGAGATTGATGGGTGGACGTTTCAGCGGGGGAGTAGGTGGGAGTGACTGATGAGAAGGAGAAAAACTGGCTGTGAGGGACAGAAGTTGGAATGCTAGCTGCTTGTCTAGCCACCTTATCAGCATAGGCATTGTCTAGAGCAATGGGATCTGACGCCTTTTGATGGCCCTTGCAGTGAATGACCCCAGCTTCCTTTGGAAGTAAAGCGGCCTTGAGCAGAGTTTTTATTAAGGAGGCATTAATGATGGAGGACACCTGCGTAGTGAGGAAACCTCTTTCAGCCCATATAACAGCATGGTGGGGCAGAATATGAAAGGCATATTTAGAGTCAGTATAAATATTGACGCGTAGTCCTTTTGCAACAGTGAGGACTTGGGTTAAGGCAACTAATTCGTCTTGCTGAGAGGTAGTAGAGGGGGCAGAGCGGTAGCCTCAATGATAGATGTGGAAGATACTATAGCATAGCCTGCCTTTGCTGGTGAGTGGCGATTAGGCCTGGTGGAACTGCCATCAATAAACTAAATGTGATTAGGGTGAGGAACAGGAAAGAAGGAAATGTGGGGAAATGGGGTGAATGTCAGGTGGATCAGAGAGATACAGTCATGGGGGTCAGGTGTGGTATCTGGAATAATGTGGGAGGCCGGATTGAAGTCTGGGCCAGTAACAATGGTAATTGTGGGAGACTCAACGAAGAGTGAGTATAGCTGAAGGAGCCGGGAAACAGAAAGTATATGTGTCAGGTGTGAGGAAGAAAATAGATTTTTGGAAGTTATGAGAACTGTAGAGAGTGAGTTGAGCATAGTTTGTGATTTTGAGGGCCTCTAAAAGTATTAAAGCAGCGGCAGCCGCTGCTCACAGACATGAGGGCTAGGCTAAAACAGTAAGGTCAAGTTGTTCGGACAGAAAGGCTACAGGGTGCGGTCCTGGCTCTTGTGTAAGAGTTCCGACCGCGCTAACCATGCCTAGGAAGGAAAGGAGTTGTTTTGTAGAAGGTGCTGGGGTTTGAGAGATCAGTCAGACACGATCGGCGTGGAGAGCACGTGTGTTTTTATGAGAATTATGCCGAGATAGGTAACAGAGGAGGAGGAAATTTGGGCTTGACTGAAGTAATGGGGGCTGTCTGTGAAGCTTTGCGGCAGTACAGCCTAGGTAATTTGCTGAGCTTGATGGGTGTCAGGGTCAGTCCAAGTGAAAGCGAAGAGAGGCTGGGATTAAGGGTACAAAGCAATAGTAAAGAAAGCATGTTTGAGATCCAGAACAGAATAATGGGTGGTTGAGGGAGGTATTGAGGATAGGAGAGTATATGGGTTTGGCACCACGGGGTGGATAGGCAAAACAATTTGGTTGATAAGGTGCAGATCCTGAACTAATGTGTAAGCCTTGTCTGGTTTTAGGACAGGTAAAATGGGGGAATTGCAAGGAGAGTTTATAGGCTTTAAAAGGCCATGCTGTAGCGGGCTTTAATCCTTTTAAAGCGTGCTGTGGGATGGGATATTGGCATTGAGCGGGGTAAGGGTGATTAGGTTTTAATGAGATGGTAAGGGGTGCATGATCGGTCACCAAGGAGGGAGTAGAGGTATCTTATACTTGTGGGTTAAGGTGGGGGGATACAAGAGGAGGACGCAAAGGAGGCTTTGGATTGGGAAGAAGGGCGGCAATGAGATACAGCTGTGGTCCAGGAATAGTCAGGGAAGCAGATAATTTAGTTAAAGTGTCTCAGCCTAATAAGGGAACTGGGCAGGTGGGGATAACTAAAAAGGAGTGCTTGAAAGAGTATTGTCTAAGTTGGCACCAGAGTTGGGGAGTTTTAAGAGGTTTAGAAGCCTAGCTGTCAATACCTACAACAGTTATGGAGGCAAGGGAAATGGGCCCTTGAAAAGAAGGTAATGTGGAGTGGGTAGCCTCCATATTGATTAAGAAGGGGACAGGCTTACCTTCCACTGTGAGAGTTACCTAGACTGTCTGTGATGGTCCTGTAGGCTTCCGAGGTGATCGGGCAGTGTCAGTCTTCAGCTGCTAAGCCGAGAAGATCTGGGAAGGAGTCAGAGAGCCTTGGGCCAGAGTTCTAGCTGCTCTGGGAGTGGCTGCCAGGTGAGTTGAACAGTCCGATTTTCAGTGGGGTCCCGCACAGATGGGACGCGGCTTAGGAGGAATCCCAGGCTGTGGACATTCCTTGGCCCAGTGGCCAGATTTCCAGTACTTGTAGCAAGCTCCTGGGGGAAGAGGTTCTGGAGGAAACCCTGGCAGCTGCGGTTCAGGCGTTTGGAGTTCTCGTGTGCTGGAGATGTGGCTGGGGTTTGTCTCATCTGGAGACTGGAGTGGAGGCAAGGAATTGCAACTCAGAAATATGTTGCTACTTGGCTGCCTCTACTCTATTATTGTACACCTTGAAGGCAAGGTTAATTGAGTCTTGTTGTGGGGTTTGAGGGACCGAATTTAATTTTTGGAGCTTTATTTAATGTCGGGAGCAGATTTGGTAATAAAATGTATTTTGAGAATAAGATGGCCTTTTGACTTAGGGTCTAGGGCTGTAAAGCATCTCAGGGTTGCTGCCAAACAAGCCATGAACTGGGCTGTGTTTTTAAATTTGATGAAAAAGAGCCTAAACACTATCTGATTTGGGAGAGGTCAGATAAAGAAAAAGGAGCATTAACCTTGACTATGCCTTTAGCTCCAGCCACCTTTTTAAGAGGAAATTGCTGGGCAGTTGGGGGAGGGCTAGTCACGGAACGGAACTGTAAGCTGGACCGGGTATGAGGAGGGGAGGTGATAAAAAGATTACAGGGTGGAGGAGCGGAGGCTGAGGAAGAATTGGGACCCAGCTTGGCCTGGCAAGGAGGGGAGATGTCAGATGGGTCTGTAGAAAAGGAAGATTAGAAAGACTCAGCGATGCTTGGGGTTGGGACTGACGGGACAGGCGGGAGGGAAAGAAGGAAGATTTGGGATGAGTTGCACTGGGCACAGAGACTAGGGAGGGACCGATGTGTAAAAGAATGCCTGGATGTCAGGTACCTCAGACCGTTTGCCCATTTTACAACAAGAATTATTTATATCTTGTAGGATGGAAAAATTGAAAGTGCCGTTTTCTGGCTATTTGGAACCACTGTCGAGTTTGTATTGGGGTCAAGCAGCATTGCAGAAGAAAATAAGGCATTTAGGTTTTAGGTCAGGTGTGAGTTGAAGAGGTTTTAGGTTTTTAAGAACACAGGCCAAGGGAGAAGGAGGAGGAATGGAGGGTGGAAGGTTGCCCATAGTGAAGGAGGCAAGCACAGAGAAAAGAGAGAGTAGAGACACGGAGGGAAGGGGTTCAGGGGTTCTTACCCTCCAGAAAAGCGGGAAAGGGGTCAGGGCACAGAAGTAAGGGATTGGGGTGCAGAGATAAGAGGTCGGGGCACAGAAATAAGGGATCAGGGGGTTCTTGCCCCCTAGAAAAGCAGTACTTGCCACTAAGGATGAAGGAGAAGGGGTTGGGGGGTTCTTGCCCCCCAGAAAAGCAGAGAAGGGGTAGAGACACAGAGAAGGAGTTGGGGGTTCTTGCCCCCCCAGAAAAGCAGTACTTGCCACTAAGGGTGAAGGACCAAGGCAGGCATCCCCGTGTGGTCAGACACCTCTGAAACGTGGGTGAATAATCAGAGAGGTGTCCCCGCATGATTAAACACCAAGGGAAGACTGCCTTCCCAAGTCCATGACCTGCGCTGGAGTTTTGGGTCCACGAATAAAACGCGTCTCCTGTCTCTACCAGAAAAGGAAAGGAACTGAAATTAAGAGAAGGGAGAAACTGAAGGGTGGAAAGGAGAAAGTGGTTGAGGGACAGTGAGAGAGGTTGGAGAAGAGAGTAAAAAGAGGCTGCTTACTGGATTTAAAATTGGTGAGATGTTCCTTGGGCTGGTTGGTCTGAGGACCAGAGGTCGTAGGTGGATCTTTCTCATGGAGCAAAGAGCAGGAGGACAGGGGATTGATCTCCTGATTCGAGTCATGGCACCAAATTTCACTCACATCCATGTGAAGAGACCACCAAACAGGCTTTGTGTGAGCAACAAGGCTGTTTATTTCACCTGGGTGCAGGCGGGCTGAGTCCAAAAAGAGAGTCAGCAAAGGGAGATAGGGGTGGGGCCGTTTTATAGGATTTGGGTAGGTAAAGGAAAATTACAGTCAAAAGGGGGGTTGTTCTCTGGCGGGCAGGAGTGGGGGTCACAAGGTGCTCAGTAGGGGAGCTTTTGAGCCAGGATGAGCCAGGAGAAGGAATTTCACAAGATAATGTCATCAGTTAAGGCAAGAACAGGCCATTTTCATTTCTTTCGTGGTGGAATGTCATCAGTTAAGGCAGGAACCAGCCATCTGGATGTGTACGTGCAGGCCACAGGGGGATATGATGGCTTAGCTTGGGCTCAGAGGCCTGACAGTCTGGATCACCTGACCTGGTGATCCACGCACCTCGGCCTCCCAAAGTGCTGGGATTACAGGCATGACCCACTGCACCTGGCCTTAGAAAACTTTTTAAATATTAAAATGTATGTTATGTGTATTTTGCTACAATTTTTGAAAAGCACCTTCTGGTGTTTAGAGACAGAAGATGAGTGGTTGCCTAGGGCCGGGAGAGTGAGGGGATCGTGGTGATGGGCAGCTGGTCGGCATGGGGTTCTGAAGGGCAGTGATGACAACATTCTAAAATTAGACTGTGTTGACGGTTGCACCAACTCCGTGAATACCACAAAATTTAAACCATTGAATTATGCACTTTTAATGGGTAATTGTATGGCATGTAAATCATATCTCAATAAAGTTATATTTTTAAATACCAAAAAAAGGCCGGGTGCGGTGGCTCACGCCTGTAATCCCAGCACTTTGGGAGGCCGAGACGGGCGGATCACGAGGTCAGGAGATGGAGACCATCCTGGCTGACATGGTGAAACCCTGTCTCTACTTTGGAAAAAAAAAAAAAAAAAAAAAGATTACCCAGACATGGTGGTGGGCACCTGTAGTCCTAGCTACTCAGGAGGCTGAGGCAGGAGAATGGCATAAACCCGGGAGGCAGAGCTTGCAGTGAGCTGAGATTGCGCCACTGCACTCCAGCATGGGTGACAGAGCGAGACTCTGTCTCAAAAAAAAAAAAAAAAAAGATTAGTAATATCCTCTGTGTCACTTACCACTTACGTGATTGAATCACGACTTGAAATTCATCATCTCAAACATGGCTTAGAGTCTGTAGAGGGGACAGTCCCAGGAATGCTGGTGTGGGCTTAAGGCTGAATTAAATAGATCCAGATGGCTCACACCTGTAATCCCAATACCTTGGGAGGCCGAGGCAGGTGGAAGGTTGAGGCGGGCGGATCAGTGGAGCTCCTGGAGCGAAGAAAGGATGCCAGTGGAAAAACTGGTGAAATCAGAATAAAGTCTATAGTTTTATTTTTTAAAAGAGGCTGGGCGTGGTGGCTCATGCCTCTAATCCCAGCACTTTGGGAGGCTGAGGAGGGTGGATCAGTTGAGTTCAAGAGTTCAAAACCAGCCTGGCCAACTTGACGAAACCCCATCTCTACTAGAAATACAAAAACTAGCTGGGCGTGGTTGTGGGTGCCTCTAATCCCAGCTACTCAGGAAGCTGAGGCAGGAGAATCGCTTGAACCCAGGAGGCGGAGGTTGCAGTGAGCTGAGATCACACCATTGCACTCCAGCCTGGGCGACAGAGCAAGACTCCATCTCCAAATAAGAGAGACATGACAATTAAATAAATTGTGTAATCTTGGATTAAATCCTAAACCAAATATATGTCACTGGTAAAACAAGTGGTAAAATTTGAATACAGTGGATAGATCAGACAATAGTGTCATATCAGTGCTATTTCTTGACCTTGAACATTAATAACAGAATGTCCTTGGTTTTGGGAAATATAACCTGAAGTGATTAGAGGTTGAGGGCATCATATGCAAATTAGACACACTTTCTTGGGGGAGAGAGGGAGAGGGAGAGAGGCTGAATGATGAAGCAAATGTGGTAAAATGCTAACTTTGGGGGAATCTGGATGAAGAAATTACAGATTTTTTTTTTTTTTTTTTTTTTTTTATAGACAGGGTAACACTCTGTCACCCAGGCTAGAGCGCAGTGGCACGATCATGGCTCACTGCAGCTTCTACCTCCCTGGGCTCAGATGACCCTCTCACCTCAGTCTCCCAAGTAGCTGGGACTATAGGCACACAGCACCACACCTGGCTAATTTTTGCATTTCTTTTTCCCCAGGCTCATCTCAAGCAATCCACCCACCTCGGCCTCCCAAAGTGCTAGGATTACAGGTGTGAGCCACTGCACCTGGCCAGAAATTATTTATACTATTTTTGCCAGTTTTTTTGTAAGTCTGGAATTATGTCAAAATTAAAAGCTCAAAATAATAAAAGACAATATTCTTATATCTATTTGGTGAAGGTAACTATGTTATGGCTGAGAGGGTGGCTGAGGTCTGAGGATCCAGCCTACATAAGTCTCCTCCATAGAGGGCATCCAAGCGTTCCATAGGGGGAAGGATAAAGAAAACACCCAGAGTTATGACAGTTGTGTAAGGGGAAACACCAGCACCGAGTGCTGAATCTTCAGTAAATAAGAAGCAGGTGGGCTGGGTGTGGTGGCTCAAGCCTGTAATCCCAGCACTTTGGGAGGCTAAGGTGGGCTGATCACTTGAGGTCAAGAGTTCGAGACTAGCCTGGCCAACGTGGGGAAACCCTGTCTCTACTAAAAATACAAAAATTAGTCGAGTGTGGTGGCACACGCCTGTAATCCCAGCTACTCGGAAGGCTAGAACAGGAGAACTGCTTGAACCCAGGAGGTGGAGGTTGCAGTGAGCTGAGATTACACCACTGCACCCCAGCTTGAGGGACAGAGTGAGATTCCGTCTTAAAGAGAGAAAAAAAAGAATTAGCACATTTGTTTGCCTCAAGAAGATACAACTAGTCTTGTACAGTAGTCACATGTATCCACCAGGATATATTTCAAGGCCCCAGTGGATGCTGAAAACTGCATAGTACCTTACATGTGTGTATATATATATATGTGTATATACATATATACATATATGTATATGTGTATATACGTATATGTGTATATATGTATACATGCATGCATACATGCATGTATATATACATGTGTGTGTGCGCATACATGTATGTATATATGCATGTATGTATATATGCATACATGTATGTGTATATACATATATGTATGTATGCGCGCATACATGTATATGTACATATATGTATGCATGCACACGTGTGTGTACATATATGTATTTATACACGCATGCGTATATATACATGTATGTATACACGCATACATGTGTGCATATATACATGTATGTATATATGCACGCATGCATGTATATATACGTATGTATATATGCACGCATGCATGTATATGTATATATACGTACATGTATATGCGCACATATACATGTATGTGTATATATACATATATGTGTATATATACATGTACGGTACTATGCAGTATATATATGCGGTATATATACGCATATATGTATATATGTATACATATATGTATAAATGTATATATGTATAAATGTATAAATGTATATATGTGTATATATATAAAAGGTATATATGTATATATGTGTGTATATATAAAATGCATGAATTTCTTTTTTCTTACTGTAGATCTTAACTTCTGCATAGAATTTTTTTTTATTAAGTGGAGAGTTAGTAACTTACTTAAAAGAAATGTTTCTTGGCCGGGTGTGGTGGCTCACACCTGTAATCCCAGCACTTTGGGAGGCCGAGGCAGGAAGATTCACTTGAGGTAAGGAGTTAGAGACCATCCTGGCCAACATGGTAAAAGCTGGTCTCTACTAAAAGTACAAAAATGAGCTGGGCGTGGTGTTAGGTGTCTGTAGTCCCAGCTACTCAGGTGGCTGAGGCAGGAGAATTGCTTGAACCCACAAGGCAGAGGTTGCAGTGAGCTGAGATCACACCACTGCACCACAGCCTGGGCAACAGAGCAAGACTCTGTCTCAAAAAAAAAAAAAAAAAGAAAAAAAAGAAAAAGAAAAGAAATGTTTCTTTTCTTATTAAGTTCTTTAAATGAAAAGCTTTTCTTTTCACTTTTATTTTATTGAAACATTATAACACTATCTTTGAAGAAGATAGTGTTATCATTCCATTCTGATGAAACCAATTAACTTATCCAAGCATATGCATGCTGTACACAGAGAAGCCAACGTCAAAACCCCTATTTTTATCTTCTTAGATTCAGCAGATACATGTGCAGGTTTTTTATGAGTATATTGCATGATGCTGAGGCTTACATTAATGATCTAGTCACCAAATAGGTAGATTTTCAAGCCTTGCTCCCCTCCTTACCCAATGTTTAGCGCTCTCACTTATAAGTGAGAACATGTGGTATTTGGTTTTCTTTTCTTTTCTTTTTTTTTTTTTTTGAGATGGAGTTTCACTCTTGTTGCCCAGGCTGGAGTACAATGGCACCATCTCGGCTCACTGCAACCTTCACCTCCCAGGTTGAAGCAATTCTCCTGCCTCAGCCTCCCGAGTAGTTGGGACTACAGGCATGTGCCACCATGCCCGGCTAATTTTGTATTTTTAGTAGAGACAGGGTTTCTGCATGTTGGTCAGGTTGGTCTCGAACTCCTGACCTAAGGTGATCCACCTGCCTCAGCCTCCCAAAGTGCTGGGATGACAGGCGTGAGCCACCGCGTCTGGCCAGTATTTGGTTTTCTGTTTCTGTGTTAACTCGCTTAGGATAATGGCCTCTAGCTGCATCCATGTTGCTGCAAAGGACATAATCTTGTGATTTTTCAAGGCTGTATAGCGTTCTGTGGTGTATACATATCACATTGTCTTTATCCAGTCCACCTCTGATGGGACCTGGGTGGATTCCATGTCTTCACTATTGTGAATCCTGCTGCAATGAACATACAAGTGCATGTGTCTTTTTGGTAGAATGATTTATTTTCCTTTGGATATATACCCAGTGATGGGATTGCTGGGCTGAATGGTAACTCTGTTTGTAGTTCTCTGAAATATCTCCAAACCAAACTGCTTTCCACAGTGGCTGAACTAATTTACACTCCCACCAACAGTGTATAAGTGTCCCCTTTGCTCCACAATCTCACCAGCATCTGTTAATTTCTGGCTTTTCAGTAATAGCCATTCTGACTGGTGTGAGATGGTATTGTTGCGGGATAATTTAGGAATCAGAGAGACCGAGGGGTTGAGGAGGATTTCTTCTTATTATTATTATTTAGGTGCACCGGCCCCAGTCGGATTAACATCCAAAAAGACTGAGGCTCGAACAGAGAGTCCGGTTACCTTTTAAGCATTTTGTGGGGTGGGGGGAGATCTGTGCAGGGGGAAGCATATTACAGAAGCGAGAAACAAAGACAGTTATTCAATTGAGACATGCATCACATTATTCCTTACTTTTCAAGAAAAATATGTTTTACGACTTGAGGTTATCCTGTCTGGTGACCTTGCAGCTGCACGGCAAGAGAAACAGGGTCTTCACAATGCCTGGGAAAGGGAGAGATAAGGCTCACTAGCCACAGACAGAAAAACAGGCAGTGCATGTTTAAAGGACTCTACCTCTTTCTCTTCCTCCGGGGGAACTGGGTTTTCTTACATACAACTGAGTTTTTGTTTACACATTCTGTAATTTCTTTTAATTCCTGTTCCAGTTTCTCACTGTGAAACTCCCTATGTTTTTATACGATTCTCAGGGGGTTTCCTCTGGGCATGATTGGGCACAACTTCCCACAGTCAGCTCTGGGTACGACATCCACATTGCAGAATTGAGAAGTTGACCCAGAAATGCATTTTGGGCTGAGCAGACAATTGTCAGAGTTGCTGGCTAGACCACAGATGTGTCAGAGGGGCCGTGGCCTTTCTGTAAGCTCATGGTCAGAGGCGGAGGGGAGTTGTGAACGTTCTGATGAAAGCAGTCAACGTGAAAGCGCTCTGGTGATGGGCGCTGGTGCTCACCCACCACTTCCTGTGTATGTCCCTGGCCCGCTGGGCTCAGTCCCCACTGCTCAGCACTAGGCCGGCAGAATCTGAGCGATGTCTTCCACACTCCCTGCCCTGCTCTGCGTCGGTGAGTTCTGGCGTGGAAGGGGAATGGGATCAGGGTGTGCCTGGGAGGCAACAGGTCTCATTACTCCCGTCTTCCAGGGCTGTGTCTGAGCCAGAGGATCAGCGCCCAGCAGCGTGAGTCCTTCCTTCAAAGCCCAGGGTCACCCTTCCTGGTTCAGGCCAAGCTCCTTCCACCCAAGCACGGCTGGGGAGAGGGGACAGGGTGCTGGCTTCCCAGGAGAGCTTGGGGCCAGCAGCTGGGGGGAGCCTAAGGTTGGGGGGAGGGGGCTCCGCTGGAACTCCAGCCTCTGATTCCCTTCCAGAGACTCTCCCAAAACCGTTCATCTGGGCCGAGCCCCATTTCATGGTTCCAAAGGAAAAGCAAGCGACCATCTGTTGCCAGGGAAATTATGGGGCTGTTGAATACCAGCTGCACTTTGAAGGAAGCCTTTTTGCCGTGGACAGACCAAAAGCCCCTGAGCGGATTAACAAAGTCAAATTCTACATCCCGGACATGAACTCCCGCATGGCAGGGCAATACAGCTGCATCTATCGGGTTGGGGAGCTCTGGTCAGAGCCCAGCAACTTGCTGGATCTGGTGGTAACAGGTAACTGTCCGGTTCTCTAACTGGAGAGTGATCTCAGTCTGCATCCGGGATGCAGCAGCATCTGAACTCTTCCAAGCCCCACTCAGACACTGTTTGTCTCGGTAGGAGGCTGGAAGGAGGGGTGATCCCCATCACAATCCTTGCCTACAAGGGGTTGTCTGCAGACCGTGTCTCTACATCCTAGGAGCAGATGTGTCCTCGGTCAGTTTCTCCAAGACACAGATTCTGAGATAGATATTTGTGTGCAGGGGTATGACTGAGGAATGTCCTCAAAAACAATGCCTGTGGGCCAGGCGCAGTGGCTTACACTTTGCTTCCCTCACCCATCACAGGTGGTGGGGTTTTTTTTTTTTATCTGTTTTGAGACGGAGTTTCGCTCTTGTCACCCAGGCTGGAGTGCAGCGGTGCAATCTCCAGTCACTGCAACCTCCACCTCCTGGGTTCAAGTGATTCTCCAGCCTCAGCTTCCCAAGTAGCTGGGATTACAGGCACCCACCACTACGCCAGATTTTGTATTTTTAGTAGAGATGGGGTTTCACCATGTTGGCCAGGGTGGTCTCGAACTCCTGACCTCAGATGATCCGCCTGCCTCACCCTCCCAAAGTGCTGGGATTACAGGTGTGAGCCATCGCGCCTAGCCAGGTGGTGTTTTTCTAAAAAAAAAAATTTAGGTTTTTTTTTTCTGGGACAGTCTCGCTGCAGTGCAGTGGTGCAATCTCAGCTCACTGCAACCTCACTGCCTCCCAGGTTCAAGCAATTCTCCTGCCTCAGCCTCCCAAGTAGTTGGGATTACAGGCATGGGCCACCACACCCGGCTAATTTTTGCATTTTTAGTAGAGACGGGGTTTCACCATGTTGACCAGTCTGGTCTCAAACTCCTGACCCAGGAGGTCGAGGCTTCAGTAAGCCAAGATAGTGCCACGGCGCTCCAGCCTGGGGAACAGAGCAAGACCCTGTATCATTTTTTAAAATGGTTTTAGATGGTAAATCTTCTATTGTGTGTATTTGACCAAAATAATAATTTAAAAAAAAAAAAAAAAAAAAAGCTGGCTGCCAGGCATGGTGGCAGGCCCCTGTAGTCCCAGCTACTTGGAAGGGTGAGGCAGGAGAAATGCTTGAATCCGGGAGGCGGAGGTTGCAGTGAGCCGAGATCGTGTCACTGCACTCCAGCCTGGGCGACAGAGAGAGACTCCATCTCTAAAAAAAAGAAAAGAAAAAAAAAAATAGCTGGCTGCTCATCACTGAGTTTCTGGTGTGGTGGCCCCACCTTCTCTCATAGAAATGTATGACACACCCACCCTCTCGGTTCATCCTGGACCCGAAGTGATCTCGGGAGAGAAGGTGACCTTCTACTGCCGTCTAGACACTGCAACAAGCATGTTCTTACTGCTCAAGGAGGGAAGATCCAGCCACGTACAGCGCGGATATGGGAAGGTCCAGGCGGAGTTCCCCCTGGGCCCTGTGACCACAGCCCACAGAGGGACATACCGATGTTTTGGCTCCTATAACAACCATGCCTGGTCTTTCCCCAGTGAGCCAGTGAAGCTCCTGGTCACAGGTGAGGAAATGCTCAATTCCCCACACCCTTCGCCGCCATGTCCTACCTGGAGCCCTGAGGGATCCCCAGAGAGTGATGGGGAGGGTGTCCAAGGGTCATCCACTTCCTGGGTGCCTGGTTGGTCATGTGAGGAAGAACACCAGAAGCAGGAAGGAGGAGGGAGCAGAGAAAGGAATGGTAAGGCGGGTGGATCACAAGGTCAGGAGTTCGAGACCAGCCTGGCCAAGACGGTGAAACCCCGTCTCTACTAAAAATACAAAAATTAGCCAGACGCAGTGGCGGACACCTGTAGTCCCAGCTACTCAGGAGGCTGAGGCAGGAGAATCGCTTGAACCCGGGAGGCGGGGGTTGTAGTGAACCGAGATCATACCACCGCACTGCAACCTGGGCGACAGAGCAAGACTCCATCTCAAAAAAAAAAAAAAAAAAGAATGGCAAGACCGGAGGAAACCCAAAACCCTTACTTTTTTTTCTTTATCTCCTTTTCCAGGCGACATTGAGAACACCAGCCTTGCACCTGAAGACCCCACCTTTCCTGGTGAGTAACTGGTCCTTCTAAGCTCAGACGAGCGATCAGAGCCTCCCAGTGACACTAAAAACGTGGCATTCATTCAAAATATTCATCGAGGCCAGGCGTGGTGGCTCACGCCTGTAATCCCAGCACTTTGGGAGGCCGAGATGGTGCATCACTTGAGGTCAGGAGTTTGAGACCAGCCTGGCCAACATGGCGAAACCCTGTCTCTACTAAAAATACAAAACTTAGGCTGGGCATCATGACTCACACCTGTAATCCCAACACTTCGGGAGGCCAAGGTGGTTGGATCACAAGGTCAGGAATTCGAGACCAGCCTGACCAACATGGTGAAACCCCATCTCTACTAAAAATACAAAAATTAGCCGGGCCTGGTGGTGCTCGCCTGTAATCCCAGCTACTCAGGAGGCTGAGGCAGGAGAATTGTTGAACCTGGGATGCGGAGGTTGCAGTGAGCTGAGATCGCGCCACTGCATTCCACTCCACTGCACGACACAGCGAGACTCCATCTCACAGAAAAACAAAAACAAAACTATTATATATATATATATTCATCAAGTGCATAGTATACACAGTGAACTACACTGTAACAGTCAGCCAGGCAAATATCTTGACGGTGCAGCACTTAGATTCTAGCAGGAGGAGACACACCATCGGTCAACGTCAGGATAGCACATAGGAGGGAATGATGCTATGGAAGGAAAAGACAAAGTAGAACAGACTTACAGTGATTGAAATGGCAGCTAGCAATATTAAATAGGTTTGTCCAGATGGACCTCACAGAGAAGAAGGCATCTGAGCAAATGCGTTCAGACTGGAGTTAATCATGTGGCTGTCAGGAGAAAGGAGGCTCTGGACAGAATGAAATGGCATCTGCCTGTGCCCTGGGGCAGGAAGATAACTGGGGTAATACAATAATAACTATGAGGCCAGGAGGGTTGAAAATTATGTTTGGAAGATGACGGTGGGATGGGGCTGGGGCGCACGGTTAGGATGCTGAAAAAAAACAGTGAGGCAGGGCATGGTGGCTCACGCCTGTAATCCCAGCACTTTGGGAAGCCGAGGCGGGTGGATCATGAGGTCAGGAGATCAAGACCATCCTGGCTAACACAGTGAAACCCTGTCTCTACTAAAAAAAAAATACAAAAATTATCCGGGCGTGGTGGTGGGCGCCTGTAGTCCCAGCTACTCAGGAGGCTGAGGCAGGAGAATGGCGTGAACCCGGGAGACGGAGCTTGCAGTGAGCTGAGATCGCGCCACTGCACTCCAGCCTGGGCGACAGAGTGAGACTCCGTCTCAAAAAAAAAAAAAAGAAAAAGAAAAAAAAATAGTGAGACTTTGGATTTCACTATGTGTGAGGAGAAAGAGGTAATGATGACTTAATGAGGAAAATGAGGCTTAAATAGAAGACCGGCTGGGCCGGGTGGCTCCCGCATGTAATCCCAGCACTTTGGAAGGCAGGGGCGGCTGGATCACTTGAGGTCAGGAGTTCAAGACCAGCCTGGCCAACACAGTGAAACCCCATCTCTACTAAAAATACAAACATTAGTTGGGTGTGGTGGCGCATGCCAGTAATTACAGCTACTGGGGGCTGAAGCAAGAGGATTGCTTGAACTCGGGAGGCGGAGGTTGCAGTGAGCTGAGATCACACCACTGTACTCCAGCCTCGGAGGCCTGTAATCCCAGCCCTTTGGGAGGCCGAAGCAGGCAGGTCATCTGAGGTTGGGAGTTCAAGACCAGCCTGGCCAACATGGCAAAACCCCGTTTCTACTAAAAATATGAAAAAAATTACCTGGGTATGTGGTGTGTGCCTGTAGTCCCAGCTACTCCAGAGGCTGGAACACAGTGAGACTCTATCTCAAAAAAAAAAAAACAAAAATAGAAGACATGACTGGTGCAAAGACACATGCTCACGAGTGCTAGACTGGAATTCCTCGCCAGCTTTGTCCATCTGTGGACCCTTCCACTTTACCCGCTGGATGAAGCTCCTGGGACCTGCAGGGTGGGGTGGGACCTTGCAAAGCTGCAGAACGTCATGGGGTAGACCCAAGGGAAGGAGTGCTGGGGCGGAGGAGGTCAAAACCATCCTCTTTTCTTCACTTCCCTTATTATCAGCAGACCCTTGGGACACCTACCTTTTAACCACAGAGACGGGACTCCAGAAAGGTAAGTAGACAGCTGGGGCCATAGGCTCTGAAGGAAGGGGCTGGGCATAGAGTAGACCTAGGAAGGAAATCTAAATGGGAACAAGAGGGTGTCCTTGGCCAGGCGCAGTAGCTCACACCTGTAATCTCAGCCCTTTGGGAGGCCAAGGCGGGCAGATCATCTGAGGTCGGGAGTTCGAGACCAGTCTGGCCGACATGGCGAAATCCCATCTCTACTAAAAATACAAAAAAATTAGCCAGGCATGGTGGCGTGTGCCTGTAGTCCCAGCTACTTGGGAGGCTGAGACAGGAGAATAGCCTGAACCCAGGAAGTGGAGGTTGCAGTGAGCCGAGATCGTACCATTGCACTCCAGCCTGGGCGACAAGACTGAGGCTCTGGCTCAAAAAAAAAAAAAAAAAAAGAGGGTGTCCTTACATCCCTGTCAGCGATCACCCTGTTCTCCTGCCTACAGACCATGCCCTCTGGGATCACACTGCCCAGAATCTCCTTCGGATGGGCCTGGCCTTTCTAGTCCTGGTGGCTCTAGTGTGGTTCCTGGTTGAAGACTGGCTCAGCAGGAAGAGGACTAGAGAGCGAGCCAGCAGAGCTTCCACTTGGGAAGGCAGGAGAAGGCTGAACACAAAGACTCTTTGAAGAATGACCGTGAGACACAGTGGCCGTGGGTGGATCTGAAAGCTGGTGTTGAGCCTGGGCCGCGTGAGCTCTGTGTTGGACCCACGGAGGAGGGAGTCACTGCAGGGAACGAGGGACACTGGCATTCCATTTGTCAGAGCATCCCGGACGATGCAGAGGGTGGGAGAACTACATGCTAAATTTCTTTTTTTTTTTTGAGACAGAGTTTTCTCTTGTTGCCCAGGCTGGAGTGCAATGGCGCGATCTTGGCTCACTGCAACCTCTACCTCTCCATCCCTCGGGTTCAAGTGATTCTCCTGCCTCAGCCTCCTGAGTAGCTGGAATTACAGGCATGCGCCACCACCCCAGCTAATTTTGTATTTTTAGTGGAGACGGGGTTTCTCCCTGCTGGCTGGTCTCGAACTCCTGACCTCAAGTGATCTCCCCGCCTTGGCCTCCCAAAGGGCTGGGATTACAGGCATAAGCCGCTGCGCCCAGCCACTGAATTTCTTCTGTAGACAAATCCTATGGTCTCTTCTAGGCTCTAACTATTTTTGTGCCACTTACTGCAAACCATACTTTTAACCACTCTGGTCTTTTCTGAAAAGATCTCTCCTTCTTTAACAGGAGGGCCATGGAAATATTTTTTTCCTACTTTGGTCTTTTTTTCTTTCCTTTCTCTGCAGGAAGCCATTCAAAATAGTTAATAACCAATATAGAATAGGTCTGTATCAAATGGTTCAGGAGGCATTGTGGCAACAACCAGTTGTAGAGAAGCAGCTTTATAAGTGAATCCTGCCAGGCACGGTGGCTCACACCTGTAATCCCAACACTTTGGGAGGCTGAGGCGGGCGGATCACCTGAGGTCAGGAGTTCGAGACCAGCCTGGCCAACATGATGAAACCCCATCTCTACTAAAAATACAAAAATTCGGCCAGGCACGGTGGCTCATGCCTGTAATCCCAGCACTTTGGGAGGCCAAGGTGGGAGGATCACCTGAGGTCAGGAGTTCGAGAGCAGCCTGGTCAACATGGTGAAACCACATCTCTACTAAAAATACAAAAATTAGCCAGGTATGGTGGCGTGTGCTTGTAATCCCAGCTACTCAGGAGGCTGAGGCAGGAGAATAGCTTGAACCCGGGAGGCGGAGGCTGCAGGGAGCCAAGATCGCACCACTGCACTCCAGCCTATGTGACAGAGCAAGATTCTGTCTCAAAAAAGAAAAGAAAAAAAATAAATGAGTCCTGGCTGCATCCCAACCATACCCCAATTCCTTCTAACCACAGAATTATTCCATCTTCTCTTCCTTTTTTTTTTTTTTTCTTTTTTTTTTTTTTTTTGTTTATTTTGTTGGGACAGAATTTCACTTTTTTTTTTTTTAATGTAAGTTTTAGGGTACATGTGCACAACGTGCAGGTTAGTTACATATGTATACATGTGCCATGTTGGTGTGCTGCACCCACTAACTCGTCATTTAACATTAGGTATATCTCCTAATGCTATCCCTCCCCCCGAGTTTCACTTTTGTCACCCAGGCTGGAATGCAGTGGTGCAATCTTGGCTCACTGCCACCTCCACCTCCAGGGTTCAAATGATTCTCCTGCCTCAGCCTCCTGAATAGCTGGGATTATAGGCATGCACCACCACGCCCGGCTAATTTTTGTATTTTTAGTAGAAATGGGGTTTCACAATGTTGGCCAGACTGGTCTTGAACTCCTGACCTCAGGTGATCCACCAGCCTCGGCCTCCCAAAGTGCTGGAATTACAGGTGTGAGTCACCGTACCCGGCCACCATCTTTGCTTCTTTATCCACACCTTGCCTTGTTCTTCAGGGCTCTGCAGAGATATCATTTCCTCCAAGAGTTTCCACAACTCCGACTTCACAAAGGTAGCACTTTTTTTTTTTTTTTTTTTTTTTGAGACAGTCTCACTCTGTAGCCCAAGCTGGCGTGCAGTGGCACAATCTCAGCTCACTGCAACCTTCGCCTCTGGGGCTCAAGCGATTCTCCTTCCTCAGCCTCCCAAGTAGCTGGGACTAGAGGCACGTGCCACCACACCCGGTTAATTTTTTTTGCATCTTTAGTAGAGATAGGGTTTCGTCGTGTTGCCCTGGGTGGTCTCAAACTCCTGAGTTCTGGTGATCCCCCCGCCTTGGCCTCTCAGAGTGCTAGGATTACAGGCGTGAGCCACTGCGCCCAGCCAAGACAACACTTTCCTCATCCCAAAGCACCTGTTAATTCCCTGTAACAGCACTTGAACCCTGATTCGGCATGCATGTCCATTTTCCTGCCTCTACCGTGAACTCGTGTGAATTGATCTATGTCAGATTTAGTGGCTGCATTCACAGCTCCCGCAACTATAATGGGGTTCTCGGGAAATATATATCAAATTAGTGAATGTATATACGGGGCTGTGGCACAGCCTGCAACTTGAGACTTCTCACTAGGGGTCTTGAAATGCTGTCTGGACACCACCATCGCTTTCCTCCCTGAGAACTACTTATCAACCCATTTATATACTCATCGCATGGGTCCTCACGCCCTCCCATTATTCTGGTGCCTCATGCCAGTCAAATTTATTCTCTAAATCTGATTTTTCCATTAAATAGCAGCCTGGCCAACACGGTAAAACCCCATCTCTACTAAAAAATACAAAATATTAGCCAGGCGCAGTGGCTTGCACCCGTAATCTCAGCTACTCGGGAGGCTGAGGCAGGAGAATCGCTTGAACCCGGGAGGCAGAGGTTGTGGTAAGCCGAGATTGCACCACTGCACTCCAGCCTGGTAACAGAGCGAGACTCCCTCTCAAAATAAATAAACTGCTGACTTGCGTATTTTTTCTTTACCCCAACTCATTCCTTACATGTAGGCACCTGTAATCCCAGCTACTCAGAAGGCTGAGGCAGGAGAATCGCTTGAACCTGGGAGGCGGAGGTTGCGGTGAGCCAAGATCGTGCCACTGCACTCCAGCCTGGGCGACAGAGCGAGACTCCATCTCAAAAAAAAAAAAAAAAACCACATAGGCTCAGTCTTTTCAGTATCTGCTTTACTGGTTCAGTAAAAGCCAGGAAACACAACTTTGTGGTAATCTGAATGTTATTGAACTGTATTTTGTTCACTTTATTGTAAATACTGGTGAACAGTGAATAAATGGTTGTATATTCCTAATAAGAAAAAAAAAAAAAAAGACCCAAAGTACAGCGAGCTGATGCCGATCTCATTTCACAGAGGTCCGCCTGCTCTCCCCTCTCCAAGAGTGTAATCCTATGCTTAATAAACTTATGCCGCTTTGCTATATGTGAGTATCACACCCAATTCTTTGTTCGAAACACCAAGGGCCTGGAACTTCACAGCTTCAGCTGGTAACAGGGGGAGCAGGGGTAAAGACATTTAAAAGCTGCTTGTGTTAACCATAATCGCCATCCCGTATATCAGACCCCCAGAACCAACTCATCTTATAACTGAATACTTGTGCTTTTTTTTTTTTTTTTTTTTTGAGACGAAGTCCTGCTCTGTCACCCAGGCTGGAGTGCAGTGGCGCGATCTTGACTCACTGCAACCTCCGCCTCCCGGGTTCAAGCGATTCTCCTGCCTCAGCCTCCCGAGTAGCTGGGACTACAAGTGCGTGCCGCCACGCCCGGCTAATTTTTGTATTTTTAGTAGAGACGGGGTTTCTCCATGTTGGTCTCAAATTCCCGATCTCAGGTGATCCACCCGCCTTGGCCTCCCAAAGTGCTGGGATTACAGACGTGAGCCACCACACCCAGCTACCTTTTGACCAACATCTTCCTCTCCTACCACCCCCAGCCCCCTGGTAACCTCCACCTACTTTCACTTCTAGGAGATCAACTGTTCTATTTTTTTTTTTTTTTTTTTTTTTTGAGTCTCGCTCTGCACACCTAGGCTGGAGTGCAGTGCTGCAATCTCGGATCACTGCAACCTCCGCTTCCCGGGTTCAAGCGATTCTCCTGCCTCAGCCTCCAGAGTAGCTGGGATTACTGAGCCACCGCGCCCAGCCAGAAGACCCACGCTCCCTAAGACATAACCCACACTGGCGGCCTTTGTTCTGACTTCTCACCTGTGCTCCCCACCCGCTAGAAACTGGCTTCTCTCCCCACACTTCCTCTGAAGCTGTCTGTGTGACCAACACTAATGAGCTTCCTTCCTGGAACACGCAGTGACCCTGCTCAGCCCTTCTCATTATTGCTCCCCCACAGTTGTATTTGACACGTTGACCACTTCCTCCTCGAAGGACTCACTTCTCTGGCTTTCTCGGACACTTCTTGCTACTCGTTTTCTGACGGTTACAGTACCAACAGGTTTTACAGGCGCCTCCACCACCAGAGCCAATCCCAGCTACTCGGGAGGCTGAGGCAGGAGAATCGTTCAAACCCGGGAGGCAGAGGTTGCAGTGAGTCGAGATTGCGCCACTGCATTCCAGCCTGAGTGACAGACTGTGACTCCTCAAATACAAAAAAACAAAAACAAAAAAACTACAGTCTTGCTCTGTCGCCCAGGATGGAATGCAGTGGTGCCATCTTGGCTCACTGCAACCTCTGCCTGCTGGGGTCTAGCGATTCTCCTGCCTCAGCCCCCCAAGGAGCTGGGACTACAGGCATGTGCCGCCACGCCTGGCTAATTTTTGTATTTTTAGTGGAGACGGGGGTTTTACCATGTTAGCCAGGTTGGTCTTGAACTCCTGACCTCATGTGATCCGCCCACCTTGGCCTCCCAAAGTGCTAGGATTACAGGCCCCCGCACCCAGCCTAGGATCCTGCACCTCTCTAGCCTAGCAGTTCTCTGCTGGGTGATTTTGCTCTCCACTCCAGGGGGCATTTGGTAATGCCCATGGTAATTTTTAATTGTCATGACTTGGGGAGGGGCTCTACTGGCATCTGGTAGGTAGGGTCCAGGGGTGCTGCTCAGCTTCCTACAATGCCCAGGGCAGCCCCAGATGGCAGCAGCACCAAGGCTGAGAAACACTGGCTCATGCAGAAAGCAACCAGCTTACCCCCTTCAGTGCAGGGACAAAGGCAGGGTTTTGAGTCCACGGAAACTCTCCAGTCTCAGCCTACGTAAGACGTGGCTATTTTTCTTTCTTATTGTTTTTATTCATTTATTTTTCTCGAGACAGTCTTGCTCTGTCGCCCAGGCTGGACTGCAGTGGCGCGATCTCGGCTCACTGCAAGCTCCGCCTCCCGGGATCACGCCATTCTCCTGGGACTACAGGCGCCCGCCACCTAGCCCGGCTAATTTTTTGTATTTTTAATAGAGACGGGGTTTCACCATGTTAGCCAGGATGGTCTCGATCTGACCTCGTGATCCTCCCGCCTCAGCCTCTCAAAGTGCTGGGATTACAGGTGTAAGCCACCGCACCCGGCCTTATTCATTTATTTTTTGAGACAGAGTCTGAGCCCTTTATTTATTTAGAGACCAAGTCTCGCTCTGTTACCCAGGCTGGAGTGCAGTGTCGTGGCCTCAGCTCACTGCAACAACCTCTGCCTCCCGGGTTCAAGCAATTCTCCCGCCTTGGCCTCCCAAACTGCTGGCATTACAGACACCCACTACCATGCCTGGCTAATTTTTTGTACTTTTAGTAAGTAAAGACAGGGTTTCACCATCTTGGTCAGGATGGTCTCGAATTCCTGGCCTCAAGTGATCGGCCCGCCTGGGTCTCCCAAAGTGATGAGATTACAGGCGTGAGCGACCACACTGGCCTAATGTGTAGTTTTTTATCTGTGGCCTCCCTTCTGCCCTCCCCCTTCTGAGACTCTGAAGCCCATTACATCACTCTGCCTTTGTGTACCAACAGCTTAGCTCCCACTGAGAACATACAGAGCCAGGTACGGTGGCGGTGGCTCACTCCTGTAATCCCAGCACTTTGGGGGTGCTGAGGCAGGTGTATCGCCTGAGGCCAGGAGTTCAAGACCAGTCTGGCCAACATGGTGAAACCCCATCTCTACTAAAAATAGAAAAATACATAGCTGGGTTTGGTGGCTGGTGCCTATAATCCCAGCTACTAGGGAGGCTGAGGTTGGAGAATCGCTTGAACCCAGGAGGCGGAGGTTGCGGTGAGCCAAGATCACACCATTGCACTCTAGCCTGGGCAACAAGAGCAAAACTGTCTTAAAAAAAAAAAAAAGTGAGAACATATGGATTCTACTCCCGTTAGAATAATGGCCTCCAGCTCCATCCAAATTGCTGGAAATGACATTTCATTCCTTCTAATGGTTGAATAGTATTCCATGGTACATAGACACCACGTTTTCTTTATCCACTGTAGGGACCAGCCCCACAGGGTTGGTAGGTCTCTCCCTGTGTGCAGCGACGAGAGAGTGTAGAAATAAAGACACAAGACAAAGAGACAAGAGAAAAGGCAGCTGGGCCCGGGGGACCACTACCACCAATGCGCGGAGACCGGTAGTGGCCCCGAATGTCTGGCTGCGCTGTTATTTATTGGATACAAGGCAGAAGGGGCAGGGTAAAGAGTGTGAGTCACCTCCATTGATAGGTAAGGTCACGTGTCCACTGGACAGGGGGCCCTTCCCTGCCTGGCAGCCGAGGCAGAGAGAGAGAGAGGAGACAGAGAGAGAGACAGCTTACGCCATTATTTCTGCATATCAGGGACTATTAGTACTTTCACTAATTTACCACTGCTATCTAGAAGGCAGAGCCAGGTGTACAGGATGGAACATGAAGGCGGACTAGGAGCGTGACCACCGAAGCACAGCATCACAGGGAGACGGTTAGGCCTCCGGATAACTGCGGGCAGGTCTGACTGATGTCAGGCCCTCCACAAGAGGTGGAGGAGCAGAGTCTTCTCTAACCTCCCCCGGGGAAAGGGAGACCCCACCCACCCACCCACCGCCCCTTTCCCGGTCTGCTAAGTAGCGGGTGTTGTTAATTGACACCTTTTGCTACCACTGGACCATGATCCGCTTGGTGACGGGTGTCTTCCCAGACGCTGGCGTCACCGCTAGACCAAGGAGCCCTCTGGTGGCCGTGTCCGGGCATAACAGAAGGCTCGCACTCTTGTCTTCTGGTCACACCTCACTATGTCCCCTCAGCTCCTATCTCTGTATGGCCTGGTTTTTCCTAGGCTATGATTATAGAGTGAGGATTATTATAATATTGGAATAAAAAGTAATTGCTACCAACTAATGATTAATGATACTCATATATAATCACATCTAAGATCTATATCTGGTATAACTATTCTTGTTTTATATTTTATTATACTGGAACAGCTCGTGTCCTCTGTCTCTTGCCTCGGCACCTGGGTGGCTTGCCGCCCACAATCCACTCATTATTCAATGGGCACTTCGGTTGGTTCCACATCTTTGCAATTGTGAATGGCTGAGCCAGCCATTCTTAACTGGGGGTGATTTTGTCCCCATGGGGGTATCTGGCCACATCCCGAGAGGTTTTTTGGTTGTCACGAGTTGCAGTGGGGGCAGGCTCAGACTCATCCAAGTCCAGGGGTGCTGCTATACATCACGTGATACACAGGACAGTCCTTGCTACGGACTGAATTGGTCCCACCAAACGTCATGTACAAGCCCTACCCCAGATGTGACTCTATGTGGACACAGGGCTTTTCAGAGGTAATTAAGGCTGGTCAGGCGCCGTAATCACAGCACTTTAGGAGTTCTGTGTTTATTACTCGTAAGTGGGTAAGAGCCCAGTGTGGCAGCTCACGCGTGTAATCCCAGCACTTTGGGAGGCGAAGGCAAGGGGATAACTGGAGGCCAGCAGTTCAAGACAAGCCTGGTCAATACAGCAAGACTCCATCTCTATATTTTAAAATTAGCCAAGCATGTTTGGCATGCACCTGTAATCCCAGCTCAGGAGGCTCAGGTGGGAGGATTCCTTGAGTTTAAGGCTGCAGTGAGCTAAGATCGCACCATTGCACTCCGACCCGGCTGTGAGGAACACAGCACCACCACCATCTTGGCTGGGCACAGTGGCTCATGCCTGTCATGCCAGCACTTTGGGAGGCCGAGGCGGGTGGCTCACCTGAGGTCAGGAGTTTGAGACTAGCCTGGCCAACATGGTGAAATCACGCCACTGCACTCCAGCCTAGGCAACCAAGTGAGACTCTGTCCGCCCCACCACCCCACCAAAAAAAAAACTATCTTAAACAAAATCAACATTTTTAAGTAGATAAAATATTTAGGGGAAAAAAACTTCAATTAAATATGCAGCAGAGTCTGACCCAGATGTTTTCACTCCCAGCCTCTACCTACTATCTTTGTGTCTTTATTTTTAGCAAATTCTACACGGGAACTTCATGTGCATGTAGAACCCTAAATGTTGACTCAGCCCTACCTCTCATCACCTGACCACTTCCTTTATTCACGCTGTCTCCACCACCCTTCCCATCGGTGTGAGCTGTATCCCGCTAAACACTGTTACCCACAGCCTGCATTACTACCAGCTGACTGTAGCCCTAAACACCACAGTGATCTCGAGCATTTGAGAAGACTTATCTTGACAAGGGCTCACGAAAGACAGCAATGCTCAACAGCAAGATAAATGAGGGCCTTCATGGGATCATTCAGTGCTGAAGCCACTCAACCTCCAGGTTTGGGTTAGTAAAAAGAACTTTGTCAGGCCAGGCACAGTGGCTCACGCCTGTCATCCCAGCACTTTGGGAGGCCAAGGCGGGCAGATCACCTGAGGTCAGGAGTTCAAAACCAGCCTGGCTAACATGGTGAAACCTCGTCTTTACTAAAAATACAAAAATTAGCCAGGCATGGTGACGCACACCTCTAGTCTCAGCTACTCCAGAGGCTGGGACAGAAGACTCACTTGAACCCAGGAGGCAGAGGTTGTAGTGAGCCGAGATCGCACCACTGCACTCCAGCCTGGGCGACAGAGGCAAGACTCCATCTCAAAAAAAAAAAAAAAAGAAAAAACTTTGTCATACAAGCTTTCAACCTAAAGCATTAGCCATATGCCCGTGTTTTTGTGCCTGGGACCATGACAACTTTCCCCATATCAATGCTCTTATTTTTTTTTTTTTTTTCGAGACAAGAGTTTTGCTCTTATTGCCCAGGCTGGAGTGCAGTGGCACAATCTCAGCTCACCGCAAACTCCGCCTCCCGGGTTCAAGCGATTCTCCTGCCTCAGCCTCCCAAGTAGCTGGGATTACAGGCATACACCACCACACCCGGCTAATTTTGTATTTTTAGTAGAGACGGGGTTTCTCCATGTTGAGGCTGGTCTCGAACTCCTGACCTCAGGTGATCCGCCCGCCTCGGCCTCCCAAAGTGCTGGGATTACAGGTGTGAGCCACAGCGCCTGGCTGCTCTTATTAAAATAGTCTCATCACCTACCGCAAGTGTGGAGAGCCAAGTGAGGAGAGGGGTCAGTCCCTTTTGGCAGCACCTGGAAGCCAGTGCTAACATCATGGTGACAACTTTTCATTCTTAAGGAAAATTGCAGAGTGACTTCTATGCATTTTCTATGAATGACCAAATACAGGGTGTGGAAAAGCTGTGTTTGCCATGGCAATGGGAAGCCGAGAGAACCGGGGAAGCGAGAGAGACAGAGACATACACAGAGACTCCCAGAGACAGCCACACAGACTCACACAGAAACAGACAGACAGGCTGGGCGCAGTGGCTCACGCCTGTAATCCCACCACTCTGGGAGGCTGAGGCGGGTGGATCACCTGAGGTCAGGAGTCCGACAACAGCCTGGCCAACATTGTGAAACCCCGTCTCTAGTAAGAATACAAAAAATTAGCCAGGCATGGTGGCACAGGGCTGTAATTCCAGCTACTCGGAAGGCTGAGGCAGGAGAATCACTTGAACCTGGGAGGCGCAGGTTGCAGTGAGCTGAGATCACACCATTGCACTCCAGCATGGGCGACAAGAGTGAAACTCCGTCTCAAAAAAAAAAGAAAAAGAGAAAGAACAGAGAGACACATACAAAGACAGAGATAGAAACGCCCAGCGACAGAGAGACACACACACAGAAACAGACACAGAGACAGAGAAAGAGAGACAAAAAGACAGACACAGAGAAACAAAGAGAGACACACAGAGACAGAGACAGAGAGAGACACATACACACACACACAGAGAGTAGGAGGCGGCCCGTGGGAGCCAAGCAGAACCCGCGTGAGGCAGGGCCATCTTCTGAATTAAAGGCAACGTGACTGTAAGCTTGTGCTTTGTGAGTAACAGGATAGATTAGAACAGGGCTGGCTGTCCATGGCCCACGAGCTGTTTCTGGGAAGCCTCCGCAGGTGCCAGCCAGGCCCTGTGCTGCTTCCATGTCCAAAGGCACAGCTGAGAGCTGATGAGAGACGCGGGGCCCACAGTACCAAGCATATGAACTATCTGGCCCGTTTGTCAATGGGTGGGTTGATCACATAAGTTATGATCACATAAGTCACAAAGACACACTGATCACATAGATGCACCTGGCAGCCAGTAGACCACGTGGCGCCTGAGTTAGGGAAGAAAAGAAATAGAAGAATCAACCGAATCATCCCTGAACTTCTTAGCAATACTTCCTCCTAGACGAAGCACAGAGTACCATGTTTATTGCAGGTTTGCTCCTGAGCATGTCAATAAACGCAGCTGCAGCGAGAGTGCTCTAACTTTATTATCCCTGTGAGAAAGTACATAGCGTGATGTGAAGGGGGTGCGTGACTCGTGCAGAATCTCCCAAAAACAGTGAGAAAACCAGTGTCAAATCCTACCTCTCGACATAGACTCTAGTGTTAACATGTGACCCTCTGACCTGCATTCATAAGACATCTTAGAGACCCGAATCCCGCTTCCTGTGTAATTCGTAGAGCGATCCCAGGCTGCTCAGCAAAAAAAGTCACAGCACGGAGGTGCCGTTGCCCCGGAAGCATTGCAATCAATAGTCAGCTTGGGATTCTTTTCTTTCACTTCCTCCAACAGCTTCTTGACTTCCAAATTAGTTTCATAGGTCTTCAACCTGGAGGGATCAGAGAACACAAATGTTCCCAGAGCGCCTATAGTTTCATTGTCCCGAGAAATTCATTCTCAACTACCCAGGATGCCTGAATATCTGTTTTCAAACACTCAAAGCAGGAAACGTTTTTGGGATTTTCTGGGGGGACAGGGTCTTGCTCTGTTGCCCAGGCTGGGGTACAGTGGTGCCATCTTGGCTCTCTGCAACCTCCAGCTCCCAAGTTCAAGCAATTCTCATGCCTCAGGCTCCTGAATAACTGTGATTACAGGTGTGCACCACCACGCTTGGCTAAGTTTTGTATTTACAGTAGAGATAGGGTTTCGACATGTTAGCCAGGCTGGTCTCGAACTTCTGGCCTCAAGTGATCCATCGACCTCGGCCTCCCAAAGCCATGGGATTACAGATGTGAGCCACAGCACCCAGCCAGAAAGGTTTTCTAAAAAGAAATTTAGACCCACACAATGGGGATCCTTATAAGTCTAAGAAAAAAGAGATTATGGCCAGGCACGGTGTCTCGCACCTGTAGTCCCAGCGCTTTGGGAGGCCAAGGCAGGCAGATTGCTTGAGCTCCACAGTTCAAGGCCAGCCTGGGCAACACAGTGAAACCCTGTCTCTACCAAAAATAGAAAAAGCCAGGAATGGTGGTGCACGCCTATAGTCCCAGCTACTCGGGAGGCGGAGGCAGGAGGATCACTTGGGCCCACGAGGCGGAGGTTTCAACAAGCTAGAGATTGCCCTACTGCACTCCAGCCTGGTAACAGAGTAAAACATGCCTTTAAAAAATAAATTTAAAAAACAGATAATCAGGCTGGTGCACGGTGACTCACGCCTATAATTCCAGCACTTTGGGAGGCCGAGGCGGGCAGATCACCTGAGGTCAGGAATTCGAGACCAGCCTGGCCAGCATAGTGAAACCCCGTCTCTACTAAAAATACAAAAATTAGCTGGGCATGGTGGCAGACAACTGTAATACCAGCTACTCAGGAGGCTGAGACAGGAGAATCGCTTTGAACCTGGGAGGCAGATGTTGCAGTAAGCCAATATCGCACCACTGTACTGCAGCCCGGGTGCCAGAGCGAGACTCTGCCTCCAAATAAATAAAAAAAAAATAGTGGCAAATCAAACCTTCAGTAGAACTAAGAGAATGCCAGAGTGAACCCCAGGGTTAGTGATAGCAAACTTGGCTCTAACGTGGCTGCAGCATGCAAGCCTGTGTATGTGAACATGAGGGGTGGTGATTGTGGAGACACTGGCTTGCTATGTTGCCCAGGCTGGTCTCAAACTCCTGGCCTCAAACAATCCTCCCACCTTGGCCTCCCAAAGAAGGAACTGAGGAATGAGAAAAGAAATACGCCCAAAACATGACATAAGAGACCACAGGGGGCTAGAGATTTGTCACCAATAGTCCTTGGTGGCATTACAGACCTCGGTCCCACCAACAAGAGAAGCATGACACTATTTAGCTCAAGTTTCATGATATACCCCTAAAACCTTAACCCATTTATGGCAGAGGTTACAATTATTTGAACTGCAGACGTGTGAAAAATTGTACCTTGAGCAGGATATAAATAACTCCCACATGCTTAGCGTTCCAATAATGCAACACTGGGCATCATGAAGCAGTTTACATGCGTATCATCTCTACAACTAAAATAACTCTTGAATAAGACAAGTGGGCTGTGCACAGTGGCTCACGCCTGCAATCCCGGTACTTTTTGAGGCCAAGACAGGAGGATCGTTTGAAGCCAGGAGTTTGAGAACCTCGGCAACATGGCCACACAGTGCCACAGAGCAAAACGTTGTCTCAGAAAAGAAAAGAAAAGAAAAGAAAAAAGAAAAGAGAAAGGCAAGAAGAAACTAAAGGTAGATTACGTTAAAATAAGTCACTGAGGCCGGGCGCAGTGGCTCACGCCTGTAATCTCAGCACTTTGGGAGGCCGAGGCGGGCGGATCACGAAGTCAGGAGATCAAGACCATCCTGGCTAACACAGCGAAACCCCGTCTCTACTAAAAATACAAAAAAATTAGCCGGGCATGGTGGCGGGCGCCTGTAGTCCCAGCTGCTCGGGAGGCTGAGGCAGGAGAATGGCGTGAACCCGGGAGGTGGAGCTTGCAGTGAGCCGAGATCGCACCGCTTCACTCCAGCCTGGGCGACAGAGACTGGAGTCTCTGTCTCAAAAAAAAGACAGATTCAAAAAAAAAGACAGACTCAAAAAAAGACTGTCTCAAAAAAAAGACTCCATCTCAAAAAAAAATAAAAAATACAAATAAGTCATTGAAAAGATATACATGGGTCACAACTAAGGGAGCATCTGTAGGACAATCTTCTGAAAAGCTAAGACCCAGGACAGCTCTGGGAACTACCTATTTTTGGATATAATGATTAGGGGTGTGTGTGTGTGTGTGTGTGTGTGTGTGTGTGTATGCTCATGCACACACATACACACAAGCTTCCAGTCTGTACTCCAGGATGATTTAAACTCTCAGTATGCCTAGGACTAAGTGTTTTGGGGGAAAGTTGGACAATATTCAATTCACAGAGCATTTTAGAAAAGTATCTAATTTTTAAATTATCTCCTAAGCTAGGAGTGTGCTATAGAAAGATGCCTTAAGTTGATCCCTACAAAGAGTACACTCACTCCCAAAAAAACTCTTCTCTGCATGGGAAATTCACCATGTGAAACAGCCATCCCAGGGCCGGGCACAGTGGCTCACACCTGTAATCCCAGCACTTTGAGAGGCTGAGGCAGGTGGATCACCTGAGGTTGGGAGTTTGAGACCAACCTGACCAACATGGTGAAACCCCATCTCTACTAAAAACTACAAAAATTGGCCAGGTGCCGTGGCTCATGCCTGTAATCCCAGCACTTTGGGAGGCCAAGGCGAGAAGATCACCTGAGGTCAGGAGCTCGAGACCAGCCTGGCCAACATGGCGAAACCCCATCTCTACTAAAAATACAAAAATTAGCTGGGTGTGGTGGCGAGCGACTGTAATCCTAGCTACTCAGGAGGCTGAGGCAGGAGAATCACTTGAACCCAGGAGGCAGAGGTTGTACTGAGCCGAGATAGCGCCACTGCACTCCAGCCTGGGCGACAGAGAGAGACTCTGTCTTTAAAAAAAAAAAAAAAAAAAAAAAAAAAAAATTAGCCAGCTGTGGTGGTGTGTACCTGTAATCCCAGCTACTCAGGAGGTTGAGGCAGGAAAATTGCTTCAACCTGTGAGAAGGAGGCTGCAGTGAGTCAAGATCGCGCCACTGCACTCCAGCCTGGGCAACAGAGTGAGACTCCATCCCAAAAAGCAAAAACCAAAAAGGCCGGGTGCAATGGTTCACCTCTGTAATCCCACTTTGGGAGGCCGAGGCAGGTGGCTCACCTGAGGTCAGGAGTTCAAGACTAGCCTGGGCAACATGGTGAAACCCCTCTCTACTAAAAAATTAGCCAGGCGTGGTGGCAGGCATCTGTAATTCCAGCTACTTGAGAGGCCAAGGTGGGAGAATCGCTTGAACCCAGGAGGTGGGGGTTGCAGTGAGCCAAGATCGCACCACTGCACTCCAGCCTGAATGACAGAGCAAGACTCCATCTCAAAAAAACAAAACAAAACAAAACAAAAAAACCCATACCTGAGTGTCTTCAAGGACCCAGTTCTTTGTCTTAGAACCCCAAAGAGCTTAATTATGCCACTCTTCCACAAATGATTCTGGCCCAGGTCCAGAGTTTCAAGCTTCTGATTGCTGAGGAGAGCAGATCCAAGATGCTGACAATAGAAAGGCATGAGGGAGCAGCTCCAGAGGCTGTTGAGGAAGAACATGGAAACCCACGCATTCACTGAGCAGGTAGTGGCTCACGCGTGTAATCCCAACACTTCGGGAGGCCAAGGCGGGTGGATCACTTGAGGCCAGGTGTTCGAGACCAGCCTTGCCAACACGGTCAAACCCCATCTCTACTAAAAATACAAAGATTAGGTAGGGCGTGGGGACAGACACCTGTAGCCCCAGCACCTTGGGAGGCCGAGGAGGGTGGATCACCTGAGGTCAGGAGTTCGAGACCAGCCAGGCCAACATGGCAAAACCCCATCTCTACAAAAAATTAGCCATGCATGGTGGTGTGTGCCTTTAATGCCAGCTACTTGGGAGGCTGAGGCACAAGAATCGCTTCAGCCTGGGAGGCGGAGGTTACAGTGAGCCAAGATCACGCCACTGCACTCCAGCCTGGGCAACAGAATGAGACTCCATCTCACAAATATATAACATAAAATGAAAATACAAAAATTAGCCAGGTATGGTGGAGCCACCTATAATTCCAGGTACTCGAGAGGCAGGAGAATCACCTGAACCAGGAGGCAGAGGTTGTAGTGAGCCAACATATCACCACTGCATTCCAGCTTGGGTGAAAGAGTGAGACTTGGTCTCAAACAAAACAAAACAAAAAAACAAGCAGCATATTTGCTGGGGCTCCAGTAGTGAGGAAATGCAGAGGGGAGTGAGCAGAAGAAATCCTTGTCCTCAGAGTTTTTAGTGACAGCAGACATCTCGATATGTTCTATTGAAGACAATGGATGATGGTATTAAAATAAACAGGGTAGAGGTAAGTCAAACAGAGAGGCATTGATTAGCTAGACTTATGCTGGTCATTTAAGTCCTCTTTTGGAAAGTGATATGAGGCAAGAAACTGAAGGATGGTAGATCATGAACCAGCATGCTAACTGGGGGAGGGAATCTTGTAAATAAGATACTGAGCTAGTGAGAAAGTAGAATGATTTATGGCTCATAACTTACACGAGGATCCCCCATAAGGCCCTGTAGGCCACTGTAAAAGCCTTTGATTTTGTTTTTTTTTTTAAGGCAGAGTTTCACTCTTGTTGCCAAGGCTGGAGTGCAATGGCGTGATCTCGGCTCACTGCAACCTCCGCCTCCTGGGTTCAAGCGATTCTCCTGCCTCAGCCTCCCGAGAATCTAGGATTACAGTCATAGCTGAGATTACAGGAACAAGACACCAGGTAATCCACCCATTTGCATTGAGCTTTTGAGTCTTTGGAAATAAAGGTGTCACGGTCTGGCTTGAGGCTTGAAATGTTCCTCAGGGGGATGGGTTAAGAAACTTCAGGAGGCCAGGAATGGTGGCTCATGCCTGTAATCCCAGCACTTTGGGAGGTTGAGGCAGGTGGATCACTTGAGGTCAGGAGTTTGAGACCAGTCTGGCTAACATGGTGAAACCTGGTCTCTACTAAAAATACAAAAATTAGCTGGGTATGGTGGTGCACGCCTGTAATCCCAACTACTCAGCTCAATCAGGAGAATCGCTTGAACCTTGGAGGCTGAGGTTGCAGTGAGCCAAGATCGCACCACTGCACTCCAGCCTGGGTGACAGAGCGAGACTCTGTCTGAAAAAAGAAAAAAAGTACCCTGTGTTCTAGTGTTTTTTTTCTTTACTCTACAGCAAAGCTAAGTAGTAATGACGTGCAGATTCTCTTTGCATTAGGATTGCAGATTCTAGTTGGAAAATAGGTTGCATCCAAGAGATGCAACTGACAAACTTGGGGGAGAGAAGTGATGAAGAGCTCGCCATTCCATTTGTGGAGACTTTCCATTTTCTGGGGGTGGTATCCCACCTATGGTTCCCTGGGTTTATGAGGTGGGGCAGGCTCACTGCTTCCTGATTACTGGATCCCAGCAGAAGCAGCATGCTGCTGAAGTCCAGGTCACTGGGGGCCATTGTTATCTATATTTCACTTCTCCAGGCCCTCTACCTGACTTTAGAAGTGCCCACCCACATATATTCAGTTTCTGGAGGGGTTTGCTCTTAAAACTGGATCCGAAGTGATACAGTCTGAGATATTGAAAACATAGAAATTGGCCAGGCGTGGTGGCTCACGCCTGTAATCCCAGCACTTTGGAAGGCCAAGGCGGGCAGATCATGAGGTCAGGAGATTGAGACCATCCTGGCTAACACTGTGAAACCCCATCTCTACTAAAAATACAAAAAAAATTAGCCAGGCACGGTGGCGGGCGTCTGTAGTCCCAGCTACTCAGGAGGCTGAGGCAGGAGAATAGCGAGAACCCGGGAGGAAGAGGTTGCAGTGAGCCGAGATCACGCCACTGCACTCCAGCCTGGGCAACTAGAACGAGGCTCCGTCTCAAAACAAAAAAAAAGAAAACATAGAAATTAAGGATTTCCAGATTTCCAAACACTTTAAAAATGAGGCCAGGCATGATGGCTCACGCCTGTAATCCTAGCACACTGGGAGGCTGAGGTGGGAGGATTCCTTGAGCACCAGAATTCAAAACCAGCCCAGGAAAGATGACAAGACCTCATCTCTACAGAAAACAGTTACCTGGCCATGGTAATACATGCCTGTAGAGCCAGCTACTCTGGAGGCTGAGTTGGGAGGCCCGATCAAGCCTGGAAGACCGAAGCCGCAGTGAGCCGTAATCACCCCACTGCACTCCACCCTGGGGGACAGAGCAAGACCCTGTCTCAAAAAAAGAAAGAAAGAAGAAAAAGAAAATCGCCTACCGTAGGTGTTTTAGGTTACAGTTTGGATTCTCTAACGCCTGACAGAGAATCCACAATCCACGAGCTATCTGGTTGACACTCAAGTCCAGGTTTGTGAGGCTGCAGGCTTCTTGGAGCGCCTCTGAGAGATATCTACAGCCAAGCTTGGTTATGCTGCATTGCTGTAACCTACAGGATAATCAAAGGAAGAGAAGCCTGTTATCCCTCTGGCTAACACCCTGTGAAGCAGTTATTTCCAACACTATATACCTTCCACTTATATACTGGAATGCAGTGCTGCACTCTTGGCTCACTGCAACCTCTGCCTCCCAGGTTCAAGCGATTCTTCTGCCTCAGCCTCCCAAGTAGCTGGGATTATAGGTGCCCGCCACCTATATAACCAGACTTGGTGGTGCGCGCCTGTAGTGCCAGCTACTCAGAAGACTGAGGCAGGAGAATCGCTTGAATCCGGGAGGCAGAGGCTGCAGTGAGCTGAGATCGTGCCATGGCACTCCAGCCCGGGCGACAGAGCGAGACTCCGTCTCAAGAAAAAAACAACAACAACAAAAAGTATTTATATAAAACATAGGTGGCAGGTAGGAATTGACCCATGAACTGGAGCTATATACTTCCAGGTGGGCTTGTACATAAAAGCATGCAAATGGACCGGGCACAGTGGCTCATGCCTATAATCACAGCAGTGGGAGGCCAAGACGGGCAGATCATTTGAGGTCAGGAGTTCAAGACCAGTCTGGCCAACATGGTGAAACCCCATCTCTACTAAAAAATACAAAAATTGGGCCAGGCGCGGTGGCTCAAACCTGTAATCTCAGCACTTTGGGAGACCAAGGTGGGTGAATCACGAGATCAGGAGTTCAAGACCAGCCTGGCCAAAGTGGTGAAACCCCATCTTTACTAAATACAAAAATTAGCTGGGCACGATGGCTCACACCTCTAATCTCAGCACTTTGGGAGGCTGAGGCAGACGGATCACCTGAGGTCGGGAGTTCAAGACCAGCCTAAGCAATATGGAGAAACCCATCTCTACTAAAAATACAAAATTAGCCGGGTGTGGTGGCACATGCCTGTAATCCCAGCTACTCAGGAGGCTGAGGCAGGAGAATCTCTTGAACTGGGGAGACGGAGGTTGCAGTGAGCAGAGATTGCACCATTGCACTCCAGCCTGGGCAAGAAGAGCGAAACTCCATCTCAAAAAAAAAAAAAAATTAGCCAGGTGTGGCGGCCCATGCCTGTAATCCTAGCTACTCAGGAGGCTGACGTAGAATTACTTGAACCCAGGAAGCGGAGGTTGCAGTGAGCCAAGATCGCACCACTGCACTCCAGCCTGGTGACAGAGAGAGACTCAGTTTAAAAAAAAAAAAAAAAAATCATCCAAATGGCCTTCTGATTCCATCCATTTCCAGCTCTGCCTGGGACAACAGCTTAGGCTCTGGGTTCAGACCGACCCAGGACAGGATCTGAGCCCTGGGTCACTTATTTTCTGCGTGGTTAGATTATGGAAATTTCACTTTCCCTGTCATTTTATTTCATGTTTAAGTTTTGTCTTTAACTGACACATTCTACGTATATAGGGGTATAGTGTGATGTTTTGGTGCAGGTACACTTCGTATAACGATCGGGTAGGTGACTGTTTGTTTAACAATAGTTATTCTAAGCCAGGCACAGTGGCTCATGCCTGAACGCCAGCACTTTGGGAGGCCGAGGCAGGCAGATCACCTAAGGCCAGGAGTTCAAGACCAGCCTGGCCAACATGGTGAAACCTCATCTCTACTAAAAGTGCAAAAATTAGCCGGGGCATGGTGGAGAGCACCTGTAATCCCAGCTACTTGGGAGGCTGAGGCAGGAGAATCGCTTGAACCTGGGAGGCAGAAGTTGCAGTCAGCCAAGATTACACCACTGCATTCCAGTCTGGGCGACAGAGTGAGACTTCATCCAAAAAAAAAAGAAAAATGAATCTCAGAAATGACCACTAGCTAGAATTTCTGAACAGGAGTATGTCTTCAACCCTATGCAATCTCTTGAATATTTTTCTAACCATAATTTTAATGTGAACAGGTAGCTCACGCTGGGCTTCTTTCCATATAACAAGATTCAGCCAACTATAGTTCGTGGGTCAATTCCAACCTGCCACCTATGTCTTTTATAAATAAGGATTTTTGTTGAGTTTTTTTTGTTTGTTTTTTTCTTGAGACGGAGTCTCACTCTGTCGCCCAGGCTGGAGTGCAGTGGCGCCATCTCAGCTCACTGCAGCCTCTGCCTCCCGGATTCAAGCGATTCTCCTACCTCAGCCTTCTGAGTAGCTGGTACTATAGGCACGCACCACCAAGCCTGGTTAATTTTTGTATTTTTTAGTAGCGACGGGTTTTCACCATGTTGGCCAGGCTGGTCTTGAACCTTAGGTGATCTGCCCACCATTCACCACCTGTTCCCCAATAACCTATGGAAATAAAAGTTTAAAAAAAGGTGCCACTGGCCCTACCACATAACTCAATCTACCTCCAATAGCAGGCAGTACTATGTCATAGGAATTTGAAAGAACACACACAAAGCATCAGATCCGAGAACCAACTACTCACCTCAAATCTTCCTTCATAGCAGGAAGAGGCTCTGCTGACATGTAAATATTAACATGTTTCTACCTGCATCTGCCTGGTTTTTTTTTTTTTTTGTTTCTTTGTTTTTTTGAGAAGGAGTCTTGTTCTGTCGCCCAGGCTGGAGTGCAGTGGTGCACTCAGCTCACTGCAACCTCCGCCTTCCAGGTTCATGCCATTCTCCTGTCTCATCCTCCCAAGTAGCTGGGACTACAGGCATCCGCCACCACACCTGGCTAATTTTTGGTATTTTTAGTACAGACAGGGTTTCACCATGTTAACCAGGATGGTCTCCATCTCCTGACCTCATGATCCACCCGCCTCGGCCTCCCAAAGTGCTGGGATTACAGGCATGAGCCACCACGCCTGGCCTCTGCCTGTTCTTTAATTCTTACCAGGTTTTTAAAAGTTACATTTGAAATGAATTAACAAGTACTTTCATGTCTCTCCTGCTTGAATTCATGTGCACACACACACACACCCAGCAGGGACTTACACCAAGGTCTGCAGTTTACAATCAGGGTAACTCAAGCCTTCACACAGAAACTTCACCCCTGTATCCCCAATGGGGTTCTTGGCCAAGCACAGGTGTGTCAGCTTCTTGCTGACAACCAAGACAGCAGCAAGGTCCTTGCAACTGGCTTCTGTAAGACGACAGTTTTCCAACCTGCAAAAATATGAAACAAATGGTAGAAGGATGAGAACATTTCCACAACTCCAACCTGCTCGGTGATGTCCACATGCTAGGGTACTCAGCTTCAGCCCTTCCTGTTCATCCCCTGCCCTCTGTCCTGTGGGAGTCATCATGGCCACAAAAGAGCAGGAAGGCGAGAAGGCCAAGATGCAGCGGTCCACCTGGAGCCATCACAGGACACAGGTGTTGTTTTTGAGACGGAGTCTCGCTCTGTCGCCCAGGCTGGAGTGCAGTGGCGCGATCTCGGTTCACTGCCAATCTCCGCCTCCCAGGTTTACACCATTCTCCTGACTCAGCCTCCTGAGTAGCTGGGACTACAGGCCCACCTACTGGGTATAAAAAATTATCCACCACACCTGGATAATTTTTTGTATTTTTTAGTAGAGACGGAGTTTTACCATGTTAGCCAGGATGGTCTCGATCTCTTGACCTCGTGATCTCCCCGCCTTGGCCTCCCAACGTGCTGGGATTACAGGCATGAGCCACCGCACCCGGCCTGTTTTTGGTATTTTTAATAGAAACAGGGTTTCACCATGTTGGCCAGGTTGGTCTCGAACTCCTGAACTCAGATGATCCGCCCACCTCTCTGCTGAGATTATAGGCAGGAGCCACCGTGCCGGGCCTGAAGCAGGTGTTTATTTCAGCAAGAGGCACCACGTGGGTGGTGCAGTAAGTCAGGTGTTACCCTTTCTCTTCTATAGCCCCAGAACTAAACCAGAGCTGCCCATGGGAAGAGGAGACTTACGACAACATCTGCAGGAAGTGTTTTGGGCGTGTCATGGTCTTGTACAGCAACATGGCACCCTCATCCAGGAGCACATTGGCTGAGAGACGCAGGTGCTTCAGGGACTGGTTGGCTTTGAGGACATAGAAGAATTCAGCCCACTGCTCCGGGGTGGCACAGTGACCTCCCAACCTGTGAAAAGAGTGGGAAAAGTCATTCTCCTGGGAGGACAGAGTATACCCTATCAGCTTTTTTTTTTTGAGACAGAGTTTCACTCTGTTGCCCAGTCTGGAATGCAAAGGCGTGATCTCACCTCACTGCAGCCTCCGCCTCCCGGGTTCAAGCTATTCTCCTGCCTCAGCCTCCGAAGTAGCTGGGATTACAGCCATTCGCCAATTTTTGTATTTTTAGTAGAGACAGGATTTCACCATGTTGGCCACACTGGTCTTGAACTCCTGACCTCAGGTGATCCACCCACCTTGGCCTCCCGAAGTGCTGGGATTACAGGCGTGAGCCACCGCGCCTGGCCCAGATCAGCTTCTTCTGCTTCACTTCCCAAGACATTATGTCTTTGGTTTATCTCATTCTACTCATGCCTCCAACCCTGGCCTGAATTATTGGAGAGATCTAATGTTGCCTCTGCTTCTTCAAGTATCCCCATGGCCATTAGAGTAACATCCAGCCACATCTCCAAGAGATTGTAATACAATTCTGTGCAATGTTTCACCAAAACGGCCTGTGTGGATGATTTTGTAGGCGGAAAAAAAAATTTTTTTTTTTAGACAGGATCTCGCTCTGTTGCCCAGGCTGGAGTGCAGTGGCATGATCACAGGCCACCACAACCTGTCTCCTGGGCTCAAATGATCCTCCCACCTCAGCATCCACTGTAGCTGGGACTAGAAGGGGCAAGCAAATTGATGCTTAATACTCAAAATAAAAATTTTATCCTGGCCAGGTGCAGTGGTTCATGCCTGTAATCCTAGCACTTTGGGAGGCCGAGGCAGGTGGATCACTTGAGGTCAGGAGTTCGAGACCAGCCTGGCCAACATGGTGAAACCCCCGTCTCTATTAAAAATACAAACATTTGCCAGGCGTGGTGGTGTATGCCTGTAACCCCAGCTACTCGGGAAGCTGAGGCAGGAGAACTGCTTGAACCCAGGAGGCAGAGGTTGCAGTGAACGAGATCGCACCACTGCACTCCAGCCTGGGTGACAAGAATAAAACTGTCTCAAAGAAAAAAAAAAAAAAAGATTCTCATTGAATGCAGAGGAGGTTGCAGGCTCCTTATGAATACCTAACTCCTGATCATCTGAGATTGATGATCCATTCTCCTCAGGCTCCCAAAGTGCGGGGATCATGCACTCCATAGGATCAGGCACCAATGATTAGCTCCTGTGCCTGATCTGAGATTGAACAGTTTCATCCCAAAACTACCCCCAAACCCGTCTGTGGAAAAACTGTCTTGCGCAAAACCGGCCCGCGGTGCAGAAAAGGCTGGGGGCCACTGCTCTCAATCCCAACAATTAGGCAAGGTGCAGTCAGGAACAACATGTCCCTAAAGCTGGAACCCAGCACAGAATTCGGGGTGTTTCTTTCCATCGATAGCTGGTTATGCAACACAGAAGACAAGCTGGCGGGGGAAAGAGGAGAGGCCGACTCCCCACACAGGCCTGTTTGAGGAATACATTCCCTGTCTGGGACGGCATCTGGAGTGGTTACCCTTTTTCCTAGATCCCCCGGCAACGCGGTGCAGTGGACTCCGGGTGCTGGGGAGAGCCGTGACCGTGAGACCCACCTCAGGTACTGCAGGTTGCATTTATGATTTCTGAGCAGGTCACACAGCATCAGCATCATCGTGCGTTCCCACTCGATGTGCCCCGCCAGGGTCAGGTGCGTGAGGGTCTTCTTCCCAATGAAAGCAAGACAGAAGTCCCGGTACGCGGTGTCAGGGGTGACGTTTTTAATCCTAGGGAAAAGCAGAAGAGATTCCACTTGGAGTGATTAATCCTCACATTGTGTGGAGGCATGTATAAACAAAAAGCTGTTTCACATTTAGAAATTATTAGAAGTTCTTGGCCGGGTGCAGTGGCTCGTGTCTGTAACCCCAGCACTTTGGGAGGCTGAGGCAGGAGGATAACCTGAGGTCAGGAGTCTGAGACCAATCTGGGCAACATGGTGAAACTCCATCTCTACAAAAAATAAATTAGCTGGGGCCGAGGCAGGCAGATCGCCTGAGGTCAGGAGTTCGAGACCAGCCTGGCCAACATGGCGAAGCCCCGTCTCTACTAAAAATACAAAAATTAGCTGCACATGGAGGTTCATGCTTGTAGTCCCAGGTATTTGGGAGGCTGAGGTAGGAGAATCACTTGAATCCAGGAGGCAGAGGTTGCAGTGAGCCGAGACCGCGCCACTGCACTCCAGCCTGGGTAACAGAGCAAGACTCCGTCTCAAAAGAAAAAAAAATTTGCTGGGTGTGGTGGCTCATGCCTGTAATCCCAGCACTTTGGGAGGCCGAGGCCGAGGCGGGTGGATCACGAGGTCAGGAGATCAAGACCATCCTGGCTAACACGGTGAAACCCCGTCTCTACTAAAATTACAAAAAACTAGCCGGGCGTGGTGGCAGGCGCCTGTAGTCCCAGCTACTAGGGAGGCTGAGGCAGGAGAATGGCGTGAACCCGGGAGGCAGGGCTTGCAGTGAGCCGAGATTGCAGCACTGCACTCCAGCCTGGGGAACATAGCGAGACTGTCTCAAAAAAAAAAAAAAAAAGTCAAGAAGCAGAGGATCAGGAAAAACAACTAAGGGGTACTAGGCTTAATACTTGGGTGACAAAATAATCTGTACAACAAACTCCTATGACACACAGTTACCTGTGTAACTAACCTGTACTTGTACCTACTTTTTGGTTTGTTTTGGTAACAAAACAAACCAAAAAAAAGATAGCTGGGGCCAGGCATGGTGGCTCATGCCTGTAATCCCAGCACTTTCGAAGACCGAGGCAGGCGCATCACCTTAGGTCAGGAGTTCGAGACAAGCCTAGCCAAGATGGAGAAAATTCCACCTCTACTAAAAACACAAGATTAAGTCATTGCACTCCAGCACCTAGGTGACAGAGTGAAACTCTGTCTCAAAAAAAATAAAAAATAAAAAAGGGGCCAGGTGCAGCGGCTCACGCCTATAATCCCAGCACTTTGGAAGGCCAAGGCAGGCAAATCACCTGAGGTCAGGAGCTCGAGATCAGCCTGGGCAACACGGTGAAAACCTGTCTCTGCTAAAAGTACAAAATTAGCCGGGCAAGGTGGCACATGCCTGTAATCCCAGCTACTCGGGAGGCTGAGGCAGGAGAATTGCTTGAACCTGGGAGGTGGAGGATGCAGCGAGCTGAGATCGCGCCATTGCACTCCAGCCTGGGCAACAAGAGTAAATCTCCGTCTCACCAAAAAAAAAAAAAAAAAAAAAAAGACAGCTGGAAAATCCCCAAATACATGGAGATGAAACAGCACATTTCCAAATTTAAAAAACAAAAGTACAAGAAGCTTAGTCATGGTTCAGGGTCTTCCTTGCAAGATGAGATTCTGCTTACTCCACTTTCTGCAGATGACAGGTGCTACGGGTTACATGGTCACAAAGAATCCGCACAGAAGAGTCGCTCAGGAAGCTTTGTTTCACTTCCAGAAACTTCAGGTTGCTGTTTGAGCTGAAGAGAGAGCAGAAATCCGTCCAGAGGCGAAGAGAGCGAAGATCCTGCCGAGCCCAGGTCGGAATGGTTAGGTAAGTGCACCTGCAGGAGAACACACGTTCCTCTCTTAGGACTAGTACCTGCATGGCGAGATGGGCGTCTGCAAACCACATTTCAATGGCAAAAACCACAATTACTTTTGCACCAACCTAAAACAGTGTCTATAGTAAACAATATTGCATCACATACTTTGCTACCAGTATAGATCTTAAGTTTTACAAAAAAATAAAATAATAGATAAGCCTGAGTGAGGTGGCTCACGCCTGTAATCCCAACACTTTGCTAGGCCAAAGTGGGAAGATCTCTTGAGCCCAGGAGTTTAAGACCAGCCTGGGCTAGAAACTGAGACCCCCATCTCTCCAAAAAAATAAAATAATTAACTGGGCAAGGTGGTGCACGCCCGTAGTCCCAGCTACTGGGGAGGCTGAGGCAGGAGAATCACTTGAACCCGGGAGGCGGAGCTTGCAGTGAGCCAAGATCACGCCACTGCACTCCAGCCTGGGGGACAGAGCGAGACTCCGTCTCAAAAAAAAAAAAAGCCCCAATTCCTAATTGCCAAGTCGTGTCTCCACGTTGAACGTGAAGCTGGAAAGAAGTCCAGCCAGAGGGAAATTCTGACAGTAAGTGACAGGGCAAAGGAGACGCTGGCCTCTTCCTAGTGGAGCGTGGGATGGGAAAACAGTTCTTACCTTTCAAATTCAATGTCCAGGTCAAAATCCATGTAATTCTCCAGGAACACCCCCTTTGCTACCTGCAGTGAGAGTTTCTGCAAGTCTTGACAATGCTTCAGGCTGAAGGAACAATGCCTCACTTCAGAAGTATTTGTCAGGTGAATAGAAATTTCCTTCAACGGGGCCACCACCACCTTCGCCAGCTCCTCCTCCTGAGACTCATACAGGCAGCCCAAGACCTCCCTCAGGTCAGTCACGGATAAGGACTTATTTGCATGAAGATGTGCTTTGCACCGCAGCAATTCCTGTTTGATGTCCGGTGACATCCGGCAGCCAAAAGTGGCCTCCAACTCCTTGGCTCTCTTCTCGTTAGCGAGGCCGAATAAGAAGTGTCCTACTTGAATCAGGTCGGGGTTCTTGAGTCTTTCTTCTCCGGAAAGCAGCTTCTGTACGTCCCCAATGTCCGAGGTGTGGCCGTCCCTGTCCTCCTCCTCCTCCTTCTCCAGGGCGTAGAACAGCGCAGCGAAAAACTGCTGGAAGCTGAGGTGGATGAAGGAGTAGCAGCCTTTGGAGACTCTGTCCTGGCGGAGGATGTCTCCGTCCAGGAACAGACGGAGGTCGGACTCCTGCACCCCGAGCCTTTCCAGGTCCTCTCGGTGGAACACGGACATCTGCGCCCACAGGCCCTGCGCGGCCAGGAGGCTCAGCGTCCGCAGCGCGCCCCGCAGCTGTGCGCCCTGCGGGAACCGGCTGCAGAGGAAGCGCAGGAACAGCCCCGTGCGGGTGAGGCAGGTGGGGACCGGGTCCTCCCCCTTCTCCATCTGCAGCTTCAGAGTCGTGCACACGATCCAGCACACCGCGGGGGCCGAGCCCAGCTGGAACAGGGCCGCGTTGCTCCTCATTAGCTCAAAGGCACGCATGGCTTGGTCCTCGTCTCCAAAGTGTCTCAGGAAATAGGCCCTCCTGTCCTCCTCCAGGAAGCCCTCCACCCTTACGTAGATCGGCTGCTGCGCCAGGAGCTGGAGGTCCCTCAGGGCCCTGGGCCGCGTGGTGACCAGCAGGGCTGCCTTGGGTAACATCTTCCTCTTCAGCAAACTCCCCAGGAGGACGGGCACCGGCTTCTTCTTCTCCCAGTCCCCGCAGATGTCCTGGATCAGCGCCCCAGGTGGGACTTTCAGCTCATCAAGGCCATCGACCACGAACAGGATTCTCTGTGCTTGGGCTAGGATGCTTGGAATGTCATCCTGCAATTCAGGCCAGTCTTTGGAGATCAGCTCTGCAAAACTGCAGGGGCCCATGCGGCTGAGCTCCTTGCAGCTGAGGTAGAACGCGTATCTGACCGTCGGGCTGAGGTTGCAGTCTGTCCAGTCCAGCATACACTTTTTGGCCAGCGTGGTTTTCCCCACGCCCGCGGGGCCGTGCAGCACCACCGTGTAAGGTGTTAGCTTCCCGGGTGTTCTGGGATTCAAGAATGGAATGAACCGTTGGTTTCTCAGAGTGACGGCGTCATGGAAATTGTCAATGTCTCCTTGCCAAAAGGTGTTCTTCCAGACCGAAGATTGTTTCTCCATTGAATTTCTCCATCCTTCCTTTTCACCTACAGTGACAGCCCATAGGACAGTTGAGGTTGATGATGATGCTCTTCTGAAAATTACTTAGTCAAGTACCAGAAATGAGGGCCAGGCACGGTGTCTCATGCTTGTAATCCCGGCACTTTGGGAGGCCAAGGTGGGTGGATCACTTGAGGTCAGGAGTTCAAGACCAGCCTGGCCAAGATAGTGAAACCCCATCTCTACTAAAAATACAAAACATTAGCTGGGGGTAGTGGCGGCCGCCTGTAATCCCAGCTACTCAGGAGGCTGAGGCAGAGAATTGCTTGAACCCGGGAGGCGGAGGTTGCAATGAGCAGAGACGGAGCCACTGCACTCCAGCCTGGGCTACAGAGCAAGATTCCATCTCAAAAAAAAAAAAAAAGCCAGAAATGAATAAAACCAGGAAGAAGTGATGCACCTTGCACGCTCTCAAACACCAAACTCATGACCACAGGACCGTATTTACCCACCTGGCTTTGCTAACTCCGAGTCTTCTTCTGCATCTCCCAGCTCAGGATTATCTATTTCTTGCACCTGTCCGTCCTCTGTAAAATACTTAGATGTAAGCCTGACACAGTAATTTACACTTCGTAAATCAGACATTATTGTACATAAAGTGTCAGCCAGGCATGGTGGCTCATGCCTGTAATCACAGCACTTTGGAAGGCTGAGGTGGGCAGATCACAAGGTCAGGAGATCAAGACCAGCCTGGCCAACATGGCAAAACCCCATCTCTACTAAAAATACAAAAAAAAAAAATTAGCCAGGTGTGGTGGAACACGCCTGTAATCCCAGCTACTCCGGAGGCTGAGATAGGAGAATCACTTGAACCCAGAGGCGTAGGTTGCAGTGAGCCCAGATCTCACCACTGCACTCCAGCCTTACACTCCAGCCTGGGCGACAGAGCGAGACTCCATCTCAAAAAAAAAAAAAAAAAAAAAAAAAATGACCAGGACACCCCAGGTTCTACTTACCCATCATCTCAGCCTTTGCCATCTTACACAATTCCGTGAGATTCATCTCTTCCAAGATGTTCACAGTCGCATTCCTTATCCAATTTTCTGAGGAGGTGTTGACCAGAATTTCTGCCAGTTTCTTGCCATCAGCCTCTTCCACCTCAGACCATGGGGTCTTCTGTAGCACGTCTTCGAGGGGAAAAGCCCATAAAAGGGATTTGAAACTCTTTAATTCATCCTCGTTCAGCTGCTCCAGAAGGGTCTGCAGAGTCCACTCTAGCTGGGGCGATGTCATAGTGCTCCGAGTATGAGACCTTAGGTTAAGGCTGAAGAACTGGAGGGAGAAAAGAAAAAACAGTTCACGAGTTACCATCATTAAATGAAACCACAGTTTCCTGTGTGCCAAGAACAAGACTGTTCCTGCTGTACAGCGAGTGGTAAAATATTCCATAGACTGAATTAAGAGACTGAAAATCTGGCCCAGCACGGTGGCTCACGCCTGCAATCTCAGCACTTTGGGAGGCCGCGATGGGCAGATCGCCTGAGGCCAGGAGTTCGAGACCAGCCTGGCTAACTTGGTAAAAAGAACGAACAAAAGGCCGGGCACGGTGGCTCACGCCTGTAATCCCAGCACTTTGGGAGGCCGAGGCGGGCAGATCACAAGGTGAGGAGCTCAAGACCATCCTGGCTAACACGGTGAAACCCCGTCTCTACTAAAAATACAAAAAAAAAATTAGCCAGGCATGGTGGCGGGCGCCTGTAGCCCCAGCTACTTGGGAGGCTGAGGCAGGATAATGGTGTGAACCTGGGAGGCGGAGCTTGCAGTGAGCTGAGATCGCGCCACTGCACTCCAGCCTGGGCGAGTGAGACTCCCTCTCAAAAAAAAAAAAAAAGAAAAGAAAAATTCAGGGTTTTTTTTTTCTTTTTCAGAAAGTCTTGCTCTGTCGCCCAGGCTGGAGTGCAATGGTGCGAGGCTTACCACAACCTCCTCTTCCCGGGTTCAAGCGATTCTCCTGCCTCAGCCTCCCAAGTAGCTGGGATTACAGGTATGCGCCACCACACCTAATTTTTTTTGTATTTTTAGTACAAATGGGGTTTCACCATGTTGGCCAGGCTGGTCTTGAACTCCTGACCTCAGGTGATCTGCCCACCTCAGCCTCCCAAAGTGCTGGGATTACAGGTATGAGCCACCAGGCCTGGCCAAGTATTTTTTTTCCCAAGTACATTTTTTTTTCTTTTTTTTTTTGAGATGGAGTCTCCCTCTGTTGCCCAGGCTGGAGTGCAGTGGCACAATCTCGACTCACTGCAACCTCCACCTCCCAGGTTCAAGTGATTCTAGTGCCTCAGCCTCTCAAGAAGCTGGGATTACAGGCGCACCGCATCACGCCTGGCTAGTTTTTGTATTTTTAGTAGAGACAGGGTTTCTTGGTTTTTTTTGAGACGGAGTCTTGCTCTGTCACCCAGGCTGGAGTGCAGTGGCGCGATCTGGGCTCACTGCAAGCTCCGCCTCCCAGGTTCACGCCATTCTCCTGCCTCAGCCTCCCAAGTAGCTGGGACTACAGGCGCCCGCCACTATGCCCAGCTAATTTTTTTTGTATTTTTAGTAGAGATGGGGTTTCACCGTGTTAGCCAGGATGGTCTCGATCTTCTGACCTCGTGATCTGCCCGCCTCGGCCTCCCATAGTGCTGGGATTACAGGCGTGAGCCACTGCACCCGGCCGAGACAGGGTTTCTCTATGTTGGCCAGGCTGGCCTCGAACTCCTGGGATCACAGGCGTGAGCAACCGCATCTGGCCATTTACATTTTTTTTTTTTTTTTTGATGCGGCATTTCACTCTGGTTGCCCAGGCTGGAGTGCAGTGGCGCAATCTCAGCTCACCGCAACCTCTGCCTCCCGGGTTCAAGTGATTCTCCTGCCTCAGCCTCCCGAGTAGCTGGGATTACAGGCATGTGCCACCACGCCCAGCTAATTTTGTATTTTTAGCAGAGATGGGGTTTCTCCATGTTGGTCAGGCTGGTCTCAAACTCCCGACCTCAGGTGATCTGAAAGTGCTGGGATTACAGGCGTGAGCCACCGCGCCCAGCCTACTTTTTTTTTTTTTTTTTTTTTTTTTTTAAACAGGGTCTTCATCTCATCCAGGCTGGAGTGCAGTGGCTCAATCACACCTCATTGCAGCCCCCACCTCCTGGCTCAGGTGATCCTCCCACCTCACCCCACAAGTAGCTTGGACACAGCACAAGGTCTGGCCTTCTTTGTTTTTTGAGATGGAGTCGCACTGTCTCCCAGGCTGGAGTGCAGTGGCACGATCTCAGCTCATTGCAACCTCCCCCTCCTAGGTTTAAGCTATTCTCCTGCCTCAACCTTCCAAGTAACTGGGATTACAAGCATGCACCACCACACCTGGCTAATTTTTGTGTTTTTAGTAGAGACAGGGTTTCACCATTTTGGGCAGGCCAGTCTCGAACTCCTGGCCTCAAGTGATCCACCCGCCTCGGCCTCCCAAAGTGTTGGGATAACAGGCATGAACCACTGTGCCTGGCCTTGTATTTTTTTGTAGTGACAGAGTTTTACCATGTTGCCCAGGCTAGTCTCAATCTCCTGAACTCCTCTAAACTATATTTGAATAGAAGTCCTTAAGACAACATTAGGCCAGGCACGGTGGCTCACACCTGGAATCCCAGCACTTTGGGAGGCCGAGGCAGACGGATTACCTAAAGTCAGGAGTTCAAGACCAGCCTGGCCAACATGGTGAAACCCCGTCTCTACTAAAAATACAAAAATTAGCTGGGCGTGGCGGCACGTGCCTGTAGTCCCAGCTACTCAGGAGGCTGAGGCAGGAGAATGGCGGGTGAACCCAGGAGGCGGAGTTTGCAGTGAACCAAGATCACGCCACTGCACTCCAGCCTGGGCGACAGAGGGAGACTCCATCTCAAAAAAAAAAAAAAAAAAAATCAAAGATCCTTCCAGCATCCTCGCACCAACCATTAAGGCTTGGGAAGGGCTATGGTGGAAACTCAACCAATAACTTCTTCTCCCTTAAACGAGAAGACAAAGAAATCGATGCAAGAACCAGCACTCACCTCCCTCAGGTCAGGTCTTGCTTCCAGCCTGTGTTTCCTGCAAAGGGAACGGATAAAAAGGGGAGGTCTCTGGCCCTTGGTACGCGGGGTGGAGAGACAGCTTTCCCGCCCAGGGTGGAGCCGCCCCACTGAGATTAACATTGGGTGGCTCCCAACCACTGACCTCAGGCTCACCTTGACATCACCTGGGCCCCATCCTCAGGGATTCGGCTGTAATTGGGCTTCAGTGGGCTTTGGAGAATTACGGCTTGCTGAATCTCCCCAGGTGAGATTAATGTGCAATTCCCTTCCTAGAGCACCCGGGCCAGGTGTGATAGGCAACAGAACAGGAAATACACATTTTGGGTTTTGCAGGGTACCTGGCTCCCAGCTTTTAAAACTCTTGTAGAGAAAAAAAATTAAACAAAAATAAATAAAAATTTTTTAAAAAGAGGACAAAAACTCCCATGACTTCCTAAGTTACAAATACAATAAGTCTACTTTGTGGCCAACTGTGGTGCCTCCTGCCTATAAATCCCAGCAGGCTGAGAGGCCTAAGCCAGTGGATCCCTAGGGGCCAGGAGTTTGATACCAGCCTAGGCAACATAGCAAGATGCCATCTCTTCAAAAATATTTAATAATTAGCCATGCATAGGCTGGGCGTGGTAGCTCATGCCTGTAGTCCCAGCAATTTGGGAGGCCGAGGCGGGTGGATCACCTGAGGTCAGGAGTTGGAGACCAGACTGGCCAACGTGGTGAAACTCTGTCTCTACTAAACATACAAAAAATTAGCCAGGTGTGGTGGCAGGTGCCTGTAATCCCAGCTACTCGGGAGGCTGAGACAGGACAATCACTTGAACTAGGGAGGTGGAGGGTGAGTGAGGCACGATCACGCCATTGCACTCCAGCCTGGGTGACAAGAGCAAGACTGTCTCAAAAACAAAAACAAAAAAAATTAGCCATACATGATGGGCTGCACCTGTAATCCCAGCTATTCAGGAGGCTGAGGTGGGAGGATCACCTGAGCCCAGAAGTTTGAGGCTGCAGTGAGCTGTGACTGGCCACCTCACTCCAGCCTAGGCCACAGAGTGAGACCCAGTCTCAAAAAAATAAATAGATAACTGATATTTAATTTTTTTTTTTTGGATGGAGTCTTGCTCTGTGGCCCAGGCTGGAGTGCAGTGGTGCAATCTCGGTTCTTGCAACCTCTGCCTTCCAGGTTCAAGCAATTCTGATGCCTCAGCCTCCCAAGTAGCTGGGACTGCAGGCACATGCCACCATGCCCAACTAATTTTTTGTATTTTTAGTAGAGGCAGGGTTTCACTATATTGGTCAGGCTGGTCTCAAACTCCTGATGTCAGGTGATTACAGGCATGAGCCACCACACCTGGCCTAAAATTGTTTTTAAATAAAACAGTGTATGTTGTGGAAAACATTCAGCACAGAATTTTGGTTGTTTAAACTGTTAATTTAATGGAAGCAAATGGTCCCACAAATGAAGATGTATATATCAGTTGCAGCGTGCCATCTACAGAAACAGGCACTATGGAGGCCTGGCATGGTGGCTCATGCCTGTAATCCCTGCACTTTGGAAGGCTGAGGCAGCTGGATCATCTGAGGTCAGCAGTTCGAGACCAACCTGGGCAACATGGCAAAAAACCCCTGGCTACTAAAAATAAAGAATTAGCCAGGCATGGTGGTGTGCACCTGTAATCCCAGCTACTCAGAAGGCTGAGGCATGAGAATTGATTGAACCTGGGAGTTGGAGGTTGCAGTGAGCCGAGATTGCACCACTGCGCTCCAGCCTGGGAGACAGAGACACCATCTTTAAAAAAAAAAAAAAAAAAAAAGATGGCCAGGCGCAGTGGTTCATGAATGTAATCCCAGCACTTTGGGAGGCTGAGGCAGGAGGACTGCCTGAGTCCAGGAGTTCAAGACCAGCCTGGGCAATATGGCGAGACTCCCTCTCTGAAAAAAAAGAAAATAAAAACAATAAAAATAAATTATATTCTAGCTGACAAAAAAAGAGAGAGAGAGAGTATATTTTGTTAAAACATTTGGCCTTTAGTCCTAGAGCAGCTATGGAGAGATAAACATGAAAGAGGTATCTCTTGTTATGCATACCCAGGCCCTGCAACCACACCTGAGTTTATGTAAATGAGGTGACTTTTGGAAAGCCCCTAGATAACCCCACAAGTGCGGGGGACTGGCTGCCAAAGAAACCATCAGTGATTAGACATTGGGAACTTTCAGCCCCAGGCTCCAAGTGGCCTCCAGGGAGGGGAGAGGGGCTGAAGGTTGAATTGATTATGAACTGCCAGCTATGTGATCAGCATTGCCCACCTAAGGAATCCTCCATAAACCTCAAAAGAAAAGGGTTTGGGCCGGGCGTCATTTGGCTCATGCCTGTAATCCCAACACTTTGGGTAGGGCCTAGATGGGAGGATTGCTTGAGCCCAAGAATTCTAGGCCAGTCTGGACAAAATAGCAAGACCCTGGCTCTACAAAAAATAAAAAATTAGCCAGGCGTGGTGGAGTGCACCTGTAGACCCAGCTACTCAGGAGGCTGAGGCATGAGAATCACTTGAACGCAGGAGGCAGAGGCTGCAGTGAGCTGAGATAGCGCCACTGCACTCCAGCCTGGGTGACGGAGTTAGACTGTCTCAAAAAAAAAAAAAAAAAAAAAAAACCAGGAAAGAGTTCAGAAGAGCTTCCTGGTTGGTGAACCCGGGTGCATCCGTGTGCCAGGACTGTGGTGCACCCCAGGTCCACAGGGACAGAAGCTTCTGCACTTTGGGCTCCTCTAAACCTCCCCCTACGCATCTCTTCCTTGGCTGTTCATTTGCATCCTTTAAAATATGAAAGGGCAGGTTGCCCCTCCACACCTGTGGGCATTTCTCGTTAGGTGGAAGGAGAGACTTGGAAAAGAAAGAGACACAGACAAAGTATAGAGAAAGAAAAAAGGGGGCCCAGGGGACCAGCGTTCAGCACACGGAGGATCCCGCCAGCTTCTGAGTTTCCTTAGTATTTATTGATCATTTTGGGGTGTTTCTCAGAGAGGGGGATGTGGCAGGGTCATAGGATAATAGTGGAGAGAAGGTGAGCAGGTAAACACATAAACAAAGGTCTCTGCATCATAGACAAGGTAAAGAACTAAGTGCTGTGCTTTAGATATGCACACGCATAAACATCTCAATGCCTTACAGAGCAGTATTGCTGCCCTCAAGTCCCACCTCCAGCCCTAAGGCGGTTTTCCCCTATCTCAGTAGATGGAATATACAATCGGGGTTTACACCCATACATTCCATTGCCCAGGGACGAGCAGGAGACAGATGACTTCCTCTTGTCTCAACTGCAAAGAGGTGTTCCTTCCTCTTTTACTAATCCTCCTCAGCACAGACCCTTTACGGGTGTCGGGCTGGGGGACGGTCAGGTCTTTCCCTTCCCACAAGGCCATATTTCAGGCTATCACATGGGGAGAAACCCTGGACAATACCTGGCTTTCCTAGGCAGAGGTCTCTGCGGCCTTCCGCAGTTTTTGTGTCCCTGGGTACTTGAGATTAGGGAGTGGTGATGACTCTTAAGGAGCATGCTGCCTTCAAGCATCTGTTTAACAAAGCACACCCTGCACAGCCCTTAATCCATTTAACCCTGAGTGGACACAGCACATGTTTCAGAGAGCACGGGGTTGGGGGTAAGGTCATAGATTAACAGCATCTCAAGGCAGAAGAATTTGTCTTAGTACAGAACAAAATGGAGTCTCCTGTGTCTACTTCTTTCTACACAGACACAGTTACAATCTGATCTCTCTTTCTTTTCCCCACAAAAATATCCTTTGTAGACCAGGCACAGTGGCTCAGGCCTGTAATCCCAGCACTTTGGGAGGCTGAGGCAGATGGATCACTTAAGGTCAGGAGTTTGAGACCAGCCAGCCAACATGGTGAAACTGCGTCTCTACAAAAATACAAAAATTAGCCGGGCATGGTAGCTCAATGCCTGTAATCCCAGCTACTCGAGAGGCTGAGGCAGAATTGTTTGAACCTGGGAGGCAGAGGCAGAGGTTGCAGTGAGCCGAGATCGCACGACTGCACTCCAGCCTGGGTGCGACAGAGTGAGACTCTATCTCAAAAAACTAAAAACAAAAACAAAACAAAAAATGAAAACCCGCTTTTAGTAAAAAAAATAAAAATGAAAAAATGTGAATCAGGCTGCACTCTGGCCCACGTCCTGGCTGCTGTGTATCACGTGGCTCTAGACACTGCACTTTTGCCTCCTCATCATTGCTGTAGATAGGATTTCTGACAGCAGGGTCATTAGATGAATTTTTTTTTTTTTTTTTTGAGACGGAGTCTCGCTCTGTCGCCCAGGCTGGAGTGCAATGGCGCAATCTCTGCTCACTGCAAGCTCCGCCTCCTGGGTTCACACAATTCTCCTGCCTCAGCCTCCCGAATAGCTGGGACTACAGGTGCCTGCAACAATGCCCGGCTAATTTTTTTTGTATTTTTAGTAGAGACGGGGTTTCACCGTGTTAGCCAAGATGGTCTCGATCTCCTGACCTCGTGATCCGCCCGCCTCGGCCTCCCAAAGTGCTGGGATTACAGGCGTGAGCCACCGCGCCCGGCCCCATTAGACGAATTTGTATCTGCACGGTTCCTACAGATAAACTCTGGGACATTAGAATTATAAGGCTTTTGTTTAAGGATGGTTTCAGACCTTGAATTCCAGCCAAATAGCTGACACTAACCAGTTTGAAGACCCCAGCGAGGAATGGGATCAGCATGAGAACACCGCGTCTTCATGTCCCTGTCTCCGCCAGCAGTCAGCATGGCCACACTCTGGCCCACACCAAAACACTTAAAAACCCTAGCCCTGGCCGGGTGCAGAGGCTCACACCTGTAACTCCAGCACTTTGGGAGGCCAAGGCAGGTGAATCACCTGAGGTCAAGAGTTCAAGACCAGCCTGGCCAACATAGTGAAACCCCGTTTCTACTAAAAACACAAAAAATTAGTCGGGCGTGGTAGCGGGTGCCTGTAACCCCAGCTACTCAGGAGGCTGAGGCAAGAGAATTACTTGAACCTGGGAGGCGGAGGTTGCAGTGAGCAAAGATCCTGCCACTGCACTCCAGCCTGGGTGACAAAGCAAAACTCCATCTCAAAAAACAAAAAAAAACCCTAGACCCAAACTTCTGGGGCAGATGGATTGGAGGTTTCCTCCCATCTCCTCATTCCTCAGTCCTGTGATTAAACTTCCTTCTCTTCTGCAACACAGTGACCCGGCAAATTGACTCACAGCGTGCATTGGGCAACGGACCTACTGTCAGAGGCGTGTAACCAGGGCAACTCCATCTTGAATAGGAGCTGACTAAAATAAGGCTAAGACCTACCGGGCTGCATTCCCAGACAGTTAAGGCATTCTCCAAAAAAAACAAAAAAACAAAAATGCCAGGCACGGTGGCCCAGCACTTTGGGAAGCCGAGGCAGGTGGATTACCCGAAGTAGAGTTTGAGACCAGCCTGGCCAACATGGTGAAACCCCGTCTCTACTGAAAATACAAAAATTAGTCAGGCGTGGTGGCTCGTGCCTGTAATCCCAGCTACTTGCGAGGCTGAGGCAGGAGAATCGCTTGAGCCGGGGAGGCGGAGGTTGCAGTAAAAAGAAAAAAAAAAGCATTCTAAGTCACAGGATGAGATAAGTCAGCACAAGATACAGGTCATAAGGACCTTGCTGATAACACAGGTCGCAATGTAGCAGGACCAGCCACAGACAAAACTCCTCAGACACCGAGTTAAAGAAGAAAGGGGTTTATTCGGCCAGGGGCATCGGCAAGACTCCCGTCTCAAGAGCCGAGATCCCCAAGTGAGCAATTCCTGTCCCTTTTAAGGGCTCACAACTCTAAGGGGGTGCGCGTGAGAGGGTCGTGATCGATTGAGCAAGCAGGGGGTACGTGACTGGGGGCTGCATGCACCGGTAATCAGATCCAAACAAAACAGGATAGGGATTTTCACAGTGCTTTTCTATACAATGTCTGTAATCTATAGATGACCGATTAGGTCAGGGGTCAATCTTTAACTACCAGGCCCAGGGTGTGGCGCGGGGCTGTCTGCTTGTGGATTTCATTCCTGGGGCGCGGGGCTGTCTGCTTGTGGATTTCATTCCTGGGGCGCCGGGATGTCTGCTTGTGGATTTCATTCCTGGGGCGCGGGGCTGTCTGCTTGTGGATTTCATTTCTGCCTTTTAGTTTTTACTTTTTCTTTCTTTGGAGGTGGAAATTGGGCATAAGACAATATGAGGGGTGGTCTCCTCCTGAAGCAATAAAGAATCCAGCCAGGCCGGGCGCGGTGGCTCACGCCTGTAATCCCAGCACTTTGGGGGGCCGAGGCGGGCGGATCACAAGGTCAGGAGATTGAGACCATCCTGGCTAACACAGTGAAACCCCGTCTCTACTAAAAATACAAAAAATTAGCCGGGCTTGGTGGCGGGCGCCTGTAGTCCCAGCTACTCAGGAGGCTGAGGCAGGAGAATGGCGTGAACCCGGGTGATGGAGCTTGCAGTGAGCCGAGATCGCGCCACCGCACTCCAGCCTGGGTGACAGAGCAAGACTCCGTCTCAAAAAAATAAAAAATAAATAAATAAAGCATCCAGTCAAACTCCATCAAAACCAAGATAGTGACGAGAGTAACCTCTGGTTGTCCTCACCGTTCCACTCCCAGCAGCCCCATGACAGTTTACAAATGCCATGGCAATGTCAGGAAGTTACCCTATGCGGTCTAAAAAGGGGAGGCATGAATAATCCACCCCTTGTTTAGCATATCCATAGAAATAACCATAAAAATGGGCAACCGGCCGGGCGCGGTGGCTCACGCCTGTAATCCCAGCACTTTGGGAGGCCAGGCGGGTGGATCATGAGGTCAGGAGATTGAGACCATCCTGGCTAACACGGTGAAACCCCATCTCTACTAAAAAAAATACAACAAATTAGCTGGGCGTGGTGGCGGGCGCCTGTAGTCCCAGCTACTCGGGAGGCTGAGGCAGGAGAATGGCCTGAACCCAGGAGGCGGAGCTTGCAGTGAGCCGAGATAGTGCCACTGCACTCTGGCCTGGTGAAAGAGCGAGACTCCGTCTCAAAAAAAAAAAAAAGGGCAACCAAGGCCGGACGTGGTGGCTTACGCCTGTAATCCCAACACTTTGGGAGGCCGAGGCGGGCATATCACCTGAGCTCAGGAGGTCGAGATCAGCCTGGCCAACATGGTGAAACCCCATCTCTTACTAAAAATACAAAAATTAGCCAGACGTGATGGCAGGCACCTGTAATCCCAGCTACTCAGGAGGCTGAGGCAGGAGAATCACTTGAACTCAAGTGATTCAAGGCAGAGGTTTCAGTGAGCCAAGATCACGCCACTGCACTCCAGCCTGGGCGACAAGAGCAAAACTCCATCTCAAAAAAAATAAGGGCAACCAGCAGCCCTATGGGCTGCTGTCTATGGAGTAGCTATTCTTTTACTCCTTCACTTTCCTAATAAGCTTGCTTTCACTTTACTCCATAGTCTCGCCCTGAATTCTTTCTGGTATGAGATTCAAGAACCCACCATGCCCAGCTCGTCCTTACTTGCTTTTAAAAAATATCATTGGTGGCCGGGCGCGGTGGCTCACGCCTGCAATCCCAGCACTTTGGGAGGCCAAGGCTGGCGGATCACCTGAGGTCCGAAGTTTGAGACCAGCCTGACCAACATGGAGAAACCCCGTCTCTACTAAAATACAAAAAAATTAGCTGGGTGTGGTGGTGCGTGCCTGTAATCCCAGCTGCTCAGGAGGCTGAGGCAGGAGAATCACTTGAACCCGGGTGGCAGAGGTTGCAGTGAGCCGAGATCACGCCATTGCACTCCAGCCTGGGCAACAAGAGTGAAACTCTGTCTCAAAAATAAATAAATAAAATCACTGGAATAATTTTCTTCTTTAGGAAGAGCAGTCTTGGGCCAGGCATGGTGGCACATGCCTGGAATCCCCGAACTTTGGGAAGCCCAGGCAGGTGGATTGCTTGAGTTCAAGAGTTCCAGACCAGCCTGGACAACATGACGAAACCTCTTCTTGATCAAATATACAAAATTTCGACTGAGCACAGTGGCTGTAAGCCCAGCATGTTGGGAAGCTGAGGTGGGTGAATAATTTGAGGTCAGACCAGCCTGACTAACATGGCGAAACCCCATCTCTACAAAAAATACAAAAGTTAGCCAGGAGGTCGTGGGCGCCTGTGGTCCCAGCTACTCGGGAGGCTGAGGCAGGAGAATGACGTGAACCCCGGAGTCGTAGGTTGCAGTGAGCCAAGATCGTGCCACTGCACTTCAGCCTGGGCGACACGGCAAGACTGGGGTTGCAGTGAGCTGTGATCCTCAACCTCCTGGGTTCAAGGGATTGTCGAGCCTCAGCCTCCCGAGTAGCTGGGATTATAGATGTTCGCTCCCATGCCTGGCTAATTTTTGTATCGCAAAAATGCACTCCAGCCTAGATGACAGGACTGCACTCCAGCCTGGATGACAGAGCAAGACTGTGTCTCAAAAATAAATAAATAAATAAATAGCCAACTGTGATGGTGCATGCCTGTAGTCCCAGCTACTCGGGAGGCCAAGGCAGGAGGATCACTTGAGACTGGGAGGTCACGGCTACAGTGAGCCGTGATCTCGCAACTGCACTCCAGCCTGGGCAACAGAGGGAGAGAAAGGAAGGAAGGAAGGAAGGAGGGAAGGAGAGAAGGAGGGAAGGGAGGGAGGGAAAGGAAGTCAGTCTTGTGGGACAAGGAAGGAAGGAAGGAAGTCAGTCAGTCAGTCTTGTGGGACTCAGCCCTGAACCTTTGGGATCTGATGCTGTCCCCAGGTAGGGAGTGTCAGAACTAAATCAAAGGAGAGGACACCCAGCTGGTCTCTGCTGGAGAACTGGTTGTTGGTGGGGAGAAACATACATTTTTGGTGAAGTATTCTGTGTTGAGTGTGAAAGTAGGAAAAACAGGACTGGGCATGGTGGCTCATGCCTGTCATTCCAGGATTTTGGGAGGCCAAGGCAGGCGGATCACTTGAGGTCAGGACTTTGAGACCACCCTGGTGAACATGGCAAAATCCCATCTCTACTAAAAAAATACAAAAATTAGCTGGGCGCGGTGGCAGGTGCCTGTAATACCAGCTACTCGGGAGGCTGAGGCAGGGGAATCACTTGAACCCGGGAGGCGGAGGTTGCAGTGAGCTGAGATTGTGCCTTTGCACTCCAGCCTGGGAGACAGAGCAAGACTCTCCCTCAAAAAAAAAAAAAGGCCGGGCGCAGTGGCTCACGCCTATAATATCAGCACTTTGGGAGGCCGAGGCAGGTGGATCACTGACACCCAACACCACGCCTTCTAATTTTTTGCATTTTTAGTAGAAACGGGGTTTCACCATGTTGGCCAGGCTTGTCTCCAACTCCTGTCCTCTGGTGATCCACCTGCCTTGGCCTCCCAAAGTGCTGGAATTACAGGCGTGAACCCAGCAACTTTTCCCCCTTTTATCATACCTTAATTTGCCTCCACCACCCCCAGAAGCTCCAAGTCTCTACGCCTTTTCATTTATGTATGTATGTATGTATTTTATTTTGAGACAGGGTCTCCCTCTATCTCCCAGGCTGCAGTGCAGTGGCGTGATCTTGGCCCACTGCAACCTCCGCCTCCCGGGTTCAAGTAATCCTCTTGTCTCAGCCTCCCAAGTAGCTGGGATTACAGGGCACACCACCACACCCGGCTAATTTTTGTATTTTTAGTGGAGACTGGGTTTCACCCTGTTGTCCAGGCTAGTCTCAAACTCCTGACGTCAGGTGATCCACCCATTTCGGTTCCCAAAGTGTTGAGATTACAGACGTGAGCCACCGGGACGGACATCCCTACTCCTTTCTTCTTCTTCTTTTTTTTTTTTTTGAGATGGAGTCTCCCTTTGTAGCCCAGGCTGGAGTACAATGGTGCGATCTCAGCTGACTGCAACCTCCGCCTCCTGGGTTCCAGTGATCCTCCTGCCTCAGCCTCCAGAGTAGCTGGGATTACAGGAACACACCACCACACCGGCTAATTTTTGTATTTTTAGCAGAGATGGGGTTTCATCATGTTGGCCAGGCTGGTCTCAAACTCCTGACCTCAGGTGATCCACCCACCTTGGCCTCCCAAAGTGCTGGGATCACAGGCGTGAGCCACCTCACCCTACACTCTTATACTCCTTTCTGTAGCTCAGGCAGCTAGATGAGCTTCAATCATCTGGCCCTTCCTCCAGTCTCACATTTTTGTGGGACTGCTGTGCATACATAATTGAATCTGGTTTTTCTTCTGTCAAACTGTTTTGTGTCAATGTAATTCATAGCCCATCCAAAGAACCTAGGAGGGTGGAGGGAATCCATTTTCTCTCCTCCACACTGGAGGGCCATGGAGCCCAAGAGTTCAAGACTGGCCCGGTGTACAAAGTGAGACCCAGTCTCTATTTAAAAAAGATGGGGAGGGGGCCGGGCACGGTGTCTCACACCTGTAATTCCAGCACTTTGGGAGGCCCAGGTGGGTGGATCACCTGAGGTCAGGAGTCCAAGACTAGCCTGGCCAAGGTGGTGAGACCGTGTCTTTACTAAAAATACAAAATTAGCTTGGTATGGTGGCAGGAGCCTGTAATCCCAGCTACTTGGAAGGCTAGGGCAGGAGAATCGCTTGGTTTGGGATTTTCTCCCTGAAACACTTGCTATCTCCAGGATTATGGGTCTCAGGTGAAAGAAAGACAAAGAAGGAGAGAGAGACAGAGAGAGGGACAGGGAAAGAGAATTTCAGACTTATCTAACATTGACACTTAGGAGAAGTAGGGAGAAAGAGGTGGGAAAATAAAGTGGCTAGGTAAAAATGAACATGTCAGTAACAATAATAGCATTAACAATAACTAGTATTGCCGGGTGCGGTGGCTCACGCCTCTAATCCCAGCACTTTGGGATGCCGAGGTGGGCGAATCACAAGGTCAGGAGTTCAAGACCAGCCTGGCCAACATGGTGAAACCCTGTCTCTACTAAAAATACAAAAAGTTAGCTAGCTGGGCATAGTGGTGCATACCTGTAATCCCAGCTACTCTGGAGGCTGAGGCAGGAGAATCGCTTGAACCCGAGAGGCAAAGGTTGCAGTGAGTCAAGATCAGGCCACTGCACTCCAGCCCAAGGGACAGAGTGAGACTCTGTCTCAAATAATAATAATAATAATAATAATAATAACTAGTGGCCAGGCACAGTGGCTCACGCCTGTAATCCCAGTGTAGCAGGACAAGCCACAGACAAAACCTCTCAGACACCGAGTTGTAGAAGGAAGGGCTTTATTCAGCTGGGAGCATCGGCAAGCTACTGTCTTAAAATCCAAGCTCCTCGAGTGCACAGTTTCTGTCCCTTTTAAGGGCTCACAACACTAAAGACTGCGCATGAAAGGGTCGTGATTGAACAATCTAGGGGATACGTAACAGGGGTTTCGTGCACTGCTGGTCAGAGAGAAACAGAACAGGGCAGGGAGTTTCACAATGTTCTTCTATACAATGCCTGGAATCTATGGATAACATCGGGTTCTAAGTCATGAGTTGATTTTTATCTACTAGGTTTACGCCAGGCAGGCCCAGGCCTGGTTTCGGGTCTGGTTTTGGGTCTGGTGCCTGGTGCCCGGCTACCTGCCTTTGGTTTCACTTCCTTGTTTTTTTCTTTTTCTTTTTCTTTTTTTTTTTCTTTTTCTTTTTCTTTTTTTTTTTCTTTTTGAGACAGAGTCTTGCTCTGTCGCTTAGGCTGGAGTACAGTGGCGCAATCTCGGCTCACTGCAAGCTCCGCCTCCTGGATTCAAGCAATTCTGCTGCCTCATCCTCCCGAGTAGCTGGGATTACAGGCGCACGCCACTATGCCCGGCTAATTTTTGTATTTTTAATAGAGACGGGGTTTCACCATGTTGGCCAGGCTGGTCTCAAACTCCTGACCTTGTGATCCACCCGCCTTGGCCTCCCAAAGTGCTGGGATTACAGGCGTGAGCCACCGCGCCCGGCCTCCTTGTTTTTTTCTTAAAACAAGTACTGAGTATAAAACAATATAAAACAATATGAGACGGTTTCTCTCTTCCCTCACCAGCACTTTGGGAGGCTGAGGCAGGTGGATCACGAGGTCAGAGTGGATAGCACTTTGGGAGGTTGAGGTGGGAGGATCCCTTGAGCCCAGGAGCTCAAGTCCAGCCTGGGCAACATAGCAAGACCCCCATTTCCAATTTTAGTGTATGTGCTGCCAAAGCAAGTACTCTGAGACCCTGTTTCTACAAAAAATAAAAAAATTAAAATAGTGCTTGGAAAAAAAAAATTAGTGCTTGACCAGGAGGCAAGCACACCTCCTCATCCTCTCATGGATGTCTGTCTGTAGAAAGTAAATGGAGACAGCTTCATTTTACCCAACTGCTCCGTTTTAGGTCCGCTCCTGAGCTTCTGTTGTTCCCAGCCATGCAACCCTGGGAGCCAACTCCCGGCTGCAGACTGACAAGGCTGACAAGGCTGACTCCTTGTCAGAAGCAGGCAATGTACACAGAGACCCAAGGCCTGGTTTAGACAGGCTTTCACAGACCTGGGCATTTTGTTGAATTGTTTTTGAATTGTGGTTTCTTATCAGTTCATCCGATACTCTGTTCTGACCACGTAGTTCCTCTTTTGGATCTCCAAACCCCTTTGCAGGTTCCATCTACCCGAACCAAACTCACTTATTCCAACAGAAGTCTGGTGTTTCTTGTTTTTTTTGTTTCTTTTGTTTTGTTTTTTGAGATGTTGTCTCCCTCTATCGCCCAGGCTGCAGTGCAGTGGCAAGATCTCGGCTCACTGCAACCTCTGCTTCCCGGGTTCAAGCAATTCTCCTCCCTCAGCCTCCTGAGTAGCTGGGATTACAGGCGCCTGCCGCCACACCCAGCTAACTTTTGTATTTTTAGTAGAGACCGGATTTCACCATGTTGGCCAGGCTGGTCTCGAGCTCCTGACCTCAAGTGATCCACCCATCTCAGCCTCCCAAAGTGCTGGGATTACAGCCTTAAACCACTGCGCTCAACCAGAAGTCTGTTTAAATCCATTCTTCTCCCCAGCCACCCAAGATTTATGTGACCTTGGGGTTGCTACTTAACATTACAGTCTCAATTTCCTCAATAGAACAAAAGTTAGCAAGAATAACAAAAGATAGTTTATTTTTTTATTTTTATTTTTTGAGATGGAGTCTTGCTCTGTCACCCAGACTGGAGTGCAGTGGTGTGATCTTGGCTCACTGCAAGCTCCGCCTCCCGGATTCACGCCATTCTCCTGCCTCAGCCTCCCAAGTAGCTGGGACTACAGGCACCCGCCACCGTGCCCAGCTAATTTTTTTAATTTTTAGTAGAGACGGGGTTTCACTGTGTTAGCCAGGATGGTCTCGATCTCCTGACCTCGTGATCCGCCTGCCTCGGCCTCCCAAAGTGCTGGGATTACAGGCGTGAGCCACCATGCCCAGCACAAAAGATAATTTCTTAATCCCATGCATTTGAGTCTTAAAAAAATATTCTATATAATTCTAAGGTCAAAGAAGAAATAACAAAGGGCATTTTTTAAAATGCTAGAACTGAGTGGTGGTGAAATTGCTGTTGAAATGTGTTTGTTGCACTGATGGAAATTTATAAATGTAAATATTTATATTAAAATATAAAATAATGGGCCAGGCATAGTGGCTCACACCTGTAATCTCAGTACTCTGGGAGGCCAAGGCGGGAGGGCCATGGAGCCCAGGAGTTCAAGACCGGCCCGGTGTACAAAGTGAGACCCAGTCTCTAGTTAAAAAAGAGGGGGAGAGGGCCGGACACAGTGTCTCACGCCTGTAATTCCAGCACTTTGGGAGGCCAAAGCAGGTGGATCACCCGAGGTCAGGAGTCCAAGACCAGCCCGGCCAAGGTGGTGAAACCCCGTGTGCACTAAAAATACAAAATTAGCTTGGTATGGTGGCGGGAGCCTGTAATCCCAGCTAGGGCAGGAGAATCACTTGAACCCGGGAGGCAGAGGTTGCAGTGAGCCAAGATCGTGCCACTGCACTCCAGCCTGGGCAACAACAGAGAGACTTCATCTCTAAATAAATAAATAAAGGAAAATACAAATTTTTTTAAAAAGGTACTGTGGCTGGGCGTGGTGGTTCACACCTGTAATCCCAGCACTTTGGGAAGCCGAGGCAGGTGGATCTCAGATCAGGAGTTCAAGAAGAGCCTGGCCAACATGGTGAAAACCTATCTGTACTAAAAATTAGCCTGGCATGGTGGCAGGTGCCTGTAGGAGGCTGAGGCAAGAGAATTGCTTGAGCCCCGGAGGCAGAGGTTGCAGTGAGCCGAGACCACACCACTGCACTCCAGCCTGGGCAACAGAGCGAGAGTCTGTCTCAAAAAGGAAACAAAAAAAAAAGTACCTCCAAATTATGGTAGGGTGTCCATATTAAGAAGGTAGAAAACGGTGGGGGGAAGTGGCTCATGCCTGTAATCCCAGCACTTTGGGAGGCTGAGGCGGGTGGATCACCTGAGGTCAGGAGTTCAAGAACAGCCTGGCCAACAGGGTATGGTGAAACCCCGTCTCTACTAGAACTACAAAATTAGCCAGGCGTGGTGGTACCTGCCTGTAATCCCAGCTACACAGGAGTCTGAGGCAGGAGAATCACAGGAAACCGGCAGGCAGAGGTTGCAGTGAGCTGAGATCGCACCATTGCACTCCAGCCTGGGCGACAAGAGCAAAACTCCATCTCAAAAAAAAAAAAAAAAATGAAAAAATGAAAAAGAATTTATTGAAATGTGCAGTCTGAAAACTGCTCCTGCACATTTTCATTCATCCTTCCTATTCCCTCCATCCCTCATTTTTTTTTTTTTTTTTTTTAGACAGAGTTTCGCTCTTGTTGCCCAGGCTGGAGTGCAATGGCACGATCTCAGCTCACTGCAACCTCTGCCTCCCAGGTTCCAGCGATTTTCCTGCCTCAGCCTCCAGAATAGCTGGAATTACAGGTATCTGCCACTACGCCTGGCTAATTTTTTGTGTATTTTTAGTAGAGATGGGGTTTCACCATGTTGGTCAGGCTGATCTCGAACTCCTGACCTCAGGTGATCCACCCGCCTCGGCCTCCCAAAGTGCTGGGATTACAGGCATGAACCACCACGCCCGGCCCCTCACTTTCTTTTTATTCTTTCTTTCTTTTTTGTTTGTTTGTTTTTGAGACAGAGTCTTGCTCTGTCACCCAGGCTGGAGTGCAGTGGCGCGATCTCAGCTCACTGCAAGCTCCGCCTCCCGGGTTCACGCCATTCTCCTGCCTCAGCCTCCTGAGTAGCTAGGACTACAGGCGCCCACCACCATGCCAGGCAAATTTTTTGTATTTTTAGTAGAGACGGGGTTTCACCGTGTTAGCCAGGATGGTCTCGATCTCCTGACCTCGTGATCCGCCTGCCTCGGCCTCCCAAAGTGCTGGGATTACAGGCGTGAGCCACTGCGCCCGGCTATATGTTTACAAAATTAATACTGCCAGCCAGGCACGGTGGCTCACGCCTGTAATCCCAGCACTTTAGGAGGGTGAGGCTGGCAGATCACCTGAGGTCAGGAGTTTGAGACCAGCCTGGCCAGCATGGCAAAACCCCGTCTCTACTGAAAAAAATACAAAAATTAGCCAGGCGTTGTGGCGCATGCTTGTAATCTCAGCTACTCGGGAGGCTGAGGCAGGGGAATCGCTTGAAGCCGGCAGGCGGAGGCTGCGGGGAGCCGAGATCGTGCCGTTGCACTCCAGCCTGGGGAACAGAGCAAGACTCCATTAAAAAAAAAAAATTAATACTGTGAATGTGAAACTGATGAACTTGGTGCTTTTCATGCGTCTCATAGTTGACGTGTCATTGATATTTCACTTGAAATACGGTTGGATTTTTATTAATAATATACCTGGGGTGATGGGAGAAGGTAGCCAATCACAGCTGAGGCTTCTAAGCGGTGATTCTCAGCCTCGGCCGCAATCACAATTATCTGGGACTCTCGAAAGAACTCCAGGGTCTGGGCAGCCCCAGTGTAACCAATCAAGCAGAATCTCTGGGCGTTCGTGCTTTGAAATGAGGCTCCACATAGGTAAGTTTAACAGGCAGTCAAGATGGAGGACCACAGGTGGAGATCGGGAAGCTCAGGTGAAGAACCGCCCCCCAACACCCCCCGCCCCCAAAAGACCTCTCAGTAATTCCGGTGGATACAGGAAGTGCTCAGCAACGATTACGCCCCGAGGGCCAATCACAGGGCTGCGGCCGAAAGAGAAGCCTTATTAGAGCTTTCTCAACCTGCGGCCCTCATCGCCGCCGGAGAGTAGGGCCAGTTGTTGAGAGGTGAGTAGCTCTCCGGCAACTCTGCAACTTCATTTCTTTATTTCTCCATTCCACAGTTGGTAAAATTTCTCCTTTTATTTCATATATTTTTTTTTTGAGACGAAGTCTCGCTCTGTCGCCCAGGCTGGAGTGCGGTGGCCCGATCTCGGCTCACTGCAAGCTCCGCCTCCCGGGTTCCCGCCATTCTCCCGCCTCAGCCTCCCGAGTAGCTGGGACTACAGGTGCCCGCCACCACGCCCGGCTAATTTTTTGTATTTTTATTAGAGACGGGGTTTCACCATGTTGGCCAGGCTGGTCTCAGTCTCCTGACCTCGTGATCCGCCCGCCTCGGCCTCCCAAGGTGCCGGGATTACAGGCGTGAGCCACCGCGCCCAGCCTTTTTTTTTTTTTTTCCCCTCTTTTTTGAGGGTCTTACTCTGTTTCCCAGGCTGGAGCGCTGTGGCAGGATCTCGGCTCACTGAACCCTTGACCTCTCAGGCTCAAGCAATCCTCACACCTCAGCCTCTGAAGTAGCTGGGACCGTGGGAGGGTGCCACCACATCTGTTCTGGCTAATAATATTATTATTACCACTGTTTGTAGAGACTCACTAGATGTAGGGTCTTAGTATGTTGCCGAAGCTGGTCTCTAACTCCTGGGCTCAAGCGATCTTCCTGCCTCAGACTCCCAAAGTTCTGGGATTACAGGCAGGTGCCACCGCGCCCGGCCTAAATCTTCTGTTAGAAATTCAGTGGTTCTGCCTGTCTCAGTGGCTCTCACGCCTGTAATCGCAGCGCTTTGGGAGGCCGAGGCGGGCGGATCACCTGAGGTCGGGAGTTCGAGACCAGCCTGACCAACATGTAGAAACCCCATCTCTACTAAAAATATACAATTAGGTGGGCGTGGGAGCGCATGCTTGTAATCCCAGCTACTCGGGAGGCTGAGGCAGGAGAATCACTTGAACCCGGGAGGCGGAGGTTGCGGGGAGCCTAGATCATACCATTGCTCTCCAGCCTGCGCAGCAAGAGAGAAACTGTCTCAAAAAATAAAATAAAATTCAGTGGTTCTGATTGGGGAAAGAGTAGCAGATGCTTAGATCTAGAGAGACTCTAGTTAAGGTTGGCTCATAAGAGGATAGTTTTGTGTGCTTTTATTTCTGTTCTCTTGGATTTAGGATAGAGCTATAGAGAGCTCCAAAAAAAAAAAAAAAATGTTGGAACAGGTCAGATGCTGTGGTTGCTGTGTGAGGAGTCCTGGGCAGTGCTAAGGTTTTCTGTCTAATGAGTCCTCTTAAAAGAAGGTATTGTTTTTTATTCACTGAGGTGAGGGAGACTCTTACCATCATTCTAGTCCAGCTTCCGGACCTGAGTCTTATGCAAATACCTATGCCAGTTGCCATTCTCACGCTATTCACAGCTATCATATAGAGAGGTGTTATACCCTTTCTGTAAAGTTTTTGTTGCTACTGCCTTTTTTTTTTTTTTTTTTTTTTTTTTTTTTGAGACGGAGTCTAGCTCGCTCTGTGGCCCAGGCGGGAGTGCAGTGGCGCAATCTCGGCTCACTGCAAGCTCCGCCTCCCGGGTTCACGCCATTCTCCTGCCTCAGCCTCCCGAGTAGCTGGGACTACAGGCGCCCGCCATCACGCCCGGCTAATTTTTTTGTATTTTTAGTAGAGACGGGGTTTCACCGTGTTAGCCAGGATGGTCTCGATCTCCTGACCTCGTGATCCGCCCGCCTCGGCCTCCCAAAGTGCTGGGATTACAAGCGTGAGCCACCGCGCCCGGCCACCTTTTTTTTTTTTTTTTTTTTTTTTTTGAGACAAAGTCTAGCTCTGTTTCCCAGGCTGGAGTACAGTGGCGCTATCTCAGCTCACTGCAACTTCCACCTCCCAGGTTCAAGCAATTCTCGTGCCTCAGCCTTCTAAGTAGCTGGGACTACAGCCGCCTGTCACCAACCTGGCTAATTTTCGTATTTTTAGTCGATATAGGGTTTCACTATGTTGGCCAGGCTGGTCTCAAGCTCCAGACCTCAGGTGATCCTCCCACCTTGGACTCCCAAAGTGCTGTGATTACAGGCGTGAGCCACCGCACCCGGCCCTGTTGTTGTTTTTAAAATAGAGACAGGGTCTTATGTTGCCAGGCTGGTCTGGAACTTCTGGACTGGAGTGATCACCCACCTGAGCTTCCCAAAGTGCGGGGATTACAAGCGTCAGCCACCACCCCCAGTGTTGTGTTTTTGTTTGTTTTACCAGGCTGGAGTGCAGTGGTGCGATCACAGCTCACTGCAGCCTTAACTTCCCTGGCTCAGGTGATCCTCCCACCTCAGCCTCCTCAGTAGCTGGGACTACAGGTGCATGCCGCTATGCCCAGCACAATTTTTTTTGTATTTTTTTGTAGAGACAGGGTTTTGCCATGTTGCCCAGGCTGGTCTCAAACTCCAAGCAATCCTCCCACCTTGGCTTCCCAAAGTGTTGGGGTTCCAGGTGTGAGCCATGGCCCCCCGGCCAGCTTCAGTAAAGTAAAAGCCACACACCTGTGTCCTGAGACCAGGCTCCACCGCTAAGTTATCTTTAAGCCTTTTTTTTTTTTTTTTTTTTTTTTGAGACAGTTTCACTCTTGTCACCCCAGGCTGGAGTGCAGTGGCGCCATGTCAGCTCACCACAACCTCTGCCTCCCACTCCCAGGTTCAAGCGATTCTCCTGCCTCAGCCTCCCAAGTAGCTGGAACTACAGGCACCTGCCACCACACCCGGCTAATTTTTTGTATTTTTAGTAGAGACGGGGTTTCACTGTGTTAGCCAGGATGGTCTCGATCTCCTGACCTCACGATCCGCCCACCTCGGCCTCCCAAAGTGCTGGGATTGCAGGCGTGAGCCACCGCGCCTGGCTGTGTGTTTGCATTTTCATATTCACCCCAGTTTTCACGAAGTTTCTTGTCTCCTGGGTGATCCACATAGCTCCCCACTTCCTTATCTGATCTATGCTTGTCCTTTCATTGTTGTGTTACTACTTTGCTATAATGAGAGAGTGTTTTCGCTTTATAGGTTAACTTTTAGAACCTGAGCAGCCCCTCAGGGAAAACCCTGACAGTAGCTGGTTATTTTGCAATTAGAAAAACTAGCTGGGCACTGAGGCAGGTGAATCACAAGGTCAGGAGTTCGAGACCAGCCTGGCCAACTTGGTGAAACCCCCCCCCCCCAATCTCTACTAAAAATACAAAAAATTAGCTGGGCACAGTGGTGAATGCCTGTAATCCCAGCTACTTGGGAGGCTGAGGCAGGAGAATTGCTTGAATCCGGGAGGCAGAGGTTGTAGTGAGCCGAGATTGCAGCACTGCACTCCAGCCAGGGTGACAAAGTGAGACTCTGTCTCAAAAAAAAAAAAAAAAAAAAAAGGAGCTGAGCGTGGTGGTGGGTGCCCATAATCCCAGCTAGTCGGGAGGCTGAGGCAGGAGAATTGTTTGAACCTGGGAGGCAGAGGTTGCAGTGAGCTGAGATCGTACTACTGTACTCCAGCCTGGGCTGCAGAGTGAAACTCTCTCAAAAATAAGTAAATAAAAATAAAATGAGTTGAGGTCTTGCTCTGTTGCCCAGATGGGAGTGCAGTGGCACAATCAAGGCTCACTGCAGTTTCAGTCTCCCAGGCTCAAGCAATCCTCCCACTGCAGCCTCCTGAGTAGCTGGGACTACAGGCATGTACCACCACCCACTGCTAACTTATTTTTCGTGGAGATGGGGGTCTCACTATGTTGCCCAGGCTGGGAGTTTGTTCTTGAAGAAGCAGGGTAGATGGTGAGTGTCCTTGTTCATGGCACAGCAGGAGACAGGAGTGCTAATCACCATCCCTCTCCATTCCTCCCTTGATTCTCATCACAGCTCCCACGTGGGACAAGATGGTGTCTTCGGCGCAGATGGGCTTCAACCTGCAGGCTCTCCTGGAGCAGCTCAGCCAGGATGAGTTGAGCAAGTTCAAGTATCTGATCACGACCTTCTCCCTGGCACACGAGCTCCAGAAGATCCCCCACAAGGAGGTAGACAAGGCTGATGGGAAGCAACTGGTAGAAATCCTCACCAGCCATTGTGACAGCTACTGGGTGGAGATGGCGAGCCTCCAGGTCTTTGAAAAGATGCACCGAATGGATCTGTCTGAGAGAGCAAAGGATGAAGTCAGAGGTGAGCGGAAATCGGTCCACACTGTGTCCTAGGAGGAAGCAGGCGTCCTCTCCAGGACTTTAGAAATTCAGAAGGCCAGGGGCGCTGGCTCATGCCTGTCGTCCCAGCACTTTGGGAGGCTGAGGCGGTTGGACCACCTGAGGGTCAGGAGTTTGAGACCAGCCTGACCAACATGGTGAAACAGCATCTCTACTAAAAATACAAAAATTCGCTGGACGTGGTGGCAGACACCTGTAATCCCAGCTACTCCGGGAGGCTGAGGCAGGAGAATCACTTAAATCCAGGAGGCGGGGGTTGCTATGAGCCGAGATCACGCCATTGCACCCCAGCCTGGGCAACAAGAGCAAAATTCTGTCTCAAAAAAAAAAAAAGAAATGGCATTGAGGCTTGGAGAGGGACTGCTTGTTCTGAACGCAGGTGCTGGATCTTCATAAACCCTGGTGTCTGTCCTGGTCCTTATTTTCTACCTATTTCTATCGCTTTCAGGTATCGTACAGTTGGCCTAACATATCTGTGGATTTAACCAATCCTAGATCAAAAATAATGGGGGCAAAGACAATTAAAAATAACAATACAATAAAATGCACATGAACTATGGTTATTTAACTCTTCTTGAGAGAGGATCTCACTCTGTCACCCAGGCTGGAATTTAGCGGCACGATCTCGGCTCACTGCAACCTCCGCCTCCCGGGTTCAAGCGATTCTCCTGCCTCGGCCTCCCGAGTAGCCGGGATTACAAGCATGTCCCACCACGCCTGGCTGATTTTTTTTTTTTTTTTTGTATTTTAAATAGAGATGGGGTTTCACCATGTTAGCCAGGATAGTCTCGATGTCGTGACCTCATGATCTGCCCGCCTCGGCCTCCCAAAGTGTTGGGATTACAGGCGTGAGCCACCGCACCCAGCCAGCAAGTGCATTTAGAACTACTCTACTTTCTACCCCATAACTTTTTTTTTTGTTTGTTTGAGACAAGTCTCACTCTGTCACCCAGGATGGAGTGCAGCAGCACAATCTCAGCTTATTGCAACTCCCGCTCCCTGGGTTCAAGCGATTCTCCTGCATCAGCCTCTTGAATAGCTAGGATTATACAGGCACCTGCCACTGAGCCTGGCTAAATTTTGTATTTTAATAGAGATGGGGTTTCACTATGTTGGCCAGGCTGGTCTTGAACTCCTGACTATGTGATCAACCCGCCTCAGCCTCCCAATGTGCTGGAATTACAGGTGTGAGCCACCATGCCCAGCTACACTTTTTTTTGAAACGGGGTCTCATTTTCTTGCTCAGGCTGGAGTACAATGGGGCAATCACAGCTCACTGCAGCCTTGACCTCCCAGACTTGAGCAATCCTGCCACTATGGCCTCCCACCACACCTCGCTCATTCTTGTATATATTTTTTTTTTTTTGTAGAGATAGGGTTTCACCATGTTGCCCAGGCTGGTCTCGAACTTCTGTGGGCTCAACCGATCCTCCTGCCTTGGCTTCCCACAGTCCTGGGATCAGAAACATGAGCCACAGTGCCTGGCCAGTGCAGCTTTATTTACAGTAACCAAGATACAGAGTCAGTCTAAGTGACCATCAGTGGATGAATAGAAAATGTGCCCGTTGGGTACCCTGCCTACTGCCTGGGTTATGAGATTGTTGGGACCCCAAGCCTTAAAAAGGAAACATGGTAGGCCGGGCGCAGTGGCTCACGCCTGTAATCCCAGCACTTTGGGAGGCCAAGGCGGGTGGATCACTTGAGGCCAGGAGTTTGAGACCAGTCAGGCCAATGTGGTGAAACCGTGTCTCTACTAAAAATATAAAAAAATCAGCCGGGCGTGGTGGCACACTCCTGTAGTGCCAGCTACTTGGGAGGCTGAGGCAGGAGGATTGCTTGAACCAGAGAGTCAGGTTGCAGTGAGCCAAGATCGTGCCAATGCACTCCAGCCTGGGTGACAGCAAGACTCCATCTCAAAAAAAAAAAAAAAAACATGGTATTAATTACACAATGGAATACTCCTCAACCTTAAGGAAATCCTATCTTTTTATTTAAAAATTGCCAGTTTTATTTCAGTTAGAGATCACTTTTTAGCATAATGTTTCCTGTCTTTAACGATGGGTGAGGGTTTTTTTTTTTTTGGTTTGGATTTTGGTTTTGCTTTTGAGTCGAAGTTTCACTCTTGTCTCCCAGGCTAGAGTGCAATGGCGCGATCTCGGCTCACTGTGACCTCCTCCTCTCAGGTTTAAGTGATTCTCCTGCCTCAGCCTCCAGAGTAGCTGGGATTACAGGCGCCTACCACCATGCCTGCTAATTTTTGTATTTTAGTAGAGACAGGGTTTTACCATGTTGACCAGACTGGTCTCGAACTCCCGACCTCAGGTGATCTGCCCACCTCAGCCTCCCAGAGTGTTGGGATTACAGGTGTGAGCAACCATGCCCGGCCAAGGGTTTTTAACTTTAGCTGACCTCCGGAGGTTACAAGTTTGAAAACGGCAGGAGGAAACCCAGAGAGTTGTAAACTTACGAAGGTCTGGGCTCTGAAAAAGATGCAAATTGTCTTTCCATGCCAATAGCGCTCACACGGACATGGTGAATGTTCCTGAAACCCGCCGGACTTTCTGTAAGAAGTGTGGCAAGCACCACCCCCACAAAGTGAAACAAGGCAAGGATTCTTGGTATGCCCAGGGGAAGCAGTGTCATGACAGGAAGCAGAGTGGCTATGGTGGGCAGACTAAGCCGATTTTCCGGAAAAAAGGCTAAAACTACAAAGAAGATTGTGCTAAGGCTTGAGTGCCTTGAGCCCAACTGCAGATCTAAGAATGCTGGCTATTAAAAGATACAAGCAGCTGAGCGCGGTGGCTCACGCCTGTAATCCCAACACTTTGGGAGGCCGAGGTGGGCGGATCACAAGGTTAGGAGTCTGAGACCAGCCTGGCCAAAATGGTGAAACCCCATCTCTACTAAAAATACAAAACTTAGCCAGGCATGGTGGTGTATGCCTGTAGTCCCAGCTACTCAGGAAGCTGAGGCAGGAGAATCGCTTGAACGTGGGAGGCAGAGGTTGCAGTGAGCCAAGATTGTGCCACTCCAGCCTGGGCAATAGATTGACACTCTGTCTCAAAAAAAAAAAAAAAAGATGCAAGCATTTTGAACTGGAAGGAGATAAGAGAAAGGAACAAGTGATCCAGTTCTAAGTGTCATCTTTTTTTTTATGAAGGCAATAAAATCTTGAGCTTATGGTAAAATGCAAAATTTTTCCCCCCTTCTCCTTTTTCAGAAGCAGCCTTGAAATCGTTTAATAAAAGGAAGCCTCTATCATTAGGTAAGTTACCTCATTTATAACTTTTATTCTTCATGTGAGATCTGGGGACTCGGGCCTTTGTTTTAAGGAGAATGTGCTGAGCACTAAGAATGCAAAGAAATGCCGGACTTAGCATCCCTGCTCCCAGGGCGGAGCTGGTCACACAGGTGCGTAGCAGTAAGACCTGGGAAGCTGAAACACGATCGCGTTTGTTGGAAATCTATAAATACATACAAAGCGGGGAAGGGTAAGCTTGGCCTTTGAATCTGGATAAGCTAGAGACTTTTCTTTTTTGAGATGGAGGCTTGCTCTGTCACCTAGGCTGAAGTGCAGTGGTACGACCTCGGCTGACTGCAACTTCCACCTCCTGGGTTCAAGCAGTTCTCCTGCCTCAGCCTTGGGAATAGCTGGGATTACAGGTGCCTGCCACCAGGCCCGGCTAATTTTTTGTGGTTTTTGTAGAGATGGGGTTTCACCATGATGGCCAGGCTGGTCTTGAACTCTGACTTCAAGTGATCTGCCCACCTCAGCGTCCCAAAATGCTGGGATTATAGGCATGAGCAACCACCACACCCGGCTTTTTTTTTTTTTTTTTTTTTTTGAAACAGGGCTTCACTCTGTCACTTAGGCTGGAGTGCAGTGGTACAATCATGGTTCACTGCAGCCTTGACCTCCCAAGCTCTGGTTATCCTCCTGCCTCAGCCTCCTGAGTAGCTGGGACCACAGGCACTTGCCACCATGCCTGGCTAATTTTTTTCACTTTTTGTAGAGACAGGGTCTTGCTATGTTGCCCAGGCTGGTCTCGAATTACTAAACTCAATCAGTCCTCCCGCCTCACCCTCCCAAACTGCTGGGGTATGGGTGTGAGCCATGACACCTGGCCCTTACCAGCTACTTATATCCTGAAGATTTTTTTTTTTTTTTTTTTTTTTTTTTTTTGAGATAGAGTCTCAATCTGTCACCCAGGCTGGAGTGCAGTGGCGCGATCCCGGCTCACTGCAAGCTCCGCCTCCCGGGTTCACGTCATTCTCCTGCCTCAGCCTCCCGAGTAGCTGGGACTACAGGCGCCCACCACCACGCCCGGCTAATTTTTTTTGTGTTTTTAGTAGAGACGGGGTTTCACCATGTTAGCCAGGATGGTCTCGATCTCCTGACCTTGTGATCCACCCGCCTCGGCCTCCCAGAGTGCTGGGATTACAGGCGTGAGCCACCGCGCCCAGCCCCTGAAGATTGTGTTTTGAGATGGGGTCTTGCTATGTTGCTCCGGCTTGATTGCAGTGGTGCAGTCATAGCTCATTGCAGCCTCAACCTTCCAGGCTCCAGAGATCCTCTTACCTCAGCCTCCTGAGTAGCTGGGACTACAGGTGTGCACTGCCACACCTGACTAATATTTGTATTTTTGGTAGGGACAGTTTCACTATGTTGGTGTCAAACTCCTGGTCTCAAGTGATCCTCCCACCTTGGCCTCCCAAAGTGCTGGGATTACAGACATGATTCACCACACCTGGCCATGAAGACTTTTTTTTTTTTGGACAAAGTCTCACTCTGTTGCCCAGGATGGAATGCAGTGGCATGATCTCAGCTCACTGCAACCTCTGACCTCCGCCTCCCAGTTCAAGCGATTCTCTTGCCTCAGCCTCCCGAGTAGCTGGGATTACAGGTGTCTGCCACCAAGCCCAGCTAATTTTTGTAATTTTAGTAGAGATGGGGTTTCACCATGTTGGCCAGGCTGGTCTTGAACTCCTGACCTCGTGATCCGCGTGCCTCAGCCTCCCAAAGTGTTGGGATTACGGGTGTGAGTCACTGCGCCTGGTCTCATGAAGACCTTTTTTGAGACAGAGTCTTGCTCTGTCACCCAGGCTGGAGTGCAGTGGTACAATCTCACTGCAGCCTCCGCCTCCCAGGTTCAAGTGATTCTCCTGCCTTAGCCTCCCGAGTAGCTGGGATTACAGGCGCCTACCACCACGTCTGGCTAATTTTTGTATTAGTAGAGACAGCGTTTCACCATGTTGGCCAGGCTGGTCTCAAACTGCTGACCTCAAATGAACTGTCTGCCTCAGCCTCACAAAGTACTGGGATTACAGGCATGAGCCACCTCACCTGGTGGTGAAGACTCTAAAGGCTCTTCTCAGATCAGCCTTTGTCCTGAAGTTCACATGCCCGTGTCCAGTTCCCTCCCCAGCATCTTTTCAGGAGTTCCATGGTCTCGCCTCTTCATTATCCAGGGTTAAGCTGCAGATATTGTTATTAGGATTCCACCTTGTTCTCTTTTTTTTTTTTTTTTTTTGAGACGGAGTCTCGCTTGCTCTTTTGCCAGGCTGAAGTGCAGTGGAGCGATCTTGGCTCACTGCAATCTCCGCCTCCTGGGTTCAAGCAATTCCCCTGCCTCAGCCTCGCAAGTAGCTGGGACTTACAGGTAACACACCACCATGCCCGGCTAATTTTTTGTTCTAGTGGAGACGGGGCTTCACCATGTTGGCCAGGATGGTCTCGATCTCCTGACCTCATGATCCGCCTGCCTCGGCCTCCCAAAGTGTTGGGATTACAGGCGTGAGCCACCATGCCCGGCTGATTCCACCTTGTTCTTACATTCTTTCCCAGTTCATTTTAAATTTATCTACCTCATCAGAAACTAGGGGGTTAGGCCCGGCAGGCAGATCACCTGAGGTTGGGAGTTCAAGACCAGCCTGAGCAACGTGGAGAAACCCTGTCTGTACTAAAAATACAAAATTAGCCAGGTATGGTGGCGCATTCCTGTAATCCCAGCTACTCGGGAGGCCGAGGCAGGAGAATCACTTGAAACCAGGAGGCTGAGGTTGCAGTGAGCCGAGATCGCACCATTGCATTCCAGCCTGGGCAACAAGAGCAAAACTACGTCTCAAAAAAAAAAAGAAAAACTAGGCAGTTAATCTTCAAAGCCTTTCCAGTGGCCTCATGCATGAGGGGTGTGTGTGTGTGTGTGTGTGTGTGTGTGTGTGTGTGTGTCTTTCACACCATGTGTTCTGAACTACTTAGGAATTCTCACCGGAAAGGCACGTAAACCTGGGATCATGGCCTAATGTACTTTCACTTTTACATCCAGTACCTTGTCAACGTCCTTTTTAGTACCTAATCTAGGCTTCACTACCGAGACTCAGTGGTCGAACTTGAGCCATCTTGGAGTCCCACTGCCAGCACAGCAACAGGCCTGTAACGCCCCCCTTTTTCTTCAGGGATAACAAGGAAAGAACGACCACCTCTAGACGTGGACGAAATGCTGGAGCGCCTCAAGACAGAAGCACTAGGTGGGTGTCAGGACCTCCAGTGTTGGAGTCAGCTGAGGAAGCCGCCCATTCTTGCTGCTTTCTCCTGTTCCTTTGAAGAACCCCATCTCTCTCCAGTCTTTTTCTCCACTATTCTTAATGTGCCCACTGTCTTCTGGAGAATGCCAACCTCCCTTCCATAAGAATAGAGGGAAGAACGAACATTGCAGAGAATTAGAACTCAGTTTGTAGAAAGTTAGGAGCACGATGCAGAGAGTTTTTGTTTTTGTTTTGAGACAGTTTCTCTGTTGGCCAGGCTGGAATGCAATGGCGCGATCTCGGCTCACTGTAACCTCCACCTCCCAGGTTCAAGCGATTCTCCTGATTCTCCTGACTCAGCCTCCTGAGTAGCGGGGATTATAGGCACCTGCCACCACACCCAGCTAATTTTTTTTTTTTTTTTTTTGAGACGAAGTCTTGTTCTTGTCACCCAGGCTGGAGTATAGTGGCACCATCCCTTTTCACTGCAACCTCCGCCTCCCAGATTCAAGTGATTGTCCTGTCTCAGCCTCCTGAGTAGCTGGGACTACAGGTGCATGCCACCACGCCCAGCTAATTTTTTTTGTACTTTTAGTAGAGACAGGTTTCACCATCTCAGTCAGGCTGGTCTCGAACTCCTGACCTCGAGATCTGCCCCCCCCCAGTCTCCCAAAGTGCTGGGATTACAGGCGTGAGCCACCGTACCCGGCCTTCTTTAAATTATTTAAAAGTTGACTGGTGGCCAGGTGTGGTGGCTCACACCTATAATCTCCCAGCACTTTGGGAGGCTGAAGCGGGTGGATCACGAGATCAAGAGATCGAGACCGTCCTGGCCAACATGGCGAAACCCCAACTCTACTAAAAACACAAAAATTAGCCGGGTATGGTGGCACCCGCCTGTAGTCCCAGCTACTCAGGAGGCTGAGGCAGGAGAATCGCTTGAACCCGGGAGGTGGAGGTTGCAGTGAGCCAAGATTGTGCCACTGCACTCCAGCCTGGCAACAGTGCGAGACTCCATCTTAAAAAAAAAAAAAAAAAAAATTGACAGGCATAAATGTATTTATGGTACATTGCTCAGACAACTTTAATATAAACAACTTACAGAGAAAATTGAGTCTTTTGGGTAGGTGACTTGCCTGAGCTGACTTTGTGATAGGTTTTTTCTGTTTTTTTGTTTTTGAAATAGAGTCTCACTCTGTCGTGCAGGCTGGAGTGCAGTGGCCCGATCTTGGCTCACTGCAATCTCTGCCTCCCGGGTTCAAGGGATCTTCCTGCCACAGCCTCCCCAGGTGCTGGGACTATAGGTGCCCACCACTATGCCTGGCTAACTGTTGTGTTTTTAGTACAGATGGGGTTTCACCAGGGTAGCCAGGTTGGTCTGGAACTCCTTACTTCAAGTGATCCACCTACCTCGGTCTCCTAAAGTGCTGGGATTACAGCTGTGAACCACCGCACCTAGCCTGTGATCAGTTTCAGATCAGCCTTGCTTACTCCACGTTCCCTCTTATCTTCCTGGTAGCATTTTTGTTTTTTCTTGAGAAAGAGTTTTGCCCTTGTCGCCCAGGCTAGAGTGCAATGGTGTGATCTCGGCTCGCCACAACCTCCACCTCCCAGGTTCAAGTGATTCTGCCTCAGCCTCCTGAGTAGCTGGGATCATAGGCGCCCACCACCACATCTGGCTAATTTTTGCATTTGTTTTATTTTTAGTAGACAGGGTTTCACCATGTTGGGCAGGCTGGTCTTGAACTCCTGACCTCAGGTGATCCACCCACTTCGGCCTCCCAAAGTGCTGGGATTACAGGCATGAGCCACCGTACCTAGCCCACATTGACTTTTGATACAGCAAGTATTTCTTGCTATGGCTCTGTATAATAGAGATGAGTAACTTGGTTGAAGGAATTGTTTGCCCTGTTCATCTCTCTAGACCCGGCCAATGTCATTCCCGGCACACAATCTTTTTTTTTCTTGAGATGGAGTCTCGCTCTGTTGCCCAGACTGGAGTGCAGTGGTGCAATCTTGGCCCACTGCAACCTCTGCTACCCAGGTTCAAGCGATTCTCCTGCCTCAGCCTCCCAAATAGCTGGGAGTACAGGTGTGTGCCACCACGCCCAGCTAATTTTTTGTATTTTAGTAGAGACAGGGTTTCACCGTGTTAGCCAGGATGGTCTGGATCTCCTAACCTCGTGATCCGCCCGCCGTGGCCTCCCAAAGTGCTGGGATGACAGGCGTGAGCCACTGTGCCCGGCCTAGCACACAATCTTGACAAAGAATTTCGGTGCGACTTGGGGTACTGTGGTGCCTGCTCTATCATCATGCTTCAGCAGGAAATGTGGGTGAATAGTGCCTGGTGGCATGGCAGGTAAAGAAATGTTTTTGTTTTTTTTTTTTTGAGACAGTCTTGCTCTGTCACCCAAGCTGGAGTGCAGTGGCGCGATCTCGGCTCACTGCAAGCTCCGTCTCCCGGGTTCACGCCATTCTGCCTCAGCCTCCCCAGTAGCTGGGACTACAGGCGCCTGCCACACGCCCGGCTAAATTTTTGTATTTGTAGTAGAGACAGGGTTTCACCGTGTTAGCCAGGATGGTCTCGATCTCCTGACCTTATGATCCACCCGCCTTGGCCTCCCAAAGTGCTGGGATTACAGGCGTGAGCCACCGCGCCCAGCCACGGGTAAAGAAATTTATGAAGACAATCGTAGGTAAAGGAAGGCAGATTTATTGGAGAAAGTAGGAAAAGACATTAGCAGAGAGACTCCAGCGGGCAGGTTGTCATGAGAGTAGCTCACTGCCAGGAGACCAAAGCTTCCTGCAGATTTTATAGAATAGGGCTTGGGCTGATTGATAATGTCAACAGGGGGTTTAACTTGCAGTCTTCTTTCAGCAGAAGTGTTTGATAAACTGAGGCGTTTCATGGCAAACAGGGAGTTTGTGAGCTCTGTGTGTGATCTGGCCAGGAAGGCCAAACATCTTGGGCCGTATCTCCTGGACCATAAAAGCAGACCTGGCCCAGTGCAGTGGTTCACGCCTGTAATCCCAGCACTTTGGGAGGCTGAGGTGGGTGGATCACCTGAGGTCAGCAGTTCTAGACTGGCCTGGCCAACATGGCGAAACCCCGTCTCTACTAAAAATACAAAAATTAGCCTAGACGCAGTGGCACATGCCTGTAATTCCAGTTACTCGGGAAGCTGAGGCAGGAGAATCGCTTGAACCCGGGAGGCGGAGGTTGCAGTGAGCTGAGATTGCGCCACTGCACTCCAGCCTGGGCAACAGAGTGAGACTGTCTCAAACAGACCTATAGCTGACCTGTTTCCTCTTGTTTGTATGCCCTGAACCATGGAGGAAAGCTTATTTATTTATTTTATTGAGATGGAGTCTTGCTTTGTTGCCCAGGGTGGAGTGCAGTAGTGCGATCTCTTACTACAACCTGCACCTCCCAGGTTCAAGCAATTCTCGAGCCTCTTGGCCTCCCAAGTAGCTGAGATTACAGGCATGCGCCACCACGCCTGGCTAATTTTTGCATTTTTAGTAGAGATGGGGTTTCTGTGTTGGCCAGGCTGGTCTCGAACTCCTGAGCTCAAGTGATCCACCCACCTCAGCCTCCCAAAGTTCTGGGATTATAGGCATGAACCACCACACCTGGCCGGAAAACACATTTGTAGCTTATTTGCTTTATCTGATCCCGCGCCCCCTGCCCCCCCCCCCCACCCCCATCAGCCTGCCTCCTTTTCTCTAATTGGGACTCCACAGGAAATACACCTGATTTTGTGTCAAGCTCACATGAGTTTGTATTTTGTAGCGTTTCCAGAAACGAAAGGAAATGTCATCTGCCTGGGTAAAGACGTCTTTAAAGGAAAAAAGCCAGGTCTGTACCATATCTTCCTGCAGGGAGCTTGGGATCAGGTTTCTCTTTATAAACTTGAAGTCCTCTTAACTTTCCTATGTAACACAAAGCATTTATTTATGTATGTATGTATCGAGACGGAGTTTTGCTCTTGTTGCCCAGGCTGGAGTGCCATGGCGTGATCTCGACTCACTGCAACCTCCGCCTCCCAGGTTCAAGCAATTCTCCTGCCTCAGCCTCCCGAGTAGCTGGGATTACAGGCATGCGCCACCATGACTGGCTAATTTTTTGTTTTTAGTAGAGACAAGGTTTCTTTATGTTGGTCAGGCTGGTGTTGAACTCCCAATGTCAGGTGATGTGCCTGCCTCGACCTCCCAAAGGGCTGGGATTACAGGCATGGGCCACTGTGCCCGGCCAACACAAGGCATTTTGTTATTTTGGTTTTCCCTGTGGGTAACTGATTGCATCCTCTCTCCCTTCCCTCCTCACCAATGATAAAGACAAAGACAATAGGTGCAGGTATATATTGAAGACGAAGTTCCGGGAGATGTGGAAGAGCTGGCCTGGAGACAGCAAAGAGGTCCAAGTTATGGCTGAGAGATACAAGATGCTGATCCCATTCAGCAACCCCAGGGTGCTTCCCGGGCCCTTCTCATACACGGTGGTGCTGTATGGTCCTGCAGGCCTTGGGAAAACCACGCTGGCCCAGAAACTAATGCTAGACTGGGCAGAGGACAACCTCATCCACAAATTCAAATATGCGTTCTACCTCAGCTGCAGGGAGCTCAGCCGCCTGGGCCCGTGCAGTTTTGCAGAGCTGGTCTTCAGGGACTGGCCTGAATTGCAGGATGACATTCCACACATCCTAGCCCAAGCACGGAAAATCTTGTTCGTGATTGACGGCTTTGATGAGCTGGGAGCCGCACCTGGGGCGCTGATCGAGGACATTTGCGGGGACTGGGAGAAGAAGAAGCCGGTGCCCGTCCTCCTGGGGAGTTTGCTGAACAGGGTGATGTTACCCAAGGCCGCCCTGCTGGTCACCACGCGGCCCAGGGCCCTGAGGGACCTCCGGATCCTGGCGGAGGAGCCGATCTACGTAAGGGTGGAGGGCTTCCTGGAGGAGGACAGGAGGGCCTATTTCCTGAGACACTTTGGAGACGAGGACCGAGCCATGCGTGCCTTTGAGCTAATGAGGAGCAACGCGGACCTGTTCCAGCGGGGCTCGGCCCCCGCGGTGTGCTGGATCGTGTGCACGACTCTGAAGCTGCAGATGGAGAAGGGGGAGGACCCGGTGCCCACCTGCCTCACCCGCACGGGGCTGTTCCTGCGCTTCCTCTGCAGCCGGTTCCCGCAGGGCGCACAGCTGCGGGGCGCGCTGCGGACGCTGAGCCTCCTGGCCGCGCAGGGCCTGTGGGCGCAGACGTCCGTGCTCCACCGAGAGGATCTGGAAAGGCTCGGGGTGCAGGAGTCCGACCTCCGTCTGTTCCTGGACGGAGACATCCTCCGCCAGGACAGAGTCTCCAAAGGCTGCTACTCCTTCATCCACCTCAGCTTCCAGCAGTTTCTCACTGCCCTGTTCTACGCCCTGGAGAAGGAGGAGGAGGAGGACAGGGACGGCCACACCTCGGACATTGGGGACGTACAGAAGCTGCTTTCCGGAGTAGAAAGACTCAGGAACCCCGACCTGATCCAAGCAGGCTACTACTACTTCGGCCTCGCTAACGAGAAGAGAGCCAAGGAGTTGGAGGCCACTTTTGGCTGCCGGATGTCACCGGACATCAAACAGGAATTGCTGCGATGCGACATAAGCTGTAAGGGTGGACATTCAACGGTGACAGACCTGCAGGAGCTCCTCGGCTGTCTGTACGAGTCTCAGGAGGAGGAGCTGGTGAAGGAGGTGATGGCTCAGTTCAAGGAAATATCCCTGCACTTAAATGCAGTAGACGTTGTGCCATCTTCATTCTGCGTCAAGCACTGTCGAAACCTGCAGAAAATGTCACTGCAGGTAATAAAGGAGAATCTCCCGGAGAATGTCACTGCGTCTGAATCAGACGCCGAGGTTGAGAGGTGAGAACCGTTTCACTCTACCAGTCGTTCCATCTTTAGCCTCATCCCATGCCCCCTTAGGAAGAGGCCAGAGCCTCCTATGCACTGTGGCTTAGGGTCAGGAATTCCCTCTTGTTGGACTCTTTGTTTGTTTTTGTTTTGAGATGGAGTCTTGCTCTGTCGCCCAGGCTGGAGCGCAGTGGCGCGATCTTGGCTCACTGCAACCTCTGCCTCCCGGGTTCAAGTGATTTTCCTACCTCAGCCTCCTGAGTAGCTGGGACTACAGGCGCCTGCCACCTTGCCTGGCTAATTTTTATATTTTCATTAGAGACGGGATCTCAGCATGTTGGCCAGTCTGGTCTTGAACTCCTCCTGACCTCAGGTGATCCACCTGCCTCAGCCTTCCAAAGTGGGATTACAGGCATGATTCACCATGCCCGGCCCAAATATATTTTTTGAAGACAGGGTCTTGCTGTGTTGCTCAGGCTGGAGTACAGTGGTGAAATCAGCTCACTGCAGCCTCAAACTTCTGGGTTCAAGTGATGTTCCTGAGTACCTGGGATGACAGTTATTAAATGTGTACCATCATGCCCAGCTAACTTAAGTGGGGGTTTTTTTTGCTTTTTTTTGGAAAGACAAAATCTCACTATGTTGTCCAGGCTGGTCTTGAACTCCCAAAGCACTGAGATTACAGGCATGAGTTACCACACGCCCTGCCTGAATATTTCTTATTGATATGTATAGATATGTATATTCCCAATCTTTTTTTTTTTTTTTTTTTTTTTTTTTTGAGACGGAGTTTCACTCTTTTTCCCAGGTTGGAGTGAAGTGGCTTGATCTCGGCTCACTGCAACCTCTGCCCCACCAGGTTCAATGATTCTCCTGCCTCAGCCTCATGAGTAGCTGGGATTACAGCCACCCACGACCATGCCCAGCTAATTTTTGTACTTTTAGTAGAGACGGGGTTTCACCATGTTGGCCAGGCAGGTCTCGAACTCCCGACCTCAGGTGATCCACCTGCCTCAGCCTCTCAAAGTGCTAGGATTATAGGCGTGAGTCACCGTGCCCAGTCTATATTCTCTATCTTTTATCAATGATGTGCTTAGCATTTTAACTTATTTTTACCCTCTATTGGATTTTTGTCTAAGAAGAATAGGTTCTTTCTCCTGTGATGCTTCTTGGGTGTTGAGTTGTCTGATGGTGGTGCTAATAAGTGATTACATGGTCCAGCTTTCAATTATACTCATTTGTCAGGGGTATATGCCCAGAGAAACCCTAAATACTTCAGCCGTGATGGACACACATTTGGTGTAACCCCCTTCTTCTCTTCCCTATAGATCCCAGGATGATCAGCACATGCTTCCTTTCTGGACGGACCTTTGTTCCATATTTGGATCAAATAAAGATCTGATGGGTTTAGCAATCAACGATAGCTTTCTCAGTGCCTCCCTAGTAAGGATCCTGTGTGAACAAATAGCCTCTGACACCTGTCATCTCCAGAGAGTGGTGTAAGTAGAAACTAATTCGTGAACTAAAATCCTTAGGGTGTGAAAATGGTACAATGTTAACATTGGAGCAATATTCAGATTCCTGTACTAGACTCTTAAGTGCTCAAGACACAGGGAATTGAGAGAGTCCTGTCCTTAAATTTATTTTGTGGGGTAATCGTATAAAGTAATTTCTAGGGGCTGGGCATGGTGGTTCACACTTGTAATTCCAACACTTCGGGAGGCCGAGGCAGACAGATCTCTTGAGGTCAGGAGTTCGAGACCAGCCTGGCCAACATGACAAAACCCTGCCTCTACTAAAAATACAAAAATTATCCAGGCGTGGTGGCAGGCACCTGTAATATCAGCTACTTGGGAGGCTGAGGCAGGAGAATTACTTGAACCCAGGAGGCGGAGGTTGCAGTGAACCGAGATCCTGCCACTGGACTCCAGTCTGAGTGACAGAGCGAGACTCGGTCTCAAAAAAAAAAAAAAAAAAGAGAAAAAAAGGGCCGGGCACAATGGCTCACGCCTGTAGTCCCAGCACTTTGGGGGCCCAAGGCGGGGGGATCACTTGAGGTCAGGAGTTCAAGACCAGCCTGGCCAAGATGGTGCAAGACCCTGTCTCTACAAAAAATACAAAAATTTGCCAGGTGTCGTGGCAGGTGCCTATAATCCCAGCTACTCCGGATGCTGAGGGTAGGAGTCGCTTGAATCCGGGAGGCAGAGTTTGCTTTGCAGTGAGCCGAGATCGCGCCACTGCACTCCAGCAGCCTGGGCAACAGAGTGAGACTCCATCTCAAAGAAAAAAAAAATCTGTAAAGATGGACAAAAATTTAAACATGGAAAAAATAGTTCCTAAAGTTTAAATATATCGAGCCCCTGGTTTCCATTTAAGTACGATACAGGTGTACACACTAAAGATTTCACTTTCGTTCTCTTTTCCCTAGGTTCAAAAACATTTCCCCAGCTGATGCTCATCGGAACCTCTGCCTAGCTCTTCGAGGTCACAAGACTGTAACGTATCTGACCCTTCAAGGCAACGACCAGGATGATATGTTTCCCGCATTGTGTGAGGTCTTGAGACATCCAGAATGTAACCTGCGATATCTCGGGTATATCTCTTAATCATTAAAATCCTTCATCATACAAACATAAGCTACCACAAGCTTATGTGGCAATTTTGTGTAAATAAGAAAAAGTTCGTTATTCTGACTAGAAACAGTACTAAGGGCAGATGACCCAGGATGCAGCATGGGCTGAACTTGAGTTTCTACTTGCCTTGAACAGTAAACAACCTGGACAACCATACGTGAGGACCCTGAATCCAAAGAAACTCCCAGAATCTTTTATCATCTTTTTTTTTTTTTTTTTAATGGAGTCTTGCTCTGTTGACCAGGCCAAAGTGCAATGGCACGATCTTGGCTCACTGCAACCTCTGTCTCCTGGGTTCAAGTAATTCTGCTGCCTCAGCCTCCCAAGTTGCTGGGATTACAGGCACCCGCCACCATGCCCAGCTAATTTTTGTGCATTTAGTGGAGCTGGTTTCGCCACATTGCCAGGCTGGTCTCGAACTCATGACCTCAGGTGACCTGCCCCCCTCAGGCTCCCAAAGTGCTGGGATTATAGGCGTGAGCCACCATGCCCAGCCAGAGTCCTTATGTTTTGGTTTTGGTTTTTTCTTTTTCTTTTTTCTTTTTTTTTGAGATGGAGTCTCGCTCTGTCACCAAGGCTGGGGTGCAATGGTATGATCTCAGGTCACTGCAGCCTCCACCTCCCAGGTTGAAGTGATTCTCCTGCCTCAGCCTCCTGAGTAGCTGGGATTACAGGTGCATACCACCACACCTGGTTAATTTTTGTATTATTAGTAGAGATGGAGTTTTACCACATTGGCCAGGCTGGTCTCGAACTCATGACCTCAGGTGATCCACCCGCCCACCCCCACCCTACCCCGCCGTCGGCCTCCCAAAGTGAGGCGTGAGCCACCGTGCCCAGCCCAGAATCTTTATCTTCTCTCAGAGATCATTCACTCATGGTTCATGCTTCTGTATGATGATTCAGAATACCAGCTATTGACATTTTTCAAGCAAGAACCCTTCAGGAACATCAAGTTGCCCCTTTTCTGTTAGTCCTCTGGTTTGAGAGCTCTCCCCTTGGGAAGCTGTCCACGTGGCTGCCCAGGTGATGAGAACCTACATGCGTCATGGGGTTCCATGAAGCCTCACTTGGCCACACTGGTGTAGTAGGTGGTCATTGGCCTCAAATTATTGCCCTGGGCCAGGCGCAGTGGCTCACGCCTGGGAGGCCGAGGTGGGTGGATCACTTGACGTCACGAGTTCAAGACCGGCCTGGTCAACATGGTGAAACTCTGTCTCTACTAATAATACAAAAATTAGCTGGGCATGTTTGCGCACACCTGTAGTCCCAGCTACTCAGGAGGCTGAGGCGGGAGCATCATTTGAACCTGAGAGGCGGAGGTTGCAGTGAGCTGAGATCACACCACCGCACTCCAGTCTGGGCAACAGTGTGAGACTGTCTCAAAAAAAAAAAAAAAAAAAAACTTGGCTGGGTGCGGTAGCTCATGCCTGTAATCCCAGCACTTTGGGAGGCCAAGGCAGGTGGATCACAAGGTCAGGAGTTCAAGACCAGCCTGGCCAACATGGTGAAACCCCATGTCTACTAAAAATAGAAAAACATTAGCCGGGCATGGTGGCGCGTGCCTGTAATCCCAGCTACTCGTGGAGGCTGATGCAAGAGAATTGCTTGAACCTAGGAGGCAGAGGTAGCAGTGAGCCAAGATCACACCATTGCACTCCAGCCTGGGCAACAGAGCAAAACTCCATCTCGAGGACAGAAAAAAAATTTATTGCTCTGGCTCTACTGATACAATCTTAGGCTGCTTAATGGGATCTTCTCAGTTGAATAGGATGCTGTACATCTCACAGGTATTGGAAGGCTGAATGAAACCAAGCACATGCATTCAATAGTGGCTGCTGTCATTACTAACCGTTGCAATTACCCTCTTTTCTTTTTGCCTGAGGATAATGGGATGCAGGGTGAGGGGGAATATTGGGTGAATTAAAGATTTGGGTAACTAATTTCTTTCTTTTTTTCTCGAGATATAGTCTTGCTCTGTCTCCTAGGCTGGAGTGCAGTGCCACAATCTTGGTTCACTGCAACCTCTGCCTCCCGGGTTCAAGTGATTCTTCTCCGTCAACCTCCCGAGTAGCCGGGATTACAGGCACCCACCTGTATTTTTGTATTTCTAGTATTTTGTATTTCTAGTAGAGACAGGGTTACACCATGCTGGTGGCCAGGGTGGTCTCAAACTCCTGACCTCGGGCAATCCACCACACCCAGCTAATTTTTGGTATATTTAGTAGAGCCGGGGTTTCACCGTGTTGGCTGGGCTGGTCTCGAACTCCTGACCTCAAGTGACATCCATCTTCCAAAATGCTGGGATTACAGCCATGTGCCACCACGCCCAGCTAATTCTTGTATTTTTAGGAGAAATGGGGTTTCATCATGTTGTCCCGGCTGGTCTTAAACTCCTGGCCTCATGATCCACCTGCCTTGGCCTGCCAAAGTCCTGGGATTACAGGCATGAGCCACTGTGCCCAGCCACTCATTTCTTATGAATTTATTCTAACACATTTTCCGGATGAACAGAGCACCTTGAAACATAGGTTAGTGGGCTGGGTATGGTGGCTCCTGCCTGTAATCCCAGTGCTTTGGGAGGCCTAGGCTGGTGTATCGCTTGAAGTCAGGAGTTTTTTGTTTTGAAACGGAGTCTTGCTCTGTCGCCCAGGCTAGACTGCAGTGGAGTGATCTCGGCTTACTGCAACCTCCGCCTCCTGGGTTCAAGTGATTCTCTTGCCTCAGCCTCCTGAGTAGCTGGGACTACAGGCACGTGTCACCACGCCCATCTAACTTTTGTATGTTTAGTAGAGCCGGGGTTTCACCATGTTGGCCAGGATGGTCTCAAACTCCTGACCTCCCGATCTGCCCACCTCGGCCTCCCAAAGTGCTGGGATTACAGGCATGAGCCATTGCCCCGGCCAAAGTTAGGAGTTTGAGACCAGCCTGGCCAACATGGTAAAACCCCATCTCTACTAAAAAATACAAAAATTAGCCAGGCAAGATGGCATTTGCCTGTAATCCCAGCTACTCAGGAGGCTGAGGCAGGAGAATCTCTTGAATCCAGGAGGCAGAGGTTGCTGTGAGCTGAGATCACGCCACTACACTCCAGCCAGGGCGACAGAGCATAAATAACTCCCTTTCAAAAAACCAAACAATGAAACATAGGTTAGCGGAGTCTGCATCCAACATTAGAGTCAGATTGACTAAGTTCTGTATTTCCAGCTGATTCCTGGGCGATGTTGGTGCCGCTGGTCTGACCACCCTTTGACAACTGCTGTTCCAGATAATTCAAGTCGGGGTATAACACAACCAGTGAGATGTAAACCAAAGACGATTCCGCGGTTAGATTCTCAAGAATGACTTGTTCTGCCGGGCGCGGTGGCTCACGCCTGTCATCCCAGCACTTTGGGAGGCCGAGGTGGGCAGATCACCTGAGGTTGGGAGTTTGAGACCAGCCTGACCAACATGGAGAGACCCCCCCACCTCTACTGAAAATACAAAATTAGCTGGGCATGGCGGTGCATGCCTGCAGTCCCAGCTACTCGGGAGGCTGAGGCAGGAGAATCACTTGAACCCAGGAGGCAGAGGTTGCTGTGAGCCAAGATTGCGCCACCTGGGCAACAAGAGTGAGAGTCTCACAAAAAAAAAAAATGACGTGGTCCTATTTCTCCCACAGGTTGGTGTCTTGTTCCGCTACCACTCAGCAGTGGGCTGATCTCTCCTTGGCCCTTGAAGTCAACCAGTCCCTGACGTGCGTAAACCTCTCCGACAATGAGCTTCTGGATGAGGGTGCTAAGTTGCTGTACACAACTTTGAGACACCCCAAGTGCTTTCTGCAGAGGCTGTCGTAAGTCTCTCCTCTCTTCCAGAGCAGCTGTGCTTTCGATCTGGGGCCACAGACGAGCAATGGTCATGCCTGACTTGGCTGTATGGAACCTCTCGCTGATGTGAACACCTGTTCACATGTTTAGATCCAGGCCGATGGCCTGTGAATTTTATTCTTCTCTCATTCCTATTCCTTCATAGGATCACCAGTGCATGATAGAAGGTGGGGAGTTCACAAGAAGGGGCTTTTGGATGCTGGCACTTGTGGAGCTAGCCGGGAAGGTTGAAGTTGGAAATGTCAACCGTGTTGCCATTTGTGATTCTTTTGTAGGTTGGAAAACTGTCACCTTACAGAAGCCAATTGCAAGGACCTTGCTGCTGTCTTGGTTGTCAGCCGGGAGCTGACACACCTGTGCTTGGCCAAGAACCCCATTGGGAATACAGGGGTGAAGTTTCTGTGTGAGGGCTTGAGGTACCCCGAGTGTAAACTGCAGACCTTGGTGTAAGTCCGTGCTGGCTGCCTGTTTGCGTGGGTGTATATGCACACACCCCCCACCTCCGGGTTTGAGTAGGGTTGTTATGAGAACACTTAATTCCTCTAAAAGTTCCAAGCATGATGCTAATGACAACTGGTAAGACCTGGGGAGATGATGGTAGGAAAAAAGTATAAGTAGTAGTAGTAGTAATATTCTATAGGGATTTGGACAATGTAGCTAGTTTTCAGGGTTTTTTTTCCTCTTTATGTATGTATGTATTTTAGAGATGGGGTCTCACCATGTTGCCTAGGCTGGTCTCAAACTCCTGAGCTCAAGAGATCTGCCTGCCTTGGTCTCCCAAAGTGCTAGAATTACAGGCATGAGCCATGTCACCCCATGCTGTGTTTTCTCTTAATCTGTGTTCTTAGAACTATAACTGTAACATAAATTGCATGCAATTGGTTGTAAATGGAATTCATTTACTTATTTTTTAATGAATGATTTGCAAATCAGGTAGTCTTCTGGGCCAGTGTACGCTCAGACTCCCAATGGAAGCTATTGGAAGCTACATGCTCAATGTGATCCTCCTGTTAATACTAAAATCACAGGACACGTGGCCTGGCACAGTGGCTCACGCCTATAATCCCAGCACTTTGGGAGGCCGAAGCAGGCAGATCCCTTGAGGGCAGGAGTTCGAGACCAGCCTGCCCAACATGGTGAAACATTGTTTCTCTACTAAAAATACAAAAATTAGTCAGGCATGGTGGGACATGCCTGTAATCCCAGTTACTCAGGAGGCTAAGGCAGGAGAATCACTTGAACCCGGGAGGTGGAGGTTGCAGTGAGCTGAGATGGCACCACTGCAGTCCAGTCTGGCCAATAGAGCAAGACTCTCAAAAAAAAAAAAAATTATAGGACAAATCTTTAGAAAGGAATTGGGGCCTGGCATGGTGGCTCATGCCTGTAACCTCAGCACTTTAGGAGGCGGGCAGAACACCTGAGGTCAGGAGTTTGAGACCAGCCTGGCTGATGCAGTGAAACCCTGTCTCTACTAAAAATACAAAAATTAGCTAGGCGTGGTGGTATGGTCCTGTAATCCCAGCTACTTGGGAGGCTGAGGCAGGAGAATCGCTTGAAGTCGGGAGGTTGCAGTGAGCCGAGATCGTGCCAGCCTGGGTGACAGAACAAGATTGTCTCAAAAAAAAAAAAAAAAAAAAAAAATTGTATCTGCACTGATGGTTTCTGTTCAGAGATTCGATTTTATGTTAACATCTCTGGTTTTTTTTTTTTTTTTTTTAAGATGGAGTTTTACTCTTGCCCACGCTGGCAATGGCATGATCTAGGCTCACTGCAACCTCCGGCTTCAAGGAGGTTGATTCTCCTGCCTCAGCCTCCCGAGTAGCTGGGATTACAGGCACTCACCACCACGCCGGGCTAATTTTTGTGTTTTTAGTAGAAACTGGATTTCACCATGTTGGCCAGGCTGGTCTCGAACTCCTGACCTCATGATCCGCCCGCCTCAGCCTTCCAAAGTGCTGGGATTACAGGCATGAGCCACTGCGCCCAGCCATACATATCTCTGGTATTCTTTGTCTCTAACATCACCTCCAACAGTTAGGAACTGTCCTCTTCCTATGAAGTAACTAATCTAGGATATGTACCTGGCATCTGAAAACTACCCACTTAAATTTAATGACATATTCAGTTCATGGCTGGAGACGATGAGTAGAAGGAAAGGATTCTTCCCACACCCACTATATCTAGGCCCTGAAACACTAAAAAAGAAGTCCCACAAGCAGTGAGATGTCACCCACTCACTAACTGTATCTTCAAATGAATGTCTAGTTTTTTTGGTTGTGTGTGGTGTGTGGTGTGTGTGGTATTTTTTTGGGGGGGGGGTTTTCTTTTTTTTTTTTTTTTGGTTTTTTTTTTTTTTTTTTGATAGTCTTGCTCTGTCACCCAGGCTGGAATGCAGTGGCTCCATCTCAGCTCACTGCAACCTCCACCTCCTGAGTTCAGGCGATTCTCCTGCCTCAGCCTCCCAGGAATTAAGGTGCATGCCACCACGCCCAGCTAACTTCTGTATTTTTAGTAGAGACGAGTTTTCACCATGTTGGTCAAGCTGGTCTCGAATTCCTGACCTCAGGTGATCCACCCACCTCAGCCTCCCAAAGTGCTGGGATTACAGGTGTGAGCCACCGTGCCGGCCCCCTCAATTCAACTTTTTGATCCATGCCCCTATTTTGCTAAGTTGTCAACTTCCCTTTAGTCTTATGTGGGTTTTCCTCCATTACAGTCATGGAAGTTTCTAGAAGGCCGGGTAGGGTCTTTGAGAGGCCGAGGCAGGTGGATCATGAGGTCAGGAGTTCAAGACCAGCCTGGCCAACATGGTGAAACCCTGTCTTTACTAAAAATACAAAAATTAGCCAGGCGTGGTGTCGGAGCCTGTAATCCCAGCTTACTTGGGAGGGTGAGGCAGAGAATTGCTTGAACCTGGGAGGCGGAGGTTGCAGTGAGCTGAGATTGTGCCACTGTACTCCAGCCTGGGTGTCAGAGCGAGACTGTCTCAAAAAAAAAAAAAAAAGTTTCTATACATTCATAAAGTTTCAAGATTTGGGGGTGTGTTTTCACTCCTCCATCGTCATGGACTCCAATCTGCCATCTATTTCCAAGGCCCTTCCAGGTCCTGTGTCCCTCAGCTAGTGGTATGCTTCACTTGGGACCCAGAGATACATGGGCATTATAGTTCAAATTATAATTAAGTTTAGAACTCTATTGAGACAGAAGAAAGAAAACAGAGCTAAGGTGAAATATCTCTGATAATCTGTGTTGGTTAATATCTAGGATCCTAGTACCAGATATGTTGGAGTGTGAGCTGGTGTCTTCTGCCTGAAAGACACTACCTCTCTAGCAACTGAATTTAGCAAATACAATCGTAATCCCAGCACGTTAGGGAGGCCAGGGTGGGCAGATCGTCTGAGGTCGGGAGTTCAAGACCAGCCTCGCCAACATGGGGAAACCCTGTCTCTACTAAAAATACAAAACTTAGCTGGGTGTGGTGGCACGCGCATGCGTGTACACACACACCCCCCTGTAATCCCAGCTACTCGGAAGGCTGGGGCACAAGAATCGCGTGAACCCAGGAGGCGGAGGTTGAAGTGAGCCACCGTGCCCGCTGAGAATCCTTTTTACTTCTCCAACTTCTGTTGGCCACCTGCATTCCTTGGCTTGTGGCCCTTCCTCCAACTTCAGCAGAGCATCTTCAAACGTTGCCCTGGCTCCCTTATCACGTCACCTCCTGCTGGCTTTGACTCTCAGCTCCCTCTTATGAGGATCCCTGTGATTGCTGGACCTACCCAAATAAACCAGGATATAAACCATCTTAAGATGCTCAGTCACCTCTACGAGGTCCCTTTTGCTCGCAGGTGCCAGGAGTTGGGACTTGGACATCTTTAGGGGAGGCCATTCTTCTGTCCACCACACCACCCCATGATTCCATTTCCATGTCACCACTGTCTCTAACCCACGGCTCAAGAGTCAAAGGTGCATCACAGCAGTGAGAACTCACAGGTTCGGGTTTGCTTTCTTCCTGTGGTTGATTTCTAGGCTTTGGAACTGCGACATAACTAGCGATGGCTGCTGCGATCTCGCAAAGCTTCTCCAAGAAAAATCAAGCCTGTCGTGTTTGGATCTGGGGCTGAATCACATAGGAGTTAAGGGAATGAAGTTCCTGTGTGAGGCTTTGAGGAAACCACTGTGCAACTTGAGATGTCTGTGGTGAGTTAACTTATAAGTTCAACTTCCTATACTTACACCTTACTGAATCTGTGGCTAGTGTAAAATAATCAGTGAAGCCGACTTCCTAAGTTATATAATTGAGAGGACCTTTATAGAGTCAATCGAGCATTTACTAGGATGGTTAAAGGAATGAGTTCTAGTCTATGTCTAAGTTTTTTTTTTTTTTTTCTTGAAGTTTTGCTCTTGTCACATAGGCTGGAGTGCAGTGGCGTGATCTTGGCTCACTGCAACCTCCGCCTCCCAGGTTCAAGCAATTCTCTTGCTTCAGCTTCCCGAGTAGCTGGGATTACAGGCACCCGCCACCATGCCCAGCTAATTCTTGTATTTTTAGTAGAGACAGGGTTTCGCCATGTTGAAGGTTCATCTCAAACTCCTGACCTCAGGTGATCCGCCCATCTCGGCCTCCCAAAGTGCTGGGATTACAGGCGTGAGCCACTGCGCCCGGCCCTATGTCTAAGTTCTAGTCTGTGTTATGCAAAGAACACCTGTGAAATTTTAAGGATACAGTGCCTCAAGCCATTCAGCCAAAAGCCACTGCCCAGCACCCCACATTCAGAGAGGTGGGAATTGGGCCAGGCACAGTGGCTCACACCTGTAATCCCAGCACTTCGGGAGGCCGAAGTGGGCGGATCACTTAAGGTCAGGAGCTCAAGACCAGCCTGGCCAACTTGATGAAACTCCATCTCTACTAAAAATATAAAAATTAGCCGAGCGTAGTAGTGGGTGCCTCTTTTTGTTTTTTTTTTTTTTTGAGATAGTTTCATTCTTGTTGCCCAGGCTGTAGTGCAATGGCGCGATCTCAGCTCACTGCAACCTCCACCTCCTGGGTTCAAGTGATTCTCCTGCCTTAGCCTCCCACGTAGCTGCAAATAAACAGGCATGTGCCACCATGCCTGGCTAATTTTGTATTTTTAGTATAGACGGGGTTTCTCCATGTTGGTCAGGCTGGTCTCGACCTCCCGACCTCGGGTGAGAGCCACCGTGCCCAGCCAGTAGGTGCCTTTAATCCCAGCTACTTGGGAGGCTGAGGCAGGAGAATCACTTGAACCCTGGAGGCAGAGGTTGCAGTGAGCTGAGATCCTGTCACTACACTCCATCCTGGGCGACAAGAGCAAGACTCCATCTCAGGAAAAAATAAAAAAGAGGTAGGAATTAGACAGAAAATGCTGGCTCTATCAGCAGGTGAGTGGTCTCAACTTGGCTATCTTACAAATCCCTTGTGAGTTAGCTACAATCAGATGCACTTGAACCTGGAATCCTACCTGGGAGGCAATCTTAAAAGAATTTGACTCGGGATGGGCAAGGTGGCTCATGCCTGTAATCCCGGCATTTTGGGAGTCCAAGGCAGGTAGATTGCTTGAGGCCAAGAATTTAAAAACAGGCTGGCCAACACAATGAAGCCCTGTCTCTACTGAAAGTGCAAAAATCCGCTGAGCGTGGCTGTGTACCTCTGCTCCCAGTTACTCGGGAGGCTGAGGTGGGAGGATCACTTGAGCCTGGGAGGAAGAAGTTACAGTGAGCTGAGATCACGTCACCTCACTCCAGCCTGGGTGACAGTGAGATCCTGTCTCAAAAAAAAAAAAAACAAAGGCGCCTTTTTAATCACTCACTGACACGTGTAGAGGAGCAAAAAGTTTGAGTTGCTGGTTGGCCCAGGAGGTCAAGGCTGCAGTGAGCCAAGATGGCGTTACCACACTCCAGCCTGGGCAACCGAGTGGGACCGTGTTTCAAAAAATAAAGTGGCCGGGTGCAGTGGCTCATGCCTGTAATTCCAGCACTTTGGGAGGCCGAGGCAGGTGGATCACCTAAGGTCAGGAGTTCGTAGACCAGCCTGTCTCTACTAAAGAGACAGGTGAAACCCTGTCTCTCTAAAACCACAAAAATCAGGCGGGCATGGTGGCACATAGCTATAATCTCATCTACTCGGAGGCACGAGAACTGCTTGAATCCGGGAGGCAGAGGTTACAGTGAGCCGAGATCATGCCACAGCACTCCAGCCTTGGCGAGAGAGCAAGACTGTCTCAAAGAATAACTTCAAAGATGGAAGTTATTTAACCTCTCTGCTCAAAAGCCTCAGTGCTTCCCTATGTCAATCCAGGTAAAATCCTATATTGACAATGGCTTCAGGGTCTTCTGTGAGCTGGCCACCGCTTACCTATGACCTCATCTTGACAATCCTCCCTGTCTCACTCATGCCCGCTGCCTGGATGTTCTATTTTACGTGTCAGTCACATGTATCTTCAGGGCCTCTGCACAAGCTATTTCTCTGCCTGGAGAACTCCCCCCCGAGCTCTATGACTTGGTCTCTTCACCCCCTTACCTCCAACCATTGTAGCCAGAACCCCCAGTTATTCCCTGTACCCCTTGCCCTTCATAACCCCTCATCGCCTCCATATTTTCCTGTTAGCAGATGAGCCCTGAGGGCGGAGACGTTTTGTTTGTTTTTTTGAGACCGGAGTCTCACTCTGTCACCCAGGCTGGAGTGCAATGGCGCCATCTCGGCTCACTGCAACCTCCGCCTCCTGGGTTCAAGCGATTGTCCTGCCCCAGCCTCCTGAGTAGCTGGGACTACAGGTGCCTGTCACCATGCCCAGCTAACTTTTGTATATTTAGTAGAGACACGGTTTTACCATGTTAGGTTGGTCTTGAACTCCTTGACCTCAGGTGATCCATCCACCTCGGCCTCCCAAAGTGCTGGGATTACAGGCGTGAACCAGCGTGCCCTGCCTGAGACTTCTGTTGGTCATGCAGATCCCCAACACACGAGGGTGGGCTTGGCTTACCGGAGGGCATCGATCAGCACTGGCTGCATTAACGTGTTGATTTCTGTGTTTCCCCAGGTTGTGGGGATGTTCCATCCCTCCGTTCAGTTGTGAAGACCTCTGCTCTGCCCTCAGCTGCAACCAGAGCCTCGTCACTCTGGACCTGGGTCAGAATCCCTTGGGGTCTAGTGGAGTGAAGATGCTGTTTGAAACCTTGACATGTTCCAGTGGCACCCTCCGGACACTCAGGTATGATCCATTTACTTCCCCATCAGGCTTTCTCCAGGGTGGTAGGTTTAGGGGAAGCATAATGACATGGACCTGCTGTAGGAGACTGATCTGGTAGCTGGATTACAGGTTCCCGCCATCACACCCAGCCAATTTCTGTATTTCACTTGGAGAAACGGGGTTTCACCATGTTGGCCAGGCTGGTCTCAAACTCCTGACCTCAGGTGATCCGCCCGCCTCGGCCTCCCAAAGTGCTGGGATTACAGGCGTGAGCAACTGCACCCGGCCACCTTTTTTTTTTTTTTTCCTTTGAGGCAAGAACTCACTATGTTCCCCAGGCTGGAGTCCAGCAGCACAATGATGGCTCGCTGCAGGCTTGCTCCAGCTCCTGGGCTCAAGCAATCCTCCTGCCTCAGTTCCTGAGTAGGTAGGTTTATAAGCATGAACCATTGCACCCAGCCATGGCTGCTGTCTACCTGCTCATGACAGCCAGTTGTCACTGGGCTGTGTTTTGGGGTTTTGTTTTGTTTTTTCTTTTTTTTTTTTTTCTGAGATGGAGTCTCACTCTGTTGCCCAGGCTGGGGTGCAGTGGTTGCTAACTGCAACCTCCACCTCCCAGGTTCCAGCTATTCTCATGCCTCAGCCTCCCAAGTAGCTGGGATTACAGGCATGCACCACCACACCTAGGTAATTTTTGTATTTTTAGTAGAGACAGGGTTTTGCCATGTTGGCCAGGGTGGTCTCAAACTCCTGACCTCGGTGATTTGCCCACCTCAGCATCCCAAAGTGCTGGGATTACAGGCATGAGCCACCGCACCCGGCCTGAGTTGTATTTTGATACCATGGCATCAAAGAACCAAGAAGCCCCTTCCTAGGAGTGTGGGAACTTCAGAAATTCTCACAAGCAATATACTCTACTGCTGGCTTAAAATAATCTTTATGTAGAAGAAACATAGATTACTTGTTTATTTAACATGAAACTCAGCCTAAGATACTTTGTAAGTCAAAAGACATATGGACACTAAGGGTTTTTTTAAGCTTTAAGTTTGTTTGTTTGTTTATTTATTTATTTATTTATTTTGGAGACAGAGTTTTACTCTTGTTGCCCAGCCTGGAGCGCAATGGCGCTATCTCGGCTCACTGCAACCTCCGCCTCCCGGGTTCAAGAGGTTCTTCTCCCTCAGCCTCCCAAGTAGCTGGGACTACAGGCATGTGCCACCACACCTGGCTAATCTTGTATTTTTAGTAGAGACAGGGTTTCTCCATATTGGTCAGGCTGGTCTCGAACTCCTGACTTCAGGTGACCCGCCTGCCTCAGCCTCCCAAAGTGCTAAGATTACAGCCATGAGCCGCCATGCCTGGCCTGCATCTCCTCTGTTTAACTGGTACTCCGGGGTCCACCGAGTAGAAGTTGCCAAAGTGGGTGATAGAGCGGGTAGGCAGGTATTAGAGCTATAGCCCAGCTGTACTCAGCAATTCCATTTTCTGTGTATGATAATCAACAAGCATCTCAAACTACACAATGGCTATATACCATTACAAGGTTAACCTGATGTTATGTTTTTCTCTATCATCAGATCAACATGGTTGAGAATAAGAGGAATGAAAAAAAGGATTAAAAAGAGAAATGAAAGTCTTTAATTTTACATTTTATTATTTACTTCATTTATTTTTTAGACAAAAATCTCACTCTATTGCTCAGGCTGGAGTGCAGGGGCCCGATCTCAGCTCACTGTAATCTCCGCCTCCCAGGTTCAAGTGATTCTCCTGTGTCAGCTTCCTGAGTAGCTGGGATTATAGGGACGCACCATCACACCCAACTAACTTTTATATTTTTAGTAGAGATGGACTTTCACCATCTTGCCTAGGCTGGTCTCAAACTCCTGACCTCAAGTGATCTGCCCACCTCACTCTCCCAAAGTGCTGGCATTACAGGCATGACCCACCACATCTGGCCTCATTTTATATTTAAAAATAAAAAATAAGCAAATCAAGCCAGGTACAGTTTAGGCAACATGGTAAAACCCCAACTCTACTAAAAATACAAAAATTAGCTGAGCATGGTGGCAGGTGCCTGTAGTCCCAGCTACTCGGGAGGCAGAGGATAGGATGGCTTGAACCCAAGAGGCACAGGTTGCAGTGAGCTGAGATGGTACCACTGCACTCCAGCCTGGGCAACAGAGAGACTGTCTTTTTTTTTTTTTTTTTTTGAGATCGCCCAGGCTGGAGTACAGTGGCACGATCTCGGCTCACTGCAAGCTCCGCCTCCCGGGTTCACACCATTCTCCTGCCTCAGCCTCCTGAGTAGCTGGGACTACAGGCGTCCGCCACCACGCCCGGCTAATTTTTTGTATTTTTTTAGTAGAGACAGGGTTTCACCGTGTTAGCCAGGATGGTCTCGATCTCCTGACCTCGTGATCCGCCCGCCTCAGCCTCCTAAAGTGCTGGGATTACAGGCATGAGCCATCACACCTCACCTGAGACTGTCTTTAAAAAAAAAAGAAAGAAAGAAAGAAAATCAATGTGGAACACTCCTTTGCCACCTAGAATAATCAGGAAAGGTGACCCATGCCCTGTGCCTCCTTAACAGAATTTCAGGTACTTGGGAATTTGAAACAAATCTCCTTGATGCACAAAGTAACCTTTTCTTCCCCCATTGTACCCCAGGTTGAAAATAGATGACTTTAATGATGAACTCAATAAGCTGCTGGAAGAAATAGAAGAAAAAAACCCACAACTGATTATTGATACTGAGAAACATCATCCCTGGGAAGAAAGGCCTTCTTCTCATGACTTCATGATCTGAATCCCCCTGAGTCATTCATTCTCCATGAAGTCATCGATTTTCCAGGTGTTGGTGAACTGCCTGTGACTCCTCTCCTCCCCCGCCCCTACCCCTCAGGGATAATGAGTTCATTGCTGGGCTAGATGTTTTAGCCATGATTCTGCCTCTGTTTTACACCTGCACACGTCCTTATCTTTGTTACATATGAAATATCTGTATCACGGGTATATTGAGAGAAATAAAGGTGAGAGCATTCACAAATGAAGCTGTTACTTAATAATGGGCTTTGACAAGTTAGAGAAAAGATATCTTACTGGGTAGAACCTGGGGGGTGGGGGAAGTGACAGTGTTTAATTGCATTGATTTCTATTGCCTTGTCAATCTTTGCCTTGCCTTGGTATTTCCTTTCTTTTTTCTTTCTTTCTTTTTTTTTTAGACTGAGTTTCACTCTGTTGCCCACGCTGGAGTACACTGGCACGATTTCAGCTTACTACAACCTCCCAGGTTCAAGCGATTCTCCTGTCTCAGCCTCCTGAGTAGCTGGGATTACAAGCATCCCCCACCACACCCGGCTAAATTTTTTTGTATTTTTAATAGAGATGAGGTTTCACCATGTTGGCCAGTCTGGTCTCAAACTCCTGACCTCAAGTGATCCACCCACCTCAGCCTCCCAGAGTGCTGGGATTACAGGCATGAGCCACTGTACCCGGCTTTTTTTTTTTTTTTCCTCAAGCACGAGTGTTGCTCTGTTGCCCAGGCTGGAATACAGCAGCATGATGATAGCTCACTGCAGCCTCAAGCTCCCAGGTTCAAGCGATCCTCCAGCCTCAGCCTCCTCAGTAGCTGGGACTACAGGTGCACACCACCAAACCAGGCCAATTTTTGTGGGATTTTTTTGAAGACAGGGTCTCACTATGTTGCCCAGGCTGATCTCAAACTCCCAGGCGCAAGTAATATTCCTGCCTCAGCCTCCCAAAGTGCTAGGATTACAGGTGTGAACCACTGTGCCTAGCCTGTCTTGTTACTTCTTGACCTGCGTGGATCACTGCCTGCTGAGTATTACTTGCCAGAGGATTTCTCCTACCAATCTACAATATTTTAGGTGCTTCGGTGTAGCTCATATATGACCATGTCATTGCTCTGATTTTGCTTTTTAAAAATTCTAACTTAAAATAGAATCTCGGCCAGGCACGGTGGCTCACACCTGTAATCCCAGCACTTCGGGAGGCTGAGGTGGGTGGATCACGAAGTCAGGAGTTGGAGACCAACCTGGCCAACGTGGTGAAACCCCGTCTCTACTAAAAATATAAAAAATTAGCCAGGCATGGTGGTACATGCCTGTAATCCCAGCTACTTGGGAGGCTGAGGCAGGAGAATTGCTTAAACCCAGGAGGTGGATGTTGCACTGTGCTGAAGACTGCACTACTGCATTCCAGCTTGGGCAACAGAGTGACTCCTTCTCCAAAAAAAAAAAAAAAAAAATCTCATGGTATGCATAGTTTTTCACTATAGAGTCTCCAGTATTTCCTTGTGATACAGAATTCCAAATTCAACAAAGCAGCAGTGCAAGCTCTACGCTGTAAAACCACAAACAAAACGAACTGTACTATAAAGACAACACTAGTTGGCAAAGTTGCTTCTCATGGGGAGACTTTGTTGCTGTCTGTGTTTACTGGATGAGCAAACAAATGGACGGTAAGGGGGAAAAAGAACAGTACAAATTTTTATTAAACACTAATCGTGTTTTTTTTGTTTGAGACAGTTTCCTCTTGTTGCCCAGGCTGGAGTGCAATGACACGATTTTGGCTCACTGCAACCTCCGCCTCCCCGGGTTCAAGCGATTCTCTTGCCTCGACCTACTGAGTAGCTGGGATTACAGGCATGTGCCACCAAGCCTGGCTAATTTTGTATTAGCAGAGACGGGGTTTTTCCATGTTGGTCAGGCTGGTCTCGAACTCCCGACCTCAGGTGATCCACCGGCCTTGGTCTCCCAAAGTGCTGGGATTACAGCTATGAGTCACCGCACCTGGCAACATTTTTTTCCTTTTCTTTTTTTTTTTTTTTCTGGTGGCAGAATCTTGCTCTTTCACCCAGGCTGGAATGCAATGGCACGATCTCGGCTCACTGCAGCCTCCACCTCCCCAGTTTAAGCAGTTCTCCCATCTCAGCCTCCCATGTAGCTGGGACCACAGGTGTGCACCACTGCACCCAGGTAATTTTTGTATTTTTGGTAGAGATAGGGTTTTGCCACGTTGTCCAGACTGGTCTTGAACTCCTGAGCTCAGGTGATCTGCCCACCTTGGCCTCCCCAAATGCTGGGATTATAGGCATGAGCCACCACACCTGGTAAAAAGTAGTTTTAATATTTAAATTTAAAACTAAAAAAGTTAATCTCTCTTCCTACTTTCATTTCTTCATCAGGGGCTATTGGTTTATTCCCACCGACTAGATCCAAGTTCCCTGATACTACCTTTAAACCACTCCATCACTTTCCAGTTCCACTGCATACAGTGTGGGCTTCTGAGGTTTCCTGGTTCAAGGTGTCCTTGTTCAATGTGGCATGGGTCATTCCCTGAGCATTTTGTTTTTGTTTTTTTTTTTGACAGTCTCGCTCCATTGCCCGGTTTGGAGTGCAGTGGTGTGACCTCGGCTTATTGCAGCCTCTGCCTCCGAAGTTCAAGCAATTCTGCCTCAGGCTCCCGGATAATTTTTGCATTTTTAGTAGAGACAGGGTTTCACCGTGCTGGCCAGGCTGGTCTCGAACCCCTAACCTCAAGCGATCTGCCTGCCTCGGTCTCCCAAAGTGCTGGGATTACAGACATAAGCTACCGTGCCCGGCCTCCAGAGCATCTTTATTCTCAGTTTCAGCGGGAAGAAGGGAGAAGGTTGGTAAAAGAGAGGCACAAAGTTTAAAAAGGACATTGCGTGAAGAAACTAAAGGTTTCTCCTTCTCCACACTATTGACATTTGGGATCGGATCACTACTCGTTGGGAAACGTCCTGTACATTTCCAGGGTGTTCGGCACCATCCCTAGCCTCTACCCCCTAGATACCAGCTCACATCCTCACAGTTAACAGTGATCAAAAATGTCTCTGGGCAGTGGAAAATATTTCCTGAAATGCAAAGTTTTCTTAGGTTGAGAACCATTGTAATCTAGCCCCATCTTTAGAGAAGAAAATTGAGTAACGGATCTACATCCATTGAGGAACTATGGACACCCCAGGGGCCCATGAAATGTAAACTCGCACTCACAATTAACCATCTTTCTCCAACGTGTGTATTTCATGTAGCCACACTCTCAGATGCCCACCCCCATTACCTACAAGTCCTAAACAGGGAAACCTGTGGCACATGGGTTCATGTGTGTCTGAATCTATACGTTCAGAGATGAACAAGTACTGCTCTCCCTATACCTGTGACCGCTCGCCTCCGCCCATCACTGAATTCTGAAAATGTGGCCTCAGGCTCACAGCAGCATTAGCACTTGCTTGCTCTGGATCTCATCACATTGATGATCAAGAACAACGTATTCACTGGGTTCTCTGCTAAGGATCCAAAAAAAACCATTCCACAATTCCACGGCCATGTTTGCACCCAGGAACCACGAGGGCTGGGTTAGCCCAGATGGTGGGCTTGGGAAATGTTCTGGAGCAAAAAAAATAAGAGCCAGAGGTCATGAGAGCCTGACCCCCTCCCCCAACGCGGGCGCGCGCACACACACACACACACACACACACACACACACACACACACACCACTCTCTACCTCCAAGCCACATTTTCAGGCTTAAAGCTAAGGTCACTCCCATGAGCTAAGCCGTGCTTCTCTCAATCCTCAGCTCTTCCACAAGAATAGGAAGAACTCTCTCCTGTTCAAAATCCTGTGGCTCAGCTGCAGCTCTGGAAGAAAGACCCCGGTGAGGGTCTTTCTTTTCACAATCCCCAATCCCAGACCACATCCTGTGCCCCCAAAACAACTTCCATGGTAACCACATCCTTCAGGAAGTGAAGTCAGGCAGGAAGTCAAGTCAGAAGACAGGGAATGGGCTGGGCATGGTGGATCGCACCTGTAATCCCAGCACTTTGGGAGGCAGAGGCAGGTGGATCACATGAGGTCAGGAGTTCGAGACCAGCCTGGCCAACATGGTGAAACCCTGTCTCTACTAAAAATACAAAAAGTAGCCAGGCGTGGTGGTGCATGCCTGTAATCCCAGCTACTCTGGAGGCTGAGGCAGGAGAATCGCTTAAACCCAGAAGGCGGAGGTTGCAATGAGCCGAGATCGCACCATTGCACTCCAGCCTGGGGACAGAAAAAAAAATGTAGCTGAGCATGGTAGTGCACGTCTGTGATCTCAGCTACTTGGGAGTCTGAGGCAGGAGAATCGCTTGAACCCAGGAGGTGGAGGTTGCAGTGAGCCAAGATTGTAATCGTCCAATGTGTTCACCTTGCCCACTGCCTAGACAGAGCTGATTCATCAAGACAGGGAATCGCAATAGAGAATAATTCATGCAGAGCTGTCTCTACGAGAGACCAGAGTTTTATTATTATTCAAATCAGTGTCTCCCAGCATTCAGGAAGAGTTTTTAAGGATAATTTGGTGGGTGGGTGGGAAGCCAGTGAGCCAGGAGTGCTGTTTGGTCAGGGATGAAATCATGGGAGCCAAAGCTATCTTCTTGCACTCAGTTCCTGAGTGGAGGCCAAAAGATAAGATGGGCCAGTTTATTGATATGGGTGGTGCCAGCTGATCCATCAAGTACAGGGTCTGCAAATTAAGCGCTGATCTTAGAAGCAGTTTAGGGAGGGTCACAATCTTGTAGCCTCCAGCTGCATGACTCCTAATGTTCGTCCTACAGGGCCAATCTAGTCCCCAGGCAACAAAGAGGTCTGCTTTGGAAAAGGGCTATCGTCTTTCTTTAAACTATAAACTAAGTTTCTCCCAAAGTTCAGCCTATGCCCAGGAATGAAAAAGACAGCTTGGAGGTTAGAAGCAAAATGGAGTCAGTTAAATCTCTTTCACTGTCTCAGTCATAATTTTGGAAAGGTGGTTTCAAGCTGGCACAACTGCACTCCACCCTAGGCGACAGAGCGAGACCCTGTCAAAAAAAAAAAAAAAAAAAAAAAAACAAGAAGTGAAGTCAAGATAGGTAAATTCGGAAGACAGGAAGTGGTGGTAGAAGAAGTGAAGTCATACAGGAAGCAAAGTCAGATGACAGGAAGTGAAGTAAGAAGACAGGAAGTGGTTGTAGAAGACAGGAAGTGAGGTCATACAGGAAGTAAAATCAGAAGACAGGAAGTGACATCAAACCAGGACTTGCAGTCGGAGGCAGGCAAGAAGTGAAATCAGAAGACAGGAAGTGGCTGAGGGGAACGTCTTTTCTCTCTCCTGCTCAGCCCGAAGTGAACAGGTAGCATCAGGTGTGCCATTTCAGTGACTGGGCACAGCCCAGGCACTCACATCTCTGTGCAGTGCCTATTCTTGGAACACCAGAGACCTCTACACTATTTTCTGTTGCTTTTTTCCTTCATTTTCAGAGATGAGATCCTGAATTGAATGACTTGAATTACTATGGAAAGTGATTGACCAAGGTAAGTCACAACTATCTTGTTCTTTAATTTTGGTGTTGTTTGTTATGACTTGTTAGCCGTCTAACACACATAGCTTTGCATTTCCACTCTGCATTACTTGTATTTTTATTATTTTGTAATATTTGTAATAATTTATTATAAAACTGTGTTATTTTGGGATATTTTTAAGTTAAAATGCGATTTTTTAACTAAGTGGCAGTATGCAAAGCAAGTGTTTCAGAACTCTCCCCCATCAATACGTCTTCTCTCCTGAAAGAAACAATTTTGAGACTTCCTGTTCTTAATTCTGTTTAACAGCATACTTCTAAAAGAAAAAGTGTATACTGTTATTATTTATTGTGTTACAAAAATATACACGCACCTTTCATGCACGTCCGTGTGAAGAGACCACCAAACAGACTTTGTGTGAGCAATAAAGCTTTTAATCACCTGGGTGCAGGTGGGCTGAGTCCGAAAAGAGAGTCAGCGAAGGGGGACGGGTGGGGCCATTTTATAGGATTTGGGTAGGTAAAGGAAAATTACAGTCAAAGGGGGGTTGTTCTCTGGCGGGCAGAGTGGGGGTCATAAGGTGCTCAGTAGGGGAGCTTTTGAGCCAGGATGAGCCAGGAGAAGGAATTTCACAAGACAATGTCATCAGTTAAGGCAGGAACAGGCCATTTTCGCTTTTTTTGTGGTGGAATGTCGTCAGTTAAGGCAGGAACCGGCCATCTGGTTGTGTACGTGCAGGCCACAGGGGATATGATGGCTTAGCTTGGGCTCAGAGGCCTGACATTCCTGTCTTCTTATATTAATAAGAAAAATAAAATGAAATAGGGGTAAAGTGTTGGGACAGCGAAAATTTTTGGGGGATGGTATGGAGAGATAATGGGCGATGTTTCTCAGGGCTGCTTCGAGCAGGATTAGGGGCGGCGTGGGAACCTAAAGTGGGAGCGATTAAGCTGAAGGAAGATTTTGTGGTAAGGCGTGATATTGTGGGGCTGTTAGAAGAAACATTTGTCATTTAGAATTATTGGTGATGGCCTGGATGCAGTTTTGTACGAATTGAAAAACTAAATGGAATAAGAGAAGGTGAAAAACAGGCATTAAAAGTCTAAGAATTGGGAGGACCTAGGACATCTAATTAGAGAGTGCCTAAGGAGGTTCAGCATAGTCCTGCCAGCAAAGATGTATTTATTTATTTTAAGAGTTAAGAGTGGCGGTTTGGGGATAGTACCAGGAGATATCAGCTGTGCTGGCCTGGAGAAACAGTGTAAACAAGAGCAGGGCATGTGTGAGTAGTTGATAACAGTGAATAGGAGTATGACTAGACAGAAGATAGTAGGGATGACAAGTTTTTTGGGGCACAGTCTAAGTTGGTTTGGTGTCTGGAATGAGACTGGGGCCTAATAAAAAGGAGTGTCTATACAGGAGCTTAAATGGGCTGTATCTTGTAGCATTCCGAGGACAGGCCTGAATTCTGGAAGCGAAAATGGTAAAAGTATTGTCCAGTCCTTTTTAAGTTGGTGGCTGAGCTTGGTGAGGTGTGTTTTTAATAGACCATTAGTCTGTCACTGAATACTAAGAGCCTGAAAAAATGCTTGGCTGATTTGACTAATAAAGGCTGGTCTGTTATCAGACTGTATAGAGGTGGGAAGGCTGAACTGAGGAATTATGTCTGACAGAAGGGAATGACAAGGCTAAACTGAAGAATTATGTCTGACAGAAGGGAAGAAATGACTGCGGTGGCCTTCTCAGACCCCATAGGAAAGGACTGTACTTATCCAGTGAAAGTGTCTACCTAGACTAAGAGGTATTTTAGTTATCTTACTCGAGGCATGTTGAGTAAAGCTAATTTGCCAGTCCTGGGTGGGGGCAAATCCTTGAGCTTGATGTGTAGGGAAGGGAGGGGGCCTGAATAATCCCTGAGGAGTAGTAGAATAGCAGATGGAACACTGAGAAGTGATTTCTTTGACGATAGATTTCCACGATGGAAAGGAAATGAGAGGTTCTAAGAGGCGGGCTAGTGGCTTGTACTATAGCATAGCCTGCCTTTGCTGGTGTGTGGCGATTAGGCCTGGTGGAACCACCATCAATAAATCAAGCGTGATCAGGGTGAGAAACAGGGAAGAAGGAAATGTGGGGAAATGGGGTGAATGTCAGGTGGATCAGAGAGATATAGTCATGGGGGTCAGGTGTGGTATCTGGAATAATGTGGGAGGCCAGACTGAGGTCCGGGGCAGGAACAGTGGTAATTGTGGGACTTAACAAAGAGTGAGTACAGCTGAAGGAGCCGGGGAGCAGAAAGTATATGCGTCAGGTGTGAGTAAGAAAATAGATTTTGGAAATTATGAGAGCTGTAGAGAGTGAGTTGAGCATAGTTTGTGATTTTGAGAGCCTCTAAAAGTATTAAAGCAGCGGCAGCCGCTGCTCACAGACATGAGGGCTAGCCTAAAACAGTAAGGTCAAGTTGTTTGGACAGAAAGGCTATAGGGTGTGGTCCTGGCTCTTGTGTAAGAATTCCGACCGCGCTAACCATGCCTAGGAAGGAAAGGAGTTGTTGTTTTGTAGAAGGTGCTGGGGTTTGAGAGATCAGTCAGACACGATCAGCAGGGAGAGCACGTGTGTTTTTATGAGAATTATGCCGAGATAGGTAACAGATGAGGATGAACTTTGGGCTTGACTGAAGTAATGGGGGCTGTCTGTGAAGCCTTGCAGCAGTACAGCCCAGGTAATTTGCTGAGCCTAATGGGTGTCAGGGTCAGTCCAAGTGAAAGCGAAGAGAGGCTGGGACGAGGGGTGCAGGGGAATAGTGAAAAAAGCATCTTTAAGATCGAGAATGGAATAGTGAGTTGTGGAGGAAGGTATTGAGGACAAAAGAGTGTACGGGCTGGGCACCACAGGCTGGATAGGCAAAACAATTTGGTTGATAAGGCGCAGATCCTGAACTAATCTGTAAGACTTGTCCGGTTTTTGGACAGGTAAAATGGGGGAATTGTAAGGAGAGTTTATAGGTTTTAGAAGCCCAAGCTATAGCAGGCGAGTGATAACAGGCTTTAATCCTTTTAAAGCGTGCTGTGGGATGGGATACTGGTGTTGAGCAGGGTAAGGGTGATTAGGTTTTAATGGGATGGTAACGGGCATGTGATCGGTTGCCAGGGAAGGAGTAGAGATGTCCCATACTTGTGGGTTAAGGTGGGGGAATAGGAGAGGAAGACGCGAAGGAGGCTTTGGGTTGGGGAGAAGGGCAGCAATGAGATGCGGCTGTAGTCCAGGAATAGTCAGGGAAGCAGATAATTTGGTTAAAATATCTCGGCCTAATAAGGGAACTGGGCAGGTGGGGATAACTAAAAAAGAGTGCATAAAAGAGTGTTGTCCAAGTTGGCACCAGAGTGGGGGAGTTTTCAGGGGTTTAGAAGCCTGGCCGTCAATACCCACAACAGTTATGGAGGCAAGGGAAACAGGCCCTTGAAAAGAAGGTAATGTGGAGTGGGTAGCCTCCGTATTGACTAAGGGGACGGACTTACCTTCCACCGTGAGAGTTACCCGAAGCTCGGCGTCCGTGATGGTCTACGGAGCTTCCGAGGCGACTGGGCAGCGTCATTCTTCAGCCGCTAAGCCGAGAAGGAGTCAGTCAGAGAGCCTTGGGCCAGAGTTCCAGGGGCGCTGGGAGTGGCTGCCAGGTGAGTTGAACAGTCCGATTTCCAGTGGCGTCCTACACAGATGGGACATGGCTTAGGAGGAATCCGGGGCTGCAGGCATTCCTTGGCCTGGTGGTCAGATTTCTGGCACTTGTAGCAAGCTCCTGGGGGAGGAGGTTCTGGAGGAACGCCTGGCCGCTGCGGTTCAGGCATTTGGAAGTTCTTGTGTGCTGGAGATGTGGCTGGGGTTTGTCTCACAGTGGAGGCAAGGAATTGCAACTTTTTTCTATTATTGTACACCTTGAAGGCGAGGTTAATTAAATCCTGTTGTGGGGTTTGAGGGCCGGAATTTAATTTTTGGAGTTTTATTTAATGTCGGGAGCAGATTGGGTAATAAAATGTATTTTGAGAATAAGACGCCCTTTTGACCTTTTAGGGTCTAGGGCTGTAAAGTGTCTCAGGGTTGCTGCCAAACAAGTCATGAACTGGGCTGGATTTTTATATTTGATGAAAAAGAGCCTAAACACTATCTGATTTGGGGTAAAGAAAAAGGAGCATTAACCTTGACTATGCCTTTAGCTCCAGCCACCTTTTTAAGAGTACATTGCTGGGCAGGTGGGGGAGGGCTAGTCACGGAATGAAACTGTAAGCCGGACCGGGTGTGAGGAGGGGAGGTGATAAAAAGATTATACGGTGGAGGAGTGGAGGCTGAGGAACAATTGGGACCTAGCTCGGCCTGGCGAGGAGGGGAGAGGTCAGATGGGTCTGTAGAAAAGGAAGATTAGAAAGACTCAGCGACGCTTGGGGTTGAGACTGAGGGGACAGGCGGGAGGGAAAGAAGGAAGATTTGGGACGAGTTGCACTGGGCACAGAGACTAGGGAGGGACTGATGTGTAAAAGAATGCCTGGACGTCAGGCACCTCAGACCGTTTGCCCATTTTACGACAAGAATTATTTAGATCTTGTAGGATGGAAAAATTGAAAGTGCTGTTTTCTGGCTATTTGGAACTACTGTCGAGATTGTATTGGGGTCAAGCAGCATTGCAGAAGAAAATAAGGCATTTAGGTTTTAGGTCAGGTGTGAGTTGAAGAGGTTTTAAGTTTTTGAGAACACAGGCCAAGGGAGAAGAAGGAGGAATGGAGGGTGGAAGGTTGCCGATAGTGAAGGAAGCAAGCAAGCCTTGAGAAAAGAGAGAGTAGAGACACGGAGGGAAGGGGTTCGGGGGTTCTTACCTTCCAGAAAAGCGGGAAAGGGGTTGGGGCATGGATATAAGAGATTGGGGCACAGAGATAAGAGGTTGGGGCATGGAAATAAGGGATCAGGGTGCAGAGATAAGAGGTTGGGGCATAGAAATAAGGGATTGGGGCACAGAGATACGAGGTTGGGGTACTTGCCCCTCCTCTAGAAAAGCGGGACTTGCCACTAAGAGTGAAGGAGAAGGGGTTGGGGGTTTTTTGCCCCCCAGAAAGGTGGAGAAGGGGTAGAGACACGGAGAGGAGGGGTTGGGGAACTTGCCCCTTCCCCAGAAAAGTGGGACTTGCCACTAAGGGTGAAGGACCAAGGCAGGCATCCCTGCGTGATCTGACACCTCTGAAACGTGGGTATATAATCAGAGAGGCGTCCCTGCAATGATTAAACACGAAGGGAAGGCTGCCTTCCCTAGTCCGTGACTGGCGCCGGAGTTTTGGGTCCACAGATAAAACGTGTCTCCTTTGTCTCTACCAGAAAATGAAAGAAATTGAAATTAAGAGAAGGGAGAGATTGAAGAGTGGAAAGGAGAAAGTGGTTGAGGGACAGTGAGAGAGGTTGGAGAAGAGAGTAAGAAGAGGCTGCTTACCTGATTTAAAATTGGTGAGATGTTCCTTGGGCTGGTGGGTCTGAGGACCTGAGGTCGTATGTGGATCTTTTTCACAGAGCAAAGAGCAAGACAGGGGATTGATCTCCCAAGGGAGGTCCCCCGATCCAAGTCACGGCACCAAATTTCATGTGCGTCCATGTGAAGAGACCACCAGACAGGCTTTGTGTGAGCAATAAAGCTTTTAATCACCTCGGTGCAGGTGGGCTGAGTCCGACAAGAGAGTCAGCGAAGGGGGATAGGGGTGGGGCTGTTTTATAGGATTGGGGTAGGTAAAGGAAAATTACAGTCAAAGGGGGGTTGTTCTCTGGCGGGCAGAGTGGGGGTCACAAGGTGCTCAGTAGGGGAGCTTTTGAGCCAGGAGAAGGAATTTCACAAGACAATGTCATCAGTTAAGGCAGTAACAGGCCATTTTCCCTTCTTTTGTGGTGGAATGTCATCAGTTAAGGCAGGAACCGGCCATATGGATGTGTATGTGCAGGTCACAGGGTATATGATGGCTTAGCTTGGGCTCAGAGGCCTGACAGCACCTACCTAAAAAATTCCAATAGCACTAAAAGGGTGTGTACAAAATGCAGTGGCTGACTAATCATCTCCTCCATTGCTCCGCCTAAGAGACACCCACTTTTAGCTGTTTTCTTTAGGAACTTGTTAATATTAGGTTGCTAAAAACATGTAACCATGTGAATGAGCTTAGACTTACTGGATTCCTATCATAATAGGCGGGGACTTAGTTATTCTACAGTGTTGTTCTTACTGTTTTTTCTCTTCCAATGTTTATCTCTATGTCTGCATATCAACATTCAGTATCACATTTTTTTTTTGAGACAGAGTCTCGCTCTGTCACCCAGGCTGGAGTGCAGTGGCGCAATCTCAGCTCACTGCAGCCTCTGCCTCCTGGGTTCAAGTGATTCTCCTGCCTCAGTCTCCTGAGTAGCTGGGACTACAGGCGTGTGCCACCACGACTGGCTAATTTCTGTATTTTTAGTAGAGACAGGGTTTCACCATGTTGGCCGAGCTGGTCTCGATCTCCTGACCTCGTGATCTGCCCACCTCAGCCTCCCGAAGTGCTGAGATTACAGGCATGAGCCACCACGCCCGGCCAGTATCACATTTTTATACCCACAGATATTCGCAGCTGAGAATTTTCGGGTAATATAACTTGCGTCTTTTATTTTTGTTGTTGTTATTGTTCCCCTAAAGTTTATATGTTTTTTATTTTTATTTTCTTTTGAGGCAGGGTCTCACTCTGTCACCCAGGTTTGAGAGCAGTGGTGCAATCATGGCTCACTGCAGCCTCAACCTCCCCGGGCTCAGGTGATCCCCAACCTCAGCCTCCTGAGTACCTGAGAGTAGGCATGTGGTACCACACCCAGCTAATTTTTTATATTTTTTGTATATGAGACAAGGTTTCACCATGTTGCCCAGGCTGGTCTCGAACTCTTAGGCTCAAGCGATCCCGCCTCAGCCTCCCAAAGTGCTGGGATTACAGGTGTGAGCCACTGTGCCTAGGCTATACTGGTCTTTTAAAAATCTACTTAGTTTACTTGACCTCTAAAATTATTTTTCCTGTCTTCTGATAGCATCTCAGTATGATTTTCCACTATGTTAAGACAAGGAATTGACCCATTCTTACATTTGGAGGCTTCTCTAAGCAACTTTCCCGTTCCCCCTTCACCCAAGCTGTGTGCTCACTAGCCCTGATTCACAGCCGTCGTCCTGGAACTTCTTTGTGCCATCCTTCTGTCTTTTCCCAAGTGACCCACCTACCTCAACCTCCCAAAGTGCTGGGATTACAGGCGTGAGCCACTGTGGCCAGCCATTCTTTTCCTTTTTTAAAACAATTTTTATCTTCTTTATTTTAAGTAGAGATGGGGTCTCACTGTGTTGCCCAGGCTGGTCTCGAACTCCTGGGCTCAAGTGATCCTCCTGCCTTGGCCTCCCAAAGTGTTAGGATTACAGACATGATCCACTGCACTTGGCCCAGTGGTACAGTTTTACACTCATTAGATGGTCAAGAAATGCCTAAATGCTATAATAAATATAGAACTTTACCTTGAGAAGACCTAACATTTCCTTCAGAAAGTAAATATGAGAGGGGTGGAGATGGTGCATTATCTTATTTTTATTATTTTAAAAATTTATACATAATTGTACATATTTATGGGGTAGACAGCAATATTTCAATACATGTATACAATGTGTTATGATCAAATCAGGGTAATTAACATATTCATCCCTTTATTTTTTGAGACAAGGTCAGGCTTTGTCACCCGAGCTAGAGCGCAGTGGTGTGATCTCAGCTCACTGCAACCTCTGCCTCCCAGGCTCAAGCCATTCTCCCACCTCAGCCCCCTGAGTTGCTGGGAGTATAGGGATGCACCACCACACCTGGCTAATTTTTGTTTTTTTTGTTTTGTTGGTAGAGATGGGGTTTCACCATGTTGCACAGGCTGATCTTGTTTTCTAATGTGAAGGGAAGCGGGCAACGTGCTAGTTTTACACTAAGGAAAATGAATGACACACCCAAACTGCCTGCAAGGCCCGTTCTGAGAGACGAAAGGAGATTTGTTAGACCGCAGTGGAAGATGGAGTGAGGGTGAGAGTTTCTGGGGAAAACCAGACAAGAGCACAGAGGGCCAAAGGGAAGCACGGGAGGATTTTGCACAGAGGATGGAACAGAGTCAACCCTGAGAGCTGGGAACCTTAGAGATCCGTCTGGAGCCCATATTAGAGAGGTTGAAGAAAGAGGCCAGTATGTGGTCCAGCCAGGGTACCATGTCATCCACAGTGTGCAGGGAGGAGGATGGGGTCTCCACAGATTCCTTCCATCCCAAATGGAGGGTGCCCTCAGACAGAGAGGCAGACAGACAGACAGACACTGGCTGAACGGCTCCCTGATGGAACACCAGGAGGAGGCAGCCTGGCCTCGTTTCCACAGCTGTAGCCTCTGCCCTCCTGCTTCCATGTTCCACACACGCCACAGTCTTTGAGTCGCCTCCCATGCCATGATCCGTCCCTTGGATACGACCGTGCCTGGGGTGCAGTGGTCATGAACATAACCCGCGGCTGTGAACATCCGGTCGGCCTCCATCCTGACCCCCGTGTGATTTCCGGGTCTGCGGGAGGGGCGGGAGGGGCGGAAGCGGCCTCTGCACAGCCCTGCCCCTGTGCCGCAGGCGCTTCCTCCGGCTGTGCCAGTCCTCTGCCAGAAACCCCGCCAGGAGTATTAGGATCACAGCCCCGAGGCATATCCGGACCAGGTTGCCCTTGGTGTAGTACTGGCGGGCAGGACCTGGAGGAATGAGGAGAGGCAGGAGCAGGTGAAAGAGCCCACCTCCAGGACCCCCTCCAAGCCACATCTGGGCTTCTCAGAGATCCTATTATTCTCTACTAGCTAGGGGATGCCGCTCGCTTTCCTGGAGGGTCCCTCCCTTCCCGAGTAGGGGTCGGGGCCAGATGACCCCAATTCTCTAAGTAGCACCTCTCCCTCCTGTGCTCTCACAGGGCTCTGAGACAACTCCTCCCCAGACACAGATGCTGCCTCGTTATCTGATGCATTGCAAAAGAGAGGACAGTTATAAGGGGTGGGGAAGAGATGGAATTTCTCTTTCTCTGACCCTTTTTAAAATCTCAACCTTCCCACCTGATCTTAATGCCCAATTCTGAACCCCATATGCTGATATTCTGCCTTTACTCTACACGCTGGAACCCAAGATCTGAGAGCTGCAGCCCCTGTGTAGACAAAGGAGTTGGCTTTGGTGAAGAGACGGGTGAGAAGGAAGGGGGTCTGGAGAGGATGACTTACTCACCAGCTGGAGAGTCTGACTCCTTTGGACTGGCGGTGATACTCCTAGAAGTCTCTGGGAACCAAACAAAGGCTAAGTGTGAAATGAAACCATATTCCCGCCCCCTGTCACTGTGCCTACTCCGAACACACACACGGGGAGGCACAATTCCACAGCATTTAAGAAGAGCATGGGCCGGGCACGGTGCCTCATGCCTATAATCCCAGCACTTTGGGAGGCTGAGGCAGGAGGCTGGCTTGAGTCCAGGAGTTCAAGACCAACCTGAGCAACAAAGAAAAACCCTATCTCTACAAAAAAAAATACAGAAATTAGCCAGGCGTGGTGGCACGTGCCAGTAATCCCAGCTACTCAGTGGGGGCTGAGGCAGGAAGATCACCTGAGCCCTGGGAGGTTGAGGCTGCAGTGAGCCAGGATTGTACCACTGCACTCTAGCCTGGGAAACAGAGCGAGACCCTGTCCAAAAAAAAAAAAAAAGCAAGAACTATAGAGTCAGGCTGTCCTCCAGATTTGAACTCCAACTCTATCACCTATTAGATGTCAGTTTTCTGGCAAGTGACTCCGCATCTGTGAGCCAGTTCCCCATGTGTCCAATAAAATTAACAAGATCCCTTATAGGTTGATGTGAAAGTCAAGATAATAATAATGGTAGAAATATAAAGCACAGTGCTTGACATATGAGCACCTCATACGTGCCAGCTTTTTTTTTTTTTTTTTTTTTGAGACAGAGTCTGGCTCTGTCTCCCAGGCTGGAGTGCAGTGGCCCGATGTCGGCTCACTTCAACCTCCGCCTCCTGGGCTCAAGCGATTCTCCTGCCTCAGCCTCCCGAGTAGCTGGGACTACAGGCGTCCGCCACCACGCCCAGCTAAGTTTTGTATTTTTAGTAGAGATGGGATTTCACCATATTGGCCAGGTTGGTCTCGAACTCCTGACCTTGTGATCTGCCCACCTAGGCCTCCCAAAGTGCTGGGATTACAGGCGTGAGCCACTGCGCCCAGCCTCCAGCTCTCTTATTCCTCAAGTATCTCCTGAGACTCGCCAGGTACTCAGCCATGTGCTGAGCCATGGGAACCCAAATATTAATAAGACATTGTCAGGCCAGGCATGACACTGGCTGAATGCCTGTAATCCCAGCACTTTGGGAGGTCGAGGTGGGCGGATCACCTGAGGTCAAGAGATCGAGACCATCCTGGCCAACATGGTGAAACCCCGTCTTTACTAAAAATACAAAAATTAGCTGGGCATGGTGGCACACACCTGTAGTCCCAGCTACTCAGGAGCCGGAGATTGCAGTGAGCTGAGATCGCAGAGTGAGCCGAAATCACAGATCACAGAGTGAGCAGAGTGAGACTCCGTCTCAAAAACAACAACAAAAGACAAAAAAACCATAAGACATTGTCCATCTGCGGTTCCCAGACTATTGCAGGAGACCAAAAAGTAAAGTGATTTTTTTTTTTTAAAATACGGAGTCTCACTCTGTTGCCCAGGCTGGAGTGCTGTGGTGTGATCTCAAGTCACTGCAACCTCCAACTCCTGGGTTCAAGCAATTCTCCTGCCTCAGCCTCCCAAGTAGCTGGAATTACAGGTGCCCACCACCACGCCCGGCTAATTTTTGTATTTTCAGTAGAGATGGGGTTTCAGCATGTTGGCCAGGCTGGTCTCCTGACCTCAGGTGATACACTCACCTTGGCCTCCTAAAGTGCTGGGATTACAGACAAAGTGATAATTTTAATACACTGTGAAAATTGCTGTAATAGGCAGCCCACAAGACACTGAGCGAGAGCAGAGGAAACCATCGATCCAGCCTGGACGGTCAAGGCTTTCTTGAGGAATTGATGCCATGGGGAAATGGAAGAAAAGGCAGAGCGAGTGGGTTGGGTGCAGAGTCAGGAGAGGTTAGGAAGCCTCCAGAAGAGCTTCAAGTGACTGTGTGTGGCTGAGAACAGCATGGGAATGCGTGGAAGGTATGCAGACAAAATTGGAGGGATCAACAGGGGCTGGATATCTAAGCTCACAGAATAGCAAGCTGAGGAATTGGAACTGCATCCTGAGGGTGATTGGGAGGTTCCGAACTGAAGATAGGGAAGGCTTCCATCACAGAACTCCCTGGGATATGCCGGGCGCGGTGGCTCATGCCTGCAATCCCAGCACTTTGGGAGGCCGAGGTCAGGAGTTCAAGACCAGCCTGCCCAAGATGCTGAAACCCCGTCTCTACTAAAAATACAAAAATTAGCCAGGTGTGGTGGCACGCACCTATAATCCCAGCTACTCGGGAGGCTGAGGCAGGAGAATCGCTTGAACCCGGGCAGCAGAGGTTACAGTGAGCCGAGATCGCACCACTGCACTCCAGCCTGGGCGACAGAGCAAGACTCCACCTCAAAAAAATAAAAAATAAAAATAGAACTATGTGGGATCAGGTGCCTCATGAAAGTCAGAGTCATGTGGGCCCAGTGGAGGTATCTAACCTATTATCAGGGAATCTGTGAAGGTGTTTAGTCTGGAAGGAAATGGAGATTTTCCAGGACAGGCAAGGGGAAAGAGACTGAGGAAAGTGTATCTGCAGAGGCCTGGAGCGGTTAGAAGATGTGCTATGTCCAGGCGCCTACAGTCTGTGTGCGTCCGAGCACGGGCTCTACCTGGACACAGTGGGGAGCGAGATTAAATACCTGGATCACAGCCAAGTCCAAAGCCTAGGACTTCATCCTGGGAGCAGTGCGTAGGGATGGGTGGTGGTCGTCCCGCCACAGCCTTGGCTCCGCCATCTTTGAAATGGCCCATCACCCAAAATGCTCCTCCTTCTGAACCCCAGAGCTCCACTCTGCACCCATGCTCTAGCCTCACACCAAGGACTTTCTTGGTAAGAGACGGACAGTTCGGTGAAGTGATTAAAAGCCTACAGGCTTAGATAATGGAAGAGAGAGCTCCGTCCTCACACTCCTTTCTGCTGAGCATGAAATGCCTGGTTACTCACCAGTTGTGAAGACTTTGTTTGTGAATAAGATGGTCAGTTCAGCGGTGGCTTCTGAGAATTCTAAGAATTATAAGAAAGCAAAACAACGTTAGGTCTTCCCCGTGGTTCCCTATATCCTCTAGATATCTCCATTCCCCTTTTGAGATATCTAGGCTCCCTGAAACCCCTTTCTCTGACACACTGCACAGACACTGAAGACAGACAAATTCGAAAGGTGTCAGACTTATCTTCCATGACCGGCTTAGTAAGCAGCAGATCCGTTCAGCAATTGATAGACCCTTGGGTTTTTTCCACGTTTTGCTGTTATGAATATTGCTGCTGTGAACATTGACGTACAGGTTTTTGTGTGAACATAAGTTTTCTGTTCTCTTGGGTACACACCCAGGGGTGGTGGAATCACTGGGTCATACAGTAACTCTGTGTTTTACTTTTTGAAGAACCACCAGACTTCTTTCTTTTTTTTTTTTTTTTTTTGAGACGGAGTCTCGTTCTGTTGCCCAGGCTGGAGTGCAGTGGCGCGATCTCAGCTCACTGCAACCTCCACCTCCTGGGTTCAAGCGATTCTCCTCCCTCAGCCTCCCGAGTAGCTGGGATTACAGGCATCTGCCACCACGCCTGGCCAACTTTTCTTTTTGTACTTTAGTAGAGGCGGGGTTTCACCATGTTGGCCAGGATGGTCTCGATCTCCTGACCTTGTGATCCACCCTCCTCAGCCTCTCAAAGTGCTGGGATTACAGGCTGCGCCTGGCCACAGACTGTTTTTCAAAGCAGCTGCACCATTTTATATTCCCACCAGCAATACAAGAAGGTTCTTCCAAATCCTCACCAATACTTCTTGTCCGTTTGTTTTGTTTTAAAAATCATAGTCATCCTAGTTGGCATGGTGAATTTTATGGTATGTGAATTATATCTCAGTTTGAATAATAAGATGTGGATCCATGTCTTCGTGAGCTTAGAGGAAGAATGAGCTCGTGTTAGCCTCAGAACACGGGATCTCCACCTTCCAACTTAGGCCATTTTCTTTTTCTCTTTTTCTTTCTTTTTTTTTTTGAGACAGAGTCTTACTCTGTCGTCCAGGCTGGAGTGCAGTGGCGCAATCTCGGCTCACTGCAAGCTCCGCCTCCCGGGTTCACACCATTGTCCTGCCTCAGCCTCCCGAGTAGCTGGAACTACAGGCACCCGCCACCACGCCTGGCTAATTTTTTTGTATTTTCAGTAGAGATGGGGTTTCACCGTGTTAGCCAGGATGGTCTTGATCTCCTGACCTTGTGATCCACCCGCCTCAGCCTCCCAAAGTGCTGGGATTACAGGCGTGAGCCACCGCGCCCGGCCAGGCCATTTTCTTAACCAGGGGCCTCCTGAGGCCACCAAAATATTCCTGAACTGCCTCAGCTGATAAATACGAAGCTCTTGTTGCAGTGGGTACTATCCTGGGAGTCTTTTTATGGTGGAAGCAGCTTGGCAAAAACTAGTTTATGCTCAGCTCTCGGTGGCATAATGAGAGTGTGGGTATTATTTGGTCTTTGTTATTTCTCTTCGTGTGAGATGCATTAATAAACCTTGTTTTTTTTTTTTTTCCAATTAAAATTTCAGTTCCAGAATCCATGTGCAGGACGTGCAGGTTTGTTACATAGGTAAACGTGTGCCATGGTGGTTTGCTGCACCCATCAACCCATCACCTAGGTATTAAACCCCACACGCATCAGCTATTTATCCTGATCCTCTCCCTCCCCCAGTTCCCCCTACAGGCCCCAGTGTGTGGTGTTCCCCTCCCTGTGTCCATGTGATCTCATTGTTCAGCTGCCACTTACAAGTGAGAACATGCAGTGGTTTGCTTTTCAGTTCCTGTGTTAGTTTGCTGAGGATAATGTTTTCCAGCTCCATCCATGTCCCTGCAAAGGACATGATCTCATTCCTTTTTATGGCTGCATAGTATTCCATGGTGTATATGTACCGTATTTTCTTTATCCTTTCTATCATTGATGGGCATTTGGGTTGATTCCTTGTCTTTGCTATTGTGAATAGTGCTGCAATGAACATATGTGTGCATGTATCTTTATAATACAATGATTTATATTCCTTTGGGTATATAACCAGTAATGGGATTGCTGGGTCAAATGGTATTTCTGGCCAGGCACAGTGGCTCACACCTGTAATCCCAGCACTTTGGGAGGCCGAGGTGGGCAGATCACCTGAGGTCAGGAGCTCAAGACCACCCTGGCCAACATGGTGAAACTCCCATCTCTATCAAAAATACAAAAATTAGCCAGGCGTTGTGGCATGCACCTGCAGTCCCAGCTACTCGGGAGGCTGAGGCAGGAGAATCGCTTGAACCCTGGAGGCAGAGGCTGCAGTGAGCCGAGATCATGCCCCTGCAATCCAGCCTGGGTGACAGAGTGAGACTCTGTTTTAAAAAAAAAAAAAAAAAAAAAAGGTGGCCCAGGTGCGGTGGCTCACGCCTGTAATCCTAGCACTTTGGGAGGCCGAGGCGGGTGGATCACCTGAGGTCAGAAGTTTGAGACCAGCATGACCAACAAGGTAAAACCCCATCTCTACTAAAAGAAAAAAAAAAAAAAAAAGCCAGGCTTGGTGGCAGGCGCCTGTAGTCCCAGTTACTTAGGAGGCTGAGACAGGATAATTGCTTGAACCCGGGAGGCGGAGGTTGCAGTGAGCCGAGATCGCACCACTGCACTCCAGCATGGGCTATTGAGCAAGACTATATCTCAAAAAAAAAAAAAAAAAAAAAAAGGAAAAAGGATTTCTGGTTCTGGGTCTTTGAGGAATCACCACACTGTCTTCCACAATGAACTAATTTACATTCCCAACAGTGTAAAAGCATTCCTATTTCTCCACAGCCTCGCCAGCACCTGTTGTTTCTTGACTTTTTTTTTTTTTTTTTTTTGAGATGGAGTCTCACTCTGTCGCCCAGGCTGGAGTGCAGTGGCGCAATCTTGGCTCACCGCAACCTCCGCCTCCTGGGTTCACGCCATTCTCCTGCCTCAGCATCCCGAGTAGCTGGTACTAGAAGTGCCCGCCACCACGTCCGGCTAATTTTTTGTATTTTTAGTAGAGACGGGGTTTCACCATGTTAGCCAGGATGGTCTCGATCTCCTGACCTTGTGATCCGCCCGCCTCGGCCTCCCAAAGTGCTGGGATTACCGGCGTGAGCCACCACGCCCGGCGTTTCTTGACTTTTTAATAATCGCCATTTTGAACTGGTGTGAGATGGTGTCTCAATGTGGTTTTGATTTGCGTTTCTCTAATGATTGGTGATGTTGAGCTTTTTTCGGTATGTTTACTGGCCGCATGAACGTCTTCTTTTGAGAAGTGACTGTTCATGTCGTTTACCCACTATTTTATGGTTTTTTTTTTCTTGTAAATTTGTTTAACTTCCTTGTAGATTCTGGATATTAGACTTTTGTGAATTGATAGATTGCAAAAATTTTCTCCCATTCTGTAGGTTGTCTGTTCACTCTGATGATAGTTTCTTTTGCTGAGCAGAAGCTCTTTGGTTTAGTTAGATCCCATTTGTCAGTGTTTGCTTTTGTTACAATTGCTTTTGACATTTTTGTCATGAACTCTTTGCCTGTGCCTGTGTCCTGAATGGTATTACCTAGATTTTCTTCTAGAGTTTTTATAGTTTCGGGTTTTGCATCTAAGTCTTTCATCCATCTTGAGTTAATTTTTGTACAAGGTGTAAGGAAAGGGTCCAGTTTCTATTTTCTGCATATGGCTAGCCAATTCTCCCAGCACCATTTATTAACCCACAGCCAATTTCATACTAAATGGGCATTTCCCTTGAAAACCAGCACAAGACAAGGATGCCCTCTTTCACCACTCCTATTCAACAGAGTATTAGAAGTTCTGGCCAGGATAATCAGCAAGAGAAAGAAATAAAGGATACTCAAATAGGAAGAGAGGAAATCAAACTATCTCTGTTTGCAGATGACATGATCCTATATCTAGAAAACCCCATCATCTCAGCCCAAAAGTTTCTTAAGCTGATAAGCAACTTCAGCAAAGTCTCAGGATACAAAATCAATGTGCAAAAATCACAAGCATTCCTATACACCAACAATAGACAAGCAGAGAGCCAAATCATGAAGGAACTCCCATTCACAATTGCTACAAAGAGAATAAAATACCTAGGAATACAGCTAACAAGGAAAGTGAAGGACATCTTCAAGGAGAACTACAATTCACTGCTCAAGAAAATCAGAGCGGACACAAACAAATGGAAAAACATTCCATGCTCATGGATAGAATGAATCAATATCGTGAAAATGGCCATACTGCCCAAAGTAATTTATAGATTCATTGCTATTCCCATTGAACTATCATTGACATTCCTCACATAATTAGAAAAAACTACTTTAAAATTCATATGGAACCAAAAAAGGGCCCATATAGCCAAGACAATACTAAGCAAAAAGAAGAAAGCTGGAGGCCTCAGGCTCAGACTTCAGACTATACTACAAGGTGACAGTAACCAAAACAGCATGGTACTGGTACAAAAACAGACACATAGACCAATGGAACAGAATAGAGATCTCAGAAATAAGACCACACATCTACAACCATCTGATCTTCAACAAACCTGACAAAAACAAACAATGGGGAAAGGATTCCCTATTTAATACACCTTGTTTTGATTTTGATTTCAACACAGTGTGTGGTATGTGCATGCCATGTGATACAGTTTGAATATGTGTTCCCACCAAATCTCATACTGGATTATGATCCCCAATGTTGGAGGTGGGGGCCTGGTGGGAGGTGTTTGGATCATAGGGGTGGATCCCTCATTGCTTGGTGCTTTCCTTGCAATAGTAAGTGAATTCCCACAAGATCTGGCTATTGCAAAGTGTGGCATGTCCCCCAGTCCCAACTCTCTCTCTCTCTTGCTCCTGCTCCCACCACGTGAGACAGCTACCCCCTCTTTGCCTTCTGCCATGACTGTAAGCTTCTTGAGGCCTCCCCAAAAGCAGAAGCCAGCCTTCTGCTTCCTATACGGCCTTCAGAACCATGAACCAATTAAGCCTCTTTTCTTATCAATGATCCAGTCTCAGGTATTTATAGCAGCACAAAATCGGCCTAATATAGCATGAAATATTGCTCAGCAATCAAAAGGAACACATCATTGATACATACAGCAGCTTGGATGGGCCTCAGGGGCATTGCACTGAGTGACAAAAGGATATCTCAAACGGTTGCATACTGGATGATCCCATTTACATCAGATTCTAGAAATGGAAGATTATAGAGATGGAGAACAAATTAATGGATACCAGGAGTTAGGGATGGCAAGGGAAGGAGAAGGGTGTGGGTGTGAATATAAAAGGGTAGCCCAAGGGAGGCCCTTGTGAGACGGAAGAGTTCTGTACAGTGAATGCGGTGATGGTGACACGAATCTACAACTGTGACAAATTGGCATAGAACTAGACACCTACTTTATGCCAATGTCAAATTCCTGGTTTTTATGTTGTACTCTAATTATGTAAGATGTAACTATTAGGGGAAACTGGAAAAAGAGCACATGGGATTCTTCTGTTCTATCATTGTAGACTTCCTGTGACTCTAGAACCATTTCAAAAGAGAAAGTTCAAAAATTCAGTCAGAAGCACACGCACACATATGCACGCATGCACACACACATGCATGCCACACACATGCACACATGCACGCACACACACGCACACATATGCATGCCGCACACACGCACACATACGCACGCGCGCACACGCACACATGCACGCATGCACACATATGCACGCATGCACACACACATGCATGCCACACACGCACACATATGCACGCACACACGCACATGCACACACACAGTATGTGACCATCTTCCATGTCCCTGCCCACTAGGCATAATAGCCCCCACTGTGCCCTCAACCCCGCAAATCTCATCCTTATCAACCTCGGCTCTTTCCAGCATGTTTCTCCTGCCTTGGTGCTTCACTCTGAGACACAGGGAATGTTAGACACGCCCAGCCTCCAGCCTAGCATATGATATTCTTAAAGTGCAGGCCGTAGTCTGGTACACCGTATTCAGCTGAGATGTTTGTGAAAGTAGAGGGGATAACACGCCTCACACAAAACTTACCGCAGTGGTTCTCAAAGCAGCATCCTGGAGCCATAGCATCAGCATCACCTGGGAACTTACTAGGAATGAAAATGACTGGATTCACCCCAGACCTACTGAAGCAGAAGCCCTGGGGGCTCAGAAATCTGTTCTTTAAGCCTCCGGGTGATTCTTACGCTCATGGAAGTTTGAGAACCGCTGATCAATGCAATCAGTGACTCAGAAACAGAGTCCCGGACTCTACAGGTTTGTTGGTTAGTTGGTTGGTTGGTTGGTTGGTTAGTTAGTTAGTTAGTTTGTTTTTGTCGCCCATATTCAACCAGCTGGACTCCACAGTATAGCAAGCCACTCCGATTATTCTTCTGCATGTTATATGTGATAAACCATCCACCTAGAGTAGGATTGGGGGCGGCATCTTAACATCTAACTACTTAGGACACCCACCCTGTTTACAGGCAGAAGTAAAGGATTTTTAAAACAAAGCAAATCTGTGAAAGAACCAACTGAATTAAATCGAGAAGTCTAGGCAGAGAGGAGAGAGAGAAGGGGTCCGTGTACCTCCTACGCTGTGCACCAGAATGGACCCTGCAGAACCTACCTGCTACCGAGGAAGGTGGTTCTGTTGGTAACCGACTGGGGGTCACAGAGGATCCTGGGAAATCAGAAAATGAGATAAATCTGTGCTCTGTCGCTGTGGGTCCTGAACAAATAAAGAAACATCTCCGTGACTGAGTTTCCTGACCTGAAAAATGAGCCTAAAGTAGCTTACATCACTGGACTGTTGTGGATGTTAATAAGCATTTGAGCTGGGTGCAGTGCCTCATGCCTGTAATCCCAGCACTTTGGGAGGCTGAGGAGGGCAGATCACTTGAGGTCAGGAGTTCAAGCCCAGCCTGGCCAGTATGGTGAAACCCCGTCTCCACTAAAAATACAAAAATTAGCCAGGTGTGGTGGTGCGCACCTGTAATCCCAGCTGCTCGGGAGGCTGAGGCAGGAGAATCACTTGAACCTAGGAGGCAGAGGTTGCAGTGATCTGAGATCACACCACTGCACTCCAGCCTGGGTGACGCAGTAAGACTCCATCTGAAAAAAAAAAGGCTTAGCCAGGCGTGGTGGCTCACACCTGTAATCCCAGCACTTTGAGAGGCCGAGGCAGGCAGATCACCTGAGGTCAAGAGTTCAAGACCAGTCTGGCCAACATGGTGAAACCCTGTCTCTACGAAAAATACAAAAATTAGCTGGGCATGATGGCAGGTGCCTGTAATCCCATCTACTCGGGAGGCTGAGGCAGGAGAATCGCTTAAACCCAGGAGGTGGAGGTTGCAGTGAACTGAGATCACTCCACTGCACTCCAGCCTGGGTGACAAAGTGAGACTCTCAAAAAAAAAAAAAAAAAAAAAAAAAAAGCAGCAGCAGCATTTGTAAAGCACACCTGGCACATTCTGGGCTATTAACAAGGAAATGCATGCAGCTCCCGTCCGCCTTTTTCAACCTCAGTTCTATTTCTTCTGGATTCCTGTGTCCTACCCCTCACTGTGACCCTGGGGGCAAAACAGATTTTTCTACCAAAAACTAAATTATGTATTTTGTTTGATTTAATATGACATTGTTAAATGTACTGATCAGTGGCGTTGGGTATGTTCACACTGTGGTACAATATGTTGACCTCTAGAACTTATTTTTCTTGCAAAACTGAAATTCTGTGCCCATTAAACACTAATTCCTTCTCTCTCCTCTTTCTGGCCCTTAACAACCACCATTGTACTTTGTGTTTCTACAGTGTTGACATTAGATACCTTCTTTGAGTAGAATCATACAGTAGTTGTCCTTTTGTGACTGACTGACTTAGCATAATGTCCTCAAGGTATATCCATGTTGTAGTCTGTGTCAGAATTTCCTTCTTTTTTAAGGCTGCATAATATTCCATTGCATGTATATAACCACATTATGAGGTATGCTGCTCTCTTTTGAAAGAAACCCCCTTTAAGAATGGTAGCCAAGGCCGACGCGGTGGCTCACGCCTGTAATCCCAGCACTTTGGGAGGCCGAGGCGGGCAGATCATGAGGTCAGGAGTTCAAGACCAGCCTGACCAACATAGTGAAACCCTGTCTCTACTAAAAATACAAAAATTGGCCGGGCATGGTGGCAGGCACCTGTAATTCCAGCTACTCGAGAGGCTGAGGCAGGAGGATCGCTTGAACCCGGAAGGCGGAGGTTGCAGTGAGCTGAGATCGTGCCACTGCACTCCAGCCTGGGTGACAGAGTGAGACTTAGTCAAAAAAAAAAAAAAAAGAAACCTCCATTCTCCCAGCTGCCTGCAGCCCAGGGCTTCCTGCCCTCCCACTTCCTTCCCACCTATGGCCCCTCCCCTGCAGCCCAGGGCTTCCTGCCCTCCCACTTCCTTCCCACCTATGGCCCCTCCCCTGCAGCCCAGGGCTTCCTGCCCTCCCACTTCCTTCCCACTTATGGCCCCTCCCCTGCAGCCCAGGGCTTCCTGCTCTCCCACTTCCTTCCCACTTACGGCCCCTCCCTTGGAATGGCCATCAGGACCTATAAAGGCTGAGGAAGAAAGGTTTGGTCTGCACTACCCCTACCTGTGACCACAAGCTCCAGGGGGTCGCTGGGGGCCGACCACAGGTATGGGTCCCTGCTGGAGAAGCTGTAGCATCGGTAGGTTCCGCTGTGGGCGGCGGTCACCGTGATGATGGGGAAACTAGCCCGGTACCATCTCTCGGGATTCTTGTAGGGCGCAGGGTCCCCTTCCTTGTACAGAGCAAATTGGTCAAAGCCATACCGAGTCTGACACTGTAGGGTTACGTCCCCTCCTGAGGACACCGCCGGGCTGGGCTGGGCTGAGAGCGAGGGTTTGGCAAAAACTCCTGGGAGAAAAATAAAGTCTGATGTTAAAGGCAGCAGCCAGCATCTCAGCTGAGACTGGGGAGGTCCCCACACCTGCCTAAGAGCTGGGGAGCTTAGCGCACTCCCCCACCCAAGCTCACAGAGAGGTCGAGTCACCCAGTGGTTGAGGAAGGAGGCTGTGCTCACGTCCTAGTGCTTGGGTGCAAATCCTAGTTCTGCCTGTAGGGGCCTGGTGGCCCTGGAGACAAATCTCCCTCCGTATCTGAGCCTCGCTGCCTTGTTCTGTTAAAATGGGGATGACTGAAATGAGACAGTACACAGTAATTTGCAGAGTGCCCGTTGCCTAGCAGGCGCTGAAGTAAATAGCTTAAGCTTATACTGTGCTGTAAGCTTGTATTGCCACATACAATTGTTACATTGTAAATGTGGCTGACAGTGCCAGCTTCCGGGTGCCTTCCAAACTCATGATATATATCAGTTCGGTGAATCCTCAGAGACCTATGGAGTCCTCACTGTTAATGTCCCTATTTTATAAATGAAACTAAGGCACATGGCATTAAATAATTTGTCCAACTCTAGGTAACAATACTGCAGTGTGCAGCTGAAATTTGCTAAGAGGGTAGATTATAAGTGTTCTCACACACAAAAAAGTTAACTGTGTCAGGTGATGTATGTTAATTAGCTTGCTAGTGGTAACTGTCTCACAGTGGATTCGTATATCAAAACATCAACTTCTACACCTTGGATATATTCCATTTTTTTCAATTATACCTCAACAAAGCTGGACATATTTTAATTTAAAAATAAATAAAAAACTTGTCCAAGATCATAAGTGGCAGAGTTGAAATCTGCACTCACGGAGTTTGATTCCAGGGTCTCCACTCCTAAACACGAACCTACACTACTCTGATGTGAGGGTGTTGTCATAGACTGGTGTGGTGATGCATGCCTGCACACAGGAGTCAGAAAAACAAAGGTTGAGGCTGGGTGCGGCGGCTCACACCAGTCATCCCAGCACTTTGGGAGGCCAAGGTGGGAGGATCACTTGAGCCCAGGAAGGCGAGGCTGTAGTGAGCCATGATCACTGTACACTAGCCTGGGTGACAGAGTGAGACCTTGTCTCAAAAAAAGACAGAGAAAGCAAAAGAAAGGAAGTAAGGAAAATAAAAATATAAGCTGCCTGATAATTATGGCATTCACTCAACAAGAAGAAAAAGAAAGAGGAAGGAAGGGAGGGAGGGAGGAAGGAAGGAAGGAAGGAAGGAAATATATAAGCGCCTGATAACTGTAACATTCACTCAGCAATATTTTCTCTTAATTTTCACTTAAGCAACTATTATGTGTCTGTCCGTATTCTTTTTTTGTTGTTTCATTTGTTTTGTTTTGAGACGGAGTCTCGCTCTGTCGCCCAGGCTGGAGTGCAATATATATATATATATATATATATATATATATATATTTTTTTTTTTTTTTTTTTTTTTTTGGGAAACAGAGTCTCACTCTGTTGCCCAGGCTGGAGTGCAGTGGCGTGATCCCAGCTCACTGCAACCTCCACCTCCTGGGTTCAAGCGATTCTCCTGCCTCAGCCTCCCGAGTAGCTGGGACTACAGGCATGCACCACCATGCCCAGTTAATTTTGTATGTTTAGTAGAGACAGGGTTTCACCATGTTAGCCAGGCTGATCTCGAACTCCCGACCTCAGGTGATCCGCCCACCTCGGCCTCCCAAAGTGCTGGCATTACAGGCGTGAGCCACCGTGCCCGGCCAGGAATTAAAAATAGACAACCACCACCAAGATAAAAAAAGGTATACTTCACATACCAGATAGTGAGGAGGGCCACTTTGACTAGGGTGGTGGGGGATATACTTAGTGAGAAGAGAGCATTTGAGTCTGACCCCGAAAGAAGTAATGAGGCAGCCAGGCTGGTCCATTCTAGTAGCAGAGAGGAGGCCGGTGATGCTGTGGAGGGGAGTGAGGCAGGGAAGAGGGGAGGGAGGCAGTATTTACAACGCGGAATAGACCACAGTGCAGCTGGCCAGGAATTAGGGTGGCGTGAGTGAGGCACTCTCCTGGGATGTAAAACTTAATTATTCCCAAACAATTAACATATTTGAAAAAATTATTGAAAATTTGACGAGTAGGTCGTTAAAACTCACATTATTCTGTTTGAATACTTTATTCCCCTGGAAGATTTATTAGAATTTTACATTCTAGGCTTTTGTGGATGCAAGCGCATCAGTGATATTTCCAAAACCTACTTCTAGAAAATAACCATTTAAAAGTGCACTAACTGGGTGCACCTATAGTCCCAGCTACTAGGGAGGACCACTTGAGCCCAGGGGGTTGAGGCTAAAGTGAGCTATGATCATGCCTGTGAATATAGCGAGTGTACTAAAGCCTGGGCAACATAGTAAGACCTCTTCTCTTCTCTTTTTTTTTTTTTCCAAGACGGAGTCTTGCTCTGTCGCCCAGGCTGGACTGCAGTGGTGCAATCTCGGCTCACTGCCTCCCAGGTTTAAGCGATTCTCCTGCCTCAGCCTCCGGAGTAGCTGGGATTACAGGAGTGCGCCACCGCGCCCAGCTAATTATTATTATTATTTTTTTTTTTTTAGTAGAGACGGGGTTTCACCATGTTGGCCAGGCTGGTCTCAAACTCCTGACCTTAAGTGATCCACCCACCTCAGCCTCCCAAATTACTGGGATTACAGGCATGAGCCGCCGTGCCCGGCCCAACCTCTTCTCTTAAAAAAAATAAATAAATAAGAAAAGAAATTAGAATATTTGCACCAATCAAGAGTCTAAGGAGACATAAATACTAAATGCACTGTGGGGCCCTGGACGGGGTCTGGGAACAGAAATAGGATATTAGTGGAAAGACTGGTGAAATTCAAATAGCCTGGAGTTTACTTGATATAACATAGTTGTGTCTATGGTTAGTTTTTTGTTTGTTTTTTGATACAGGGTCTCACTCTGTCACCCAGGCTGGAGTGCAGTGGCATGATCACAGCTCCCTGCAGCCTCGGCCTCCCTGGCTCAAGTGATCCTCCTGCCTCAGCCTCCTGAGTAGCTGGGACTATAGGCGTATGCCACCATGCCCCACTAATTTTTAATTTTGTTTAAAGATGAGGTCTCACTATGTTGCCCAGGCTGGTCTTGAACTCCTGAGCTCAAGCAATCCTCCCGCCTCAGCCTCCCAAAGTGCTGGGATTACAGGTGTAAACCACTGGGACCAGTGCTACGTTTATTTTTTGGTTGTAACAAATGTAAGATGTTAACATGAGGGGATCCTGGGTGAAATATTTCCATTAATATTATCTTTGGAACTTTTCTGTCAGTCTAAAAATTATTCCAAAACAAAGTTTTAAAAAGAATCCCGAGCCAAGCATGGTGGCCTGTGACTGTAGTCCCTGCTACTCATGAGGCTGAGGCAGGAGGATTGCTTAAGGCAAGGAGCTCCAGGCTGCAGTGAGCTATGACTGCTCCAGTGAACAGCCACTGCACTGCAGCCTGGGCAGCGTAGCAAGATCCCATCGCTAATTTTTTTAAGTGCATTAAAACAGATAAAGGGGCGCCTGTTTTTCGTTTTGGCACAGACTCTGGTATGACTTGGCACAGACACTGGCTGATTCTGCCTTTATTTGAAATTCTGGGTTTTTTTCATCGTGGATGTTTTTGCACTTTATTTTGATTTTTTTTAAAATTGCATGAAAATGTTATTCACAGCCAGATGCAGTGGCTCACGCCTGTAATCCCAACACTTTCGGAAGCCAAGGTGGAAGGATTGCTTGAGCCCACAGGAGTTCGAGACCAGCCTGAGCAACATAGCGAGACCCTATCTCTCTGTCTTTTGTATTTTAATGCCTTTTGTGAAAACTGTCAAGAGACCCCATCTCTATAAAAACATAAAAAATGAGCTGGGCGTGGTGGTGCACACCTGTAATCCCAGCTACTTGGAGGGCCGAGGCAGGAGAATCGCTTGAGCCCTGGAGGTGGAGGCTGCAGTGAGCCAAGATCGCGCCACTGCACTCCACCCTGGGTGACGCAGCAAGACCCTGTGTCCAAAAAATAAAATATTATTCACATTGATCCATAAATGTCGTGGCACCACCACCCGCTAGGCCAGTGCCTCGTTTGCCTCACCCTAACCCCTGCCCTCAATGTCCCCCATATTTGTGTCCTGAATGGAGGACCGCGCAGTCCCAGGCTCCGATCCCCCTTCCTTTACCGGTGGCAATGAGCTCCAGCTGGTCGCTGGGCAGGGACCAGAGGCTTCCGTTCTGGTAGGAGCAGCGGTAGCGTCCAGCCAGACTTCTCTTCATGGCCGGGATGAAGAGGACTGCCTGATCCTGGTACCTGCTGGAACTCAGCTTCTCCAGGCGGTACAGGTCCACGCCCGGAGGTCCCTGGCACCGGAGGGTCACTGGCTTCTCCAGCGGCACCAGGGAGCTGGGCAGAGCCTGGAGGGAGGGCTTGGGGAGCGGTCCTGGAAGAGGAGCAGGGCTGGGTCAGCCTCCCCGCAGACCCCGCCAGGGCCCCGCTGCCCCCGCGCTGGCGGATCCCGCAGGAGGGAAGGGGTCTGGGGAAGGACTCACCACTCTGCGCTGGCACACGCCCCAGACACAGCCCTGAGGAAAGAAGAAAGGGACCAGATGCCAGGACTCGCTTTTATGGACATTCCTGCCTGCTGGGCGCAGTGATAAGACATTTGCATGCATATGCTTTACTCTGTCCTAATTATTTCTTCAAAAGACACACAGGAATGTAATTTAAGTGAGAGAAACCGGTCAGAAAAAGCCACATAGTTTATGAGGTCATTTACATGAAATATCCAGAATAGGTAAATCTATAGGAGATGGAGAAGAAAGCAGATCCATGGCTGGGGGTGGTGGGAGAGGAGGGCGAGGCGTGGCGGCATACTGCTATCTGTGGACTCGTTCGTGTTAGACACGGTGGGCTCGTTCGCGTTGGACGCGGAGGGTTCGTTCGTGTTAGACGCGGTGGGCTCGTTCGTGTTAGACGCGGTGGGCTCGTTCGTGTTAGACGCGGTGGGCTCGTTCGTGTTAGACGCGGTGGGCTCGTTCGTGTTGTGTTAGACGCGGTGGACTCGTTCGTGTTGTGTTAGACGCGGTGGGCTCGTTCGTGTTAGACACGGTGGACTCGTTCGTGTTAGACACGGTGGATTCGTTCGTGTTGCGTTAGACACGGTGGACTCGTGCGCGTTAGACGCGGTGGACTCGTGCGCGTTGGACGCGGTGGGCTCGTGCGCGTTGGACGCGGTGGGCTCGTGCGCGTTGGACGCGGAGGGCTCGTTCGCGTTAGACGCGGTGGATTCGTTCGTGTTAGACATTGCCCATTGACTTCCTCAGTGGATGTGAGGAATGGGACCTGAGACATTGCTGTTCCTTCGTTTCCTCCCTTCAGTCTCCCAATATTAAATAATATCCAAGTACATTACAATAGTATGCAATTGTATAGACAAGTATTGTAAATACTATGCATATTGTATATTATTGTATTTTATTGTCTATGTAATATATGCGATAAAACCCCACACTAATGGGATGCATTGGGCTCCAAGGATGGAGCAGGATGGAGCCTCAGCGTGTAAGTCAGGACGTCTCAGCATGTGCTGGCCATGGGTTTCCCGGTATTTACAACATTTGGTTGAATCAGTATTCCATGATTACATGATAGGATGTAATATATATAATAATCGTTTCAAATAGCCTGAAGGAGGATGGGGAAAGTTCCCAACACAGAAAGGATGCATGTTTGAGAAGATGGGTGTGCTACTTACCCTGATCTGATTACTATATGTATATACACATATAGTGCATATATGTAAACCTACATCTATACATACATGTGTATGTGCATATACATGTGTGTACATACACATGTGTATATGTATGTATACGTATGTATGCATGTGTGTGTGTATATACATATGTATACAAATACATGTACATAAGCGATCCCCTCCTGGAATTGCTTGAGCCCAGGAGGTCAAGTCTGCTGTGAGGTAAGATTGCACCACTGGCCGGGTGCAGTGGCTCATGCCTATAATCCCAGCACTTTGGGAGGCCAGGGTGGGCGGATCACAAGGTCAGGAGTTCGAGACCAGCCTGGTCAACATGGTGAAACACCATCTCTACTAAAAATACAAGAAATTAGCTGGGCATGGTGGCACGTGCCTGTAATCCTAGCTACTGGGGAGGCTGAGTCAGGAGAATCGCTTGAACCCGGGAGGTGGAGGTTGCAGTGAGCCAAGATCACGCCACTACACTCCAGCCTGGGCAACAGAGCAAGACTCCATCTCGAGGGAAAAAAAATGATATTGCCCCATTGCACTCCACACTGACAACAGAGCAAGACCCTGTCTCAGAAAAAGAAGAAGAGAAAAAAAAGTACTAATTATCTGAAATTCCAGTTTAACCAGGCATCCAGTGTTTTATCTGGTAACCCTCATTCTTACACACACACCACACACACACACACACACACACACAAAGGTGGGATAGTTGTCATTCCCACTGTAAACATAAGGCAACTGGGCAGAGGCCGAGCAACCTTGTGTAGCTCACATAGCAAGAAGTGGGTGAACCCAGATCATCTCTTGACTCTGAGCTCAGAGAGTGACAACTTGTCACCAGCGCCCCCGTAGCCGCCACCCTTTGTCCACCCCAGGCTCCCTCTGCACCCCAACCCAAGCTCCGGCCGCTTCTCTGTCCCCACCCTCCTGCCGCATCACAGCCCACCTCAGCCTCTTTGTAGGTTTCCATGCGACGCTGTACCATGGCTGGGAGTCTTCCAGGCGCCGTGCTGAGCGCCTGCTGTGCATGGACTCCAAGTCGCCATAATCGTACGGGTTAGCCACCATTATCAGTCCCCTCTTATACATCAGGCTAGTGAGACAGTATCTTATCCACAGTTCTGCAGCTGGCAGGAGTAGATTCAAACCCTAGCAGCGCCAATTAGTGGTAAAGAGTGTGGACTTGGGAACTTACAGGAGAGAGAGCACAGTGGTGGTTACCAGGGGTGGTGGGTTAAAGTTTGGGGAGATGTTGGTCAAAGGAGGACAGTTTCAGTTGGACAAGAGGAGTATGTCTTGGAGATCTACTGCACATCATGGTGACTGTAGTTAATAACAACATATTGTACACTTGCATATCACTGATAGTAGATTTTAAATGTTCTCACCGGCTGGGCGCGGTGGCTCACACCTGTAATCCCATTTTGGGAGGCCAAGGTGGGCGGATCACCTGAAGTCAGGAGTTCGAGACCAGCCTGACCAACATGGTGAAACCCTGTCTCTGCTAAAAATACAAAAATTAGCGGGGCGTAGTGGCAGGAGCCTGTAATCCCAGCTACTCGGGAGGCTGAGGCAGGAGAATTGCTTGAACCTGGGAGGTGGAGGTTGCAGTGAGCCAATGTCATGCCACTGCACTCCAGTCTGGGCAACAGAGTGAGACTCCATGTCAAAAAATAAAAATAAATAAAAGTAAATGAGCGTGGAATGCTACTCAGCCATTAAAAGGAGTGAAATAATGTCTTTTGGCCAGGCACAGTGGCTCACATCTGTAATGCCAATACTCTGGGAGGCCGAGGTGGGTGGATCACGAGGTCAAGAGATCAAGACCGTCCTGCCCAACATGGTGAAACCCCATCTCTACTAAAAATACAAAAATTAGCCGGGCGTGGTGGCGGGTGCCTGTAGTCCCAGCTACTCGGGAGGCTGAGGCAGGAGAATCACTTAAACCCGGGAGGTGGAGTTTGCAGTAAGCCGAGATCACACCACTGCACTCCAGCCTTGGTGAGAGAGCGAGATTCCGTCTTTAAAAAAAAAAAAAAAAGTCTTTTGCAGCAACTTGGATGGAACTGGAAGGCATTATTCTAAGTAAAGTAATACAGGAGTGGAAAACAAAAATCTGTATATTCTCACTTATAAGTGAGAGCTAAGCTGTGGGTATGCAAAGGCATGCAGAGTGATGTAATGGACTTCAGAGACTCAGAAGGGAAGGGCAGAAGTGGGGTAGGGATGAAAAACTACACATTAGGTACAAGGTACACTAGTCAGGTGACAGGTGCACTAAAATCTCAGAATTCACCAGAATATAATTCATCCATGTAACCAAGAACCACTTGTATCCCAAAAGCTACTGAAGCAACAATTAAGCCAGATGCAGTAACCTGTACAGGCCACACCTGTAACCCCAACACTTTGGGAGGCCGAGGTGGGTGGATCGCTTGAGCCCAGGAGTTTGAGACCAGCCTGGGCAACATAGCGAGACCCCCATAACTAAAAAAATTACAAAAATGAGCCAGGCATGATGGTGTGCAACTGTAGTTCCAGCTACTCAGGAGGCTGATGGGGAGGCATTGGTTGAGCCTGGGAGGTTGAGGCTGCAGTGAGCCATGATCATGCCACTGCCCTCCAGCCTGGGTGACAGAAGTGAGGCCCTATCTCAAATTAAATAAATAAAAGTTAAAACAGGCTGGGTGCGGTGGCTCACGCCTGTAATCCCAGCACTTTGGGAGGCCGAGGCAGGTGGAACCTGAAGTAAGGAGCTCGAGACCAGCCTGGCCAACATGGTGAAACGCCGCCCCTACTAAAAATACAATAATTAGCCAGACCTGGTGGCAGATGGCTGTAATCCCAACTACTCGGGAGGCTGAGGCAGGAGAATCACTTGGACCCGGGAGGCAGAGTTTGCAGTGAGCTGAGATCATGCCATTGCACTCCAGCCTGAGCGACCGACTGAGCGAGACTCCATCTCAAAAACCAAACAAAAAGAAAAAAAAGAAAAAAAGAATACATCCATGGATGGATAATGAATGAGAGATTGTTTATATTCACAGTTAACCCTCTCATCTCCAGTAGTGCAACCATCTCCTTCCTGCTTAGCCTTTTGGAGATGCTGTCCCTTTAGTGGTCAAATTCTGAAGAAATCAGGAAATAATGCATTCGACATGCCCAGCACAAGTGAAGATCAGGCAGCAGAAATGCATTCGACCTGCCACCCATCCATCAGGAGACTATTTACTCCACTACTGTAGGGGATACTGACAAATTAAATCCATACCTAGTCCAGATATCATCAATTCCACAATTTTTTTTTTTTTTGAGACGGAGTTTTGCTCTTGTTGCCCAGGCCAGAGTGCAATGGTGTGATCTTGGCTCACCGCAACCTCCGCCTCCCAGGTTCAAGCGATTCTCCTGCCTTAGCCTCCAGAGTAGCTGGGATTACAGGCATGTGCCACCACGCCCGGCTAATTTTGTATTTTTAGTAGAGATGGGGTTTCTCCATGTTGGTCAGGCTGGTCTCAAACTCCCAACCTCAGATGGCCCACCCGCCTCGGCCTCCCAAAGTGTGTAAGCCATGGCACTCAGCCTTTTTTTTTTTTTTTTTTTTTGAGATGGAGGCTCTCTCTGTTGCCCAGGCTGGAGTGCAATGCCTGACCTCAGCTCACTGCAACTTCTGCCTCCCAGTTTCAAGCAATTCTCCCACCTCAGCCTCCCGCGTAGCTGGGATTACAAGCACCCGCCATCACGCCCGGCTAATTTTTGTAGAGATGGGGTTTCACCATGTTGACCAGGCTGGTCTTGAACTCCTGACCTCAGGTGATCCACCCACCTCGGCCTCCCAAGGTTGAGATTACAGGCGTGAGCCACCGTGCCTGGCCCACATTTTTTTAAAAAGGGGCAACTGCAGTGTAGTAGAACAAAGTTGTGACCAATGCTAGGATACTCTGTTCATTTCCTGACCCAGCCATGAATACACTGGAATAACTCATGCAAAATGCCAGCTCGCTGGCCCCCCGTTTCCCCACCCAACAAATGAAGGGGCTCTTACAGGTTCCTTTTTGTCCTGAAATTCATCACCAATGCAAATTTCTTAAAAATCCTTTGTCTGGCAGTCCATGCCTGTCCTTCAGCATTTCCCAGATCGACCCTCAGGACTCACCAAGACAGAAGAGGGCGGTCGGGGATGGAGACATGGTTCCTCAGCCCTGTCCTGAGCTCTGTGGCCAGGGAGGGAAGTGGTGGGAGCCTGGGGCACAGGCTCAGGATGTGATGAGGATGAAGAATGCTCTCCTCCCTTCCTCCACCAGCCCCGGCCTTTCCTAATTGAGACTCATCGAGCCGTAGCCGGCTCCTCAGTACAGTGACTTGCACACAAGCTCCAAGGAGCCACGCTTATCTCCTCTGGCCAGCCTGGCGTTGTACCGTTTGTCCGCCTGCTGGGGCCTGGTCTGTGTTCCCGTGCTCCCATAAACTCCCTGATGTCACTAGGAAAATACGCATGAAAACCACAGTGAGATATGACTTCACACCTTCTGGAATGGCTGTATTTTTTTTTTTTTCTTTTGAGACAAAGTCTCGCTCTTTTTGCCCAGGCTGGAGTGCAGTGGCGCCATCTCGGCCCACTACAACCTCCACCTCCCAGGTTCAAGCGATTCTCCTGCCTCAGCCTCCCAAGTGGCTGGGATTATAGGTATGTACCACACCAGGCTAATTTTTGTATTTTTAGTAGAGATGGGGTTTCACTGTGTTGGCCAGGCTGGTCTTGAACTCCTGACCTCAGTTGATCCACCTGCCTTGGTCTCCCAAAGTGCTGGGATTACAGGCATGAGCCACTGCACCCGACCGGCTATAATTTTTTTTAATGTAAAATAGCAGATATTGGTGAGTATGCAGAGAAATTGGACTGCGCGTGCATTGCTGGCAGGGACGTAACATGGCGCCCCTGCTGTGGAAAACAGTTCCAGCAGCTCCTCCAGAAGTTAAACGTGGGATTGCCATAAAATCCAGCAATTCCACTTCGGGGTACACACCTAAAAGAACTGAAAACAGGGTCTCTAACATATTTGTACACAGTGTTCATAGCAGCTTTATTCACAATAGCCAAAAGGTGAAACCACCCACATGTCCATCAACAACAATGGATAAACAACATGTGGTATATACACACAAGGTAATATCAACCAGCCTTAACTAAAAGAATAAAAATCAGCCAGGCACAGTGGCTCACGCCTGTAATCCCAGCACTTTGGGAGGCCGAGGCGGGTGGATCACCTGAGGTCAGGAGTCCGAGACCAGCCTGGTTAACATGGTGAAACCCCATCTCTACTAAAAATACAAAAATTAGCTGGGCGTTAAATTAGCTGGGTATGGTGGCGCACACCTGTAATCCCAGCTACTTGGGAGACGGAGGCATGAGAATCGCTTGAACCTGGGAGGCGGAGATTGCGGTAAGCCGAGATCGCACCACTGCACTCCAGCCTGGGCGGCAGAGTGAGACTGTCTCAAAAATAAAAATAAGGCCGGGCGTGGTGGCCCATGCCTGTAATCCTAGTACTTTGGGAGGCTGAGGCAGGCAGATTGCCTGAGCTCAGGAGTTCAAGACCAGCCTGGGCAACACAGTAAAACCCAAAAAAAAAACAAAAAAAAAAAAATAGCCGGGCATGGCGGCAGGCACCTGTAGTCCCAGCTACTCCGGAGGCTGAGACAGGAGAATGGCTTGAACCCGGGACGCGGAAGTTGCGGTGAGCCGAGATCGTGCCATTGCACTCCAGCCTGGGTGACAGAGCGAGATTCTGTCTCCAAAAAATAAAAAATATTATAAAAGAATAAATTCAGATACATGCTACAACGTGATGGACCTTGAAGACATTATGCTAAAGGAAATATTCCGGACTTGACAGATAAATACTGCATTGTGCCGCTTATCTGAGGTATCGAGAGGAGTCAAATTCATAGAGACAGGGATTAGAATGGTGGTTGCCAAGGCCTGGGAAAAGTGGGGAGTTACTATTTAATAGGGAGAGCTTAGGTTGAAGATGATGAGAAAGTCTGGGGTATCCATAGTGGGTGATGGTTACACAACACTGTAAATGTATTTATATTTAATGCCATTGACTGTTTTTTGTTTTTTTGTTTTTTGAGACGGAGTCTCGCTCTGTCGCCGAGGCTGGAGTGCAGTGGCGCGATCTCGGCTCACCGCAACCTCCGCCTCCCAGGTTCCAGCGATTCTCCTGCCTCAGCCTCCTGAGTAGCTGGGACTACAGGTGCGCGCCACCATGCCTAGTTGATTTTTTGTATTTTTAGTACAGACGGGGTTTCATCGTGTTAGCCAGGATGGTCTCGATCTGCTAACCTTGTGATTTGGCCTCCCAAAGTGCTGGGAATACAGGCATGAGCCACCGCGCCCGGCCAGTGCCGTTGACTTGTATGTGCACTTACAGGTGGTTAAAATGAGGACTATCAGGGTGTTGATATCTAAAAACCTCCCTGCCATCATCTTCCCTACATCTCTCATTCAGTGGCCATGGTTGAATGCCTGCCACCTTTCAGATATTATGTCAGGCACTCAGTATTGGCAGTTTTATCCATTATAAATGCTTTAAGCTGCATAGAATTTTAAACGCTAATAACAGTGGTTATAAATCTTTAATACATAAGCTGGCTTTAAAATTATTGGTAAAATAAGATTAGAAATGTCTTAAGAATTGTTGGCGTTTTTGTTTGCACTTATTGAACAAGTGGTTTCATGCTTATCCCTGCAGAATACTATGAGATTTGTCATAAGGGTTATAAAACTATAAACCCGGCTGGGCGTGGTGGCTCACGCCTGTAATCCCAACACTCTGGGAGGCCGAGGCAGGCAGATCACCTGAGGTCGGGAGTTTGAGACCAGCCTGACCAACATGGAGAAACGCCATCTCTACTAAAAATACAAAATTAGCTGGGTGTGGTGGCACATGCCTGTAATCCCAGATACTCAGGAGGCTGAGGCAGGAGAATCGCTTGAACCTGGGAGCCGAGATTGCGCCACTGCACTCCAGCCTGGGCAACAAGAGTGAAACTCCATCTAAAATAAATAAAAATAGAAATAAAACATTTGTTTTTTGTAGAGTTGGGGGGTTTCACTATGTTGCCCAGGCTGGTCTTGAACTCCTCCTGGGCTCAAGCAATCCACCGACCTCAGCCTCCCAAAGTGCTGGGATTACAAGTATGAGCCACTGTGCCTGGCCCTATTGGGTCCTTTTTAAAAGATACATAAAAAATCAAATGCAACAGTGAAGTCAGTCACCCGATGGCAGAAATTGGGGTGCTCCTGGCATCTGGTCGGTCGAAGCCAAGGACACTGCTCAGCATTGTGCAGTGCACAGGACGGCCCCGCCCAGGCGGAGAATGATCCGGTGACACATGTAGGTAGGAAGGATGCACGAATGATGGCGTTTAGGAAGAATATTATCACTTCTTTCCCGTAAGAGCAACTTAGAGCAAGAAAATGGTATTCTTAGGGCCTTCTCTCTTATGAGGCTCCAAGCCAGGGTTGCCATGGCAGAAGATGCTGGGCTTGCTTTTTCCTTGAGAGAACTGTACTCAAGATGATGTAAATGTCGCCCCGGGTGCCACTTGGGTGCTTTGGAGAAGTGCTCAGACGCGACACGCCGTGATGACTCCGCAGCAGCCAGCTGGACCTGTCCTCTGGCTTGCGGTTCATGGGCTGTGTTTATCCCCCTGGTTCCTTCACAGCCACCTTGGGAAATATGTTGCCTCTGAATCACGCCAGGCAGGGTCTCACTGTGTGTGCTGCGGGGCTGGAAATCAGGGTGACACTCCGCTACCGAACAGCCTGACTAGGAAGCCAGAAAGACGCTGCCGGCTTTAGTTTGTCCTTTGACTTTCCTCGATATGAATGAAGATGGGGCACTTCCACACTGCACAACAGGAAAAGCCCAGAACACTTTCTGGAGATAGCGAGGGGGTGATGCAGCGGACAGCTATGGCTGATGACCCCCCTCACCTCTGACTCCCCCTCCCTCCCTGCTTTCTGAACGCACATCCATCACCAACCATAGGTTCCTGTTTGGGGTTTGCTGGCTGGGAAAAAAAAAAAAAAAAAGGAAAGCTGGCTTTCTACTAAAAACCACTTCCTTTGCTCATTTATCAAACTCAAACCCTAGGAGGGCCACATAACATCCTCCGTCCCAGGCAATGGGGTGTTTCTGGAGCACTCCGGTGTTATCAGGGACCCTGTCAGTTGCCATCACACATGTATATGGGGCCAGCCCCTGTGCCACCGAAGAGGGGGGATGTTGAAAACATGTTACAGCCAGGAGCGGTGCCCCCTTGGTTCAAGCAGTTCTTCTGCCTCAGCCTCCCTAGTAGCTGGGATTACAGGCGTGCACCATCATGCCTGGCCACTGTTATGTACTTTTTACCACAATTTAAAAAAGGAAAGAGTGCCTGGGTGAGTCCTACCACCTATTCAGAGAACCAAAGGCTTTGAGGTTATCCTCGGCCCACCCATCTGATGGGAGTGTTTCTCAAACTTGCTTTTCCGTGATCTCCCAGTAAGAAATACCTACTACACACACAGTCTCCAGTCGGCATGCTTAGGGTAGTCTTCCAATTCCCCCTCCTGGTATTCACACCCTGGAGTGGTCCACTCCTCTTGGGCTGAACCTGTAACTTGCTCCCAAGCAAGAGCACACAGCAAGCTCACGCACGTGGTTGTTGGTGTGATTCTGTTTCTCCAGATTGTCTCCATTCCTCCCTGGCTTCTCCACAGGGCGGCTCACCATGGCAGCCGGCTCCATCACCGCCAGCCAGCGAGAGGGCAAGACGAGAGGGCTGACAAGAGGGACGCTACCATCACAGAGGTCAGTTTTGTAACCTAACCACAAGACTAACCTACCGTCACCTCTGCCCTATCCTACTGCTAGAAGCCAGTCGCTACATCTCCCCCACACTCAAAGGGAGGTGGTCGCACTGTGGGGTCCACTGGAAGTTGCCTACCAGACTCAGGTCATCCCAAACACACCCTCTAGCCATTTGGTGTGGCATCGGAAAGAAAACTAAGGCCAGGTACGGTGGCTCATGCCTGTAATCCCAACAATTTGGGAGGCCATGGCGGAAGGGTCACTTGAGCCCAGAAGTTTGAGACCAGCCTGGGCAACATAGCAAGACCCCACCTCTACAAATAATTAGCCAAGTGTGGTGGCGTGCACCTGTAGTCCCAGATACTCAGGAGGCTGAGGCAGGAGCATCACAGGTCGAGGTTGTAGTGAGCTGTGACGGCACTGCACTACAGCCCTGGCAACACAGTAAGACCTTGTCTCTAAAAAGCAAAAAGGGCTGGGTGCACTGGCTCACACCTATAATCCCAGCACTTTGGGAGGCCAAGACGGGTGGATCACCTGAGGTCAGGAGTTCAAGATCAGCCTGGCCAACATGGTGATACCCTGTCTTTAATTAGCCAGGTGTGGTGGTGGGCGCCTGTAATCCCAGCTACTCGGGAGGCTGAGGCATGAGAATCGCTTGAACATGGGAGACACAGGTTGCAGTGAGCTGAGATCATGCCATTGCACTCCAGCCTGGGCAACAGAGCGAGACTAGGTGGCTGTTCTGTGTACTGTGGGATATTGAGTAGCATCCCTGGCCTCCCCAGTATCTCAAATATGAAAACATGTTTTCTATCTCGATTACTGAGCTTTTCGGTGCCTCCTTCGGTTCTGCACCTAAGCTAAGAGCCCCTTCATCTCACCCTGATGTCTATCCAGTTTCTAACAGCAGTCTTGTAAGATGCCCGGACTTAAAACGGTTACTGCCTGTGAAACAGGTGAAAGGGGCTTTCATCTCTAAAAAGTCGGAACTCTTTTTTTTGTTTGAGACGGAATCTCGCTCTGTCACCCAGGCTGGAGTGCAGTGGCGTGATCTCGGCTCACTGCAAGCTCCGCCTCCCGGGTTCACACCATTCTCCTGCCTCAGCCTCCCGAGTAGCTGGGACTACAGGCGCCCGCCACCATGCCTAGCTAATTTTTTGTATTTTTTTAGTAGAAACGGGGTTTCATTGTGTTAGCCAGGATGGTCTCGATCTCCTGACCTCGTGATCCACCGCGCCCGGCCAAGTCTGAACTTTTGCATGGCCTGTTGCCCTGGTGATAAACTGATGCCTTGTTTCCTAAAAGGAATAAAGCCATGAGTTGCCTTTGTTCAGCTCACGGGCATTCACCCATGCACAGAGGAAAAATAAAATCTACGACTCGGGTACATTTTCTTCTTTTTTTTTCTTTTAAATGAGCAAGTTTGAGAGTCTGCAGTTTGGACTACCATGAGAATTGATAGGAAGGTGGGAGTCCCAGGCAATCCCAGGTCCTGTAGCAGCAGCTGGTGGGGTTCCCACTCCATGCCGTGCAGAGCCTGAACTCGGGATGACACCTGCACCTGCTCTCTGGCTGGGCTCTGGCACAGGAAGCCAACACCCCTGGCACAGCCATGCCATAGCCAGACAACAGCTCGCCGCACCACACCATCGCGGGAGACAGCAGTTATTCTGAGCATCTCACTGCTGAAGAAACCAAGGCTCAGAGAGGACCATGCATGCACAAGGTCCCACAGGGACCCAAGAATCCACCAAGTGTCAGACAACTTGCCCATGCTCTTCACGGAGCACCTTGGAACCCTCCCCGACAGGCACCGCTGGCTCTCCTGACGTGGCCTGCAAGTGCACGGAGCTCCTTCCTCCTCGGCCATTCCCAGTTTAGATTCCCAGGGGAAGCATCAGATGGCCCCTCTCCCCTGCTGGCAGCAGAGCAGGCTGAACCAGCCAGAGCCCGGGGCAGTGCTCACCTGCAGGCCAGTCCACTGCGGCCAGCACCGCCCCCTAGAACCTACTGCGGGCATGGCGGCCGCCAGTCCTGGGTCTCCCGGCTCAGGTAGTGCCAGGAAGCTGCGGGCATGGCGGACAGCTGTCCTCGGTCTGGAGGCGCCATCCTGGCTTTCAAATCTGCTCCAGAGGTTATCTGGGGAGGGGCTGCTCCCTCACAGAGGGAGCCTCTAAGCCCACCAGGCGGGCACTTTCAGCCCAAAGCCTCTGGGCCACCTCCTCATCCTCAGCCTCGGGGGCCGGGGCCTTCTGTTTGAGTCCATCGAAGTACTTTCCGGAAACATCCGCCAGTTCCTCCGCCACGGCCAGGTATGTGCTGGGCTGGGCGGCCAGCTCGGGGCTCTTGACCAGCAGCCAGAAGATGGGTCCTGCAATCAGCCCACAGGGCATTTAGTCCACACTCGCTCAGAGAGAAGGAAGGAAGCCCCGCTCCCCGGTCAGGGAGCTCCGGGTCCCTGGAGTCCCACAGAGCCCTCCTCTAGCCCTTTCCCCTTGGCTGCCTCCATCTGCAGTTCCCTTCCCTGGCACTGCCCAGGCAAATCCCACCAGACCAGGGATCAGACCAAAAGCTGCCTCCCCCAAGGAGCCTTCCTGGCTTTGTCCAGGAAAATGGAAGCTCTCTTCCTCCTGGTCAGTCCCAGTCCTCACCCTACCCCATTTCTCCTTAAATAACATCTTAAATAACATCTTATTAAATGCACCTGGCACCAGCCTCAGGTTAAGGATTTTTTTTTTGGCCAGGCGAGGTGGCTCAGGCCTGTAATCCCAGCACTTCGGGAGGCCGAGGTGGGCGGATCACCTAGGGTCGGGAGTTCCAGACCAGCCTGGCCGACATGGTGAAACCCCATTTCTACTAAAAATACAAAAATTAACTGGGTGTGGTGGCGGGTGCCTGTAATCCCAGCTGCTCGGGAGGCTGGGGCAGGAGAATCCCTTGAACCTGGGAGGCGGAGGTTGCAGTGAGCTAAGATCACACCATTGCACTCCAGCCTGGGTGACAATAGCAAGACTTCGTCTCAAAAAAAAAAAGGGGGGCTGGGTGTGGTGACTCACGCCTGTAATCCCAGCACTTTGGGAGGCTGAGGCAGGTGGATCACCTGAGGTCAGGAGTTCAAGACCAGCCTGGCCAACGTGTGAAACCCTGTCTCAACTAAAAATAAAAACTTAGCTGGGTGTGGTGGTGGGCGCCTGCAATCTCAGCTACTTTGGGAGGCTGAGACAGGAGAATCACTTGAACCGAGGAGGCAGAGGTTGGAGTGAGCCAAGATTGTGCCACTGCACTCCAGCCTGGGTGACAAGAGCAAAACTCCGTCTCAAAAAAAAAAAAAAGACATTTAATTTATTGAAACCTGGTGTCTTGCTCTGTCACCAGGCTGGAGTGCAGTGGTGCGATCTCGGCTCACTGCAACCTCTGCCTCCCGGGTTCAAGCGATTCTCCTGTCTCAGCCTCCTGAGTAGCTGGGACTTCAGGTGCACACCACCACACCTGGCTAATTTTTGTATTTTTAGTAGAGATGGGGTTTCACCACGGTGGCCAGGCTGGTCTCGAACTCCTGACCTGAGGTAATCCACCCACCACAGCCTCCCAAAGTGCTGGGATTACAGGCGTGGCTATTAGTCTCGCCAAGTTAAGATTCTTGATGCCAACCAATCACCCACTCCATGTTTTTCAGGATTATAAACACTAGTTATAAAGCATGAACTGCCTAGGGGTGGTGGCTCACGCCTGTAATCCCAGCACTTTGGGAGGCAGAGGCAGTTGGATCACCTGAGGTCAGGAGTTTGAGACTAGCCTGACCAATATGGTGAAACCCCACCTCTAGCTGGGCGTGGTGGTGTGCACCTGTAATCCCAGCTACTTGGAGACAGGAGAATCGCTTGAACCTGGGAGGTGGAAGTTGCAGTGAGTGGAGATCATGCCATTGTACTCCAGCCTGGGCAACAGAGCAAGACTTCATCTCAAAAATAAGTAAGTAAAGCTCCAACTGTTTGTTCCACCTATTCTCTGGGCAGGGTCCTGTGCTGGCCCTTTCAAGGAAGGTCTCGTATAACCCCCCCAGTGACTGTGAGGTGAGTCCTATTAAGGCCTCCACTCTGCAGATGAAGAAACAGGCTCAGAGGGGTAACAGCTCTTCCCCAGGAGGTACAGCTGGTTTGGGGTGAAGCTGGAGTTACCCTGAGCACAGCCTGACTCCAGGCGTCAGCTCCACGGCCTCTTCCTCTGAGACACGGTTTTCTCATCCGCCAGCGGGGCTCTGCCTGCTTCCCGGGGCTGTTAGAGGCTGGCAGGCCAGGTCGACGGAGGAAAGGGACCTGTGCTCTGTGCCTTGGAAGACGTAGGCAAGGAGCAGGCATGAGGTCTCAGGGACCGTCTCTGAGGGAGGGTCCTGGGCCCTGGGCTGAGAAAGCAGGGGTGGAGGGCTCCGCGTGGAGACCCCAGGCTGGGAGGGGACTCACCGAGTGTGGTGCTGGAGAAGGTGGAGCCATGGATGCCCGTGTGTCTGCCCAGCTCTGTCCTGGCCACGCCGGGGTGCAGGGCGTTGACAGTCACACCAGAGCCTGGGGAAGAAAGAGAAGACTGAGGGGAGGGGTCCAGCCTCACCTGGGAGGCTGTGGCAGCCCACACCCAGCTGTGGGGCTTCCGGGCACCAGGCTGCTTCCTGCACTCAAACCCCATCGTCCCTCTTGCTCTGAAATCTTAGTGAAGTGGTCTTATCTTGCGGAGCAGCTCTGCCACATGGCTGCTGGGAGCCGAGCTTTCCTGGAGGGCTTGATAAACCCAGAACGCTGAGTTCTGATAAACCACAGACAGGTTTTAAACCACCTGTCTGTGGCACTTTGTTACGGAACCCGAGCTGAGTGGTACAGGTAGGAAGGCACCCACCCGGGAGCCTGCATCGGTGGGTGGCGGTGGGACCTAAGATACTGTAACTCTGACCAGCTCCCAGTGGGGCTGGCACCGCTGGTCCACAGACCGTCTTTCAGAAGCAAAGGCCTAGCACAGATTTCTCAATCTCAGCACTATGGATGCTGTGGGTTGGGAGGAGTGAGGGGCCATCCCGTGTGCTGTAGGACATTGAGCAGCATCTGGGCCTTTACCCTCCAGATGCCCAGAGCAATCTCTCCCCAACCCAGCTGTGATCACTGTGTTTCCAGGCATTGACAACTGCGGGTCAAAACTGCCCCTGGTTGAGACTCACTGGCTGGAGCCAAAAGGCTGAGCTGCCTGCCCAACAGCAGCAGGGAAGGACATCTGATCCAGGCAGACTAGACCACCTGGGATGAACAGACAATCCTCAGAAGAACGATCGATTAGTATCAGTTAGTATCGATTAGTGATGTCTGCTTCAGGCACCAGAAGCGGGCAGCGTGGTCCACATGCTCTACTTTTGCTGACTCTGTTCTGGATCCACCGTTTGGCCTCCCATCAGCCTAGGATCATGGAAAGGCCGCTCTAGGCTCAGAGTAAAGCAAGAGGGAGGCCGAGCCTAGTGTCCCCGTACCTTGCAGCCGCCGGCTCAGCTCCTTGGTGAAGAGGACGATGGCCAGCTTGCTCTGGCAGTAGGCGGCTTTGGTGTTATACTTCCTCGTCTGCCAGTTCAAGTCATCAAAGTCTATGTGCCCAGCAACATGGGCCAAGGACGAGAGGTTGATGATCCGCGAAGGGGCTGAGGCTTTCAGCTTGTCCAGCAGCAAGTTTGTCAAGAGAAAGTGACCTGGATTAAGGATGATGAAAAGCTCACTTTTGACTCACACCTAAAATCCCAGCACTTTGGGAGGATGACGGGGGAGGATTGCTTGAACCCACGGTGCAGTCCCTGCCCAGGCCTCACCCAGGTGGTTAACGCCAAACTGCATCTCGAAGCCGTCCTCGGTGGTCCAGTGGGGGCACCGCATCACACCCGCGTTGTTGATTAGAATGTCCACTCGCTCCTCCTCTGGAAGAGAGGGGTGGAGGAGGAGACATCCCGGTGAGGACAGACCCCAGCCTGAGGCACCAGCAGAAACACTCCTGTGCTCCCACAACCCGTGAATGTGGCCTGTGCCGGAAACAGGGTCTGTGCCGAAGTGGCCATGTCAGGATGCGGTCATTAGGGTGAGCCCTAATCCAATGACTGGTGTCCTTATAGGAAGGGAAAACAGAGACAGAGACACATGGGGAGAAGGCCATGTGTGGACGGAGGCAAAGACCGGAGAGGCACAGCTCCAAGGTGAGGGTGGGCGCCCCCGCTGGAAGTGGAAGAGGCTGGGAGGATTATGGCCCGTCTCACAGGTCACAGCCACAGGGACACCGTGATTCAGACTGCCGGCTTCCGGAACCGTGAGGGAATGCACGTCTGAGGGTGTAAGCCACTGGGTTTGCAGTACGTTGTTACAGCGGCCCCAGGACACTCACACGCCCTCCGCACCTCCATCTAAGCCTTGGGACTCCTTCCTGCCGGAGCCCCGAGGCCAAAAACAGGGGGTTACCGGTGGGAGCCCCGGCACCGCAGGCGTGGTTTCATTCCCAAACCTGCCACCTCACTCACACAAGCAACCAAAGGACACACAGATGGAGACTGCAGCCTCAGTTTCCTCAGCTGTAAAATGCGCTGAACCACAGGGCCTTCCTCCCTGTACCACTCAGCTCGGGTTCCGTAACAAAGTGCCACAGACAGGTGGTTTAAAACCTCACAGACCTGGCCGGGCACAGTGGCTCACGCCTGTAATCCCAGCACTTTGGGAGGCCGAGGTGGGCAGATCACCTGAGGTCAGGAGTTTGAGACCAGCCTGGCCAACATGGAGAAACCGCGTCTTTACTAAAAATACAAAATTAGCCAGGCGTGGTGGCATGCACCTGTAATCCCAGCTACTCAGGAGGCTGAGGCAGGAAAATCGCTTGAAACCAGGAGGCAGAGGGTGCAGTGAGCCGAGATCGCGTCATTACACTCCATCCTGGGCAATAAGAGCGAAACTCCATCTCAAAAAAAAAAAAAAAATCACAGTCCCAGAGGCTGGAAGTCCCAGATCAAGGTGTGGGCAGGGCTGGTTCCCTCTCAGGGCCCTCAGGGAGGATCTGCTCTGGTCTCTCTCCTTGGCTCACAGGTGACCATCTCCTCTCTCCCTCTTCCCTTCGGAGCTGTCTCTTTTTTTTTTTTCCTTTTATTTTTCCTTTTTAAATTTTATATTTTTCAGACATGGTCTCACTATGTTGCCCAGGCTGGTCTCAAACTCTTGACCTCAAGCAATCCTCCTGCTTTGGCCTCCCAGAGTGCTGCAATTTCACTGCCCCCAGCCTATTTTTTTGGGGGGAGATGGAGTTTCACTCTTGTCACCCAGGCTGGAGTGCAATGGTGCGATCTTGGCTCACTGCAACCTCCGCCTCCCAGGTTCAAACAATTCTCCTGCCTCAGCCTCCCAAGTAGCTGGACTACAGGCATCCACCATCACACCTGGTTAATTTTTTGTATCTTTAGTAGAGACGGGGCTTCACCATGTTGGCCAGGCTAGTCTCACACTCCTGACCTCGTGATCCACCTGCCTCAGCCTCCCAAAGTGCTGGGACTGCAGGCGTGAGCCACCACACTCAGTCTACTTGGCCTATTTTTTATATTTCTTTGAGACAGGGTCTCCCTCTGACACCTGGGCTGGAGTACAGTGGCGCAGTCACTGCTCACTGCAGCCTCAACCTCCCAGGCTCAAGCAGTCTTCTTGCTCAGCCTCCCAAGTAGCTGGGGCCACAGGCATGCGCCACCATGCCCAGCTAGCACGTCTGTTTCTGTGCGCAAATTTCCCCTTTTCATAAGGACACCAGTCACTGGATTAGGGCCCACCCTAATGACCTCATTTTCACTTCAGGACCTCTGTAAACACCCACCTCTAAGTGAGGTCACATGCTGAGGGACGGGGGTTCAGGATCCCAACCTATCCTTGGGGGTGGAGGACACAATGAAATTCATAATGCTCCCGAAGTGGTTTTCGGCGGGGATCGTGAATTAGGTGTCCAGCGCGTAACACACAGAGACACCGTCTGGTTCTCTGTGTGAGAAGGAGGGTTGCAGCACACCCGTCATGAATACGAGCTCTGGAGCAGGACAGACGGGTCCAAACCCTGGCTCCACCCCGACCAGCTGCACGATCCTGGCCAAGTCACATCGCTTCTCTGTGACTCAGTTTACTCCTTGTAAAAAAAAAAAAAAAAGATAATAACATCACCTGCCTGGTACAACTGTATACTTACTCATTCGGTAAGTATTTTCTAAGCACCTATTACTGGGCACTGGAAATACAGGGTGGACAGCACAGCCGAGGCCCCGTCCGTGTGGACCGGACATTCCAGTGCAGCTGAGAGCCACTTCCACTCGTGAGAGAATCTACCCGTGACAGAGCTGCGTGGAAGCTGACAGGAGGCCCCTCTCGGGAGGTGACGCAGAAACTGGGACCGGGAAAATGACGCAGGGCCCATGTGCGGAGACCCAGGGAAGGGGAATGCAGGCAGCAGGCGCAGCACGGGTAAGGCCCAAAGGCGCGACAGGGAGACTCCACTCACAGCTGGGCGCCCAGGAGTGCCGCCGGCTTCTGGTGTTTTGTTTTTTTTTTTTTTTGAGATGAAGTCTCACTCTGCCACCCAGGCTGGAGTGCGGTGGTGTGATCTTGGCCCGTGGCCCACTGCAACCTCTACCGCCTGGGTTCAAGCGATTCTGCTGCCTCAGCCTCCTGAGTACTGGGATTACAGGTGCCTGCCACCGCACCCTGCTAATTTTTGCATTTTTAGTAGAGATGGGGTTTCACCATCTTGGTCAGGCTGGTCTTGAATTCTTCACCTCGTGATCCACCCGCCTCTGCCTCCCAAAGTGCAGGGATTACAGGTGTGAGCCACCGCGCCCAGCCTGTTTTTTTTTTTTTCTTTTTATGAGAGGGAAGCTCACTCAGTGGCCTAGGCTGGAGTGCAGTGGCGCGATCTCAGCTCACAGCAACCTCCGCCGCCAGGGCTCAAACGATCCTCCCACCTCAGCCTTCCACATAGCTGAACCACAGGCGCCCGACACCACAAGCAGCTACTTTTAAAATTTTTTGTAGAAATGGGGTTTGGCTATGTTGCTTAGGCTGGTCTCGAATTTCTGAGCTCAAGCAATTCGCCCACCTCGGCCTCCCAAAGTGCTGGGATTACAGGCATGGGCCACAGTGCCTGGTCTTTTGTTTTGTTTATCTGGGAACTGCCTCAACTTTTTTTTTTTTTTTTTGGACACAGGGTCTCACCCCGAGTGCAGTGGTACAATCAAAGCTCACTGCAGTCCGGGTGCGGTGGCTCACATCTGTAATCCCAGCACTTTGGGAGACCGAGGCGGGCAGATCACCTGAGGTCAACCAGCCTGACCAACATGGTGAAACCCTGTCTCTACCTAAAACAAAAAAGTAGCCGGGCATGGTGGCAGGTGCCTGTAATCCCAGCTACTCAGGAGGCTGAGGCAGGAGAATTATTTGAAACCAGGAGATGGAGGTTACAGCCTGACCAACATGAAGAAACCCCGTCTCTACTAAAAATACAAAATTAGCCGGGCGTGGTGGCGCATGCCTGTAATCCCAGCTACTCGGGAGGCTGAGGCAGGAGAATCACTTGAACCCAGGAGATGGAGGATGCAGTGAGCCAAGATCCCGCCATTGCACCAGCCTGGGCAACAAGAGCAAAACTCCGTCTTAAAAAAAAAAAAAAAAAAAAATCCCTCACTGCAGCCTCAACCTCCCAGGCTCAAGCAATCCTCCCACCTCCACCTCCCAAGTAGTTGGGACTACAAGTGCACACCATCATGCCTGCCTAATTGTTTTGTATTTTTTTTTGAGATGGAGTCTCACTCTGTCACCCAGGCTGGAGTGCAGTGGCGCCATCTCGGCTCACTGCAAGCTCCAGCTCCCGGGTTCACGCCATTCTCCTGCCTCAGCCTCCCAAGTAGCTGGGTTACAGGTGCCCGCCACCACGCCCGGCTAATTTTTTTGTGTTTCTTAGTAGACACGGGGTTTCACCGTGTTGGCCAGGATGGTCTCGATCTCCTGACCTTGTGATCCGCCCACCTCAGCCTCCCAAAGTGCTGGGATTACAGGCGTGAGCCACCGCGCCCGCACGCCTGCCTGATCGTTTTGTATTTTTTGTAGAGATGAGGTCTTGCTATGTTGCCCAGGCTGATCTCAAACTCCCTGATAAACAAGGCTGTGGGTACCTGCTTCCTGGGGCTCTCTGCTTTGTGTTCTTTCTAGTCTGGAGCTGGGAAGAGCCACAGCTTCCAGCTTTGTCAGAGTGTCATCTCACAAACTGTGATCTTCCCAAAACTTCTGTCTCCCAAAGTGCCGGGATGACAGGCGTGAACCGCTGCACCTGGCCTGCCCCAGTGTGATAGAATACACACCACATAAAATGGACCATCTTCACTATTTTTAAATCCACTGATGTCTTTATTCCTGGCTGTTGATCTTAGGAAAACACCAAGAAGCTGGTACTTGATTTGCTAAAAAAGTCACAGACACAGCTTTACTTAATCCTCTAGAGAGGCCGGGCGTGGTGGCTCATGCCTGTAATCCCAGCACTTTGGGAGGCCGAGGTGGCCGGATCATGAGGTCAGGAGATCGAGACCATCCTGGCTAACACGGTGAAATCCCGTCTCTAGTAAAAAATATAAAAAATTAGCCAGGCGTGGTGGCGGGCGCCTGTAGTCCCCCGCCACTCGGGAGGCGGAGCTTGGAGTGAGCCGAGATGTGCCACTGTCCTCCAGCCTGGGCGACAAAGCAAGATACCGTCTCAGAAAAAAAAAAAAAAACCCCTCTAGAGAATCCCAGAAAATAGAAGGAATTATTATTCCATTTCCCGGAAGAGGAACGTGTGGCTAAGAGAAGAGGCATCACCTGCCCAGGTGTGTCCAGCCGGGGTCCTCACTGTCTCAGGGACCTCAGTGCTCCGGACACCTGTGTCCACAAGACAGAGACAGGATCAGAGGCGCCCTGGGTGGGATTGCCTGGGACAGTGTGCATGAAGGTGACAGTGCTGTACCTGGTACACAGCAGGTGCTTAATAAATGTTCATCCACCTCTGAGACTCTGAGGCATTGCCCTCTCACTGTTCTTTGTGATCTCACCATAGTGCCTCTCACCTACCCGACAATCTTGATCCCCAAGGGCACAGCAGGGGCTCAGTATGAATGAATGAATGAATGAACCAACAAACGTGCACCTGCACCTGCCTCCCTAGGGCTGTGAGTGGCACAAGGACAGCTCTGGTTCACCTCACACCTCCAGCACCTGGTCAGGTCTGAGATCACGTCTGCTAAATAAATGAGGTCCCACAACTCCCCCGTTCCTTGTTCATTTCCTGAGTACCTGTTTACTGAGCGGGGCACATTGACTCTGAACAAGAAAGCTTTGGCCCTTTCAGTGCCAGACTAGAAAAGAAACAAAGCAGCTGGGCATGGTGGCTCATGCCTGTAATCCCAGCACTTTGGGAGGCTGAGGCAGGCGGATCACAAGGTCAGGAATTCGAGACCAGCCTGGCCAACATAGTGAAACCCCGTCTCTATTAAAAATACAAAAATTAGCCGGGCATGGTGGCACACGCCTATAGTCTTGGGAGGCTGAGGCAGGAGAATCGCTTGAACCCAGGAGGCAGAGGCTGCAGTGAGCCAAGATCGCATCATTGCACTCCAGCCTGGGTGACAGAGCAAGACTCCATCTCAAAAAAAAGGTCTTGCTCTGTCATCCAGGTTAGAGTGCAGTGGCACAAACACGGCTCACTGCAGCCTTGAACTCCCGGGCTCAAGTGATCCTCTTGCCTCAGCCTCCTGAGTAGCTGGGACTGTAGGCACATGCCAGGATGCCCGGCTAATTTTTTTTTTTTTAATCTTTGGTACACACAAGGTCTCACTATGCTTCCTAGGCTGGTCTCTAACTCCTAAGCTCAAGCAATCCTAAGAGAAGAGATTTTAAATGTGGTCACCACAAAAACAGTAAGTATTTGAGGTAATGCATATGTTAATTAGCTTGATTTAGCCGTTCTACAATGTATACAATGTACATCATGCTGTACATAATATATACAAGTATACATGTCAACTAAACAATAAATAATTTTAGTGTATTCTTGAGTCTATTTAAAGATGAACAAGAATAGAAAAGCTAGAGGATGGTCCCAGTTTTACATAAAAATATATAAATACACACACAAACCTATTAGAAACAAGACTAGGAAGATCCATAAAACTGATTCTCCTGGGGCTGGTGCAGATCAAAGGTGTTTAGTTCTGTCTTCTTTTTTATTGAGACAGAGTCTCACTCTGTCACCCAGGCTGGAGTGCACTGGCACAATCTCAGCTCACTGCAACCTCCGCCTCCTGGGTTCAAGCAATTCTCCTGCCTCAGCACCCTGAGTAGCTGAGATTACAGGTGTGCATCACCACGCCTGGCTATTTTTTGTATTTTTAGTAGAGACAGGGTTTCACCATGTTGGCCAGGCTGGTCTCGAACTCCTGACCTCAAGGGATCCACCTGCCTCAGCCTCCCAAAGTGCTGGGATTACAGGTGTGAGCCACCGTGCCCAGCCAGTTCTGTCTTCTTTACACTGCAGTATTTTATAAATGTCCCATAACAAACACATATTTCTTTAACCATGGTGGGGAAGGCACTTGATCAATAAATGCTTAATAAGGTCAGGTGCGGTGGCTCACGCCTGTAATCCCAGCACTGTGGGAAGCCGACCTGGGTGGATCACTTGAGCCCAGGAGTTGGAGACAAGCCTGAGCAACATGGTGAAACCCCAGCTCTAAAAACAAAACAAAACAATAAAACAATAATTAGCTGTGTGTGGTGGCGTATGCCTGTACTCCCAGCTACTTGGGAGGCTGAAGTGGGAGGATCCCTTGAGCCCAGCAGGTTGAGACTGCAGTGAGCCATGACTGCACCACTGCACTCCAGGCTGGGTGACAGAGCAAGACCCTGTCTCAAAAAAAAAAAAAAGAAAATTAGCCAGGTGCGGTGGCATGCTTCCCCAGCTACTCAGGAGTCTGAGGCAGGAGGATCACTTGAGCCCAGGAGGTCAACGCTGCCAGGAGCTGTGTTTGCACCACTGCACTCTAGCCTGGGTGACAGAGATGGATCCTGTCTCAAACAAATTATTCAGGCAGGGCGTGGTGGCTCACACCTGTAATCCCAGCACTTTGGGAGGCCGAGGGAAGCAGATCACTTGAGGTCAGGAGTTCGAGACCAGCCTGACCAACATGGTGAAACCCTGTCTCTACCTAAAACACAAAAAATTAGCCAGGCACGGTGGCGGGTGCCTGTAATCCCAGCTACTCAGGAGGCTGAAGCAGGAGAATCATTTGAAATCGGGAGACGGAGGTTGCAGTGAGGCAAGATCACACCACTGCACTCCAGCCTGGGCAACAGAGCGAGACCCCATCTGTCTCAAAACAAACAAACAAAACAAAGTCAGCCGGGCGCAGTGGCCCATGCCTGTAATCCCAGCACTTTGGGAGGTTGCGGCAGGTGAATCACCTGAGGTCAGGAGTTCCAGACCAGCCTGGCCAACGTGGTGAAACCCTGTCTCTACTAAAAATACAAAAATTAGCAGGGTATGGTAGCAGGCATCTTAATCCCAGCTACTCAGGAGGCAGAGGTTACAGTGAGCCGAGATTGCGCCATTGCACTCAGCATGGCTGACAGAGTGAGACTCCCTCTCAAAATAATAGTAGTAATAAATAAATAAAGTCGTTGCTTGCAGGCTGTACAAAAAAAGGCAGCAACTGGACTTGGCCCCTAACTCATAGTTTGCCAAAACTCTGCTCTAAAGTTTGCTTGCTTCATTCACTTCTCAGAGCCTGGCCCTGGGAGCCGCCTATCCCAGTCCTCATCCCACATGGCCAGCGTTCTCCTACCTTCAATGATCTTTGCTGCAAACTCTCGGATAGACTTGAGGGAAGCCAAGTCCAGGTGCCGGGCGTTGACATGGTGATTGAGGGTCTCCCCGCGGATGTCCTTTGCTGCCGCCTCACACTTCTCCATGTCTCGGCAGGCCAGGATGATGTTGCCTCCTGAAAACCCAGGATGGAAAAAGATTTAAATTAATAATCCACTCCTGGGTACTGACCCCAGAGACATGAAAACATACGTCTACACAAAAACACATCCACCAATGTTCACTGCGGCATTCTTCACAAAAGCCAAAAGGTAGAAACAACCAAATGTCCATCTGTGGATGAAGGGACAACAAAATGTGGTCCATCCATAGAGATGGAATATTAGACGGCTGTGAAAAGGAGTGAAGCACTGGCTCATGCTACAGCAAGGATGACCGTCAGAAACACTGTGCTCCGGGAAAGAAACCAGACACGAAAGACCACACAGCGTAGAATCCCATTTACATGAATTCTATGTATATGATTTCACACCTATGAAATGCCCAGAATAGGCAAATCCATAGAGAAAGAAAATAGATTCTTGGTTTTCTAGGGCAGGGGGTGGGGAGAGGGAATTACAGCTTGATAGTTAAAGTGAGCAGGTTTCTTTCTAGGGTAACCGATGTTCTAAGATTGATTTTAAAGATGGTTGCATCACTCTGTGACTATACTAAACATCACTGAATTGGTCGGGCACGGTGGCTCACACCTGTAATTCCAGCAATTTGGGAGGCCAAGGCAAGAGGATTCCCCATCCTCTCCTTTTTTTTTTTTTTTTTTTTAGATGGAGTCTCACTCTGTCACCCAGGCTGGAGTGCAGTGGCGCAATCTCAGCTCACTGCAACCTCCACCTCCTGGGTTGAAGCAATTCTCCTGCCTCAACCTCCCGAGTAGCTGGGATTACAGGCGCCTGCCACCACAACTAGCTAATTTTTTTTTTTTTTATTTATTTTTTTTTTTAGTAGAGACAGGGGTTTCACCATGTTAGCCAAGCTAGTCTTGAACTTCTGACCTCAGGTGATCCACCCCACGGCCTCCCAAAGTACTGGGGTTACAAATAAGCCACAATGCCCAGCCTCCAATTTTTTTTGTTGTGGTAAAATACAAATCACTTAAAATTTATCATCTTAACCCCCTTTTCTTTTTGTTTATTATTATTATTATTTTTTTTTTGAGTCAGTCTCACTCTGCTGCCGCGGCTGGAGTGCTGGCGCCATCATAGCTCATTCAGCCTTGAAGTCCTAGGCTCAAGTGACCTGGGACTATAGGTACCACCTGTGCCAGCATGCCTGGCTAACTCTGGTAGAGATGGGGGTGTTGCTGTGGTGTCCAGGCTGGTCTGGAACCCCTGGCCTCAAGTGATCCTCCTGCCTCAGCCTCCAAAAGTGCTGGAATTATAGACGTGAGCCACCGAGACCAGCCCTCTTAGCCATTTTTAAGTGTCCAGTTCATTGGTATTAAAAACATTTATGGCTGGGCCGGGCACGGTGGCTCACACCTGTAATCCCGGCACTTCGGGAGACCAAGGCAGGTGGATCACCTGAGGTCAGGAGTTCAAGACCAGCCTGGCCAACACATTACAAACTTAGCTGGGTGTGGTGTTGCACGCCTGTAATCCCAGCTACTCGGGTGGCTGAGGCAGGAGAATCGCTTGAACCTGGGAGGCGAAGGTTGCAGTGAGCCAAGATCATGCCACTGCACTCCAGCCTGGGCGACAAGAGCAAAACTCCATCTCAAAAAAAAAAAACAATAATAATAATTCCTAATGTTGTGCAACCATTACAACCATCCATCTCTCAAATTGTTTCATCTTGCCAAACTAAACTTCGTTTCCATTAAACAGTAACTCCCCATTCTCCCCTCCCCTCCTGACCCCTGGCAAGCACCATTCAAACTTCTCTATGAATTTAACTGTAGGTAGCTCCTGTAAGTGGAATCATACCGTATTTGCTCTTCTGTCAACTGGCTTATTTCACTTCATGGAATGTCCTCAAGGTTCATCTGTTTCAATGCCCTTTTTTTTGTTTTGCTTTGTTTTGTTTTGTTTTTGAGTCTCGCTCTGTAACCCAGGCTGGAGTGCAGTGGCACCATCTCTGCTCACTGCAACCCCTACCTCTCAGGTTCAAGCGATTCTCCTGCTTCAGCCTCCCAAGTAGCTGGGACTACAGGTGCCCACCACAACTCCTGGCTAATTTTTGTATTTTTAGTAGAGAGGGGGTTTCACCATGTTGGTTAGGCTGGTCTTGAACTCCTGACCTCGTGATCCGCCAGCTTCGGCCTCCCAAAGTGCTGAGATTACAGGCGTGTGCCACCGCACCCGGCCAGAATGCCCTTCCTTTTTAAGGCTGAATCATATGCCCGTCTATAGAAGCCACATTCTGTTTCCCTGTTCATCTGTGGATGGGTGCCTGGGTTCCTTCCACCTCTGGACTGTGAATAATGCTGCAGTGAGCATGGATGTACAGATATCTCTCTGAGAGCCAAAGCAGGGGAGATCTTACCTCTCCTGGCCAGTTCCAAGGCGGTCTGCTTCCCGATGCCTGTGTTGGCGCCCGTCACGATGACCGTCTTCCCAGGGATGGTGGCCTTGCTGGGGCAAGCCCCACCGGTGACATAGTCCCTGAGGGTGAGAAGCGGCACGGTCAGTCCTGTGGGCCCACTCTCACCCCACGTGCCCCTGACTGAATGATCTCAGGCAACCCTGTCTAAGCTCACTCACATACCCCAACTGAAACACAGACATCATCACATCACACCACGGGATCTCTGTCATGTTCTCCATAAATGGCTCCACCCCGTGTCTGGTGTGTGGAACGCCTTCAGCAAGTGACAGTCGTTATTTTATAAATGCTCACTGCATGAGATTCCCGGCCAGGTGAGGTGGCTCGCGCCTGTAATCCCAGCACTTTGGGAGGCCAAAGTTTGGGGGGGGGGGGCGGCGGGGGTGGATCACTTGAGGTGAGGAGTTCGAGTCCAGCCTGGCAAACATGGTGAGACCCTGTCTCTACTAAAAATACAAAAATTAGCCAGGCGTGTAGGGAAAAGAGAGATTAGACTGTTACTGTGTCTATATAGAAAGGAAAGACATAAGAGACTCCATTTTGAAAAAGACCTGTTCTTTGAACAATTGCTTTGCTGAGATGTTGTTAATTTGTAGCTTTGACCCAGCCACTTTGACCCAATCTGGAGCTCACAAAAACCTGTGTTGTATGAAATCAAGGTTTAAGGGATCTAGGGCTGTGCAGGACGTGCCCTGTTAACACAATGTTTCCAAGCAGTATACTTGGTAAAAGTCATCGCCAGTCTCTAGTCTCAATAAACCAGGGGCACAATGCACTGCGGAAAGCCGCAGGGACCTCTGCCATTGAACGCGGGGTATTGTCCAAGGTTTCTCCCCATGGGACAGTCTGAAATATGGCCTCGTGGGATGAGAAAGACCTGACCGTCCCCCAGCCCGACACCCATAAAGGGTCTGTGCTGAGGTGGATTAGTCAAAGAGGAAAGCCTCTTGCAGTTGAGATGGAGGAAGGCCACTGTCTCCTGCCTGCCCCTGGGAACTGAATGTCTCGGTATAAAACCCGACTGTACATTTGTTCAATTCTGAGATAGGAGAAAAACCGCCCTATGGTGGGAGGCGAGACATGTTGGCAGCAATGCTGCCTTGTTATTCTTTACCCCGCTGAGATGTTTGGGTGGAGAGAAACATCAATCTGGCTTACGTGCACGTCCAGGCATAGTACCTTCCCTTGAACTTAATGACATCATACATTCTTTTGCTCACATGTTTTTTGCTGACCTCACTATCACCCTGCTCTCCTACTACATTCCTTTTTGCTGAAATAATGAAGATAATAATCAATAAAAACTGAGGGAACTCAGAGGCCGGTGCCGGTGCAGGTCCTTGGTGTGCTGAGCGCCGGTCCCCTGGGCCCACTGTTGTTTCTCTATACTTTGTCTCTGTGTCTTATTTCTTTTCTCAGTCTCTCGTCCCACCCGACTAGAAATACCCACAGGTGTGGAGGGGCTGGCCACCCCTTCACAGGCGTGGTGGTGCACACCTGTAATCTCAGCTACTCAGGGGGCTGAGGCACGAGAATTGCTTGAACCTGGAAGGCGGAGGTTGCAGTGAGTCGAAATGGTGCCAGCCTGGGCAACAGAGCGAGACTCTGTCTCAAAAAAATTTAAATTTAAATTTAAAATGCCCGCTGCATGAGATTCCCATGGCTGCTGTATGCATTACCACAGACTTAGTGGCTTAAAACCACATAAGTGCATCCTCCTCCAGTTCGGCAGGTCAAGAGTCCAAAATAGGTCTCACTGGAATAAATCAAGGTATTGGTAGAGTCAGGTTCCTTCTGGAGGCTCTAGGGAAGAATCCACTTCCAGCTCCTACAGACCGCCACATTCCTCCACTCTTGGCCCCGCCTCCATCTCAACCTGCATCCTCACTGGAACCTCTCCTTTATTTATTTATTTACTTATTTATTTTTGAGACAGAGTCTCGCTCTGTCGCCCAGGCTGGCGTGCAGTGGCACAATCTCAGCTCACTGTAACCTTCGCCTCACAGGTTCAAGCGATTCTCCTGCCTTAGCCTCCTGAGTGGCTGGGATTACAGGCACATGCCACCACACCTGGCTAATTTCTTTTGTATTTTTAGTAGAGACAGAGTTTTACCATGTTGGTCAGGCTGGTCTCGAACTCCTGACCTTGTGATCCGCCTGCCTTGGCCTCCCAAAGTGCTGCGATTACAGGCGTGAGCCACCACACCCGACAACCTCTCCTTCTATCTTCCATCTCCCCTCTGACTGAGCCTCCTGCTCCCTCTTATAAGGACCCTATAAGACTACAAGGCTGGACTGGCACAGTGCTTCACACCTGTAATCCCAGCACTTTGGGAGGCCAAGGCGGGAGGATCACTTGAGGTCAGGAGTTCGAGACCAGCCATGGCCAACATGCTGACACCCCATCTCTACTAAAAATACAAAAATCAGCAGGGCTCGGTGGTGCACGCCTGTAGCGTCAGCTACTCGGGAGGCTGAAGTGGGAGGACCACCTGAGCCCAGGGAGGGTGAGGCTGCAGTGAGCTGTGACAGCATGACTGCACTCCAGCCTGGGTGACAGAGAGACCCTGTCTCCAAAAAAAAAAGACTACATGATAATCATAAGATCCTTCACTTGGCCGGGCACAGTGGCTCACGCCTGCAACCCCAGCACTTTGGGAGGCCAAGGTGGCCAGATCCCCTTTGGTCGGGAGCTCAAGACCAGCCTGACCAACATGGAGAAACCTCGTCTCTACTAAAAATACAAAATTAGACAGGCGTGGTGGCACATGCCTGTAATCCCAGCTACTCAGGAGGCTGAGGCCGGACAATCGCTTGAACCCGGGAGGTGGAGGTTGTGGTGAGCCGAGGTCGTGCCATTGCACTCCAGCCTGGGCAACAACAGCGAAACTCTGTCTCAAAAAAAAAAAAAAGATGCTTCACTTAACACATCAGCGAGAACCTCTGACACGTGAGGTAATGTAGTCACACCTTCCGAGGATTAGGACGTGGACCCCTCTACGGAGTCACGACTCTGCCCACCACACCCATGTCCCACAGAGGCTAACGCTGGAAACAAGATAGTGTCCAGCAACAGGAGGCTGAGCAGGTAAACAGCACCGCACCCACAGGAGAGAAGGGCACCATGCAATACAGTGGCCACCAGCCACTGAGGCTACTTTTTAAGAAAGTTTAAATTAAGTAGGCTGGGCGAGGTGGCTCACGTCTGTAATCCCAGCACTTTGGAGGCCGAGGCAGGCGGATCACCTGAGGGCAGGTGTTTGAGACCAGCCTGGCCAACATGGCAAAACCCCGTCTCTACGAAAAATACAGAAATTAGCCGGGCGTGGTGGCGCACCTGTGATCTCAGCTCCTGGGGACGCCAAGGTGGGAGGATCACCTGAGCCCAGGAGGTCAAGGCTGCAGTGAGCCAAGATCGCGCCACTGCACTCCAGCCTGGGCGACAGAGCCAGATTCTGCCTTTAAAAATAAACGAACAAATAAATAATACAAAACAACAAAATAAAGAGTTTAAAAGTCTGGAAGGAAAGCAACATTTACAAGGGCCCAGGCTCGCCCTTCCCTCCGAGTGACCTTGGGCCGGTGACCTGGCCGGCCAGAGCGCAGGTTTGCCCCACTCCGGGCGGGCACTGCGGGTCGGGAGCTACGGGGCCTGGACCCGGGTGCGAGGGGCGGGGGTCTCCGCCGCCTTCCCGGCCCCTGCGCTGGGGGCCCGCCTTGACCGCGCACGCGGGGCTAGAATGTACTCACTTGAGCAGCACGGCGGCGCCTGCTACCGTGCCCAGCGCCGACAGCGGCAGCAGGTAGCGGCTCATGCCGGGCCGGGGACAGGCGTCAGGGGTCGGCACGGACCTTGCTGCACACCAGCCGCCTGGGTACCTCGGAGGAAGAGCGCGCGACGCAGCCACACACGAGCGGAGGCGCAGGCGCGGCTGGGCCCGCGTCCGGAACTGGGCTGCGAGGGGCGGGGCGCGGGCGGAGGGGGCGGGGATCCTAGGGACGGGACCTATGAGCATCGGTCCTGAGCGCTGTCACAGCTGGGAGTGGTGGTTTCAGGAGCCTGTGGGCGTGGCTGCGTCCGGGGGCGGGGCCTATGGTTTGTTCGAATGACGTCACACTTGCCGCACCGTATAAGGCGCTACGCCGTTCTGGAGTGAAATAGGTTCGAATCCCACCACTGTCAATTCCAGACTGTGACCCTGTGTGTGTCTTTCAACTATATCAGCCTATTCCCTCATCTGGAAATGTGTGTTTACCTTCTTCATAGACTTTTGGGGATAATTTGAGAATTTCCATGCACAGAAACAAGGATCTAGTAGCCTGTGGGTACCCAAGCTCCTGGGGTCCTGCAGGAGAAGGCGGCTGGGGGCCTGGACTCCTGGGTCTGAGGGAGGAGGGGCTGGGGGCCTGAACTCCTGAGTCTGAGGGAGGAGGGGCTGGGGGCCTGATTCATTCCCAAATTATCAGAATCTCATCCCCATGTCTGGGCCTGCACAGAGATATCTTCCCTGAACTCTGCCTGAACTACCTTTCTTAGATTGAGTATTGCACACACTCCTGCACTTACCTGTCCATGTTTGTCACCCCCACCAAACCGGGATGCACCTCTGGGCACCTGCTTCCCCTTGCACTGCTCACAGTGAGCGTATCTGATCACCACCTCCTACCCCTGACAGTGCCTGAGGTGCCAGGAGCAGACACCGCTGGAAACAGGGAAGAATTCAACCCAATCTAACTAGGAGTAAGTTTTCTTCCCCATCAGATGAACTGTCATCTTCTTATATGAGCCCTGCCATAATGGAGATTATACAGGCAGAAGCAGCTATTTTAAGACCTTAGTCCATGGCCGGGCACGGTGGCTCACGCCTGTAATCCCAGCACTTTGGGAGGCCGAGACAGATGGATCACGAGGTCAGGAGATCGATACCAGCCTGGCCAACATGGTGAAACCCTGTCTCTACTAAAAATACAAAAATTAGCTGGATGTGGTGGCACTCACCTGTAGTCCCAGCTACTCAGGAGGCTGAAGCAGGAGCATCACTTGAACTCGGGAGGTGGACGTTGCAGTGAGCCGAGATTGCCCTACTGCATTCCAGCCTGGCGACAGAGTGAAATTCTGTCAAAAAAAAAAACCTTAGGCCTGTAGACCTTAAGCTCTCACCATCTCAAACGTATTAAACCAGTTACACAATGCCAAATGCTGTATAAGAGGCACTTGGAGGAGTCAAATTCATAGAGACAGAAAACAGAGTGGTGGCTGCAAGGGGCTGGAGGAGATGAGATTGGGAAGTCACAGGATTTGTTTTTGTTTGTTTGTTTTGTTTTGTTTTTTGAGAGACAGTCTCACTGTGTCACCCAGGCTGGAGAGCAGTGGGCGATCTCAGCTCACTGCAACCTCTGCCTCCTAGGTTCAAGCAATTCTCCTGCCTCGGCCTCCCGAGTAGCTGGGGCTACAGGCACGTGTCACCACACCCAGCTAATTTTTGTATTTTTAGTAGAGATGGGGTTTCACCATGTTGGCCAGGTTGGTCTCAAACTCCTGACCTCAGGTGATCTACCTGCCCCACCCTCCCAAAGTTCTGGGATTACAGGTGTGAGCCACCGCGCCACACCAGAAGCCGTTGTTGTTGTTGTTTTTGAGACGCAGTCTTACTCTGTCGCCCAGGCTGGAGCGCAGTGGCGTGATCTTGGCTCACCTCAACCTCTGCCTCCCGAATTCAAGCCTTTCTCCTGCCTCAGCCTCCCGAGTTGCTGGGATTACAGGTGCCCGCCACCAAGCCCAGGTAATGTTTGTATTTTTAGTAGAGACGAGGTTTCACCATGTTGGCCAGGCTGGTCTCCAGCTCCTGTCCTCAGGTGATCCACCTGCCTCGGCCACCCAAAGTGCTGGGATTACAGGCATGAGCCACCGCACCCGGCCAGGAAGCTGTTTTTTAATAGATACAGAGTTTGTTTTGCAAAATAAAAAAAGACCTGAAGGTGGACGGTGGTGATGGTTGCACAACAATGTGAATATACTTAACATCACTGAATTGTACACTTAAAATGGTTAAGATGGTACATTTTACTTTATGCATATTTTACCAAACTAAAAATAAAGAAAAATTTTAGACTGGGCATGGTGGCTCATGCCTGTAATCCCAGCACTTTGGGAGGCCAAAGTGGAGAACAGTATGAGCCCAGGAGTTTGAGAGTGGCCTGGACAACACGGCAAAACCTTATCTCTACAAAAAAATACAAAAATTAGCAGGTTTGGTGGCACGCATCTGCACCCTCAGCTACTTGGGAGGCTGAGGTGGGAGGTTTGCTTGAGCCCAGGAGGTCAAGGCTATGATGAGCCGTGATTGCGCCACTGCACCCCAGGCTGGGTGACAGAGCAAGACCCCATCTCAAAAATAATAATAATAAATGTTTAAATTTAATAACATGGGCAATTGGTTCAGATGTTCATTTTCTCAACCTTGAAAAAAAAAACAACACTGTTTTTCTCTGTCTTTTTCTCCTTTTCTGTAAACTGAAATCCTAATATCATTGACTTCCAGGACAGAGATCAGCAAACTTTTTCTACAAACAGCCAGAGAGTAAATAATTTCAGCTTTGTGACCCACACAGTGGCTGTTGCACCTCCTCTGCCAGAGGAGCTGGGAAGCAGCCACAGATGATGTGAAAACAAGTGAGCACAGCTGTGTTCCCATAAAACTTTATTTACAAAAATAAGCAGTGCCCCACAGTTCGCCAGCTCCTGTTTGAGAGTCTGTCTCCGATGCCCAGGCTGGAGTGCAGTGGTGCAATCTCAGCTCACTGCAACCTCTGCCTCCTGGGTTCAAGCGATTCTCCTGCCTCAGCCTCATGAGTAGCTGGGATTACAGGCGCTCGCCGCCACACCTGGCTGATTTTTGTATTTTTAGTAGAGACGGGGTTTCACCATGTTGGCCAGGCTGGTTTTGAACTCCAGGCTTCAGGTGATCCACCTGCCTCAGCCTCCCAAAGTGCTGGGATTACAAAGCGTGAGCCACTGCGCCCAGCTACCTGTCATTGAATTTGGAAGGATGGCATGAAGTCATTCATAACAAGGACTTAATCCATAGTAAGTGCCAGAACATTGCTGGCTGTTAATATGGTTATTATAAAGAGAACAATGCATGCATATTCCTCCTCTGAGGATCTCCTACCTGATTCCCAGACACACCCAAGGGAGTTAGAACATCTGTTTGGACTCCAGGTGGGCTGTCCACGCCTTTACCATTTTCCTGGTTGTTAACATGTTCCTGATCAGCATTGGGTGCTGTCCCAGGTGCTGAGAGGATTCTCCCACAATGCCCTTTGCTTTCCCCATCAGAGGGTTTATGGCACCCAATTCTCATTCACATTCTGTCTCTCCTTTCTCGTTCTTCTCTATCTCTCCTCTCTCTCTCTCCTTTTCTCTTCCTCTCTCCCTCTCTGTCTTCTCTCCCTCTCTCTCCCTCTCTCTTCCTCTCTCTCTCTTCCTCTGTCCTCTTTTCTCTCTCTCTCCCTCTCTCTCACATCTCTCTTTCCCTTCCTCTTTCCTCTCTCTTCCTCTCTCTCCCTCTCCCTCCTTCTGTCTTCCTCTCTCCCTCTCTCTTCCTCTCTTTTTTCTTCCTCTCTTCTTGTCTCTTTCTCTCCTCTCTCTCTCCCTCTTTCTCTTTCTCTCTCTTTTCCTCTCCCTTCCTCTTCCTCTCTCTTTCTTCCTGTCTCTCTTCTTGTGTGTCTCTCTCTCTCTCTGTTCTCTCTCTCCCTCTCCCCCCAACTCTCTCTCCCTACACACATCTTAAGAGGCCTCAGCAGTGTAAGGTAAGTTTAGCGACCCTGTGGCTGTGTAGAGATAAACAAAGGGGGGCAAGGAGCTCCAGTGGTCCCAGACTCCAGCCATTTGAGTCTTTGCAGCCCAAGCACTGCCCCAGCTTCTTGACAGCCCCAGCCATCACCAAAGGGCACACAGATAAGCTGCCTCCACCAAGGCCTGTGCAGATGGTAGGTTTTTGAGTAAAATAGATATGATCCTTGTCTGAAGCCACTGAGTTTTAGAATAATTTGTTATATGGCCATAGTAACTGGAATAATTGCTCTAGGTTTATTTTATTTTATTCATCCTTGCTGCATGCAACACATGCATGGCTCAGTAACTAGAAGGAAAGAAGAGAAGAAGGGAGGGAGAGGCAGAGGGTGGACAGGAGAGGATGGTAGGAAGGAAAGAAGACAGGAAAGGAGGGTGTTGGTGGCCTTGCCTGCAAGCTGAGCAGACACCACACAAACAGGTGACCTCCCAGTTAAGATGGAGGGGACTCAGGGCTCAGGAGGGGCAGAAGGTCCCCGTGTCGGAGAGCTGGGCAAGCTTTCTGCAGGAAATGATGGGGATCACGGCCATGTGAGCTGGCAAGATTTCCCTCAGCCAGGGAGGAGACTCCGGGCTGTGGGAACAGCTTAAGCAGAAGGCATGGGACAGGAATGCATATGAGAGATATTGTGGGAGGAGGGAGGGCTGCCTGGGCTGGCATGCAGGGTATGGGAGGGGGTGGAAGGGCTGAGGCGGGAGCCATCAGTAAAAGGACCCAGAGCACGGCTCCAATGCCATGGTAGGAAGCTTGGCGTTGACTCAGAGGGCGCTGGGTACCGCTGAAGAGTGTTGAGCCACGGAGGGTCATGTCACGGGCAGATACATGTTTTAGAATTTCTTCTTTTCTGGCTGAGATGTAGAGTATGGACTGGAGAGAAGCACAGGGGACATAGGAAAGGTAGTTCTAGAAAGAGGGACTGTCCCACCAGGGAAAGTCAACCAACTGTTCCCCAGTATCCATTCCTCCCTTCCAGCTCATGGCACTAAAGCCACGGATTGATTAGCTGGGTGCTATCAACCTCTCTCTCATCACTCTCTCCCTCTCTCTCCCCCTCCTGTGTCTTTTCTCTCTCTCTCTCATCTCTCTCTCCCTCTCTCTCCCCCTCCTGTGTCTTTTCTCTCTCTCTCTCATCTCTCTCTCCCTCTCTCTCCCCCTCCTGTGTCTTTTCTCTCTCTCTCTCATCTCTCTCTCCCTCTCTCTCCCTCTCTCTCCCCCTCCTGTGTCTTTTCTCTCTCTCTCTCATATCTCTCTCATCGCTCTCTCCCTCTTTCTCTCCCCCTCCTGTGTCTTTTCTCTCTCTCTCTCATCTCTCTCATCGCTCTCTCCCTCTCTCTCCCCCTCCTGTGTCTTTTCTCTCTCTCTCTCTCATCTCTCTGTCTCCCTCTTTCTGTCCCCCTCCTCTGTGTCTCCTCTCTCTCTTCTCTCTCTCATCGCTCTCTCCCTCTTTCTCTCCCCCTCCTGTGTCTCCTTCTCTCTCTCTCTTTCTCCCCCATCTCTCTTTCTCTCCCCCTTCCTCTCTTTCTCCTCTCACTCTTCCTGTTTCTCTCTCTTCCTCTTTCTTCCTCTCTTTCTCCGTCTCTCTCTTCCTCTTTTCCTTTGTCTCTCTCTCTTCCCCCAACTCTCTCTCCCTACACACATCTTGAGAGACCTCAGCAGTGTAAGATAAGTTTAGCTACTCCACGGCCTGGCACGGTAGCTCACACCTTTAATCCCAGCACTTTGAGAGGCCAAGGCAGGCAGATCACTGGAGATGAGGGGTTTGAAACCAGCCTGGCCAACATGGTGAAACCCTGTCTCTACTACAAGTACCAAAAAATTAGCTGGGCATGGTGGCACGCGCCTGTAGTCCCAGCTACTCGGAAGGCTGAGGCAGGAGAATCGCTTGAGCCTGGGAGGCGGAAGCTGCAGTGAGCCGAGACCACACCTCTGCACTCCAGCCTGGGTGACAGAGTGAGATTCTGTCTCAAAAAAAGAAAGAGGAGGCCGGGCACTGTGGCTCAGGCCTGTAATCCCAGCACTTTGGGAGGCCGAGGCGTGTGGATCACGAGGTCAGGAGATCGAGACCATCCTGGCTAACACAGTGAAACCCCGTCTCTATTAAAAATACAAAAAATTAGCCAGGCGCGGTGGCGGGCGCCTGTAGTCCCAGCTACTCGGGAGGCTGAGGCAGGAAAATGGTGGGAACCCGGGAGGCGGAGCTTGCAGTGAGCCGAGATCGCGCCACTGCACTCCAGCCTGGGCGACAGAGCAAGACTCCGTCAAGAAAGAAAAGAAAAGAAAAAAAGAAAAGAATAAAGGGAGGGAGGGAGGGAGGGAAGGGAAAGGAAGGGAAGGAAGGAAGGAAGGGGAGGGGAGGGGAGGGGAAGGGAAGGGAAGAAAAGGAAGGAAGGAAGGAAGGAGAAGGGAAGGGAAGGGAGGGAAGGGAGGGGAGGGGGAGGGGAGGGGAAGGCAGGGGGAGGGGGAGGGGAGGGGGAGGGGAGGGCAGGGGGAGGGGAGGGGAGGGCAGTGGGAGGGGAGGGGAGGGCAGGGGGAGGGGAGGGGACAGGAGGGGAAGGGAGGGAAGAAAGGCAGGCCCTGATGTTCAGGGAGCTGAGAGTGAAGTCACCGGCTCCAACCCAGGATCCAAACTTAAGTCTGTCTGGGGTCCTATCCCCGTCACCACCCCCCGCCCCGACCCATCCCCCAGAGACCTGGGAAGGAGCCAGGCTCCTCCGGTTTCAGGAAAGGGCTGCACAAACCGCCCCGCCACGATCCCTCCCAGAGAACAAACAGCTCCCGGCCGCCGGCAGTCTCCCTCCTCCTCCTGCCAGGCCGGTTCCCAGACCCACCCTCCCTGTGCCATAAGCGCCTCTCCCCGCACCCTCACCAGGGCTGGGTGTTCTCAGAGGAACGCCCAGGAAAAACCTACCCGAACCCCTTTCAGGTGGGAAGGGGACCCGCCTGGGCTTCCTCACTGCCGATGAGACCTCTCTCGTCGTACACTTAGAGCTGCCTGTGTTTTCCTTCCTTCCTTAAGCGGGCTGGGAACTCTAGACACTCAGGGATGGGCCAGCCCATTAGAGTAAGCATTCGGCCACCTCTCGGCTGCTACGGTCACTGCTGCTGTCACCATCAACGTGACTGTCTCACACCTCACTTCCTCCGGCCAGCCACACCCCTGCAGATTTAACCCGCCAGCCTCCCTAAGGTTTCCTCTGCCTGAAATCCTCTCCGCATTCCTGGCTCATTCTCGAAATTGAGGTCAAATCTCAGATGCTGCCTCCTTCCCTGACCACCCTCCCTGAAGCAGCCGCACCTGCCTGCTCCTAGTGACTCTGTTCCTTCACCTGTTTCGTTTCCTCCACAGGGTTTACCACAATCTGAAAGTCTTATTCATGCAGGTGTCTACTTGTTTATCTCCCCACCACACCTACTAAGATGACAATATCACAAGGGCTGGGGTTTCATCTGTCTCCTCCTCCTCTGTATCTCCAGCACATAAAACATGCTTGGCACACTGTAGGTGCTTAAGTATTTGCTACTACATCACTTTGGGATTTTGCATAGGACACTCCCAATGCTTAGAATGTCAATCTTTGCTTCATTGTCCTTGGCAAACTCCTATTCATCCTTTGAAACCCCATCCATTTATCCCTTAACCAGGAAAGGCTTCTGTGCCTCATACAACCACCCATAAAGCTGGATTAGGGCTTTCTCTGGGGACACCCTTGCCCTGTGCCACACTTCCATTAGCGCACATATCCCCCATGAATTGTGCACACCAGCAGGGTCTAGAGTACGGCACACATTTTGTCTCAGGAGCTACGTATTGAATAAATAAATTATTACTTTTTTTGAGACAAGGTCTTGCTCTGTCACCCAGGCTGGAGTGCAGTGGTGCAATCGTGGCTTATTGTACCTTGACCTCCCAGGTTCAAGCAATCCTCCCACCTCAGCCTCCCAAGCAGCTAGGACCACAGATGCAGGCCACTATGCCTGGCTAATTTAAAAATTTTTTTTGGTAGGGATGGAATCTCCCTATGTTGCCCAGGCTGGTTTCAAACTCCTAGGCTCAAGGGATCCTCCTGCCTCCGCTTCCCAAAGTACTGGGACTATAGGTGTGAGACACCACACTCAGCCTCATTGTTTAATATGTAAGTAGCTATATCTCTCTGAGACCCAGCCCCCATCTAATTTATAACCTCCCTCCTTCTCAAGAACATGCTTCAGCTCCCATTGCCAGGGAATCTGACCTTTCTCCTTGTCATAGGATTTTTTTTTTTTTTTTTTGAGTCAGAATCTCAGTCAGTCGCCCAGCCTGGAGTGCATGGCACAATGGCTCGCTGCAACCTCTGCCTCCCGGGTTCAAGTGATTCTCCTGCCTCAGTCTCCCTAGTAGCTGGGACTACAAGCGCACGCCACCACACCCAGCTACTTTTGTAGAGATGGGGTTTCACCATGTTGGCTAAGCTGGTCTCGAACTCCTGATCTCAAGTGATGGCCTCCCAAAATGCTGGGTAACAGGTGTGAGGCACCACACCCGGCTGTCATAGGAATTTGTCAGCAAATCCTACAGACTAGAGGATGTGTGTTGGGTGGTGTGGGGGTGGGGATAACGGAGGAGATGGGGGGTGAGCTCTTCAAGCCCCAGGGGAGAATTCTGTTCCGTTCCTGGGACATCCCAGGTGAGAGGAAAGAAAGGCCAGCCCCCCAAGACAGCTATCCTAGACTGGGACAGAGGCAAACCCTGACCACAGAGCTCTGTCACTCACCCAAGAACAGGTGCCAATGACAGAATAGCCAGGCCGAGGGGGGAGAGAGGTGCTTCGGTGATGGATTTCCCTGGTGACTTGCCAAGACAGGGCTTTACTGCCTCCGCCCTGGACTGGCTGACTCAGACTGTGCAGGGGTGGACACTTTGACTGGTATTTGGGAGGCATTTGCTGTGGGTTACAGAGAGGGAGGGGCCTCCTTTGCGGCCACAGAAGGAGGAAAGAGGCCCTGGGCCCTGGGACTTGGGTGGAGGCTCGGGTTTCGGTCTCACCTGCTGCTCCAGACCATGGCCTGGAGGGCCGCCTGCGCCACCCCCAAAGCAATGAGATAGCCCCTCCTCCCTCAGACCCAGGAGTCCAGGCCCCCAGCCCCTCCTCCCTCAGACCCAGGAGTCCAGGCCCCCAGCCCCTCCTCCCTCAGACCCAGAAGTCCAGGCCCCCAGCCCCTCCTCCCTCAGACCCAAGAGTCGAGACCCCAGCCCCTCCTCCCTCAGACCCAAAGGCCTCGGACCCACACCAAATGCTTCTATGAGATAGTTTTCTCCCCTTGTTCATGAAGAAATGAGCCCAGGCCCAGTCAGATCTGCATCTGTGTCACAGCCCAGGGCCACTGTAACCTTAGGCTACTGACTTCCCTCTCTGAGCCTCTGTTTTCTCCTGTCAATGGGGCAAGGGGTCTGCTCCTTCCCTCAAACCCCAACTCAGGTACGGTCAAGCACAGAAAATACTTGTGGCATGAATGTGATGAGAACACAGAATTGCAGAAGCCAAAGAAAGAGAAGTGTAAGGGCCCTCCTTCCACCCCTACCTCCCCCACCCGCTGCTACACACACCAGGACCACCTGCTGGGTAGCCAGGAGCTCACAGCCTAGCCCCGCTGGCCACCCCTGCAGCCCCCATCCTTCACTCAGGCAGTTGCATGGCCCAGAACACCCCTATCTTCTAGGATTGACACTGGCTGTCAAACTCATCCTTCAAGGTGATTCCTGGCCTGCCCTCCTCCTCCAGGCAGCCTGTCCTCCTCCTCCAGGCAGCCTGTCCTGACCCTCAGCAGCCTCTCCTGGCCTTGGCAGAGCCCCTTATGTCCTCCCTTGCAGCATGCATGGGAAGAAAGGCCATCGTCCTCGCCATTGCTAACACCGGCCTTGCGTTTCCTCTTTGCCAGGTACTGTATTGACAACTCTCTACAACCTGACTTTATTCTCCCAATAAGCTGGGTGTGGTGGGTGGCTCATGCCTGTCATCCCAGCACTTCGGGAGGACGAGGCAGGAGTATCACATGAGCCCAGGAGTTGGAGACCAGCCTGGGCAACATAAGGAGACTCTACTATCTATCTATCTATCTATCTATCTATCTATCTATCTATCTATCTAGCTATCTATCTATCTATAGTCTGAGATGGGAGGATCACCCTAGTAGGTCGAGGCTGCAGTGAGCTGTGATTATGACACTGCATTCCAGCCTGGGCCACAGAACTAGACCTTGTCTCAATTAAGAAAAAAAAAATGGGGATAATAGGACCCATTCCATAGGATGTGGTGAGGATTATGCATACACACACACACACACACACACACACACACACATTTATGATGTACTGAGAAGATATAAGCACACAATAACTATCTCCAAAATGATCAAGTGGCAAAGCCAGGATTCAGACCCACACCTGCCCGAGGCTCTCTGCCATCAGACCACACTATATCTCTTTCTCTCTGTTCCTTCATCCCCATCAATCCAAGGCAAAAATGTGCCTTCTCTGATTTCCAGCCTCACTCAGCATAGACCATGGAGGCAACATATCTTGAATGAAGCAACAAAGCAATAATGCACATGAATGCACCAAATGCCAAAAGCTCGTTCACTCAACAAGTATCTCTCCAACACTTTCTATGTGCTAGACCCAATTCCATGTGCTGCAGATTAAGTGGGGGACTGATCACACAAAAATCTTTGCCCTTGTGAAGCTTGCATTTTTTTTTTTTTTTTGAGATGGAGTCTCGCTCTGTCACCCAGGCTGGAGTGCAGTGGAGCGATCTTGGCTCACTGCAATCTCCACCTCCTGGGTTCACGCCATTCTCCTGCCTCAGCCTCCGGAGTAGGTGGGACTACAGGCACCCACCACCAAGCCTGGTTAATTGTTTTGTATTTTTAGTAGAGATGGGGTTTCACCATGTTAGCCAGGGTGGTCTCAATCTCCTGACCTCGTGATCCACACGCCTTGGCCTCCCAAAGTGCTGGGATTACAGGCGTGAGCCACCACACCCGGCCGCATTTTTTTTTAAGATGGAGTCTCGCTCTGTCAGCCAGGCTGGAGTGCAGTGGCATGATCATCTCGTCTCACTGCAACCTCCACCTCCCAGGTTCAAGTCACTCTCTTGCCTTGGTCTCCCAAGAAGCTGGGATTACAGGTGTGCACCACCAACTCTGGCTAATTTTTTTTTTAGTAGAAATGGGGTTTTATCATGTTGGTGACATGGTGTGATCTTGGCTGACTGCAACCTCCACCTCCGGGGTTCAAGCAATTTTCTTGTCTCAGCCTCCCAAGAAACTGGGATTGGAGGTGTACACCACCACCCCCGGCTAATTTTCATATTTTCAGTAGAGACGTGTTTTCACCATGTTGGCCAGGCTGGTCTCGAACTCCCAACCTCAAGTGATCCACCCGCCTCAGCCTCCCAAAGTGCTGGGATTACAGGCATGTGCCACCGTGCCCAGCCTGTGAAGCTTGCATTCTAACGGAGGAGACACAGACAAAATGAACCAGGAACGCAGTGGGTAAGAAGGTGAAAAGTTCTCCACACAAAAATGAACTAGGGAGAGAGGAAAGAGACTACAAAGAAGTTGGGTTGCCGGGGGCGGTGGCTCACACCCGTAATCCCAGCACTTTGGGAGGCCGAGGCAGGCAGATCACGAGGTCAAGAGATCGAGACCATCCTGGCCAACATGGTGAAATGCTGTCTCTACTAAAAGTACAAAATTAGCCGGGCATGGTGGCGCGCGCCTGTAGTCCCAGCTACTCAGGAGGCTGAGGCAGGAGAATCACTTGAACCTGGGGGGTGGAGGTTGCGGTGAGCCAAGATTGTGCCACTGCACTCCAGCCTGGGCAACAAGAGCGAAACTCTGTCTCAAAAAAAAACAAAAGAAGTCGAGTAAGGGATGCCGCCATTTGAAACAGGGTGGTCACCCAGTCCTCTGAGAAGGTGACATTCAGGCAAAGACCAAAGGAGGCAAGGAAGTGAGGCATGAGGGTATCTGGTAGAAGAGCATTCCAGGCAGAGGAAATAGCAAGTGCAAAGGCCCTGAGGCAGGACTGGGTCTGGATGTTCCAAGAGCAGCAAGGAGGCCAGTGTGCTGACACACAGAAGGAAGAGATGAGAACAGAATCACGTCCCTTAAGGCCTTGCAAGATGTCAGCTTTTTTTTTTTTTTCTTCTTTTTTGAGACAGAGTCTCACTCTGTCGCCCAGGCTGGAGTGCAATGGCGCAATCTCGGCTCACTGCAAGCTCTGCCTTCCGGGTTCACGCCATTCTCCTGCCTCAGCCTCCCGAGTAGCTGGGACTACAGGCGCCCACCACCACGCCTGGCTAATTTTTTGTATTTTTAGTGGAGACGGGGTTTCACCGTGTTAGCCAGGATGGTCTCGATCTCCTGACCTCGTGATCCACCCGCCTCGGCCTCCCAAAGTGCTGGGATTACAGGTGTGAGCCACTGCGCCCGGCCTGTTTTCTGTTTTTTGAGATGGAGCCTCGCTCTCTTGCCTAGGCTGGAGTGCAGTGGTGCAATTATCGGCTCGCCACAACCTCTGCCTCCCGGGTTCAAGTGATTTTCCTGCCTCAGCCTCCTGAGTAGCTGGGATTACAGGCACCCGCCACCACACCTGGATAATTTTTGTGTTTTTAGTAGAGATGGGGTTTCACCATGTTGGCTGGGCTGGTCTCGAACTCCTGTCCTCAGGTGATCCGCCTGCCTCGGCCTCCCAAAGTGCTGGGATTACAGATGTGAGCCATTGTACCCACGCAAGTTTCTTAACCCTTCTCTTCCTCATTTTCTCATCTGTGAGACGAAGGCAGCCTCCCACCCAGACACACTCCCCTCACGGGGCTCTGGGGAGAAATGATGTGGAAAGCTTTGCTAGTAACCTCTACAGCATGGAGGGAGTTCTGGAAAAGTGATTTCAGAAAGGTGTTTATGCCTGGGAAGCCTGTTCATTTTTGTGATGTCCTTGGAGCTGGGCCGGGCATTATCAAGCTAAATCTTAGCTTTTGTCAGAATGGGGGGGTCATTGAGGGAAATTTCCAAAGGAAGGCGGAACGGGATGGGTGGGGGGGTAAGGGCATGAGCAGAGGCAGTGATCGTGGACAGGAGGTGTCCACAGAAGACGGGCTGCCACTGGCCCTGGAGACAGAAGGTCAGCCCCGGGTTCAAATCCCTCCTTAACCAAGTGCTGAAATGGACCAGTTGCTCAACCTCTCTGGCCTTCAGCTTCCTCATCTGTCAAGCAGGAATCAAACCTCGAACTTCCTCCCGCTGTTAGAATTTCAAGGGAGTTTTAAAGACAGAGCTTTCAACTCTGACCTGTGAACAAGTATGACATCAAATGTACTGTTCGTTGCTATTATTCTGTTGCTACAAGGCAGACGGTTAGTTTCCCGGCTCCCCTGCAGTACCCCCAGCCCCTCCTAGATCTGTCTGCCAGCCCCACCCCGGGGTCACTCCAGCCAGGCTGTGCCAGGTGAATGCTCAGGTATGCGGAGGCGGAGGCAGGACGGCCCTGGGAGGGAGCAGGAGGAGGGGCCGGAAGCCTGGAAGGGAAAGGACAGCGGAGAGCAGGGCAGAGCCTGAGCAGGCAGGTAAGGAGATCCGGGTCCGGAGAGAAGGGGGCCGGGGCTTGACCAATGGGTCTGAGGGACGGGGGGACTGGGGTCTGGACTCCAGGGTCTCAGGGAGGAGGGGCTGGGGGTCTGGACTCCTGGGTCTGAGGGAGGAGGGCCTGGGGTCCTGGACTCCTAGGTCTGAGGGAGGAGGGGCTGAGGGCCTGGATTCCTGGGTCTGAGGGAGGGGCTGGGGGCCTGGACCCCCAGGGTCCAAGGGAGGAGGGGCTGGGGGCCTGGTCTCCTGAGTCTAAGGGAGGAAGGATTGGGGGCCTGGACTCCTGGGTCTGAGGGAGGAGGGGCTGGGGCCTGGACTCCTGGGTCTGAGGGAGGAGGGGACTGGGGTCTGGACTCCTGGGTCTAGGGAAGAGGGACTGGGGCCTGGACTTCTGGGTCTGAGGGAGGAGGGACTGGTGCCTGAACTCCTGTGTCTGAAGGAGGAGGGGCTGGGGCCTGAACTCCTGGGTCTGAGGAAGGAGGGGCTGGGGGCCTGGACTCCTGGGTCTGAGGGAGGAGGGGCTGGGGGCCTGGACTCCTGGGCCTGAGGGAGGAGGGGCTGGGGGCCTGGACTCCTGGGTCTGAGGGAGGAGGGGCTGGGGGCCTGGACTCCTGGGTCTGAGGGAGGAGGGGCTGGGGGCCTGGACTCCTGGGTCTGAGGGAGGAGGGGCTGGGGGCCTGGACTCCTGGGTCTGAGGGAGGAGGGGCTGGGGGCCTGGACTCCTGGGTCTGAGGGAGGAGGGGCTGGGGGCCTGGACTCCTGGGTCTGAGGTAGGAGGGGCTGGGGGCCTGAACTCCTCGGTCTGAGGGAGGAGGGGCTGGGGCCTGGATGCCTGCATTGAGGGAGGAGGCTGGGGTAGGAATTAGAGGCTCCTACTGGCCAGGCCTTCACATGTTTGCTGGCTCCCAGGGCACCTCCAGGTGGGCAGGAGCTACCACTCAGCACCATGAGCACCGCCACAGGGTAAGCGCCCCCGGACCCCAGGTCCCAGCCCCAGCACGCCTCCCGCCTCCCCTCGCCTCCTCACCCACACCCGCTTGCGGCAGCCCAGACTGTTTGCGGCGGCCCAGACTCTGGCCCAAGCCCGGACACTCAGGAGGAAGCCAGAGCCTCTCTCCTCCCTGCCCAGCCTGGGGTTAGGGGCCCCCACTGCAGAGCAGACAGGCCTGAGCTCCAGTTTGGCCCTCACACTCAGTGCTGATGTAACCCTGGTCAGAGGACATCACCTCCTGGAGCCTCAGCCCCTCCTCTGTGACACAGGGACAACGTTGAAAAATTAGAGGGATAGTGCATTACAGGACGTAGCCGACCACCTCACTGACAGCAGGTGCTCAACTCATAGGAGCCGCTATTGCGATCGTTATGTTGTTAGTAAATATTAACCCTTTGCTAGAAAATCAGGGCTGTTTATAATGAAGACTCAAGTCCCCCAGAGTAAGCAGGGAGAAAAACAATGAGAGATGAGTCAAAATACCTGCATGGTAGGTAGTGAGCTCTCTGGCCCAGAGGTAATCAAATTGTGGTGACATCAGACTGGCAGGAGCGGGATGAGGAACAGGAGTTTGGGAAAAAGGGTTTTTCAGTTCCCCTGACGCCACCTGATCGCTGAGCTTCTGTTATGTGCGTGCAAGTGGGGATTCAAGAATTCTTAGGAAAGGTAACCTTAGGAAGAAATTGAGGACGGGAGGAGACAGAGAAGGATGTGGTTGGGAAGCACCTGGCCCATGGGAGTGGGAGGGGAAGCAGATAATTCCCTGTCTACTTCAGATACCACTAATGCTATTGTAACCATTCCCATTTATTGAGCAACTTCTGTGTGCTAAGCCCTGGCAGCATCTTAAGAATGATAATAACAGTTATTGAGGCTTCAGAATACTTCACCTGCATCATCTGACTGAATTTGCCCAACAGCCCTACCAGATGGTTACTATGTTACAGAAACAAAAACTGAGGCAGGAGAGATTAAATCCCCTTCTGAAGGTCTTATGGCAAGGAGGCAGTAGACAGAGGGTTTGAATCCCGGACTATGCCATGGTAGAGATCACAGTCCCCTACCACCCAGCACCACCGCCTGACCTGACCTGTCTTTTTTTTTTTTTTTTTTTTGAGATGGGGTCTCACTCTGCTGCCAGGCTGGAGTGCAGTGGTGCGATCTCGACTCACTGCAACCTCCGCCTCCCAGGTTCAAGTGATTCTCCTGCCTTAGCCTCCCACGTAGCTGGGACTACAGGCGCCCGCCACTACACCCAGCTAATTTTTGTATTTTTAGTAGAGACAGGGTTTCACCATGTTGGCCAAGATGGTCTCAATCTCTTGACTTTGTGATCCGCCCACCTCTGCCTCCCAAAGTGCTGGGATTACAGGCGTGAGCCACCGCGCCCAGCCTACCTGTCTTCTTAAAGTCCAGCTCTGGCTCTGAGCTCTCCTGCTCAATAATAATAATAATAATAATAATAATAATAACCCTTCCATCGCTCCCCATTACCTTCGTAATGAAGCCCTTGCTGCCCTGCTTGGCATTTCCACAGGATCTGCCCCCAATCCCACAGTCTCTCTCATTCCTCTTTTCTTCACCAGCCCAGAAGCTGCCCCGAAGCCAAGCGCCAAGTCTATCTATGGTGAGCGGGGGGCAAGGGAGCCCCAGGCCCATAGAACTGCGTCTAAAGAAACAGGACCTGGCATCCAGGGTCTTGGAGGAGGAGGGGCTGGGGGTCTGGACTCCTGAGTCAGAGGGAAGAGGTGCTGGGCGGCTGGACTTCTGGGTCAGAGGGAAGAGGGGCTGGGGGGCTGGACTCCTAGGTCTGAGGGAGGAGGGGCTGGGGGCCTGGACTCCTGGGTCTGATGGAGGAGGGGCTGGGCCTGGACTCCCAGGCTCATTCTCTTTCTCCCCTGGCAGAGCAGAGGAAGCGTTACTCCACAGTTGTTATGGCTGATGTATCCCAGTACCCAGTCAATGTGAGTCTGGGGTCTGTGTTCCCCCAGGACATCTTCTGGGGCAAAGGTGGCCTCAGGAGATAGGGCTTTTGAAAGCAGCTGGGCCCCCAAGCAGGAAGCATGTGGAAAGTCAGTTTGCCCATCCATAAAATGGACCTCCATTGCCTCACCTCAGTCACGGATATGAAGTCAGGGGCCTCGGGTGCACTAAATCTGCCAGCCTTTCCTCCGGGCCAGCTGTTGTGCTGGACAGTGGGACCACGGAGACAAATCAAGACACAGCCCTGCATGAGGAAGGGGTAGACAAGGTCCAGAGGAATCCACAGAGGCGCCTGGTGCTCTAATGGAGGTGGCAGGGGGCACAGCGGGAGACCCGAGGAGGCATTTAGAAGGAGAGAGCTATAATCCAGACTCCTTCCCTGCCCGCAAGGAGCCTCCAGTCTGTGAGAAGCCAGACTCAGGTGCTAGTCACTCTGATGAAAGGGAAACAAAGGGCACTGGGAGGAGGAGCTGATTTGTGGAACAGGTGATCAAGGAAGGCTTCCTGGAGGAGGGGTGGTTAGTCTCAGGCTGAAAGTCTGATTATTCTGGGGGATTCTGAGCCCACCTGGCATCATCTTGGGCCTCACTGCTTTCTCCATGGTCCGTACCAGCACCTGGTGACGTTCTGCCTGGGTGAGGACGATGGCGTGCATACCGTGGAGGATGCCTCCAGGAAGTTGGCCGTCATGGATAGCCAGGGCCGAGTCTGGGCACAGGAGATGCTGCTGCGAGTGTCTCCCGACCATGTCACGCTGCTCGACCAGGCCTCCAAGGTGCCAGGGGGCACGTGGGTGGGAGGAGTGTCTGGGGCAGGGACTTCAGGGGGTCTGGGTGTGAATCTTGGCTCCTGCACGTCCTTCCTCTGGGAACTCTGGCGAGGGACCCCAGCCCCCTTCTTGAGCCTTAATAGCCTCATCTATTAAACAGGGCTGTTATCCCTAACCCCCTAACCGCCTGAGGTTGCCCTGACCTGCTGGCCCACACTCCCGTCGCCATTTAGTAGTACCATCATTTCGGGGCCTCAGTTTACCCCGCCATCCCACCCGGCAGGAGGAGCTGGAGTCGTACCCACTGGGCGCCATCGTGCGCTGTGACGCGGTGATGCCACCCGGCAGGAGCCGCTCGTTGCTGCTGCTCGTGTGCCAGGAACCCGAGCGCGCGCAGCCCGACGTGCACTTCTTCCAGGGCCTGCGCCTCGGGGTGAGCGGATGGGCTGGCTCTGGGGGTGGAGCTGGAACTGGGCGGAGCCTGGAGCCGGGGCGGAAATGGGTGGGGCCTCTAGGTGGGGCGGGGCCTGGGGCTAAGGCGGGATCAGAGCAAGGAAGGGCAGGGGACCTGGGAAGGAAGTTCTGGAAGGCAGTGGGGTTTGAGATTGGACCCAGGGTCAAGATAGAACATGAAGGTGGGATGAGGACATGAACAGAACATGGCCAAGAAGGGTCTGGGGGAGCAGCCAGGACGAGGTGGGGGCGAGGAACCACCCGGACTGGGTCTCCATGGGCGGGGTCGTGGCTTAGGGCAGGGACAGGTGTAGGGCGAGGGGTGAGTTCGGGGCATGGACGTGCGTGGGTTCACAGGCGTGAACGGTAGCCGCACGTGGGCTGGGACTGAGCTGAAAAATCGGCCAGGGGCGAGGCCCGGGTAGGAAGTGGGTGCGGCGTGGGGAGGCGTGGCCTGACGGTGTGATTGGCAGGCGGAGCTGATCCGAGAGGACATCCAGGGGGCTCTGCACAATTACCGCTCGGGCCGCGGGGAACGCAGGGCGGCGGCGCTCAGGTGAGAGGCAAGAAGTTGGCAGGGTCTCTGGGAAGCCGGTTTCCCCTCCTCGTGCCTCAGTCTACAACACCAGCCTGGAACAGAACAAGAGTTTTGCATGGAGTCAAGCACACCCTAGTCGAGTCTTGTCTGTACCTCCCAGACGAGCTGACCCCTTCTCCAGAACTCTGCTTCTTTTCTCTGTTCCCTGTCCAGGCCCTCAGTTTCACTCTAGAGAGGTGCTATCCCTCCCTATATCGGATTTCTCCCTACCTCCCTATATCGGATTTCTCTCTACCTCGTTGAACTTGTTCATTCCCTTTGAGCCTTTTGAGCCTGTGTGTCTCGTTCTGCGCCCTGGATTTCCCCCTCCCTGGACCCCTCAGTGGACCCAGCCTTGGTGTCCCCGTCGCCCTCCGCAGGGCCACGCAGGAGGAGTTGCAGCGCGACCGCTCGCCCGCCGCTGAGACCCCGCCCCTGCAGCGCCGCCCGTCAGTCCGCGCAGTGATCAGCACCGTAGAGCGGGGCGCGGGCCGCGGACGACCCCAGGCGAAGCCCATTCCCGAGGCAGAGGAGGCGCAGAGGCCTGAGCCGGTGGGGACCTCGAGCAACGCTGACTCGGCCTCCCCGGACCTGGGTCCCCGGGGTCCTGACCTGGCGGTTCTGCAGGCGGAGCGAGAAGTGGTGAGCCGCGAAGGAAGGGGTCTGGGGGCGGGACCAGGCGACTGGAGGCGGGGCTAGGGCGTGGAAGGGCGGGGCCGGCTGCGGGACGGGCGTTCTCTGTCTGGTCAGACTTGTGCGTTATAGAAGAGGGGCTGGGTCGGGGGCGGGGCTTGGTTGTGGGGCGTGGCCAGGTGTTTGGGGCGTGGCCTGATCTGGGGAAGTGTATAGGTGCTCAGGTTCAGGGCTTCGACGGGGATGGTTTTGGAACTCGGGAGCCCTGAGCTTCCCCCTCCTCTGTCCCCTAGGACATCCTGAACCACGTGTTCGACGACGTAGAGAGCTTTGTATCGAGGCTGCAGAAGTCGGCGGAGGCGGCCAGGGTGCTGGAGCACAGGGAACGCGGCCGCAGGACCCGGCGCCGGGCGGCTGGGGGTAAGGGGCATCCTCGCGTGGCATCTGAACCCCCTCCCGATCTCTTCCAAATGTCCCCGCTCTCCCCAGGCTCTCCCCTCCCGCCACTTGCCAGGGCTGACCTCACCACCATCTTAACCGGGTGTCCACCTCTCTCTGCCTGTCTGGTGCTGGCCCCGCGTCCCCATCGCCGCGCCCGTCTGCTCCCCTCAGAGGGCCTGCTGACGCTGCGGGCCAAGCCGCCCTCGGAGGCCGAGTACACCGACGTGCTGCAGAAGATCAAGTACGCCTTCAGCCTGCTGGTGAGGACGCGTCCGCCCCTGGGCCGGGGCGCGGGCACGGCGAACTTGTCCCGTCCCCGCACCCACGCCAACCACCTCCCTCCCCACGCCCCAGGCCCGGCTGCGCGGCAACATCGCCGACCCCTCCTCTCCGGAGCTGTTGCACTTCCTTTTCGGGCCTCTGCAGATGGTGAGACCCGCCCCAGACCCTCGGGCCCCCTTGCAGCGGGAGGAATCGGGTTCGACTTGTAGAAGGTGTGGCGGCACAGCCTGCCCCTCCTGCTCCCCTGACAGATTGTGAACACGTCGGGGGGGCCGGAGTTCGCGAGCAGTGTTAGGCGGCCGCACCTGACGTCGGATGCCGTGGCGCTGCTGCGGGACAACGTCACTCCACGTGAAAACGAGCTCTGGACCTCGTTGGGGGACTCGTGGACCCGCCCCGGGTGAGGGGCGGGGCTGGGAGGCAGGGGGCATGGTGATTGGAGGAGCATAAGGCGCTGGGAGGTGGGTGGCATGATGATTGGAAAATAGGACTAGGAGGGGAGGGACGGGTTAGAGGCGTGGCTTAGTTGTGTTGGGGCGGGGCTTAGGACAGATGCCAAGATTCAATTGGAGGAAAGGCCAGGAATTAACGTGAAGGAAAGATTTAAGACCACTAGACCAATCGGATTGAAAGAAAAGGGGGGCTTAAAGGAATAGAGGGGCTACGGGGCAGGGGCGGGGCTACGCGAAGGGGCGGGGCTTCTGGAAGGTTTGGTCTATAACTTTGGTGATGGGACAGAGTCTGTGCACTGCGGGCTGGGAGTTCCGCAGGGAAAGGGTCAGAACCTGAAACCGACCTTATGGAAAACCTGATTTGGAATCAGGTGAGATTTAGAGGCTGGATAAGGCAATTTTTTTCCAGAGAGAGAGATGGATTGGGTCTCAATATTTTGCCCAGGCTGGTCTGGAACTCCTGGCCTCAAGCGATCCTCCCATCTTGGCCTCCCAAAATGCTGGGATTACAGGCGTGAGCCACGGTGCCCGGTCTAGAAATATAAATTGCTGTTGAGTTGGGCTTAGAGCTACCGGCAGGACTTGGTGAAAAGTGGCGGGGCTAGAATCGTTGGGATACAGCGAGCTTTAGGGGAAAACTTAGTGAAATTAATGACAGAACGAAGTTGGGGGCTGTACCAGGATCCCTGAGCTCTTGGCCCTGTCCCTGGCCGCAGGCTGGAGCTGCCCCCGGAAGAGGGACCCCCATACAGACCCGAGTTCTTCAGCGGCTGGGAGCCGCCGGTCACTGACCCGCAGAGCCGCGCCTGGGAGGACCCAGTTGAGAAACAGCTACAGCACGAGCGGAGGCGCTGGCAGGTGACCCAAGCGACACAGCAGGGCCGAGGCTGGGAAGTCCGGGGGCGCGGCCGGTCCGCCTGGCCCCGCCTGACCCGACTCTCTTACTTCCTACAGCAAAGCGCCCCCCAGGTCGCTGTCAATGGGTGAGTGTCCGCCCCAGGGCAGGGCAAGGGGGTCCAGGAGGGGTGCGTCCCGGGGGCTCCCGATGCTGACTCCGCCCCCTTTTTTTCTGTGTTTTTCCTTCTGTCTTCCTGGCTTTTCTCAGGTGGGTGAGATGGTGATGGGGCGGGCCGGGGCTGGGAGAGAGGGAGGAGCAGGGAGGGAGGGGGTGGGACCCAGACTTCTGGGGCCAAGGGAGGAGGGAATGGAGACCCGGATTCCCGGGCCTAAGGGAGGAAAGGGGCTGGGAGTGGGTAAAGTCTGAGAGGTTGGATCCCTGGATCCCCAAAAGGCTGGAAGAAGGCAGTTTGTTTTCCCAGGGCCTGGGAAGCACCATGCCTGGGCTCCCTAGGAGGACAGAGCCCTGGATATTGGAGGGGAGAGGCTGGGGAATTGGACCTTTGGGTTTTGAAGAAGAGCCCAAGTCTGGTGCTTGGGATCCTGGAGATCCAGAGGAGCAGGCTTGGGACTTCAAGGGCTTGGGGGCAAGTTTCTGGGAAAGTTAGGAAGTGGTAGTATCTCTGGGCCCCCGAGAGGGGTAAAGGCTGGACGATTAAACTCTTGGTTTTCCAGAGGCTCTAATGCAATTGTCTAAGTCGCTGCTGGGTGTTGGACTGGGTTAAAAGGTTTAAGGGTTAAAAGGATAAGATTGAAGCTTGAGGCCTGGACTCCTAGGTCCCTGGGGGAGGAAAGAACATTCCAAGTCATGGTTCTACCAAGCAGTGGGGGCTCAGACTCTGGGTCCTGGGGGAGGGAAGGAGGTAGATGGACTAGAACTCTAGGGTCCTTGAGCAAATAGAGGGCAGACTGGAGGGAAGCAACGTGGGAGGAGACGAAAACAAAGCAGCGAAGCTGGAGGAGACAAAGGGGGGTCTGGGTGAGGGCCCGAGCAGAGGGTCTCAGCAGGGACAGCGTGCTGGGAGCTGCCGGCCCCACACAGGGGGTGCCGCGGCCCTGAAGACCCCCCCTCTCCCCTGCACAGGTAGGCCTGATCCAGGCTGAGGTCCCTCTTATTGGGGGTCAGAGCTGAAATCCCACCCCTGCCCCCAGCTGCCTGATATCGCAACCCCCCTCCCTGTTCACAGCTTCAAGTCACTTTCTCCGAGCCTCAAGTTCTTTTTTGCAGGGAAACTGGGAATAATGATAATCCGTTCCCGGAACAGTGAGAAGTCTGTGGTGTTGTAGGAACTAGCAGTTAAGGGCTCAAGGCTGTGACCAGGTTCAAGTTCAAGTCCAGCTGCCTGCAAACTAAGGCAGCATTATTCAGACCTGGGCTGCCCTGGTCCCAGGCTGGCGATGCCACTCTCTTACTCTGTGACCTTTACATCTCTGTGCCTCAGCTTCCTCCTCTGTGAAAATGGAGAAGATAATAGGGTCTCTGGGGGAGGAAGAAACTGGGGGAGAGAGGGGAGTCCAAATTCATGGTTCTACCAACGGTTGTCATAAAGATCAAATCAACTAATATACATAACAGAACAGTGCCTAGCTCACAGTAAGTGCTACAGAAGTGGTAGCTATTGTTTTTTGAGACAGTCTCACTCTGTCATCAGGCTGGAGTGCAGTGGTGACATCTCAGCTCACTGCAACTTCTGCCTGCCGGGTTCAAGCGATTCTCCTGCCTCAGCCTCCAGAATAGCTGGGACTACAGGCGCGTGCCACCATGCCCAGCTAATTTGGGTATTTTTTAGTAGAGACAGGGTTTCACCATGTTGGCCAGGATGGTCTCGATCTCTTGACCTCGTGATCTGCCTGCCTCAGCCTCCCAAAGCGCTGGGATTACAGGTGTGAGCCACCGCGCCCGGCCTAGCTAGTGTTTTTATTATGCTTATGAGTTATGATATATAAGCCCAGTGCCTATTAGATGCTCAATAAATGACAGCTGTTTCTAGCTGTGTGATGTGGGCAAGTGATTTTCTCGCTCTGAGCCTCATTCTCCTCTGTAAAATGGAATCGATGGTGGGATAGTACCCACTACATATGCCTACAGCACAATGCCAAGCAACGGAGGGAGCAAAACATATTCAGGCTGTTATTCTCGTTTCAAATTTCTATTAACAGTATTAACCCGGCCCCTGCTGTGCCCCCAGCTTGGCTCTAACCCCCGCTCACACCAGCACCCTGCAGCCCAGAGCAATGGGGCTGGCTGCCTCCTTATCTCCAACCCTCCCGCTTCTCCTCAGTCACCAAGACTTGGAGCCAGAATCTGAGCCTCAGCTGGAGTCAGAGACAGCAGGAAAATGGGTCCTGTGTAATTATGACTTCCAGGCCCGCAACAGCAGTGAGCTGTCGGTCAAGCAGCGGGACGTACTGGAGGTTAGAGGAGCGGGAGGCTGAGGGGCAGGAATTAGCCAGCCCTAGCTGCAGACGCAGGCTCTGAACCCTCTGTTCTTTACCACACCCAGGTCCTGGATGACAGTCGTAAGTGGTGGAAGGTTCGGGACCCAGCGGGGCAGGAGGGATATGTGCCCTACAACATCCTGACACCCCACCCCGGACCCCGGCTGCACCACAGCCAAAGCCCTGCCCGCAGCCTGGTGAGCCAGCGCAGACGCTGGGATCTTGAGGGAGGAGAGGCTGGGACCAGATCCTGAGAACAAGGGGCGTGGGGATCAGCTGTCAAGAGTGCCGGAGCAGGTGGTGACTGGGGGTTCAGAAATGCATCTCCAGAAAGGGGAGAGGCTGGGACTCTGAGTCCTCTCCCTAACCCAGGTACTCTCCTCTCCTTCCTTTCAGAACAGCACTCCTCCTCCGCCACCAGCCCCAGCCCCGGCCCCACCTCCAGCTCCGGCTCGGCCCCGCTGGGACAGCTGCGATAGCCTCAACGGCTTGGACCCCAGCGAGAAGGGTGAGTGGTGGGGACGCCGGCTGCGGGGAGCGGTCCTTATCCTTGCTTTCCAGGCAGGGAAACGGGGGCTCAGAAAGAGCAAATGGACTCCCGTCCCATTCTGGGGACGCTGGAGCGCCCCCCCACCCCGCCCTCTGGCCCCAGGACCCCTCGCCCTGAGCCCGCACTCCCTCCCTCCCGGTTTCCCGCCTGCAGAGAAATTCTCCCAGATGCTCATCGTCAACGAGGAACTGCAGGCGCGCCTGGCCCAGGGCCGCTCGGGTCCGAGCCGCACAGTCCCAGGGCTCCGCGCCCCGGAACCGCAGCTCAGCCCGGGCTCGGACGCCTCCGAGGTCCGCGCCTGGCTGCAGGCCAAGGGCTTTAGCTCCGGGTGAGTGGGGCCGGGGCCCTCTCGGCGCGGGTTGATACGGACGCTGGGAGCGGAGCGTTCCGATCGGCCGGGAGTCGGGGGGCGGCAGTCGTGGAGACCACAGGGAGCCGGGAATAGCCCGAAGTGAGGGTCTGTCTGGTAGCAACACCCAATGGCAGGCTGTGATTGCTATGTTTTTTCAGACTCCGACTGGATCCTTAGGGAAATCCCGCATCCTTCGAAAGCAGGATGCGGCCACGCCCCCCGGGTGGCAACATTGTGATTGGTGGGTGGGGTTCAGGAGGTGTCGGGCCTGCCCCCGCTAGAGCTGGAACGCTGTTCTGATTGGACCATCGCCGGGTGGGCGTGACATGATTGTCCGGGCTGGGGCCTCCGCCGACCGGCCTGACCGCGCCCGGGATGCCCTCGCTCAGGACCGTGGACGCGCTGGGTGTGCTGACCGGGGCGCAGCTTTTCTCGCTGCAGAAGGAGGAGCTGCGGGCGGTGAGCCCCGAGGAGGGGGCACGTGTGTACAGCCAGGTCACCGTGCAGCGCGCGCTGCTGGAGGTGAGCCGGACCGCTGGTCCCTAGGTCTGGGTAGGGTTGGGATGCCGAGGGCTCGGACGCCAGGACAAAGCGATTTCCACCCCGCCCTCCAGGACAAAGAGAAAGTGTCAGAGCTGGAGGCAGTGATGGAGAAGCAAAAGAAGAAGGTGGAAGGCGAGGTGGAAATGGAGGTCATTTGACCTGCCAGGCGCCCTTCGCAGAGTGACGAGGCCCCGTGGGAGAACGGACTCTTCAGACTCTCCCCAATAGCGGAAGTCGATCTTCTGAAGGATGGCCAATCTGCTCCGGCCCTGGTCTTCCCCCATCCCGGTGGACAGACTTAACGATCCTTGCTGCAGTCCCTCCGGAGAGGATCTGGACTGGCTGGGAGTGGGGAGGGCGTGGAGACAGTCTACGGAAAGCGCTAGCAGACCCCCGAGAGGGTGCAGTGGAGCCCTGAGCATTGTAATATGCCGCCCAGCCTATAAACAGCCTCCTTGCTGAGCAGATGGTGTGTCAACTGCTGTCCTCTACCCGGCTACCAGGGGGCCCAGAAACCTGCCCCTCGCCCCAGTCACAGCTTCAAGGAACCTGGAAGATGTTCCACCCTCTTTGGTTTCTCTCTGAACCCTCCTTTCCATCCCCAGGGTCCCAAACCAGGCTCCCTCCTGACCTCCTAGCCAGCCTAGTCCAACTTGCCCCACCTTCACGTTTCCCTGGTTCGCGGCTGCTGGGCATGAGGCTTTGTGTCTCCCTTCCCGCCTCACCAACGTTCTCACTTCATTCCTTCCTGCGTCCTGGCCCTGCCCTTCTCCAAACGCTCCCAAGCGTTCAACCTCTTCAACCTCTGAGGTTTGCACCTGCTGTCTCTGCTGGCTGAAACAGTCATTCCCTGCCTGGCGAACTCCGGTTCAGCCTCCCTGGCCCAGCTCAAACACTCACTGTGGGGAAGCCTGCCCTCATCCCCGAAGCTAGTTTCCCAGCATCCACTTCTCCATTTTGTCCCCCACCTCCTGCCACGGCCCTACCAGGTAGAACTGGCTGCCTCCCAAGCATGCCACAGCTTTCTGGCCACTCTTTGTTCTGGGAGATGGCAGCCAACTGAAAACTTCCTAATCCCTCAAGAACTAGCTCCTTTTCCCTCTGGCAAGCCCTGTAACTTTCTTTTCCCCATTATCCAGGTGGCTGGTAAGGTCTGCTTTTCTCTGGATCCCACTGTTTTCCAGACTGGACATTCTCTGCCTTTGGGAAGAATGGCCCTTTCTCTTTCTCCCCTGGCTCTGCCATCCCCAGATTACTGCGGGCCTCTGGGCCTCAAGCCTCTCCCGGAGTTGTTCCAACCTGGGCCACCAGATGGCGCCCTCCAAGATGGGAAAGGATCAGAGAGACGCCCCCCCCCCCCCACCCCACCACCGCCCCCCACCCTTGGGGCAGGCAGGAGTTCTCAGTCCCCACTTTGCCACCTCCTGCCTGGTTCCTTCTGGTTCCTTCCTTCCTCTTTGGATCTCCAAGAGTCCTTCTCCTATCTGCCCCATCCCTAGATCCTACTCACATACTTCCCTTGGCTCCCTATGGCTCACCGGATAAAACCAGGCCCCAGCTTGGCAGTCACAGGTTGCCCACTCGGCTCACCAGCTTCTCCGACCACGGGGCTCAGCTTCCCTCCTCCTGCTGCCAAGCTTGGTTCATGTGGTTGCTTCTGCCCAGAATACTCTCAGCCCCTCTACCACTTGCCCGGGGCCCCACCCCTCATTCTTAGTAGGGGAATAGGAAAGGTAGGCAATTCCCCCAAACCTCTTTGCTCCATTCCCCTCCTCCCCCAATAAGCCCCCGTGGCTCTCGCCACCTAGGCTGCAAACTGAAATGCCTGCAGGAACCCAGCAAGAGACCCAAGTGAGCCAGCCGGGCCTCAGCCCTACCCCCGTCACAGGCCAGCTTGTTTGAACATCCTGGCAGCTGTATCTTCCAATATTCTCAGAACCTGACTATCTCTCACCATCTTCACTCCCATCACCCCAGCCAGAGCCACCCTCTCTCTTGCTTGGATTTCACCAGTAGACCCTTAGCTGGTCTCCCCAATCCTCACCACCAACCCCTAGCCTGTTCTCCATGCCAGAGGGACCTGTTAAAACCTAAGTCAGGCCATGGCCATGCTCCAAAAGACACCCAGAGCTCCAATCTCACAGCTCAAGCCCTTCCCAGGGCCAAGTCTCCACACAGCCACCGTGACCTCTCTAGCCTCATTCCCTGCTTTCTCCACCTCCTCAGCTTCCTGCAGCACACCAGGTGCGTTCCTACCCCAGGGCCTCCACACACACAGCTCCCATCATCCCTCAAATACCTACACAGCTCCCTCCCCAGGGTCTCCACACACAGAGCTCCCATCATCCAGAGCACCCTTCCCTCAAATAACTACACAGCTCCCTCCCCAGGGCCTCCACACACAGAGCTCCCATCATCCAGAGCACCCTTCCCTCAAATACCTACACAGCTCCCTCTCCACCACCTTCAAGCATCTGCCTGCACCAGCTTTTCCGTGAGGCCTGCCTAGACCACTCTATTCAAAACACATGTGCACACACGTGCACCCACCTTCCCAACCCCTTTCTTTTCTCCAGAGCGCCACCACCTTGAAATACATTTAACATCGGATGCTCCCCTCCTAAAAGTACTGGATCTTTGTTTTGTTCAGTAATTATCAGTCACACTGTACTCACTCAGTCCTGTTCTTCCTGTTGGTGTTATACTAATTATTGAATGAATGCCTCACCTCAGAAGATGGCTCCTACTCAGCTCTAGTCAACGGTGGCTATGCAGGACTGAAAAGTTCATATTGTCGCAGATTCCTGTTCTTTCAAAAGAAGCCAAAATTCTTTTTGGTTTTTTTTTGTTTGTTTTTGAGATGGAGTCTCGCTCTGCTGCCCAGGCTGGAGTGCAGTGACTCGATCTTGGCTCACTGCAACCTCTGCCTCCCAGGTTCAAGCGATTCTCCTGCCTCAGCCTCCCAAGTAGAGTAGATGCGATTACAGGCACCTACCACCAGGCCTGGCTAATTTTTGCATTTTTAGTAGAGATGGGGTTTCACCATGTTGGCCAGGCTGGTCTCGAACTCCTGACCTCAAATGATCCGCCCACCTCGGCCTCCCAAAGTGCTGGGATTACAGGCGTGAGCCACCACACCCGGCCAAAATTCCAGATTTTTACACACAAATTTCTCCAAATGTTAAATGTTGGCAATTGACTAAATTTGTTTCAAAGACACTGATGGCAAAACCCAAGCTCCCCAGCTCCATATCCTTGGCCCCAGAGGTCTTGCCCGCTGATCCCTCCTGCCCCATCAGCTTCCCCTCAGCCCCCCGCCTGCGATCACGCGGGCTCCGTCTTGGAGCCTTCGTTCCCGCTGGGGGCTCATCCCGAAGCTCCTTCACCACACAGGTGAGTGAGCACCAGCCCATCCCCCGGCACCCACCCAAGTGGCCCAGTGGTTTGGTCATGGACACGCACGGCCCCCCAGCAGGAGCAGGAAACAGTGCCCTCCCTCTGGCTGGGAACACAGACCTTGAGTGGCAACTTCACGACTTTTATTTGTGGTGCCTGTGCTTTATCTCGAAAATACCTTCTCCCCCTGCCCCAGACAGTGGGCGGGGAGGGGGTAGCAAAAAATAGAAGACGTCCCTCCCTATTGCACATGGACCCTATATACAGGCCCACCTGGCTGAGGCTGGCGGGACTCTTGGCACATTCTTGGATCCCTGCTCAGGAGGGGAGGGGTGACGGGGTGGCATCACACGTGAGATGGGGACCTCCAGGCGGCCACTCTGGTCCTGGCTACTGATCCTTGCACTTCTTGGTCCTCAGTTACTTCCTGGTCCCGTCTCTGGCCCTGGTCCCCTCTGGCAACGTCCCCCTGCTTGGCTCGGCCTCCCACCTCCATCCTGGCCTCGAGTGGCCCCCTCGGCTCCTGGGGACTCTGCTCCCCTCCCAGTCCGGAGGTCCCAGGGGGGCTATGGCTTCTCTGAGACTTCCCCCGGAGCCTGTCACTCGTGTTCACACGGGGGAAGGGTGCGTGTGGCAGAAGCAGCTGTATAAATACGGGTGCGGGGAAGTCCCTCCAGGTCACTTGGAGAGTTTGCTGATGACGCGGATCAACGCTGCATTCTCATCCTTGAGGCGCTGGTTGTCAGCGCGGAGGTCAGACAGGGCCTGGGGGACGGCAAGGGTCAGCTGGGCAGCCCTGGCGGGTTGCGCCCCCACCCACCCTCCGCCCTCTGCCCACAGCCCCCACAGCCCCCACCTTCAGCTCCTCCTCCAGCTCTGCGGCCTTGCGTTCCAGGGCCCTGCGCTCCTGGAATGAACAGGGAAAGTGCAGAAACCGAGTGAGGCTGAGGAGGGCAGGGGAAGGCCAGGGGCCAGCTGGGAAGGGCAATGTGGCTCTCTTGGTCCAAACTTAGGGATGTGAGGCTGGGGACGCCTCTGGCCCCCATCCCCACTGCCCCTACTCACGAATCTCTCCAGTTCCAGGAGGGCTGGCCTCTCAGCGAAGCGTTCTTGCCTCTGGTGAGGACACAGAAAGCACAGGGGTCAGCAGGAGAAGCCAGCACTGCTCTGAAGGGTCCTAGGCTCCTGCTGGGGACCCGCCCGCCCACGAGGCAGCCCACAAGCCCCTCCCCCACGGGCCAGGCCCCGCCACCGGCAGGCGCACAGCCCCATCCCCTCGCTCAGACTCCGCCTCCGAGATCTCGGCCCCGCCCCTCAAGTGAAGCCCAGCCCCGCCGGCACCCCCAGGCCAGGCTCTACCTCCCAGCAGTCTGAGCCCCACCCAGGCGGCCCTGCCAGTTCCGGTGACCCCGGCCTCGGCGCCCTTACCTGCGTGGCCCGCTCCAGCTCCACCTTGAGCTGCGCCAGCCGCAGCGTGGTCTCGGTCAGGGCCTCGCGAAGCCGCTCGTTCTCCCTGCGCAGCTCTGCATACAGCTGGGGGTCAGGTAGAGGAGGGTCAGGTGGAGGATGGGGGCGATGCTGGGGGGCGGGGAAGCCAGGAAGCTGGGCACCCAGCAGGCAAAGCCCCGACGTTGGGGTGGGATCGCACCGTCCTAAAGCCTCCGTCTGGCTCCTCCGATTCTGGCTCAGGTTCTGGGTTGAGGTCCCGCTGCGACCGCTGCCTGCGGGCTGAGGGGCCGCCCTCCAGGGTGCTGGGGCAGGGGCGGAGCGCGCGTCAGGGGCCGGCCCGGCCCGCACGCAGACCCCACCTCTCCCACCCCGCCCCTACCTGGACTCCTGGCTGCGGTCAGCCGGCTCCGCCTCCTCCCCCTGTGGGCAGGTAGACGAGGGTTCAATGGGTATGGGAGGGACTTTAGCGGGTATGGGAAGGGCTTTGCCCGCCCCCCGGCCCACCCTCTGCACCAGCTCGGCCCCACCTGAGCCCCTCACCTCCGCAGGCCCCCTCCACTCCTTTCCGACCTTGCGATGCTCCCTGGCCGCCTGCGGTCCTGGACCCTGCCCGTCGGGAGCCTCTGCTGGGGGAGGGGCAGGAATCAGCCCAGGCACCTCCAGAGCCCCCTCTGGGTGCCTGGGTCCCCGGGTCAAGCCCCCAGGAAAGCAAGAAGACTATGGGAGAAACTGGATGATTCCCTGGGAATGACCTCCCCGAGAGCAGACCTCACCTCTCTGGGCAGGGCTGTCAGAGTTCTCCACTCCAGGGACGCGGGGCCTTCGGGAAGGGTCCTGTCGGGAGGGGGAGGCGAGTCAGGGAACCAGGACATCCCGCAGCACCCCACGCGCCCTCGCTGACCCCTCTCACCAGGCTCTGCGCCGGCTTCTCTGACTCTGGGGCCTTCCCTGCAGCCTTCTCTGCCTCCTTCAGGTCTGTCAGAGTCACACCCTGGCAGGGAAAGGGGACAGTCAGGGGACGCTGGGGTCAGGGCCCAGCCCCTCCTCCCTCAGACCCAGGAGTCCAGACCCCAGCCCCTCCTCCCTCAGACCCAGGAGTACAGACCCCCCAGCCCCTCCTCCCTCAGACCCAGGAGTCCAGACCCCAGCCCCTCCTCCCTCAGACCCAGGAGTCCAGACCCCAGCCCCTCCTCCCTCAGACCCAGGAGTCCAGACCCCAGCCCCTCCTCCCTCAGACCCAGGAGTCCAGACCCCAGCCCCTCCTCCCTCAGACCCAGGAGTCCAGCCCCCAACCCCTCCTCCCTCAGACCCAGGAGTCCAGACCCCAGCCCCTCCTCCCTCAGACGCAGGAGTCCAGACCCCCAGCCCCTCCTCCCTCAGACGCAGGAGTCCAGACCCCCAGCCCCTCCTCCCTCAGACCCAAGAGTCCAGACCCCCAGCCCCTCCTCCCTCAGACCCAGGAGTCCAGACCCCCAGCCCCTCCTCCCTCAGACCCAGGAGTCCAGACCCCAGCCCCTCCTCCCTCAGACCCAGGAGTCCAGACCCCAGCCCCTCCTCCCTCAGACCCAGGAGTCCAGACCCCCAGCCCCTCCTCCCTCAGACCCAGGAGTCCAGACCCCCAGCCCCTCCTCCCTCAGACCCAGGAGTCCAGACCCCCAGCCCCTCCTCCCTCAGACCCAGGAGTCCAGACCCCCAGCTCCTCCTCCCTCAGACCCAGGAGTCCAGACCCCAGCCCACCCCACACCTGTGTGGACCTCCGAGACTGGCGCATGAGACGGGAGCGAGCTTTTCTCTGGGATTCCGACTCCTCATCCCGCACAGGCATCTGGTAGGACCTGAGGGAAGGGTCCCAACCTCAGACAGGGAACCTGGGGACCCTGTCCCATTCCGTGGCTGACACCCTCCGCGGGAAGCAAGTTCTGTGGGAGGGGACTCCAACTCCCAGCAGACCTGGGGCCAGCTCTCCCTCAGGAGCCCACCCAAAGCCCCGGGACTCCTGCTTGACATCGTCTCTCCCTGCTGGGGGTGGGGGCCGCAGCTTCCTGCCCTGGCCTCTTCACCTCCGTCGGTCCCGGGAGTCCGCTGGGGGCGCCGTGGAGGCTGTGGGGACGTTTGGCTTCGCTGGGGATTCAGGCTCCGGAATCCTGGAGGGAGGCGAGGAGTTCTCCAAGCAAGGAGGAGGCTTGGTGACCTCAGACCTGCATCAATTCATTCATTCCACAAACATTACCCAGGTGCATTGTGTGCCGGCACTGGAGATGCAGCCGTAAGCAAAAGAAACAAATTATCTGGGCCACAACAGAGTCAGAGCTGAGCAGAAATACACAAAACCCACAATAGCCATGAAAAGACCAGCACACTACCCAACCGGTCAAAAGGGTAAAGGACTCTGGACAGAAGCAGCAGTGCGAGAACTGAGAGCGGGAGGGTGTGCATGTGCAGACGGCGCCGTGGTGGCAGCAGGGTGGTCAGTGCGCACCTCGGGGTGGGGGGAAGATAGGGGAGAAGGTGACGTTTCAACACAGACCTGAGGGAGGGAGAAAGCTCCCAGGAGGAACACAGCACAGGCTCTGGAGTGGCAGCACGAACCAGACTCCAGGGGGTACATGGTCTCACTCAGGATCACACGGACAGGCTTGGAACCCACATCTGCCACCCACCCCTGAGGGGCCCAGGCCCTGGGGACTCACAGGACAGAGGGCTCCGGCAGCTTCCGGGAGGGGGTCGGGGTAATTCTGGCAAGGCGGAGCTCCTTGGCCTGTGTGGAGAGGAGAAGGGGAGGAAGGGGCAGTTCCCTCGACTGGGCAGGGGCCTGGGCCTGCACCCGGCCCAACCCTCACTCACCTGAGTGGAGGTCCCTTCCAGCCAGGAGGAGGAAGCCGAGCGCTGCAGCCCAGCCCCTGGGGCTCCCCCCGCTGTCCGCCTTTCCGGGGGACCCAGGGCACCAGAACTCCCTGTCTTCAGGAGGCCAAAGCGCCTGGAGAAGGGGGCCTCTTCAGGCAGCTGGGAGAAGGAGGAGGTCTCAGTTAGAGAGAAAGGATCCCTATTCTCAGACCTTAAGGGTTAGCCCCCAAAGGACTGCAACAAACTACAATTCCCATCAGCCCCCGGGGCAGGCACAGCTTAAAAAGGAAGCCAGTTGTCCAGGAGGACTCTGGGAACTATAGTCTTCGCCCTATCCGCCCCTGCCAGACGTTCACAAGCTGTATGGAATCCCACCTCCGGGCCCTCCCAGCCTCACAGGACCTCTCAGGGCATCCACTCACCACGGGACTCTTAGGGCTGGGGTGCGGGGGGGAGGAGACGCCATTGAGGGTTCTGGGTTCTGCAGGGGGTGGTTCTGTGATGTGGGAACACCGGGCAGGTCACAGAAGATGCCAGTTGCCTCTAGATTCAGAGAACCCGACCCCTCCTCCCTCAGACCCAGGAGTCCAGATTCAGGCCCCTCACCGGTGGGACCTTCTTCCCCCTCATCCTCGTCCTGGATGGGGGGACCCCCAGCCCCACCAGGCCGGCGCTCCTTGGACAAGTCCTGGAGGGAAATCTTCTCGCGACTGCTCAGACGACACACAGAACTCCTGTTGGGGAAGGAGAGGGTGCTGGGGTACAAGCCTGGGGCCTCCAGCCACCCCGCCAGCCCTGGACTCCTCCCTCCCTATACCTTCTGTGTTTGCTGCTAGAGGGCGCTTGGGGCTCCTGGCCCCGGCTCTGGGAAGCTTCTTTTTGGTTCCGAAGCTGCAAGGAGGGAAGGGGGCTGCAGGGGAGGGGTGGAGCACACGTGCCCCACAGCGACACCACCACAAACAGCTGTGCAGGAGCTCACTGCCCAGGCGGGCACCGAGGGCTCGTGGGCTTACTGGTTTTCCTACAGATGGCCACACACCTCAGGGACAGGAGGTGCCCTGCGTCCAGCAGGCGCCCGCAGCTGCCACGTGCAGGCACTGCCGTCTTGTCCTCACGGCCCCCACCCATGAGAAGCCTCCAGTCTCATCCCCAGAGGGGTCCTTCTAGCTCCCAGGGGAGACCTGCTTAGACCTCACCCCGACCCCTCAGCATACCCAGGGCACTGGCGGGCCCTCAGCTGCCCCGGCTCCTGCAGCTGGCACTCTCCTCCTCCTTCCCCACACAGTTCACCATCTTCACACCTTCCCCACACAGTTCACCGTCTTCACACCTTCCCCACACAGTTCACCACCATCTTCACACCTTCCCCACACAGTTCACCACCGTCTTCACACCTTCCCCACACAGTTCACCGTCTTCACCCCTTCCCCGCGCAGTTCACCGTCTTCACCCCTTCCCCGTGCAGTTCACCACCGTCTTCACACCTTCCCCACACAGTTCACCACCGTCTTCACACCTTCCCCACGCAGTTCACCACCGTCTTCACACCTTCCCCACGCAGTTCACCACCGTCTTCACACCTTCCCCACACAGCTCACCGTCTTCACACCTTCCCCACACAGCTCACCACCGTCTTCACACCTTCCCCACGCAGTTCACCACCATCTTCACACCTTCCCCACACAGCTCACCGTCTTCACACCTTCCCCGCACAGCTCACCACCGTCTTCACACCTTCCCCACACAGTTCACCACCGTCTTCACACCTTCCCCACACAGTTCACCGTCTTCACACCTTCCCCACGCAGCTCACCACCGTCTTCACACCTTCCTCACGCAGCTCACCACCGTCTTCACCCCTTCCCCGCGCAGTTCACCACCGTCTTCACACCTTCCCCACACAGCTCACTGTCTTCACACCTTCCCCGCACAGTTCACCGTCTTCACACCTTCCCCACACAGCTCACCACCGTCTTCACACCTTCCCCACACAGCTCACCGTCTTCACACCTTCCCCGCACAGTTCACCACCGTCTTCACACCTTCCCCACACAGTTCACCGTCTTCACACCTTCCCCACGCAGCTCACCACCGTCTTCACACCTTCCCCACACAGTTCACCACCGTCTTCACCCCTTCCCCGCGCAGTTCACCACCGTCTTCACACCTTCCCCATGCAGTTCACCGTCTTCACACCTTCCCCACGCAGCTCACCACCGTCTTCACACCTTCCCCACACAGCTCACTGTCTTCACACCTTCCCCGCACAGTTCACCACCGTCTTCACACCTTCCCCACACAGTTCACCACCGTCTTCACACCTTCCCCACGCAGCTCACCACCGTCTTCACCCCTTCCCCGCGCAGTTCACCACCGTCTTCACACCTTCCCCACACAGCTCACCACCGTCTTCACACCTTCCCCACACAGCTCACTGTCTTCACACCTTCCCCGCACAGTTCACCACCGTCTTCACACCTTCCCCACACAGTTCACCGTCTTCACACCTTCCCCACGCAGTTCACCACCGTCTTCACACCTTCCCCACGCAGTTCACCACCGTCTTCACACCTTCCCCACGCAGCTCACCACCGTCTTCACACCTTCCCCACACAGCTCACTGTCTTCACACCTTCCCCGCACAGTTCACCACCGTCTTCACACCTTCCCCACACAGCTCACTGTCTTCACACCTTCCCCGCACAGTTCACCACCGTCTTCACACCTTCCCCACACAGTTCACCACCGTCTTCACACCTTCCCCACGCAGCTCACCACCGTCTTCACCCCTTCCCCGCGCAGTTCACCACCGTCTTCACACCTTCCCCACGCAGTTCACCGTCTTCACACCTTCCCCACACAGTTCACCACTGTCTTCACACCTTCCCCACACAGTTCACCACCGTCTTCACCCCTTCCCCGCGCAGTTCACCACCGTCTTCACACCTTCCCCACGCAGTTCACCGTCTTCACACCTTCCCCACGCAGCTCACCACCGTCTTCACACCTTCCCCACACAGCTCACTGTCTTCACACCTTCCCCGCACAGTTCACCACCGTCTTCACACCTTCCCCACACAGTTCACCACCGTCTTCACACCTTCCCCACGCAGCTCACCACCGTCTTCACCCCTTCCCCGCGCAGTTCACCACCGTCTTCACACCTTCCCCACGCAGTTCACCGTCTTCACACCTTCCCCACACAGTTCACCACTGTCTTCACACCTTCCCCACACAGTTCACCACCGTCTTCACCCCTTCCCCACGCAGTTCACCACCGTCTTCACACCTTCCCCACGCAGTTCACCGTCTTCACACCTTCCCCACGCAGCTCACCACCGTCTTCACACCTTCCCCGCGCAGTTCACCACCGTCTTCACACCTTCCCCACACAGTTCACCGTCTTCACACCTTCCCCACGCAGCTCACCACCGTCTTCACCCCTTCCCCGCGCAGTTCACCACCGTCTTCACACCTTCCCCACACAGCTCACCACCGTCTTCACACCTTCCCCACACAGCTCACTGTCTTCACACCTTCCCCGCACAGTTCACCACCGTCTTCACACCTTCCCCACACAGTTCACCGTCTTCACACCTTCCCCACGCAGTTCACCACCGTCTTCACACCTTCCCCATGCAGTTCACCGTCTTCACACCTTCCCCACGCAGCTCACCACCGTCTTCACACCTTCCCCACACAGCTCACTGTCTTCACACCTTCCCCGCACAGTTCACCACCGTCTTCACACCTTCCCCACACAGCTCACTGTCTTCACACCTTCCCCACGCAGTTCACCACCGTCTTCACACCTTCCCCACGCAGCTCACCACCGTCTTCACACCTTCCCCACACAGCTCACTGTCTTCACACCTTCCCCGCGCAGTTCACCACCGTCTTCACACCTTCCCCACACAGCTCACCACCGTCTTCACACCTTCCCCACACAGCTCACTGTCTTCACACCTTCCCCACGCAGTTCACCGTCTTCACCCCTTCCCCGCGCAGTTCACCACCGTCTTCACACCTTCCCCACGCAGTTCACCACCGTCTTCACACCTTCCCCGCGCAGCTCACCACCATCTTCACACCTTCCCCACACAGCTCACCACCGTCTTCACACCTTCCCCACACAGCTCACTGTCTTCACACCTTCCCCGCACAGTTCACCACCGTCTTCACACCTTCCCCACACAGTTCACCGTCTTCACACCTTCCCCACGCAGCTCACCACCGTCTTCACCCCTTCCCCGCGCAGTTCACCACCGTCTTCACACCTTCCCCACGCAGTTCACCACCGTCTTCACACCTTCCCCACACAGCTCACTGTCTTCACACCTTCCCCGCACAGTTCACCGTCTTCACACCTTCCCCACATAGTTCACCACCGTCTTCACACCTTCCCCACATAGTTCACCGTCTTCACACCTTCCCCACACAGTTCACCACTGTCTTCACACCTTCCCCGCACAGCTCACCACCGTCTTCACACCTTCCCCACACAGTTCACCACCGTCTTCACACCTTCCCCGCACAGTTCACCACCGTCTTCACACCTTTGTACTGAGAGGGCCCTTCATTCCTGCCCTTCTAGCAAACTCTTAGTGCTGTAGTACTCACGTCTTCCAGAAAGTGTCCCCAGATGCTCCCAGGCTGGGCTCCCCCCATATCTGGGCCCCCTGAGCTGACCCTGCCCCACCCATTAAACCCCTCATGGCCGTATCACCCTCAGGCCGGAAGCCACCATGCTCCTCGCCTGGCACTCGTGGCCCTCCCGGGTCTGCCCTGCCTTACGCTTCCCTCCCTGGGCACCTCAGGGCACCCACACTTGCCCCCCAGCCTGTATGAGATCTTCTCCTACATCCGTCAGCCTCCACTTCGCTCCTGCCAACCTTTCAAAAGAGGAAGCTGTCTCCGCTCCCCTGCCCACGCACCAGAAGCCCTAGGCCTGGCCTCGGGAGCTTCCTGTCACCTCACAGAGCTCACTGAACGCTGGCATGGCTCTAGTGCTTTCCAGGGGCACATACTCCCCCAAGCTCCTGACAGCACAATCCACGTGTCACGCATGACCCCTCATACAGGTGCGCACCATACCATTCCCATTTGACAGATAAGGAAACTGAGGCCCGGAAAGGAAAGTGGCTGGCTGAGACTCACGGCAGATCCATGGCAGAGCCGGGATTCCAACCCAGGCAGTCTGGCCAAGGCTCACGCCCTTCACTCCTTCACTCTAAGTTTTCCCAGCAAGGCTGCCCCGGGGATGGCTGGGGGACACCTTGTGGGTGACCAGCCCAGCCTGAGTCTAGGACAATCCTGCACATGGCTGCTGCCAAGGGCCACCCTGAGGTGATGAGGTGTGCTAAGCAACCTCATCAGGGTGTCAGACAACCCTGTCCAAATCCTTCTGCCGCCCACGCCACCAGGCAGGCAGGAAGCTCTGCAGCCCCATCTCTGTCCTGCCCCAGCTAGGGTTCTCTCCTGAGGCTGGGGCTGGGGCTGGGGCTGGGTCACCAAGAGGGAAATAGCAGGTCGCTGGGGTGGTGGGTGTCAGAAGTCGGGGGGTTCCCCCTCTGCACCCTCCTCTGAGGAGCTGAGGGGACATGGGGAGTCTGGGGTAAGCCCCTCAGCCCTGACACTCACGTCCTCCTGTTTCCGGGCCAGTTCCTCCAACAGGCTCAGTACTTCCTCATCGGCCAGGTCACAGGGACGCTGCCCCTGGGTCAGGGGAGGAGCAGGATCAGACAATGAAGGAGGTGCTGGGCCCTCCCCACGCCCTGCCCCTCACCAGCCTGGGCACTGGCCCTCACCGCGTGGGTCAGTGAGTCCATGCCCCCGCCATGCTCGGCCAGCAGGCGGCAGGCATCCTCCACGCCCCAGTGTGCCGCCGCGTGCAGGGGAGTCCAGCCGTCCCCGTCCCGGAGCTCCGGGTCGTAGCCAGCCTGAAGGAGCAACCTGGGGGCCAGGGAGGCTCAGGGTCAGAGGCCAAGGCGGGGCCCTTGGCCAAGGGCTGATTTCGGCCAGCGGTTTGGTAACGAGGTCCCAGGCCACGAGACTGAAACGTCCCTGGACAGGCTGGTAAAGAGCCACTGCCCAGCATCAGCTGCCACAAGAGGCCCCTCTGCACCAGGCCTTGTCCCTCCCCTTGGACCAGCAGTTACATGTTAAACCCTGACCCTGCAGGTGGCCTCTGGAACCTGCTCCTGGTGCTGGCAGGGGGTCACCCTGGCTGTGGGATTCCAAGGTGGCAGCAGTGGGGTGTAAGGAGGCAGCCCCGGAGGACGCAAGTGCAGGACCCTTGCCAGCCCCCATGCCTGTCAGAAGGATGGGACCCCCAAAGGGCTGTCTCAGGGCAGTAGTGTTCTAGGACCTGGGCTGGCTTAAAGCAGTGACTCCCAACCAGGGCAATGCTGTCCCCCAGGGGAGACCCGGCAGGTCTGCAGACATCTTTGTTGTCATAACTTAGGGCAAGGGTTAGTGGCATCAGCTGGGTGGAGGCCAGGGAGGCTGCTCCATACCCGGCAGCGCTCAGAGCGCTCAGCAGCAGCCCCACAAGGAGAGGGACCTGACCCAACATGCTGCCAGCGCCCAGGCTGAGAAACCTTCACCCGAGACAGTGTTCTGCGAGAAAACAATAACCACCTTAAACCATTCAATCTGAGGGCAAAGGCAGGGTTACAAGTCCAAGGCCACTCTCCAAGCTCAGCTTAACGGTAGGACGTGTCTATTTTTGGAGAACTGGAATGAGTTTCTGTGTCAACGAGAAAGAGCTTCACAAAGTGGGAACAGATGGACAGCCTGGGATATTCTACAAAGAGGCCTTATAAGCACAAGTCCCTCTCTCTGGTCCCGCCCACCTTGCCCTTCACCTTTCCCACGCTTTGCCCGGAGCTCACCCTGCCCCAGCTGTGCTGGGCCCTCGCTATTTCCCCAAGCGTCCGCTCGCCGCTGGCCTCTGCACTTGCTGCTCTCAGCCGGTCAGTGTTCTGTGCCCTGCAGCATCTCACGCTGAGCCCCTTTTTGGCAGTCACCACCCCCTCACCCCCCTGTCTCCTGACCCCAAAGCCCCTCCTCATCACACTTGTCTTCTCCCATAACCCTATTTATATCTTAAGCCAGCAGTTCTCAACTGGGGCAATGCTGCCCCCCCAGGGGACATTTGGCCACGTCCAGAGACATTTTTGGTTCTCACAACCAGGGATGCTCCCAACATCCCATAGGTGGAGGCCAGGGAGGCTGCCCCACATCCTGTGATGCACGGGACAGCCCCGCAGCAAGAGCGATCCGCCCAAAATGTCTGTCTCCCCACGAGGCTATGAGCCGCACACAGGCCCAGATCTGTCTTGTTTACCCATTTCCCTGGCACCTAACAGACTGCCTGGCACACAGCAGGGCTCAAAAATAAGCATCGAATGAGTAACATCAAATAAACGTATACCTCTACTCTGCAACAAGTGTTTTTTTGTTTTGGTTTGGTTTGGTTTTGAGATGGAGTCTCACAGTCACCCAGGCTGGAGTGCAGTGGCACGATCTCCACTGACTGCAACCTCTGCCTCCTGGGTTCAAGCAATTCTCCTGCCTCAGCCTTCCAGGTAGCTGGGATTACAGGTGCCTGCCACCATGCCCAGCTAATTTTTTGTATTTTTAATAGCGACGGGGTTTCACTGTGTTAGCCAGGCTGGTCTTGAACTCCTGACCTCATGATCCGCCTGCCTCGACCTCCCAAAGTGCTGGGATTACAGGCGTGATCCACCATGCCCAGCCTGCAACAGATCTTTGATGAGGAGAATGCTGGTTACATTATTTTAAAAATGCAGTCAGGCTAGGCACAGTGGCTCATGCCTATAATCCAGCACTCTGGGAGGCTGAGGCGGGCAGATCACTTGAGGTCAAGAGTTCGAGACCAGCCTGGCCAACGTGGCAAAACCTGTCTCTACTACAAACACAAAAATTAGCCGGGCATGGTGGAGCACACCTGTAATCACAGCTACTCAGGAGGTTGAGGCAGGAGAATTGCTTGAACCCAGGGGACAGAGGTTGCAGTGAGCTGAGACCGCGCCACTGCACTCCAGCCTGGCAACAGAGCGAGACTCCATCTCAAAAGTAAAAATAAAATAAAAAATGCAGTCAGTAGGTCTGAGTGTAAACATGTCCCCTTACAAAGGAGCAGCAATAACACTATAGTCATGAATATTTCTAAGTCCAAAGTGCTTCACTTCCACGAATATGGATTCCATTTCTCCCTTTACTAACAGTACCCACACAGGCCCCCCGGCCGGACACAGACCACCCAGCTGAAGACAAATCTCCAACTGTTCCTGGCAGCGAGGAGCGGTCATGTGACTAGTGTCTGGCAAATGGGATGCTGGCGTTAAGTGGTGACGCTTGCGGACTGCTCTCGTGAAAGGAATGGATGTTTGCTCCTTTGCCCCCTCTCTCTTCCTGCTGGCTGGGATGCAGGTGCAGTGGCAGGAGATGAAGCCGCCCCCAGGACTCAGGGGTGGAAGCCGTGGGAGGAAAAGGACACGGCCTCCAGGCCTGGGCACATCACTAGGCCCAACCATTTAGAGTTTCCAGTCGCCCTTGTCGTAAGGATCAGCTCAGGGATGGGCCCAGTCAGCAACAGAGCTGGGACTTGGCCAGACACTGAGGTCCAGGGGCTCTGCTTCAGCAGGTGCTAAGCCGAAGGGACAGCGGCCTGGAGCTGTTACAGGTGCTAAGCCGAAGGAACAGCGGCCTGGAGCGGTTAGAGGCATCTTATGTACCTCACCGAGAAAACCTGACTAAAAACTGTCAACATAGAGATGAGCAGAGACAGGGAGGAATTCATGTTAACTTCATTTTTATACTAAATAATAAAGTATATGATCACAAAAGAGAGAAGGGGGAACTGAAAAAAGAATGAGGAGCCTGAGGATGAGAACTGGAACCAACAACTTTAATAGAAAGGGGAAAGGCGGCCAAATAGGAACAAAATAAGACCTAAGACTGAGGTGAGGATGACAGAAAGGGAATGTGTACTATAACAATTTAAACTATATATGCACCTTGGTTGGGTGCAGTGGCTCACACCTGTAACCCCAGCATTTTGGAAGACTGAGGCAGGCAGATTACCTGAGGTCAGGAGTTCAAGAGCAACCTGGCCAACATGGAGAAACCCCATCTCTGCTAAAAATACGAGTTAGCCAAGTGTGGTGGCGCACTCTCATAGTCACAGCTACTGGGGAGGCCGAGGCAGGAGAATTCCTTGAACCTAGGAGGTGGAGGTTGCAGTGAGCTATGATCACACCACTGCACTCCAGCCTAGGTGATAGAGCGAGACTCCGTCTCAAAAACAAACAAAAATAAACTATATATGCACCAAATAAACTAGTCTTAAAATATATACAAATTGTAACTGACAGAACTATAAGAAGAAACAAAGTCCACAATCACAGCAAGAATTTAAATGCACCTCTCATAGTAACTGACAGAATAAGCAGTGGGTGAAATATCACTAAAGATAAAGCACTACAAATAAAACAGCATGATTACAAGGTTGACCTAATAACCTACAGAGAACACTGTACCTGATGACACCATTCTTTTCCGACTTACATGTACTGGGGTGTATAAGGTAAAACGATACATTTCAAAAGCTAGAATCATATGGAACCCATTCTCTGACCACAATGCAATTAAGCCAGGAAAATAGTAACAAAATGATGACTAGAAGTCCTATATATTTTGAAATTAGGCCAAGCACAGTGGCTTACACCTGTAATCCCAGCACTTTGGGAGGCTGAGGTAGGCGGATCACTTGAGCCCAGGAGTTCGAGACAAGCCTGGGCCACATGGTGAAACCCCAACTCTACAAAAATTAGCGGGGCATGGTGGTGTGCGTCTGTAGTCCCCACTATTCAGGAGGCTGAGGTAGGAGGATCACCTGAGCCTGGGGAGTTTGAGGCTGCAGTGAGCCACGACTGTGCCACTGCACTCCAGCCTGGGTAATATAGCAAGACCCTGTCTAAAATAAATAAATAATAAAAGATTACAAATTGGGAAATATTTTACACTGAATGACAATAAAAAAAGACTGCACATTAAAACTTGTGGGTACAGCTAAGGCTGTATTTAGAGGGAAATACATAGCCTTCGGTACATACATTTAAAAAGAAAGGGAAAGGACAAGATCCACAGGAAGGTATAAGACAGCAAGATGGAACAGACTGGCCCAACTCACCTCATCACCTCAATGTAGCCCTTGGCAGCAGCCACGTGCAGGGCAGAGGCGCCTGTGCGGGGGTGCCGGGCCTCTGGCATGGCGCCCCCATTCAGCCAGCACCTCGTGTCATGAAGGAGCAATTCCTCTTCTGCCCGCTTGGCTGCCTCCACGTCCACACCTAGGAGGATAAGAGGCACGAAGTAGGACTCACACCCCGTGACCTGGAGTACCCAGGGTCATACACTGGGCTGGCCAGGGTTCAGCCCAGTGACTTGCCCAGAGCTCTTCCCCCTGCTCCCCTCTGAGACTCAGGAGGCCCAGACTAGCCCAGTTGTTTCCCAACTGTACTCCATGCAGTCGTGTGTCCCACTCAGGGTCTCTGAGTCAGCGCTAAGCACTGGGAAAATGGAGATCACAGGCCTTTCCCCATTTCAACCAGAAATTCACCGTATTTTTATTATTTTTAATATAAAACCATGGCCGGGTGCAGTGGCTCATGCCTGTAATCCCAGCAACTTTGAGAGGCCAAGGCAGGTGGATCACGAGCTCAGGACTTCAAGACCAGCCTAGCCAACACAGTGAAACCCCATCTCTACTAAAATTACAAAAAAAAAAAAAAAAATTTAGCCAGGTGTGGTGGCAGGTGGCTGTAGTCCCAGCTACTTGGGAGGCTGAGGCAGGAGAATCGCTCGAACCCGGGAGTTGGAGGTTGCAGTGAGCTGAGATCACACCACTGCACTCCAGACTGGGCAACACAGTGAGACTCTGTCAAAAAAAAAAAAAAATATATATATATATATATATATATACACAAAAATATAAATATAAAAAATATTTATATATTATATATAAAACCTATATATATGCATCTCCCATATATATAACACCTATATATACACATCTCCTGTATATATAAAACCTATATATATATATCTCCTATATATGTAACATATATAGACAGAAGTGGTAATGGTGATAAAATGTATGAAGATGCTGGATTAAGATTATATTGGGGGGTGGCACAACAGCTCATGCCTGTAATCCCAACACTTTGGGTGACCAAGGTGGGCAGATCACCTGAGGTCAAGAGTTTGAGACCAGCCTGCCCAACGTGTTGAAACCCTGTCTCTTCTAAAAATACCAAAATTAGCTCAGCATGGTGACTTATGCCTGTAATCCCAGTTACTTGGGAGGCTCAGGCGGAAGGATCTCTTGAATCTTGGAGGCGGAAGTTGCAGTGAGATTGCACCACTGCACTCCAGCCTGGGTGATAGAGTGAGACTCCATCTCCAAAAAAAAAAAAAAAAAATTATATTGGTAGTGACAGGAGAAGTTAGATGTAATTGAGCACTGGATTTGCTCAGTAAACTTTAGGCTATATATATATATATATATATATATATATATATATATATATATATATATATATATATATGTCTCGCTCTGTCACCCAGGCTGGAGTGCAGTGGCACGATCTTGGCTCACTGCAACTTCTGCCTCCCAGGTTCAAGCGGTTCTCCTGCGTCAGCTTCTTGAGTAGCTGGGATTACAGGCACACGCCACCACACCCAGCTAACTTTTGTATTTTTAATAGAGATGGGGTTTCATCATGTTGGTCAGGCTGGTCTTGAACTCCTGACCTCATGATCCACCCGCCGCAGCCTCCCAAAGTGCTGGAATTACAGGCAGGAGCCACCGCATCTGACCCCTTTTTTTTTTTGAGACAGGACCTCACACTGTCACCCAGGCTGGAGTACAGTGGTGCAATTATGGCTCACTGAAGCCTCAAATTCCCAGGCTCAAGGGATCCTCCTGCCTTGGCCTCCCAAAGCGCTGGGATTACCGGCATGAGCCACCACACGTGGCTGTGTCATTTCTTTAAAGGAGTCACCAACTGTTCAATCCTATTATAGCCGAATGGGTCTCAATTCAGGGAGGGGAAGGGAGGGTGACTGGCTTTTTATTCAACCACAGTCAGCGCCCTCTGCATGTCTGCTGCACATCCTTCTGCAATTTGCTTCTTGTGTTCAACATGTTGCTGAGATCTGTCTGTATCTGTAGACAGAGCCCTTGCCCAGGGATCAGAAAGCTATAGCTTGTGGGTGTTGACCACCTGTTGTGTTTTCTTTATCTTTCGTTGTGGTGGTGGTGGTGGTAAAATAAACAACATAAAATTTACCAACGTCCCTGTTTTAAAGTGCACAATTCAGTGGCATTTAGGATACCTCCAATATTATGCAACCATCACCACTATCTACTTCCTGAGCTTCTTCATGATCCCAAATGGATACTGTATCCAAGAAGAAGTCACTTCCAGCCAGGCACCATGGCTCATGCCTGTAATCCCAGTACTTTGGGAGGCCAAGATGGGAGATCACTTGAGCCCACTAGTTTGAGAACAGCCTGAGCAACACAGGGAGACCCTGTCTCTAGAAAAATAAAATTAGCTGGGCATGGTGGTGCACACCTATGGTCTCAGCTACTTGGGAGGCTGAGATGGGAGGATCACTTGGGCCCAGGAGGTCAAGGCTGCAGTGAGCCATTATCACTCCACCGCACTCCAGCCTGGGAGGCAGAGTGAGATCCTGTCTTAAAAAAAAAAAAAAAAAGTCACTTCTCAGACCTCCCTCCCCGCCAGCCCCTTGCACCCAGCAATCTTTCTGTCCCTGCGGATTTGCCTATTCTGAAAGGCGATTTTTGTCAATAAACGTGGGATGGAACACAGTCATTCCCATTCATTCACACACCATCCCTGGCAGTCTCCCGCTCCACAGCACTGGTGGAATAGTGGTGCCAGGCATGGTGTGTCCCGCAACACCTGAAACATTCATTGTCTAGCCCTTTACAGAGAAAGTTTGCTGACCCCTGCTTAGATCACTCATTTAGAGTTTAGTGATTGATCCATCCTCTTTGGTGTGGGCTCCGACCTCTTACTACTGCAAACAATACTATGATGAACGTCTGCCCATGGTTGGGAAGGCCTCTCTCGGGCTGCCCAGGAGTGGAACTGCTAGAACAAGGCAAAGCTGGGGCCTTCGGCTATAATCCATGCCGACCAACCACTTCCCAAAGTAGCTGGAATCATCACCTTTCCCACCAGGCAGAAATCAGCTCCCGTGTCCGCCCTTGCCAGCACTTGGAGCTATCCAATAGTCGATTCCGCCTGCCTCCAAGGGTAACTCCCCCTCTTCCAGCTGACTTGGATGCTGGAATTCCAAGTGAGCTGGCTTCAAATGTTTCAAAAACACATCATGTCTTCTTCCTGCCAGTTCCATGCCCCTGTGCAAAGTGGCCAGGGAGGGTCCCTTCTGCGTAGGACATGGTGCTGCTGTGTGTCCCTGCAGCACAGCTGCTTGGGCCTACGAAAATCCATTCTCCCTTCCCCTGTGACCTCATCTTGACTTTCCTCACCCACACTTTGCCCCATATGGTTTCAATGTGACCGGGCCCATAGCCTGGCTCCAGGGTGCGCACATCACCAGGCCTTCCTGTCACCTTTGCAACAGTGATGGGCTCAGGAGCTGCCATCTGACCAAGGTGGCCCAGTGAGCATCACGCACAGGGCAAGAGGTGCTGTGTTTTGGCTGTGATATGGGCCTGCAGTAGGACCCATGCTGAGTGCCTCACAGAGAGAACCTGCCTAAGAGTGAAGCCAACAGAGTTCAGCAGAGTGATAGAGAGATGCTCTGGACTTCACTTGTGCCCCTGGATCAAGCTATGCCTAGAGCCCATATGGACTTCAGCTACATAAGGCCATAGACTGCCTTTAAAAAAAAAAAATGTGACCAGGCATGGTGACTCACGCCTGTAATCCCAGCACTTTGGGGGGCCGAGACGGGTGGATCAGCTGAGGTCAGGAGTTCAAAACCAACCTGGCCAACATGGTGAAACCCCATCTCTACTAAAAATACAAAAATTACCTGGGCATGGTGGCGGGTGCTTGTAATCCCACTTACTTGGAAGGCTGAGGCAGGAGACTCGCTTGAACCCGGGAGGCAGAGGTTGCAGTGAGTCAAGACCATGCCACTGCACTCCAGCCTGGGCAACAAGAGTGAAACTCCATTGCTGCCGTTTTTCACAATAGCAAAGACTTGGAACCAACCCAAATGTCCATCAATGATAGACTGGATTAAGAAAATGTGGCACATATACACCATGGAATACTATGCAGCCATAAAAAAGGATGAGTTCATGTCCTTTGTAGGGACATGGATGAAGCTGGAAACCATCACTCAGCAAACTATCGCAAGGACAGAAAACCAAACACTGCATGTTTTCACTCATAGGTGGGAATTGAACAATGAGAACACTTGGACACAGGAAGGGGAACATCACACACTGGGGCCTGTCGTGGGGTGGGGGGAGGGACAGCATTAGGAGATATACCTAATGTAAATGACGAGTTAATGGGTGCAGCACACCAACATGGCACATGTATACATATGTAACAAACCTGCACATTGTACACATGTACCATAGAACTTAAAGTATAAATTAAAAAAATAAAAAATAAAAATAAAAAAAAGAAACTCCATCTCAGAGTGAAAAAAATGTGGTAAAATACACACAGTATAAAATTTACCATCTTTTTTTTTTTTTTTTTTTTTTTGAGATGCTGAGTCTTGCTCTGTTGCCCAGGCTGGAGTGCAGTGGTGAGATCTCAGCTCACTGCAACTTCCATCTCCTGGGTTCAAGCAGTTCTCCTGCCTCAGCCTCCCGAGTAGCTGGGACTATAGGTGTACATCGCTACGCCTGGCTAACTTTTATATTTTCAGCAGAGACGGGGTTTCACCATGTTGGCAGGCTGGTCTCAAACTCCTGACCTCAGGTGATCTGCCCACCTCGGCCTCCCAAAGTGCTGGATTACAGGCCTGAGCCACCGCGCCCAGCCTAAAATTTACCATTTTAACCCCAATTCAGTGGCATTAAGTAGTCACAATTGGTTGTTGTGCAACCAATCTCCAGAATTTTTTCATCTTGCAAAATTAAAATCATGTACCCTAGGTCAGGGACAATGGCTCACACCTGCAATCCCAGCACTTTGGGAGGCCAAGGTGGGTGGATCACTTGAGCTCAAGAGTTCCAGACTAGCCTGGGCAACGTGGTGAAACCCCGTCTCCACAAAAAATATAAAAATCATTTTAAAAAATGTGTACCCACTAAACTACTTCCTATTCTCCCCACTCCTCCCAGTCCCTGACTACAGCCATTCTACTGTCTGTCTCCATTATTTTGACTATTCTGGGTACCTCACAGACATGGAATCAGACAGTAATTGTCCTTCTGTGACTGGCTTATTTTCACTTTTCACTTAGCATAATGTCCTCAAGATACATCTACATTGTGTGTTTTTTGTTTTGTCTTGTTTTGTTTTTTGTTTTGAGACACAGTTTCCTCTTGTTGCTCAGGCTAGAGTGCAGTGGCACGATCTTGGCTCACCACAACCTCCACCTCCCAGGTTCAAGCGATTCTCCCGCCTCAGCCTCCTGAGCAGCTGAGGTTACAGGGATGTGCCACCACCCCCGGCTAATTTTGTATTTTTAGTAGAGACAGGGTTTCTCCATGTTGGTCAGGCTGGCCTCAAACTCCCGACCTCAGGTGATCCGCCCGCCTCGGCCTCCCTAAGTGCTGGGATGAAGACTGAATCATGTTCCACTGCATGGATGGGCCACATGTTGATTTTCCATTCATTCGATGACGGGCACTAGGTTGCTCCTACCTCTGGGTTATTGTGAACAATGCTATGAACATGGGTATATAAATTGCCTTTTTTGTTTTGGTTTATTTGGTTGAGACAGGGTCTTGCCTGTCCCCCAGGCTGGAGTGACCGTGGTTCACTGCATCTTCCACCTCCCAGGCTCAAGCAATCTTCTCACCTCAGCCTACTGAGTAGCTGGGAGCGCACGTGCATTCCCACGCCTGGCTAATGTGTTTTGTTTTATAGAGATGGGTTCTCACTAGGTTTCCCAGGCTGGTCTCAAACTCCTGGGCTCAAGAGATCCTCCCATCTTGGCCTCCCAAAGTGCTGGGCTTACAGGTCTGAGCCACTGTGCCAGGCCTCAAATGGCCTTTTCCGGCCTGAGCCAGGAGGAACGGGTTTTGGTTCTTGCAAAGAGTCATGCCCGATTCAGCCCGAGTCGACTGGGCCAGAGGACTTCGCGGTGTTGGAGGGAGCGGTGGCTCCAGGCCACGAGGTGACTGGCTGAGCAGATCACGTGCTCTCACTGAACCCCAGACCCAGAGAGAGGAAAACAGCAAGTAAGCCAGGGAAAGCGAAGCGGATGGTCGTGCCTGAGGCCGGTCTGTCTTCTCTCCCAGCCCTGCCTGTGAGTGGCTGCCAGGGCCACACTATGGCCAGAGCCAGTCTGGATGCCAGCACCTTGGGGAATTCTGCATTATGTGGGCGTGTCCTGCAGGGGGCGCAAAAGCCCCCGCCCTCCTTAGAGCTGGGGTGCAGCCTGTGACCCAGGTCCTGCGCACTGCAGCCCCTCTGAGGCTCCTGTGTGGAGCCGGGTGTCACGGGGTGTCACAGGCAGACGCCTTCTGATTTCGGGCCGCAGAGTCCCACCCTGAGCAGCGCGGCTGAGGGTCTTTCCAGTGGCCCCAGTGGTCTTCGTTCCTGGCTGATCCTACAAGCCAATATCCCCCACCAATGTATCCCTCCCAGCCTTCTCCTCACCCCACGGGAGGGAAGAAGCATGGCCCCCTCTGAGAAGCTGATGCAAGTTATGAGCAATTTCTGCAGGAAAATACAATGTCAGAAAGTTCACAGACCCCCTGGAGGCCATTCCCGGCCTCCCTGGGGTCCAAGGGAAAAGGAGGACTGATCCAGACAGAGGGAGCCTAAATCAACCAGATCTGGATCCCTAGCTGGGCCCTGAACCAGAGCGGGAGAGGCTACAAAGAATGTCAAGGAGAAACGCAGGCAACAGTGTAGCATCAAGGTTGGTGCAGAGGGTGATAGTGTAGCATCGAGGTTGGTGCGGTGGGTGAGAGTGTAGCATCGAGGTTGGTGCGGTGGGTGAGAGTGTAGCGTCGAGGTGGGTGCGGTGGGTGAGAGTGTAGCGTCGAGGTTCGTGCGGTGGGTGAGAGTGTAGCATCGAGGTGAGTGCGGTGGGTGATAATGTAGCATCGAGGTTGGTGCAGTGGGTGAGAGTGTAGCATCGAGGTTCGTGCGGTGGGTGAGAGTGTAGCATCGAGGTGAGTGCGGTGGGTGATAATGTAGCATCAAGGTTGGTGCAGTGGGTAAGAGTGTAGCATCGAGGTTGGTGCGGTGGGTCAGAGTGTAGCATCAAGGTCAACACAGGGGGTAGTGTGTTGCATCCCTACTGTGGTTCTGCAGGAGGTTTTCCTTGTGGCAGGAGATACCTGCTGTGCATCAGGCGAAGATGTACAATGCCTGCAACACAGTCTCAAAATGGCCGGGCTCACGCCTGTAATCCCAGCACTTTGCGAGGCCGAGGCCAGCAGATCGCCTGAGGTCAGGAGTTGGAGACCAGCCTGGTCAACATGGTGAAACCCCATCTCTATTAAAAATGCAAAATTAGCTGGGCATGCTGGCGCACGCCTGTAATCTCAGCTACCCAGAAGCTGAGGCAGGAGAATCGCTTGAACCCAGGAGGTGGAGGTTGCAGTGAGCCGAAATCATGCCATTGCGCTCCAGCCTGGGCAAAAAGTGAAACTCTGTTTCAAAAAAAAAAAAAGGCTCAGGAATGGAAAGGCAGGGGTGGGGTGGTAAGAAAGGAAGGGAGAGATGGAGAGAAAAAACAGGAGGAGAAAGGATAGGAAAAAATGTGTTTATGTCTATACCTGGGAAGAGATCGCAAGGGAGGGACAGAGAGAAGGAACACAAATCTATCAAAAAGTTAAAAGCTGATGATTCTATACTGTATGATTCCCTTAATGTGAAGTGTACAAAACAGCAAATCCACAGAGACAGAAGGCAGAGAGGGCTTCGTGGGGGGGCGGGGGTGCATGGTTGGGGGTGATGGCTAAGCGGTTGCAGGGTTTCGTTGGGGGATGATGAAAATGTTCTACAATCAATGTGGTCATGAATGCCCGACCCCGTGAATATACTAAAAAGCACTGAAGTGTGCACTTTGGGTGAATTGTAGGGTAGGTGAATTACATCTCAAAAAGCTGTCTAAAAAACAAAAACAAAAAAGAAAAAGCACTGGCGAATCTTAGTGAAAGTCATATGGGTAGTCACATGCTATTGCTTCAACTTTTCTGTAAATCTGAAGCTTTCCCAAAATAAAAAGTTGGAGGAGGAAGGAGACAGAATCCAGGTCCAGGGCTGATTTGACCCACTCCCCATTTCAACCAAAGACGGGCTCCCGAACCTCAGATCTCCGCCGCCACGTGTCCCGCTAGCTAGTCCTCCCGCATGGCTCTCGTGGCCCCCTGAACCCACGCGGAATCCTATCCTTTTTCAGCCTGGCCAGCGGCCCCGTCAGGACAGCTGCGTCAGAAGTCTCGGAGGCTGCCGGTATCTCATTTCCTCGTCAGTCTCCCTTTCCTTCCACACGGTCCCCTGGAGTCTGCCGGGAACCATGCTCACACCCTTCCACTCCAACCCAGCCAGACCCTGACAACCACCCCATGAAGCGGCACCGGTGGTCCTGTTTTAGGAAATCAGGGAAGCGAGCTTCAGGGACGTGCCTGGAGTCACCAGTCACAGGCAGAGCTGGGAGGCAAGCCCAGGACTTTAGAAGACATGCTGGGGACCCAGGGATCCTGTGTGGCCATCACACACCTGCTAGAAGCAACACCCCTTCCCTAGAAAAATGAACCTGGCCAGACACAGTTTCAGGGGCTCCTGGACCCCATATGAAGGCTCCTGGTGTACCATGAGTCTCAGAGAACAGGGAGACCAGTCCCTGGCAACCCCTGCATGCCCCTACTCCCCCCCAAGTAAACGCATCCCCTCCCAGAAAGACCTGCGGCAGGGTTCCAGCAATCCTACCTAACGCACTCCTGGGTGAGTCCCTCCACCCACCCACCCCGCCCCGGCATTCCAATCCCCTCAGTTACTCAGGGGGATTGACAATCCCAGTTGGTAGGGGTTTGAGTTCTCATCCTGTGCGTGTGCTGGGCTCCAAGCAATCCTGGAGGCAGGCCCCTACACCCCCATTTCACAGGTGAGGAAACTGAGGCACAAAGAAAGACAATCCTAGGAAGCAGGGTCAGCCTCGGTGCCCAGGCCGCCTCTAAAGCTCTCAGCCTGGAGACCACGGGTGAGGAGGTGTCCCCCACCCCACACACAGCACACCAGAGCCCACCTCGGCGGGCGATCTCCGCCTTCAGCAGCCCCTCCATGGCGTCCGACTCGGCCAGGTCCAGGGGCAGGTCCCCGTCACTGTTGACAGCGGCGATGTTGGCCCCGTGGCTCAGGAGGTACCTGGGGGTGGGGGCTGGTCAGGGCTGAGGGTCCAGGCCCCCACCCCGACCAGGTCCTGCCCGGCCCTCCCTTGCCTCACCTGGCGATATCTAGGTAGCCACAGGAGGCGGCCACGTGCAGTGGCGTCCAGCCCTCGTTGTCTGCCTGGTTGACAGTGGCGCCCTGCTCCACCAAGAAGCGCACCACCTCCAGGTTCTCATCAATGCAGGCCTGGGGGTGGGAAACAGCCGTCAGCCGCACCTACCCCAGCCACGGTGTCCCAGCAAGTCGGGACTCCAGAGGGAGCCACGAAAACAGATCCAGGGACACGGTGCTAGGACAGTGGGGAAAATGATCCAACAGCCTCTGGCCACTGGCTGTTTAAGATACGCCTGGTTGCCCAATGGTCAGGTCGGCCAGGCCTTCAGTGCTCAGTGGAAACCACAAAAGGACTCCTGGCTACCTGCAAACAGGAAGTGAACAGGGAAGGGATGGGGCTTCTCATCTGGGTGCGGGAACACCACATGGTACTTGTTAGACACAGCAAAACTCCCGTCACCACCCACAGGTGGCGCTTCCAGTGCTCAGACTAGGGAAGAGGTTCCAGCCCCTCCTCCTTCAGAGCCAGGAGTCCTGGCCCCCAGCCCCTCCTGCCTTAAACCCAGCCAGGTCCTTCCAAGGGTCAAGCCTGGAAACACCCCAGCAGATACTCTGCAGGAACGAAGCCGTGGGCCCAGGGCTATGCAGGGTGGAGGAAGGCCACCCTGTGCTGGGACAGACTCAGGGGCCTGGGTGGGACTCCCAGAGGGGTGAGACAGCTGCACACCTGTATGCCTGGGCCCCAGGCTGTCACACTCCAGTTCACTGAGGCCCCCTCTGCACGGGGCCCTGCAGCCAGGGGCTGACACGGGCCACTGTTTCTCATTCTTCCCTTAGGGGTCCAAAACTTGGGGGGACAAAAGCCAAAGTCCAGGGGGTCGGAGGAGGGACTTGCCCCAGGCCTTGTGGACACTGGGTGGGCTCCGGGACCTGAACTGGAGCTGAGGGAGGAGTGAAGCTAAACTCCTAGATCCACAGGATAAATTACCCCCCAAGTCCCTCACCTCTCCAAAGCTGCCCATCTGGAGGAGGCGGGAGGGAGCTACGAGGGCCAAGAGCATGAGGTCATGGAAACTCGGGCTGTGAAGGGGCCGCACGTGCCCTGGGAACGGGATGAACTCGGCTCGTTTATTTCCACCCAGTTGTCATGGCGATAGGGGAGGGGGGCAAGGAGAGCAGTGGGCCTTTCCCTTTCAAGGACCTGCCCAGTACAGACATCCCTGTGAAAGATGCCTGAGGCCTGGGCACCAGGGACTCCAGAGTCCAGGCCCAACCCCTCCCCATTCAACCCAGGAGGCCAGGCCCCAGCCCTTCCGCCCTCAGATGAAGGAGTCCAGGCCCCCAGCCTCTCCCCATTCAGACCCAGGGGTCCAGGCCCAGCCCCTCCTCCCTAAGACCCAGAAGTCCAGGCCCCCAGCCCCTCCTCCCTCAGACCCACGAGTCCAGGCCCCAGCGCCTCCTCCCTCGGACCCAGGAGTCCAGGCCCCCAGTCCCTCCACCCTCAGACCCAGGAGTCCAGGCCCCAGCCCCTCCTCCCTCGGACCCAGGAGTCCAGGCCCTCAGCCCCTCCTCCCTCAGACCCAGGAGCCCAGGCCCCAGCCCCTCCTCCCTCAGACCCAGGAGTCCAGGCCCTCAGCCCCTCCTCCCTCAAACCCAGGAGCCCAGGCCCCCAGCTCTTCTCTGTTCAGCCCTAAGAATCCTGGCTCCAGCCCCTCCTACTCTAGCCCCCAACCCCCTAGCCACTAAGGCAATTGGGGGGCAGGAATGGGGGCAGGATACCAGCCTCACCAAGTGGTTGATAAACCCACGTGGGGTACCCTAAGAACTTGGGAACAGCCACAGCAGGGGGGCGATGCTTGGGGACCTGCCTGGAGAAGGATGCAGGACGAGAAACACAGCCCCAGGTGGAGAAACTGGCCGGGAATCAAGAGTCACCCAGAGACAGTGACCAACCGTCCCTGTTTTCCTAGGACTGAGGGTTTCAGCGCTAAAACTAGGCTGTCCTGGGCAAACAGCATAAGCTGGTCACCCCACACCCAGACCTGACCCAAACCCCGCTCCCCTGCTTGTTGGCCACGTAACCTGAGAAGGGAATCCCTCCTCTCTGAACCCCAGCCCACCCCAATGCTCCAGGCCTCCTGGGATACCCCGAAGAGTGAGTTTGCCAAGCAGTCACCCCACAGTGGGAGGAGAACCCACCCAAAAGGCAGCCTGGTAGACAGGGCTGGGGTGGCCGCTCGTGGGGTCCAGGCCAAGTAGGTGGCCTGGGGCCTCTGGGGGATGCAGGGGAACGGGGCTCAGTCTGAAGAGCAGAGCCAGGAACCCCTGTAGGGAAGGGGCAGGAGAGCCAGGGGCATGAGATGGTGGACGAGGAAGGGGGACAGGGAAGCCTGAGCGCCTCTCCTGGGCTTGCCAAGGACTCAAACCCAGAAGCCCAGAGCAGGGCCTTAGGGAAGCGGGACCCTGCTCTGGGTGGAGGAATATGTCCCAGATAGCACTGGGGACTCTTTAAGGAAAGAAGGATGGAGAAAGAGAAAGGGGGTAGAGGCGGCCACGACCTGGTGAACACCTAGGACGCACCATTCTCACAAAGGGAGTTTTCCACACGGACACACCCCTCCTCACCACAGCCCTGCCTGGACGGGGCTGGCTACTGGCCTTATCTCACAGGTAAAACTGACGCACGGAGGAACAATATAAATTGGGGACTAGAAAGGTGAAGAGCCAAAGTTAGAACTCAGGACCAACTTATTCTGATTTTGTTTTTCCAGACTGCTTCTCCTCTTGGGAAGTGTAAGGAAGCTGCAGCACCAGGATCAGTGAAACGCACCAGATGGCCGCGTCAGAGCAGCCCAGGTTCTGGGAGAGGGTAGCGCAGGGTGGCCACTGAGAACCGGGCAGGTCACGCATCCCCCGCCTTCCCTCCCACCCCCTGCCAAGCTCTCCCTCCCAGGATCCTCTCTGGCTCCATCGTAAGCAAACCTTAGAGGTTCTGGCAAGGAGAGAGATGGCTCCAGGAAATGGGGGTGTGTCACCAGATAAGGAATCTGCTCAACAGGAGGTGGGGGTTAGACCCAATATCAGGAGACTAGGAAGGAGGAGGCCTAAGGATGGGGCTTTTCTGTCACCAATCCTGTCCCTAGTGGCCCCACTGTGGGGTGGAGGGGACAGATAAAAGTACCCAGAACCAGAGCCACATTAACCGGCCCTGGGAATATAAGGTGGTCCCAGCTCGGGGACACAGGATCCCTGGAGGCAGCAAACATGCTGTCCTGAAGTGGACATAGGGGCCCGGGTTGGAAGAAGAAGACTAGCTGAGCTCTCGGACCCCTGGAAGATGCCATGACAGGGGGCTGGAAGAGCTAGCACAGACTAGAGAGGTAAGGGGGGTAGGGGAGCTGCCCAAATAAAAGGAGTGAGAGGTGACCCAAATCCACAGGAGAACGGGGTGTCCAGGCAAAGAAAGCAAGAGGATGGAGAGGTGGCTAAAGCCAGGGAGACGGGGTACTTTGGGGTTGTCCAGAAAAACGGTGATGATGCAGGCCTACAAGAAGGGGAGGCGGGACGCAAGGGAGACATCCGTCGGAGAAGGCCATCCTAAGAAACGAGAGATGGCACAGGCCCCAGAAGGAGAAGGAAAAGGGAACCCAGCGAGTGAAGACGGCATGGGGTTGGGTTAGGGAGGAGAGATGCCCGGAGAGGACCCAGACACGGGGAGGATCCGCTCAGAGGACATCACGTGGTGCAGCGCCGAGAAGGAAGTGCTCCGGAAAGAGCATCCTTGGGCAGCAACACAGCAGAGCGCAAGGGGAAGAGGGAGTGGAGGAAGATGGAACCTGAAGGAGGCGGCAGGGAAGGATCTGGGCCAGCCGTAGAGGTGACCCAGGCCACAAGCTGCAGACAGAAAGCGGCACAGGCCCAGGGGAGAGAATGCAGGTCAGAGAAAGCAGGACCTGCCTGGGAAGGGGAAACAGTGGGCCAGAGGCGGCGCAGAAGCCAGTAGAGCTCAAAGTGGTCAGGACTCAGGAGAGAGACGGCAGCGTTAGAGGGCAGAGTTCAGGCGGCACAGCAAGGGCACTCGGGGGCGAGAGGAGGGCAGCGCAAAGTGACAATGGCCAGGGCCAGGCAGATAGACCAGACTGAGCTATGGGAGCTGGCTCAGGTTCAGGAGAGGGCAGGGCAGGGAAGGAGACAAAGTCCAGGACCGGCTGGAGAGGCTCAACATCGGAAGAGGGGAAGTCGAGGGAGGGATGGTAAGGGGGACTGCAGGGGTCAGCACAGGCTGCCAAAGCCAGGGCCAGTTAAAGCGACTCCAATGCGGAAAAGAGTAGGTCGAAGGGGAATGGTAAGGAGGCCTGGGGCAGAGTGGTCAGCACAGAGTGGCTAAGCCCAGGGCCAGTTGAAGCGGCTCCAATTCGGAAGTGGGGTGGTCGAAGGGGAATGGTAAGGGGGACTGGGACGGGGTGTCAGCATAGGGTGGCAAAGCCCAGGGCCAGGAACGACGGGGCGGATCGAGACTGGCAACGGGGAAGGAGGATGCCCCAGGTGGCGCAGCAGAGGGTGGACCTGGCCCCGGGAGACGCCGGGCGGGGGGCGCTGACCTGGTGCAGGGCGCTGATGCCGTCGGCGTTGGTGGAGTCCAGCACGGCGCGGGCGGGCGGCGGCGCGGCGGGGTCGAGCTCGGCGCCGGGGCCAGGGTCGGCGGCGCGCAGCATCAGACGCGCCTCGTCCAGGTCGCCGCCCGCACAGGCCGCCAGGAACTCGGCGGCGCGCTCGAAGCGGACGGTGCGGGCGCGGCGCTCTCCGGGGCCAGACTCGGCGCCCGCCCGCGCCCCCCACTGCCGCAGCTGCTCCCGTCGCCGCTCCCGGGCAGCCGCCGCCGCCGCCCCCGGGCCAGCCGCCGGGCCATCCTCTCCGGACATCGCACCGCCCGCCCGCCCAGCGAGCGAGCGAGCGCCGAGCCCCAACCGCCGCCACCACCCGCCCGCCCGCCCCGGGGGCCGCCGGGAACTGCCGCTGGCCCCCCACCGCCCCAGGGATCTCCCGGTCCCCGCCCGGCGTGCTGACGTCACGGCGCTGCCCCAGGGTGTGCTGGGCAGGTCGCGGGGAGCGCTGGGAAATGGAGTCCATTAGCGGAAGTTGCCCTTGGCCACTTCCAGGAGTCGCTGTGCCCCGATGCACACTGGGAAGTCCGCAGCTCCTAGGCGCCCAGTGGAAATCGCCAGATGAGGGCCTCCTCCGGGGAATGCTGGGAAATGGAGTCTACAGGCAGGAGGGGTGCCCCCCCGGCATACTAGGAAGTATATAGCACCGGGTAAAGGGGATGAATAGCAGGCTGCCCCGGGGCAGGTAGGAATTCGACTGGACAGCCGCGTGGGAGGGAGTGCGGGGAGAGGCAGAGTTGTTTTGTTATTGTTGTTTTATTTTGTTTTCTTTGTTTTGAGACGGAGTCTCGCTCTGTCGCCACGTTGGAGTTCAGTGGCGCGATATCGGCTCTCTGCAACCTCCGCTTCCCAGGTTCAAGCAATTCTGCCTCAGTCCCCAGAGTAGCTGGGATAACAGGCGCGCGCCACCCCGCCCTGCTAATTTTTATATTTTTAGTAGAGACGGGATTTCACCATGTTGGCCAGGATGGTCTTGATCTCTTGACCTCATGATCCGCCCGCCTCGGCCTGTAATCCTGCTGGGATGACGAGCGTGAGCCACCATGCCCAGCTGGGTTTTATTTATTTTGGGTTTTTTCCTGACCCCTTAACTAGAAATAAGCTCCACGAGAGCGGGATCTTTTGTCTTCTGTGCACTACTTGTCCTCGGTTCTTAGAACAGAACCTGAGAGAACGTGATCGCAAATATTTTTGGAATGAATGAATGAATGGGTTCACCAGGGCACCATGGGAAACTGAGTCCGCAACCTAGAAGCCATGAAAGACAGTCCACTTCCAAGCTCCCCTGGGTGACCTCGCAGGGCATGCTGGGAAATGAAATTTGCGGTGAAAAGGTCAGGACCACGATCCTAGGGCACGCTGGGAAATGTAGCCCACAGGGCCACACCCCTAAAAGCACAGTGGGGTGCAAGGCAGGGCCCCAAGGCATTTAGGGCTCGGGGCAAGAGAAATCCACACTCCACTCCCTAATGGTAATCCCTGAGCCACACCGAGTAAAGGAACCCAAGACACAGTGTCCACAGGGACAGGGCTCTCAGAGCTTTCACTGGCCCGCGCTTCTCCTGCGCCCACCCGGACCTCCTGGGAACCGCCCAGGCCCTCGCGCGCTCTCAAGGCATGCTGGGATTGGTGGTCCCGGGCAAGGAGTTCCAGCAGGTGGGGGGCGAATCACCTTTCAGCGGGCCCAAGCGACGAGCACACCTTGATCTTCACCTTACGGATCCTGCGCCCAACTCCAGATTGGGAAGGTGGCTGGCACTTTGAGACAGGAAGAGTCCCATAAAAATCATACAGAAAAGGGCCAAAATCGGGACAGAGACTACAGACTGTGTCCCAAGCGCTGTGGGAGTTTCCCACCCACTCTGAAGTCCTTGGGTTTGCGCGGAGACGTAAACTGCGCATCCCACGAGGCCTGTTTCTTTCCCTCTCTCTTTCTCTTTTGTTGTTGTTGTTGTTGCTGCTGCTGTTACGAAAATTTTTGTGGTTTTATTGTATCATGAGGCATTGAAACATCCGGCGACTCAATGTCTAGGCGGTGAGGCAGCCGCTTTCTCCTTCACTTTCTTTGGGTTAAGTAGAGCAACTTGTCAGTAGATTTTTTTTTTTTTTTTTTTGAGACGGAGGCTTGCTCTGTCGCCCAGGCTGGAGTGCAGTGGCGCGATGTCGGCTCACTGCAAACTCTGCCTCCCGGGTTCAAGCGATTCTCCTGCCTCAGCCTCCCGAGTAGCTGGGGTTACAGGCGTGCTCCACCACGCCCAGCTAATTTTCGTTTTTTAGTAGAGACGGGGTTTCACCATGTTGGCCAGGCTGGTCTCCATTTCCTGACCTCGTGATCCGACTGCCTCGGCCTCCCAAAATGCTGGGATTACAGGCGTGAGCCACCGCAACCGGCCAGATTTTTTTTTTTAAAAGGACAGCCTTTTGCATTACTTAAGTCTTTCCAAGGCATGCGCTGGTACAACACAAACTTCTCCCATTACATGCAACTAGTCTAGTGTCCAGACGTCATGCACAACACCTTGGTGGCATCAGCACACTGCGCCCACTCCCACTGCGACCCTGCTCATTTGTGCATCATATCTGGAGGAGTGGCAATAGTTCTGGAGAGAGGAGGGAAGAGGAGGCAGCGTGAGGGCCCAGTGGAGAGGAGGTCAGCTGAAGTTGTGCAGAGCAAGCCTGCATATCATTGGTGCAAACCCAAGCATCATTGCATCGCTGATGTTTTGTTTTGTTTGGTTTGGTTTGGTTTTTGAGACGGAGTCTCACTGTGTCACCCAGGCTGGAGTGCAGTGATGTGATCTCGGCTCACTGCAACCTCCGCCTCCCAGGTTCAAGTGATTTTCCTACCTCAGCCTCCCAAGTAGCTGGGATTACAGGCGTGCTCCACGCCTGGCTAATTTTTGTATTTTTAGTAGAGACAAGGTTTCACCATGTTGGCCAGGCTGGTCTCGATCTCCTGACCTCAAGTGATCCACCCGCCTCAGCTTCCCAAAGTGCTGGGATTACAGGCATGAGCCACCACACCCAGCTGATGTTCTTTAATAGGAATATCTGGTGGAACCCCAAGATGGGGTCTTCATCCGCCACGAAGCCTGTTTCTATAGAAAGGGATAGTTCTGGTGGCTCTTAGGTGTGGTCCCTGAACCCCACACTTTCCACATACTTACACACCAACCTCCTTCCCCCAGGAAAACAAGAAGTCGGTCTTCAGGGTGTTATCGTGTAGCTCTGGTTCTGTATGTATTCTGTGCCTTTATGTATAATTGTGTGTATTTGCAATCATGTCTGTGGCCGGATGTATGTTGTTTATGAGTTTGTGTTTATGGTTTGTTTTTGTTTGTTTGTTTGTTTGTTTTGAGATGGAGTTTCACTCTTGTCATCGCCCAGGCTGGATTGCACTGGCGCAATCAAAAAAGAGTAAAATAACAGAAATCAGAATGGGCTTATAATACTCTTACCCCTCTCCACACAGGACAGAAGAGTCAATTTTATACTTTTGTGGATGTTCTAACTTCACCTGCTTATCTGAACCATCTTTATGGTGCAGACTAATATCTATTTTTCTGCTGTTACAGAAGAAGTGGGAACATTTTCTTCTTATCTTTCTGAGGTTATTTACACCAGTGAGGAGGGCCTGCAGTTCCAAGGTTAAGCACCAACATTCCACTGTTATCATTGAGAGCAAACAGCAGGCCCTAGAAGTGAAAACAAAACCTTTACCACAGAAAGACAAGAGCAAAAGATGATGTTCTTGAGTGGCATATGAAGATGCTCACAGCCAACATCACATGCCTATCAGATATTTTATGTACATCATCTCATCAACTCCAGGAGGCAGAGACTAAGAGACTAGCCCCAGTCACAGAGCTAGAAATTGGCCAAGACAAGGTTCAATCTGAGGACTGTCAAATCCAGAACTGGAATTTCTTTTTTTTTTTTTTTGAGATGGAGTCTCGCTCTGTCACCCAGGCTGGAGTGCAGTGGCATGATCTCAGCTCACTGCAACCTCCACCTCCTGGGTTCAAGCGATTCTCTTGGGACTACAGGTGCACGCCACCACGCCTGGCTAATTCTTGTATTTTTAGTAGAGACGGGGTTTCACCATGTTGGCCAGGATAGTCTCAAACTCCTGACCTCATGATCTGCCCGCCTTGGCCTCCCAAAGTGCTGGGATTACAGGCATGAGCCACTGCACCTGGCCTTAGAAGCCTCAGTTCCTGATGGCAGTTGGGATCTGCCTTTCCTTCCCTGGACTGCCTACCTCTTGTCTTTTAGGTTACATATAAGAAAACAAACCTCCAATTCACCAAAACTATTGTTATTTGGGGAGCTGTCTCTTACTATCAGCCAAACATAACTCCTCAATGACATTGTTAGTTTAGCACTGCCATTATAATCAGGAGGGATCTGGGTCCAGCTGTGGGAACATGAAGAGGCACTGGTGGGATGACCACAGCCAGCCCCTGTTGATTCACCAGGAGACTGCAGATGCATGAGGAAGTCCAGCCAAGATCAGCCAGACAAGAACTCCCAGCGGAGCCCAGCCCAATTTGCCAACTCTCAAACTATAATTTTTTTTTTTTTTTTTTGAGACGGAGTCTCGCTCTGTCTCCCAGGCTGGAGTGCAGTGGCGCGATCTCCCCTCACTGCAAGCTCCACCTCCTGGGTTCACGCCATTCTCCTGCCTCAGCCTCCCGAGTAGCTGGGACTACAGACGCCTGCCACCACACCCGGCTAATTTTTTTGTATTTTTAGTAGAGATGGGGTTTCACTGTGTTAGCCAGGATGGTCTCAATCTCCTGACCTCATGATCCGCCCGCCTTGGCCTCCCAAAGTGCTGGGATTACAGGCATGAGCCACCGCGCCCAGCCCTCAAACCATAAGTTAAACAGATGACTGCTGACTCAAGCCACTAATATTTGGGGTAACTTTTTTCTTTTTTCTTTGCTTTTTTTTTTTGAGACCAAGTCCCACTCTGTCATCCAAGCTGGAATGCAGTGGCATGACCTCGGCTCACTGCAACCTCCACCTCTGAGGTTCAAGTGATTCTCCTGCCTCAGCCTCCTAAGTAACTGGAATTACAGGCACCAGCCACCATGCCTGGCTACTTTTTGTGTGTTTTCAGTAGAGATGGGGTTTCACTATGTTGACGAGGCTGGTCTTGAACTCCTGGCCTCAAGTGATCCACCTGCCTCAGCCTCCCAAAGTGCTGGGATTACAGGCAGGGGTGAGCCACTGCGCCCACCTGGGGTAACTTTTTATGCCACAAAAGCAAATTGATGCAGGCATTCCAAGAGGCCTTTGAGCCTCTTGCAAGTCAAGCTGATTGCAAGACACTCTGCCTTTGATAAAATGTAGTGGACAGAGAAGCAGTGGTTTCAGTGGCAGAGATGACAAATTGTTGCCCAATATTCGTTGTCCCCTTCTTTCTCAACATAATGGAACCTCTGATTTATGCTGGGTTTAGCATAGCCATCTAGAATAATGGTTACATTTCCCAGTGTCGGGCCTCCGAGCCCAAGCTAAGCCATCATATCCCCTGTGACCTGCACATATACATGAAGATGGCCTGAAGCAACTGAAGATCCAAAAAAGAAGTGAAAATAGTCTTACCTGATGACATTCTACCATTGTGATTTGTTCCCGCCCCACCCTAACTGATACGATATATTCTGCCTGGTCCTTAAGAAGGTACTTTGTAATATTCTCCCCCGCCTTTAAGAAGGTACTTTGTAATATTCTCCCTGCCCTTGAGAATGTACTTTGTACGCCCATCCCAAACCTATAAGAACTAATGATAATCCCACCTTTGCTGACTCTGTTTTCGGACTCAGCCCACCTGCACCCAGGTGAAATAAATCGCCTTTTTGCTCACACAAAGCCTGTTTGGTGGTCTCTTCACATGGACGTGCGTGACATTTGGTGCCGTGACTCAGATCAGGGGACCTCCCTTGGGAGATAAATCCCCTGTCCTCCTGCTTTTTGCACCGTGAGAAGGATCCACCTATGACCTCAGGTCCTCAGACCAACCAGTCCAAGGAATATTTCACCAATTTTAAATTGGGTAAGCGGTCTCTTTTTACTCTCTTCTACAACCTCTCTCACTATCCCTCAACCTCTTTCTCCTTTGAATCTTGGCGCCACCCTTCAGTCTCTCCCTTCTCTTAATTTCAGTTCCTTTCCTTTTCTGGTAGAGACAGAGGAGACGCGTTTTATACGTGAACCCAAAACCCCAGCGCTGGTCACGGACTCGGGAAGACAGTCTTCCCTTGGTGTTTAATCACTGCGGGGACGCCTGCTTGATTATTCACCCACGTTTCAGAGGTGTCTGATCACCGCGGGGACGCTTGCCTTGATCCTTCACCCTTAGTGGCAAGCACCACTTTCCTGGGGGGCAAGCACCCCCTATCCCTTCTCTCCATGTCTCTACTCTCTCTTTTCTCTGGGCTTGCCTCCTTCACTATAGGCAACCTTCCACCGTCCATCCCTCCTTCTTCTCCCTTAGCCTGTGTTCTCAAGAACTTAAAACCTCTTCAACTCACACCTGACCTAAAACCTAAACACCTTATTTTCTTCTGCAATGCTGCTTAACCCCAATACAAACTCGACAATGGTTCTAAATAGCCAGAAAACGGCAATTTTGATTTTTCCATCCTACAAGATCTAGATCATTCTCGTCGTAAAATGGGCAAAAGGTCTGAGGTACCTGATATCCAGGCATTCTTTTACACATTGGTCCCTCCCTAGTCTCTGTTCCTAATGCGACTTGTCCCAAATCCTCCTCCTTTCCCTCCTGCCTGTCCCCTCAGTCTCAACCCCAAGCGTCACTGAGTCTTTTCAATCTTCCTTTTCTACCGACCCATCTGACCTCTCCCCTCCTCCCCAGACTGTTCCTCCTCAGGTTGCTCCCCACCAGGCTGAATCAGGCTCCAATTCTTCCTCAGCCTCCTCTCCCCCACCCTGTAATCCTTCTATCACCTCCTCTCCCCACACCCAGTCCAGTTTACAATCTGCAGCTAGCCCTCCCCCACCTGCCCAGCAATTTCCTCTGAAAGAGGTGGCTGGAGCCAAAGGCATAGTCAAGGTTAATGCTCCTTTTCCTTTATCCGACCTCTCCCAGATCAGTCAGCATTTAGGCTCTTTTTCATCAAATATAAAAACTTAGCCCAGTTCATGGCTCGTTTGGCAGCAACCCTGAGACGCCTTACAGCCCTAGACCCTGAAGGGTCAGAAGGCCTCTTATTCTCAATATGCATTTTATTACCCAATCTGCTCCTGACATTAAATAAAGCTCCAAAACCCCCACAACAGGACTTAATTAACCTCGCCTTCAAGGTGTACATTAATAGAGTAGAGGCAGCTGCATAGCAACATATTTCTGAGTTGCAATTCCTTGCCTGCATTGTGAGAGAAACCCCAGCCACATCTCCAGGACACGAGAACTCCAAAATGCCTACGCCGCAGTGGTCCAGCATTCCTACAGGGCCTCCTCCATCAGGATCTTGCTTCAAGTGCCAGAAATCTGGCCACTGGGCCAAGGAATGCCTGCAGCCCGGGATTCCTCCTAAGCTGTGTCCCATCTGTGCAGGACCCCACTGGAAATTGGACTGTCCAACTTGTCCGGCAGCCACTCCCAAAGCCCCTGGAACTCCGGCCCAAGGCCCTCTGACTGACTCCTTCCCAGATCTTCTTGGCTTAGCGGCTGAAGACTGACGCGGCCCGATCACCTCGGAAGCCTCCTGGACCATCACAGACACTCTGGGCAACTCTTACAGTGGAGGGCAAGTCTGTCCCCTTCTTAATCAATATGGAGGCTACCCACTCCACATTACCTTCTTTTCAAGGGCCTGTTTCCCTTGCCTCCACAACTGTTGTGGGTATTGACGGCCAGGCTTCTAAACCTCTTAAAACCCCCCAACTCTGGTGCCAACTTGGACAACATTCTTTTATGCACTTCTTTTTAGTTATCCCCACCTGCCCAGCTCCCTTATTAGGTCAAGACATTATAACCAAATTATCTGCTTCCCTGATCATTCCTGGGCTACAGCCACACCTCATTGCCACCCTTTTCCCCAGTTCAAAGCCTCCTTCACATCCTCCCCTTGTATCTCCCCACCTTAATCCACAAGTATGGGACACCGCTACTCCCTCCTTGGTGACCGATCATGCACCCCTTACCATCCCATTAGAACCTAATCATCCTTACCCCACTCAACACCAATATTCCATCCCACAGCATGCTTTAAAAAGGTTAGGCCGGGCGAGATGGCTCACGCCTGTAATCCCAGCACTTTGGGAGGCCGAGGCGGGCAGATCACGAGGTCAGGAGATCGAGACCATCCTGGCTAACACGGTGAAACCCCGTCTCTACTGAAAATACAAAAAATCAACCGGGTGTGGTGGCGGGTGCCTGTAGCCCCAGCTACTCGGGAGGCTGAGGCAGGAGAATGGCGTGAACCTGGGAGGCAGAGCTTGCAGTGAGCCAAGATTGTGCCACTGCACTCCAGCCTGGGCAACAGAGCGAGACTCCATCTCAAAAAAAAAAAAAAAAAAAAAAAAAGGTTAAAGCCTGTTATCACTCACCTGTTACAACATGGTCTCTTGAAGCCTACAAATTCTCCTTACAACTCCCCTATCCTACCCATCCAAAACCAGACAAGTCTTATAGGTTAGTTCAGGATCTGTGCCTTATCGACCAAATTGTCTTGCCTATCCACCCCGTGGTGCCAAACCCATATACTCTCCTATCCTCAATACCTCCCTCCACAACCCATTATTCTGTTCTAGATAAACCTAGCTGACCCCATAAATCCTAAATCCTTTCCCCACTCCCCTTTCCGTTCCTTAAAAAACAGCCCTGGCCGGGCACGGTGGTTCACACCTGTAATCCCAGCGCTTTGGGAGGCCAAGGCAGGCAGATTACAAGGTCAGGAGATCAAGACCATCCTGGCTAACATGGTGAAACCCCATCTCTACTAAAAATACAAAAAATTAGCAGGGGGTGGTGGCGGGTGCCTGTAGTCCCAGGTACTCAGGAGGCTGAGGCAGGAGAATGGCGTGAACTTGGGAAGCGGAGCTTGCAGTGAGCCGAGATCGTGCCACTGTACTCCAGCCTGGGCAACAGAGTGAGAGACTCTGTCTCAAAACAAAACAAAAAACAAAAAAAACAGCCCTAAAAGCTGCTCCCACACTAGCTGTCCCTAACTCATCCCAACCCTTTTCATCACACGCAGCTGAAGTATAGGGCTGTGCTCTCAGAATTCTTACACAAGAGCCAGGACCGCGCCCTATAGCCTTTCTGTCCAAACAACTTGACCTTACTGTTTTAGCCTAGCCCTCATGCCTGTGTGTGGTGGCTACCACTGCTTTAATACTTTTAGAGGCCCTCAAAATCACAAACTATGCTCAACTCACTCTCTACAGTTCTCATAACTTTCAAAATCTATTTCCTTCCTCATACCTGACGCATATACTTTCTGCTCCCTGGCTCCTTCAGCTGTACTCACTCTTTGTTGAGTCTCCCACAATCACCATTGCTCCTGGCCCGGACTTCAATCCGGCCTTCCACATTATTCTGGATACCACACCTGACCCTCAGGACTATCTCTCTGATCCACCTGACATTCACCCCATTTCCCCATATTTCCTTCTTTCCAGTTCCTCACCCTGATCACACTTGGTTTATTGATGGCAGTTCCACCAGGCCTAATCGCCACTCACCAGCAAAGGCAGGCTATGCTATAGTATCTTCCACATCTATCATTGAGGCTACCGCTCTGCCCCCTCCACTACCTCTCAGCAAGCCGAACTCATTGCCTTAACTCAGGCCCTCACTCTTGCAAAGGGACTACGCGTCAATATTTATACTGACTCTAAACATGCCTTCCATATCCTGCACCACCATGCTGTTATATGGGCTGAAAGAGGTTTCCTCACTACGCAAGGGTCCTCCATCATTAATGCCTCCTTAATAAAAACTCTTCTCAAGGCCGCTTTACTTCCAAAGGAAGCTGGAGTCATTCACTGCAAGGGCCATCAAAAGGCATCAGATCCCATTGCTCAGGACAACGCTTATGCTGATAAGGTAGTTAAAGAAGCAGCTAGCTTTCCAACTTCTATCCCTCACGGCCAGTTTTTCTCCTTCACATCGGTCACTCCCACCTACTCCCCCACTGAAACGTCCACCCATCAATCTCTTCCCACACAAGGCAAATAGTTCTCAGACCAAGGAAAATATCTCCTTCCAGCCTCACAGGCCCATTCTATTCTGTCGACATTTCATAGCCTCTTCCATGTAGGTTACAAGCTGCTAGCCCATCTCTTAGAACCTCTCATTTCCTTTCCGTCCTGGAAATCTATCCTCAAGGAAACCACTCCTCAGTGTTCCATCTGCTATTCTACTACCTCTCAGGGATTGCTCAGGCCCCCTCCCTTCCCTACACATCAGGCTCAGGGATTTGCCCCTGCCCAGGACTGGCAAATTGATGTTACTCACATGCCCCGAGTCAGGAAACTAAAATACCTCTTGGTCTGGGTAGACACTTTCACTGGATGGGTAGAGGCCTTTCCCACAGGGTCTGAGAAGGCCACCGAGGTCATTTCTTCCCTTCTGTCAGACATAATTCCACGGTTTGGCCTTCCCACCTCTATACAGTCTGATAACGGACCGGCCTTTATTAGTCAAATCACCCAAGCAGTCTCTCAGGCTCTCGGTAATTTAGTGGCTCCTGGTTTACCTCAAATTGCCTTAAGTCTCTCTTCAAGTGGATAGATCTTCAGTGGCAAGATACCCTCCAGTACTTTCACCCTGATGAAGTCCTGTTCTTTACTTCTATACTCACTGTTATTCTGGTTCCCATTCTTTTTTTCTTTTTTTTTTTTTTTTTGAGACAGAGCCTTGCTCTGTTGCCCAGGCTGGAGTGCAGTGGCGCGATCTCGGCTTACTGCAAGCTCCGCCTCCTGGGTTCACACCATTCTCCTGCCTCAGCCTCCTGAGTAGCTGGGACTACAGGCGCCCACCACCACGCCCAGCTAATTTTTTGTATTTTTAGTAGAGACGGGGTTTCACTGTGTTAGCCAGGATGGTCTCAATCTCCTGACCTCGTGATCCGCCCGCCTCGGCCTCCCAAAGTGCCGGGATTACAGGCGTGAGCCACCACGCCCGGCCTTGGTTCCCATTCTTATGCCATCCTCTACCTCTGCCCAGCTATCTCCACCACACTATCCATCTCACTCTCTCCTAGCCGTTTCTAATCCTTCTTTAGCAAACAATTGCTGGCTTTGCATTTCTCTTTCCTCCAAAATCGCCAAGGCCTTGACTTACTCACTGCTGAAAAAAAGAGGACTCTGTATATTTTTAAATGAAGAGTGTTGTTTTTACCTAAATCAATCTGGCCTAGTATATGACAACACAAAAAAACTCAAAGATAGAGCCCAAAAACTCACCAGCCAAGCAAGTAATTATGCTGAACCCCCTTGGACACTCTCTAATTGGATGTCCTGGGTCCTCCGAATTCTGAGTCCTTTAATACCTGCTTTTCTCCTTCTCTTATTTGGACCTTGTGTCTTCCGTTTAGTTTCTCAATTTATACAAAACCGCATCCAGGCCATCACCAGTAATTCTAGAAGGACAAATGCTCCTTCTAACAACCCCCAATATCACCCCTTACCCCAAAATCTTTCTTCAGTTTAATCTCTCCCACTGTAGGTTTCCACGCTGCCTCTAATCCTGCTCGAAGCAGCCCTGAGAAACATCGCCCATTATCTCTCCATACCACCCCCAAAAATTTTCACCGCCCCAACACTTCACCACTATTTTGTTTTGTTTTTCTTATTAATGTAAGAAGACAGGAATGTCAAGCCTCTGAGCCCAAGCTAAGCCATCATATCCCCTGTGACCTGCATGTACACATCCAGATGGCCTGAAGCAACTGAAGATCCACAAAAGAAGGGAAAATAGCCTTAACTGATGACATTCCACCATTGTGATTTGTTCCTGCCCCACCCTAACTGATACCATATATTCTGCCCCACCCTTAAGAAGGTACTTTGTAATATTCTCCCCCCTACTCCAGCTTAAGAAGGTACTTTGTAATATTCTCCTCCCCAATCTTAAAAGGTACTTTGTAGTATTCTCTCCACCCCCCCCACCCCGCCCTTAAGAAGGCACTTTGTAATATTCTCACCCCACCTTAAGAATGTACTTTGTAATATTCTCCCCCCACTTAAGAAGGTACTTTGTAATATTCTCCCCCCCACTACCCCGCTTAAGAAGGTACTTTGTAGTATTCTGTCCACACCCCGCCCCCCCCCCACGCTTAAGAAGGTACTTTGTAATATTCTCCCCACCCTTGAATGTATTTTGTACGCCCATCTCAAACCTATAAGAACTAATGATAATCCCACCATCCTTTGCTGACTCCCTTTTCGGACTCAGCCCACCTGCACCCAGGTGAAATAAACAGCCTTGTTGCTCACACAAAGCCTGTTTGGTGGTCTCTTCACACAGACGCGCGGGACACCAGCATCCCTTCCAACTGGGTATGATAATGTAATTAACTTCTGTCAATGAGACTGAGTTGGAGTAAACATGTCTCCTTGCATTTTACCCCAGTCTGCGGTCTGAAACAGAGTGGGAACTATCTTACCCTATGAGCAAAGGCAACCCCCTGGGGAAAGTAGCTACACAGTAGGATGAGCTTGGACCTAGGCAACATTACAAAACAGAGCCATCATCCCAACTCAGACTTTTACATGTGAAAGAAATCAACTATTGTCAGCCAGGCAAAGTGGCTCACACCTGCAATCCCAGCATTTTGAAAGGCTGAAGTGGGAAGACTGCTTGAGCCCAGGAGGTTGAGGCTGCAGTGAGCTGTGATTGCACCACTGCACTCTAGCCTGGGTGACAGAGTGAGACCCTGTCTCAGAAAAAGAAGAAGGCTGGGCGCGGTGGCTCACGCCTGTAATCCCAGCACTTTGGGAGGCTGAGGTGGGAGGATCACGACGTCAGGAGATCAAGACCATCCTGGCCAACATGGTGAAACCCCGTCTCTACTAAAAATACAAAAAAAAAAAAAAAAAAAATTAGCTGGGTGTGTTGGCACGGGCCTGTAATCCCAGGTACTTGGGAGGCTGAGGCAGGAGAATCGCTTGAACCAGGGAGTGGGAGCTTGCAGTGAGCTGAGATTGCGCCACTGCACTCCAACCTGGTGACAGAGCGAGACTCCATCTCAAAAAAAAAAAAAGAAAAGAAAAAGAAATTAAAACAAAAAAAGAAAGAAAGAAAAAGAAAATCAACTGTTGTGTTGGTCCATTTGGGCTGCTGTAACAGAACACCGTAGACCTGGTCATTTACAAACAATACAAATGTACTGCTCACAGGTCTGTAGGCTGGAAAGACCAGGATCAGGGCGCCAGAAGACTCAGTGTGGAGGGAGGGCCTGCTCTCTGCTTCACAGATGGTGCCTTCTTGCTGTGTCCTCACACAGCCAAAGGAGCAAGGGGTTTCAACATGTAAATTTTGGGGGGATACATACATTCAAAGCATAGCAACTGTCTGGTTATTTGGGATTTAGGGCCCAGTGGCCAGACCTACATGGTCACTAATAGACATCCCAAATGGAAAGTCAGAAAGGCAGAACAGCAAACAATACTTATTGTCACTGAGCTGACTCTCCCATACGAAACTTTACATGTCCCTTTTTAAATTTACTTTTGCACTGTGTGTGTGTGTGTGTGTGTGTGTGTGTGTGTGTGTGTGTGTGTGATGGAGTCTTGCTCTGTCACCCAGGCTGGAATGCAGTGGTGTGATCTTGGCTCACTGCAACCTCCCCAGTTCAAGGCGATTCTCCTGCCTCAGCCTCCTGAGTAGCTGGGATTACAGCCACCACTATGCCCAGCTAATCTTTTTTTCTTTTTTTTTGTAATTTAGTAGAGATAGGGTTTCCTCGAGTTGGCCAGGCTGGTCACAAACTCCTGACCTCAAGAGAGCCTCCCGCCTCCAGCTTGCAGTGAGCCGAGATCGCGCCACTGCACTCCAGCCTGGGTGACAGAACGAAACTCTGTCTAAAAGAAAAAAAAAAAGAGATCCTCCCGCCTCTGCCTCCCAAAGTTCTGGGATTACAAGCAGGAGTCACCTCGCTTGGCCTGCTTTTGAATTTCTTAATTTGGATATGCTTAACATATCATAAGATGTACCAACTAAAGTACAATTCAGAGTTTTTCAGTATATTCACACGTTGTGCAACCATCACCACTATCTAATTCCAGAACATGTTCATCATCGAGAAAGAAACGCCATTCTCTTAGCCGTCATCTCTACCCACCGTCCCCCAGCCCCTCAAAAACACGAACCTCCTTCCTACTTCTGTGGATTTGCCTATTCTAGAAAATTCATATAAGTGGAATCATATAATATGTGATCTTTGATGTCTGGTTCCTTTCGCTTAGTATGTTTTCAAGGTTCGTGCGTGTCACACCACATGTCAGCACTTCATTCCTTTCCGTGGCTAGACAACATTCCACTGTGTGGATGAACCAACGTATGTTTATCCGTTCATCAGTTAATGAGCATTTGAGTTGCTTCTGCCTTTTGGCTATTATGAAAAACTAGCGGTGGGCCAGGCGCGGTGGCTCACGGCTGTAATCCCAGCACTTTGGGAGGCTGAGGCAGGCGGATCACTTGAGGTCAGGAGTTCGAGACCAGCCTGGCCAACATGGTAAAATCCCGTCTCTACTAAAAACACGAAAATTAGCTGGCGTGGTGGCGCGCGCCTGTAGTCCCAGCTACTCGGGAGGCTGAGGCAGAATTGCCTGAACCCGGGAGGTGGAGGTTGCGGTGAGCCAAGATCTTGCCATTGCACTCCAGCCTGGGTGACAGAGTGAGACTCTGTCTCAAAAAAAAAAAAAAAAAAAAAAAAAAAAAAAAAGCTGGGCATGGTGGCTCACACCTGTAATCCCACCACTTTGGGAGGCTGAGGTGGGAGGATCAACTGAGGTCAGGAGTCTGAGACCAGCCTGACCAATATGGTGAAACCCTGTCTCTACTAAAAATACAAAAATTAGCCAGGCATGGTGGTGGGCACCTGTAGTCTCAGCTGCCTGGGAGGCTGAGACAGGAAAATTGCTTGAACCCGGGAGGTGGAGGTTGCGGTGAGCCGAGATCATGCCACTGCACTCCAGGCTGGGTGACAGAGCAAGACTCCATCTCAAAAAAAAAAAAAAAGATGCTGCGGCCGGTGCAGTGATTCACACCTAAAATCCCAACACTTTCAGAGGCTGTGGTGGGAGGATCACTTGAGCCCAGGAATTCAAGGCTGCAGTGAGCCGTGATCACGCCACTGCACTGCAGCCTGGGCGACAGAGCAAGACCCTGTCTCTAAAAATTAAAAATAAAAATGCTACTATGAACATTCATGTACAAGCTTTTGTGTGGACAAAGGTTCCTGGTTCTCTTGGATATACACCCAGGAGGGGAACTGCTGGGTCCTGCGGAAATGCTTTCACTTGTTGAGGAACCGCCAGGCTGCTTGCAAAGCTGTTGCATTTTCCATTCCCACCAGCAGTGTGTGAAGGTTCAGCCTGCCGTACTTTAATGATTATTGGTGACACTCTTTCAAGTAACTTGTTGGTAATAAGAAGTCAATTAACCAGGAGAGACCAGCTGCATCTCCACCGTAATAACATCAGAGAACCCAGCAGGTGTCTGAGGGAAGCGTTTATTTCAAGCTACTGATGGGACAAACACTCCCAGGCTTCGCGGGTGCCACTGTCCGGGGCGGCATCCTCACTTCCAGCGGCCTCCAACGCGGCCCTTCCCTGCCCCCTTCCGGCTGTAGAAGAATGAGGTGGTATCAGGAAAAAGGGGCCCCTCCAGTCTCTGAAATGGGCCCCAGGCCCTCAATTCAGGAAGCCCATTCCCCCAAAATATTAGCCCTCCCTGCCCAGAGGAAGCAGTGAGCAAAGCAACTGTCACCTCTTTTGGGTTCTACGACTGGGGGGCAGCGGCTGGTGGTCAAAGGCCTTGCTGACATGTGGGAGCTGATATTTGGGGGCGAGTGCAGGGTGTTCATGGGGGAGCTGATGAATGTTTATGAGTCAGGGGCCAGGGTTGGGGGAGGAAGGGTTGGATGATCTGGGCATGGGTGGGTAACATGCAGGAAGGGCCGGGGTGAAAGAGACAGGAAATGGGAGGAGAAGGGAGAGGGAGAGGAGGGAGGAAGGAAGAGATCAGTGGAGAAACAGAGAGAGAGATTCAGGGAAGACCCTCTCGGCTGGGCGCGGTGGCTCACGCCTGTAATCCCAGGACTTTAGGAGGCCAAGGCGGGTGGATCACGAGGTCAGGAGTTCGAGACCAGCCTGACCAACATGGTGAAACCCTGTCTCTACTAAAAATACAAAAATTAGCCACGCTTGGTGGCGCGCACTTGTAATCCCAGCTACTCAGGGGGCTGAGGCAGGAGAATTGCTTGAACCCGGGAGATGGAAGTTGCAGTGAGCTGAGATCACTCCACTGCACTCCAGCCTGGGTGACAGAGCGAGACTCAGTCTCAATAAAAAAAAAAAGAAAAAGAAAAAGGAACTGAGACCCAGGATTCCGAGAGCAGAGAGAGGAGGACAGAGAAGGAAGGACAAAGAGAAAGGGGCAGAAACTCAGGCAGTGGGGGATGGAGCCCAGAGAGAGAGGGAAAGAGAGGCCTGAGAGTCAGCGGGAGGGTAGGGACAAGAGCAAGGGCTCCAGACGGTCACACTCACAACTTCTGGGCGTGGCTGATGCGGTTGTACAGCACGTTGATCTGCGGAGGCAGAAGACAGATGCTGGGACAGCTGGTGGGGACGTGGGGACGGGCCACCCACCCCTGCCTGGAGTTTGCTGGTCCCTCCCAGCCCAGCCCTGCCCTTCCTCCCTCCCTCCCTCCCTCCCTGCGGAGCTGGGTCTCACCTCATATTTCTGCTGTTTCAGCTTCGCCATCAGGTCGAACTTCTCAGACTCCAGCTGGTGGATCCAGTCCGACAGCTCCTGGGCTTTCTCCCTGGCAGGGCAGGAGGGCTGTGATGGAGGGAGCCAGGCAGACCGGGCCCTAGGCCCAGGGACGGAGAGGAACTTGGGCCCAGAGAGGTTGTGGGAACCACCCAAAGCCACACAGCGAGACTGTGAGTTCAGCGTTGTCGGCACCATTTTGTTCATATTTGAGGCCGAGTGTTTTAAAATCTGTGCCCACTATCTCCATATCCGAGCTGGAGCTCTCGCGTTTCCCAAGGGGAGAGAAGGGTGTCATGATTAAGAGACCAGGCTCGGCAGCTCACACCTGTAATCCCAGCACTTTGGGAGGCAGAGGCCAGCAGATCACCTGAGCCCAGGAGTTCAAGACCAGCCTGGGCAACACAGAGAGACCCCGTCTCTGCTAAAAATAAAAAAAAAAAATTAGCCAGGCAGGGTGTTTCCGGCTACTTGGGAGGCTGAGGCAGAAGGAACCTGGGAGGTCAAAGCTGCAGTGAGCTGTGATTGCACCACTGTATTCCTGCCTGGCAACAGAGCAAGACAAAAGAAAGGAAAGAAAAGGAGAAAGGAAAGTGGGGAGGGGAGGGGAGAGGAGAAGAGGGGAGGGGAGGGGAGAAGACGGGAGGGAAGAGGAGAAGAGGGGAGGGGAGAGGAGGGGAGAAGAAGGGAGGGGAGGGGAGGAGAGGGGAGGAGAGAAGAGGGGAGGAGAGGGGATGGGAAAATAGGGGAGGGGAGGAGAGGGGAGGAGAGAAGAGGGGAGGGGAGGGGAGGGGAGAAGAGGGAAAGGGAGGGGAGGGGAGGGGAGGGGAGAGGAGGGGAGAAGAAGGGAGGGGAGGGGAGGAGAGGGGAGGAGAGAAGGGAGGAGAGGGGATGGGAAAATAGGGGAGGGGAGGAGAGGGGAGGAGAGAAGAGGGGAGGGGAGGGGAGGGGAGAAGAGGGAAAGGGAGGGGAGGGGAGGGGAGGGGAGAGGGGAAAGAAAAGGAAGAAAGAAAAGAGCGAGCCCAGGCTCTGCAATTAGAAGCCCCTGGTTCAATTCCCAGCCATGCCATTCTCTGGTTTATGAATATGTCACATGACTTCCTTTAGAATCCTGTTTCCTTCTCTAGAAAATATGGAAATAAAACTGTGGAAGAGATGGCTGCTTGCCTACCTGTTAGCCCTTCTCCCTTTCTTCTAGAAATAGCCTCTTGTGCATTAGGCTGAGTTGAAAAACTACTTTGCCCAATCTCCCTTGCAGGTAGGGGTGGCTACTCAGACGAAAGCAGGTCACTGGGTGCGGCTTCCAAAAGAGACTGTGTGGCTCTTCTCTTGCGTCTTCTTTCTGCTGCTTGGATCATCCATGTGAGGCTGGAGCTAGCAGCTATATTGGACTAAGTGATTTTGAGGATGGAAATATTGGGCTAAAAGTAGTGAGTGAAGCAGAAAAAATAGGAGTCTGGTCTCTGATTTTGTAGAATTGCCATACCAGCCCTGGACTAAAACCTACCTTTCCTTCCTTCCTTCCTTCTTTTCTTTCTTTTCTTTCTTTTTTTTTTTTTGATAGGGTCTCACTTTGTCACCCAGGCTGGAGTGCAGTGACACCATCACAGCTCACCGCAGTCTCAACCTCTCAGGCTCTAGTGATCCTCTCACCTCAGCCTTTTTTTTTTTTTTTTTTAAGACAGAGTTTCGCTCATGTCGCCCAGGCTGGAGTGCAGTGGTGCCATCTCGGCTCACCACAACCTCCGCCTCCTGGGTTCAGTGATTCTCCTGCCTCAGCCTCCAGAGTAGCTGGGATTACAGGCGCCTGCCACCACGCCTGGCTAATTTTTGTATTTTTAGTAGAGATGGGATTTCATCATATTGGTCAGGCTGGTCTCCTGACCTCAGGTGATCTGCCCGCCTCAGCCTCCCAAAGTGCTGGGATTACAGGTGTGAGCCGCCACGCCCGCCCGGCCAACAATACTTTACATGAACCATGTGCACAGGAAGGAGGGCCCACAGCGCCCCCAGAGGGCTTCCAGGAGCCTGCTGTGCACATCCTTTCCCGTCTCCACACTCAGTATCCCCACACGGGTAGTTTGAAAGGAGCAAGGTGGAAGTATTTACACCATGGGAATGGGCACGTGCTAAATCTAGACATTTTGCCCCCTGGAGAGCAGCTGTTAAACATTTACCACCAAGCCACTTTACAGCACACTAGCAAAGACTATGGACTATTGTACCAGACTGCCGGGTTCAAATCCCAGCTCTTCCACTTGCTAGCTGTGCAACCCTGGAAGGGTTACTTAACCTCTCTGTGCCTCAGGTTCCTCACTATTAACACAAGGATAATAATAGTATCTACCTCACAGGGTTTTAAACCCTCCATAGGAAGCTGCTGCTGTAATTATTATTTTTTTAAGGATGGGGTCTCACTACATTGCCCAGGCTGGTCTCCAACTCCTGGCCTCAAGCAATCCTCCCATCTTAGCCTCCCAAAGTGCTGGAATTACAGGCATGAGCCACCAGGCCCAGCCTGTAATTATTATTACTATCTCACTGCCCTTTCACAGCTCTGTGAGGTGAATTTTGTGATTATATCCTTGTTCTGCCAATGAGGAATGGGAGCCCCAGAGAAGTCAGGTAACGTGCGCAAGATCACAAAGTAGCCGGCAAAGCTGGCACTGAGCCCTGGGCAGGGGCTTTCAGTGCAAGCGGCAAACCCGATCACGGCGCCACTCTGGGGTGGTTGAAGTTTCTGAGCCACAGCCCAGGCCAGAGAACATGGAGATACAGGGGGGCTCCTGAAGGCAAGCCCCCACCAGCCTGCCGTCCTGTGGCTTTTCATGAGAGGCAGGCTGTCTTGGCTATAGATGCGAGGGACTCAGCTGGAAAATTCTCATCCGCATTCCTGGCTTGAATTTAGGTAAAAGGCACAGCCCATCCTGAGCTCCAAGGCACATCACGGAGTTAACAAAATCTCCTAAACTGGGGGGAGGGAAGGCATCTTGTCTGGCTTCCTTGGTAACACCTGTCAGATGCTACAGGCCACAGCAGCCACGAAAAGTGGGCTCAGTGACATGTTTCACAAAGAAGGCAGCAGAGGCCCAGAGAGGGGAAGCCACTTGCCCAAAGTCACACAGCACCGGAGCTGAGACCCAGAGTATCTGCCCACCCAGATCTGGGTGTGAGCTCCTTTATCCCCCTGTCTCACACCCAGGCCCCTCCACCCCGAGCCCCCCACAGCACCTACCGGAGCTGTTCCTCCCCCATGTAGTCAATTTCCAGAGGCTTCTTACGCTCAGAGAGGATGCGCACCTTCATCTCCCGCCCCGTCTGCCGCTTACCACGCTTCTGTTCTGCCTGAGGGTGGGGGAGGCAGAACAGTAAACCGGGGGCCACATCCCACAGACCACCCCCGTGTCGGGACCCACACGTCAGATCCCACAGACCATTTCCATGTTGGGACCACAGGTCTACACCCCAGGCCCATCTCCTTCAGACCTAGGAGTCCAGCCCCACTCCCTCCTCCCTCAGATCCAGGAGGAGTCCAGACCCCCCAGTCCCTCCTCTCAGACTGAGTCCAAGCCCCAGACCCTCTCGCATTAGGAACCAGAAGTCTGGCCCCCAGCCCCTCCTCCCTCAGACCCAGGAGTCCAGGCCCCCAGCCCCTCCTCCCTCAGCCCAGGAGTCCAGGCCCCCAGCCCCTCCTCCCTCAGACCCAGGAGTCCAGGCCTCCAGCCCCTCCTCCCTCAGCCCAGGAGTCCAGGCCCCCAGCCCCTCCTCCCTCAGCCCAGGAGTCCAGGCCCCCAGCCCCTCCTCCCTCAGCCCAGGAGTCCAGGCCCCCAGCCCCTCCTCCCTCAGACCCAGGAGTCCAGGCCCCCAGCCCCTCCTCCCTCAGACCCAGGAGTTCAGGGCCCCAGCCACTCCTCCCTCAGACCCAGGAGTTCAGTGCCCAGCCCCTCCTCCCTCAGACCCAGGAGTTCAGGGCCCAGCCCCTCCTCCCTCAGACCCAGGCGTCCAGGCCCTCAGCTCCTCCTCCCTCAGACCCAGGAGTTCAGGGCCCCAGCCACTCCTCCCTCAGACCCAGGAGTTCAGTGCCCAGCCCCTCCTCCCTCAGACCCATGCGTCCAGGCCCTCAGCTCCTCCTCCCTCAGACCCAGGAGTTCAGGGCCCCAGCCACTCCTCCCTCAGACCCAGGAGTTCAGTGCCCAGCCCCTCCTCCCTCAGACCCAGGAGTTCAGGGCCCAGCCCCTCCTCCCTCAGACCCAGGAATCCAGGCCCCAGCCCCTCCTCCATTAGGAACCAGAGGTCTGGCCCCCAGCCTCTCCCCACTCAGAACTCAGACCTCAGGCTCCTGCAGGCTGACTCACCTTGACCAGGTAGCCGCCAAAATGGGCCCCCATGTTGGACAGCACCTTCTTTTTCTTGGCATCATCCTCTGCCCGCTTCTTGGCCTCTTCCTCTTCCTTCCTCATCTTCTCCTCCTGTGGGAAGTAAGGGGTTAACCTCATGGACTCCCCTCTAGGACTGAGGGAGGAGGGCCCTGGGATGTGGAACTGGGGCACAGGGATCAGCAGGCCCAGTGCCGCAGAAGCCGCTGGGACATCAGAACCAGCAGAAACGCAGGTCTCCCCTCCCGGCCCTGCCAGGTCTCCCCGTGTGACCACCTGCAAGTCCCTTCCCCTCTGTCTTTTTTTTTTTTTTTTTGAGACGGACTCTCGCTCTGTTGCTCAGGCTGGAGTGCAGTGGTGCGATCTTGGCTCCCTGCAACCTCCGCCTCCCGGGTTTAAGCAATTCTCCAGCCTCAGCCCCCTGAGTAGCTGGGATTACAGGCACCCGCCACCGCGCCCAACTAATTTTTGTATTTTTAGTAGAGACGCAGTTTCACCATGTTGGCCAGGCTGGTCTCAAACTCCTGACCTCAAGTGATCCGCCCGCCTCGGCCTCCCGGAGTGCTGGGATTACAGGCGTGAGCCACCGCACCTGGCCCCCTTCTCTGGTTCTTAATATCCTCCCAGAAAAAATCGAAATGAAGGAGAAGAAGAAATGCCTGCTTTTTCTGCATGTCTCCAACCTGAAATAGCCTATAGTGAACTCTGCTGTATGACCTCACTCCAGATGCTCAGCCTGTCTGGGCCACAGTCGCCCTTAGTCTCAGGAGATGAGAATATCTGTTTTGAGGGGGTCAAGGAAAGTAACTGGTGATAAGGCCAGGGACTGGGGAGATTAAAGAGGCTGATGGCCTTGAGCCTGAGGAAGGGGTTCTGGAATATTTAGCGAACGCATTACGACATTCGAGAAACTCTTCATTGAATGTTCCAGAAATAGTGGTTTGTCCAGGCTGAGCCCCGTCTCCTTATGGTGGACATGAGGCTTTTTGTACACCCAGCACTCCGTACCTGAATTAGTTTCCTTTCTGTTTTTGAGATGGAGTCTCCCTCTGTCACTCAGGCTGGAGTGCAGTGGTGCAATCTCTGCTCTGTTCACTGCAACCCCCACCTCCTGGGTTCAAGTGAGTCTCCTGCCTCGGCCTCCCAAGTAACTGGGATTACAGACATGTGCCACCATTACCAGCTAATTTTTGTATTTTTAGTACAGACAGGGTTTCACCATGTTGGCCAGGCTGGTCTCAAACTCCAGGCCTCAGGTGATCCACTTGTCTCGGTCTCCCAAAGTGCTGGGATTACAGGCGTCAGCCATCACACCTAAACTTAGTTTCCTATCACTGCTATAATTTGCAAACGTAGTGGCAGAAAAACAATGCAAATTTGTTATCTTACAGCTCTGCAGATCAGACATCTGAAATTGGTGCCCCTGGGCTGGAATCAAGTTGTAAACAGAACCAATTTATTCTGGAGGTTCTAGGGGAGAATTCATTCCCTTCCCTTTTCCAGCTGCTGCCTGCATGTCTGGGCCCATGGACCTTCTTTCATCTTCAGAGGCAGCCATGCAGCATCTTCAAATCTCTCAGTGTGACCCTCTGGCCTTCCTCTTATAAGGACCCTTGTGATGATCTTGCCCTTCCCCACAGATAATCCAGGACAACCTTCCCATCTCAAGATCTTTAATTTAATCACATCTGCAAAATCCCCTTCACAGCTGGGTGACGGGCAGGTGGCTTGTGCCTGTAATCCCAGCTACTCGGGAGGCTGAGGCAGGAGGATCACTTGAGCCCAGGAGTTTGGGAACAACGTGGGCAACATAGAAAGACCCTATCTCAAATAAAAAAATAATAATAATAATAATAGTAATAATAATGATGACGATGGCCAGGCATGGTGGCTCATGCCTGTAATCCTAGCACTTTGGGAGGCCAAGGGGGTGGATCACCTGAGGTCAGGAGTTCAAGACCAGCCTGAACCAACATGGAGAAACCCCATTTCTACTAAAAATATAAAAATTAGCCGAGCCTGGTGGCAGGTGCCTGTAATCCCAGCTACTCAGGAGGCTGAGGCAGGGGAATTGCTTGAACCAGGAGGCAGAGGTTGCAGTGAGCTGAGATCGCGTCACTGCACTCCAGCCTGGGTGACAGAGCGAGACTGTCTCAGAAAAAAATAATAATAATAATAAAAAGGAAAAAGAAGAAAATGGAGAATCCAGGCCGGACACGTTGGCTCATGCCTGTCATCCCAGCACTTTGGGAGGCGAAGGCAGGTGGATTGCTTGAGCTTAGGAGTTGAAGACCAGCCTGGACAACATGGCAAAATGCTGTCTCTACAAAAAATAAAAAAATAAAAAAAAACTAGTGGGGCAGAGTGGTGCAGCCTGTAGTTCCAGCGACTCTGGAGGCTGAGGTGGGAAAATTATTTGAGCCCAGGAGGTCCTAGTTGTAGTGAGCTAGGATCACACCACTGCACTTCAGCCTGGGTGACAGAGCAAGACTCTATCTCCAAATAAATGAATAAAAAATAATAATAGGCCGGATGCGGTAGCTCACACCTGTAATCCCAGCACTTTGGAAGGCTGAGGTGGGCAGATCATGTGGTCAGAAGATCAAGACCATCTTGGCCAACATGGTGACACCGCATCTCTACTAAAAATACAAAATTTAGCCGGGCGTGGTGGCACGCACCTGTAGTCCCAGCTACTCGGGAGGCTGAGGCAGGAGAATCGCTTGAACCTGGAAGGCGGAGGTTACAGTGAGCTGAGATCGTGCCACTGCACTCCAGCCTGGGCGACAGAGCTAGACTCCGTTTCAAAGAGTAATAATAATAGTAATAATAATAATAATAACAAAATGGGCATCCGGCTGAAGAAGTAACATTTGGGCTCTCAGGGCAGGGGAGGCACCCACCGCCAGCTTAGCCTGACGTTCGCGTTCCTTCTCAGTTCTGAAGCGCTGTTGCTCGGCTCTCTCTGACCGGCGCCGCTCCTGGGAAACGGAGAAGCATAAGGGGGTGCAGGGACGTACCCCCAGTCTTCCTTCCCCAGAGTAGGCTAATAAACAGGTTGGAGTGTGGCCACCGACTTGGGTGAATTCCCGCAAGCCTAAGGCTCAGCTCTGTACTAGAAGGAAAACTATTATCTGCATCTCCCAAGATGCAAGGGATCCACATGGAGGGAGGAAGACCGGGGGGAACCCGGACTCTCGGCTCACAATGCGCTCCTTCAAGGCAACCAGCTCCTCTTCCTCCTTCTTCCGCTGCTCGAAATGTACATCGATGAGTGTCTGCAGCTCCAGCAGGTCTTTCTCCATGCGCTTGCGGTGGATGTCCTGCAGGACACACGGGGAGCCTGTCCTAGGAGACCCTGGAGGGGGCAGCAGCCTCCCAGCACCTCCCCCATGCAGGATGGTGAACTGGCCCGTTTCCCAGGACGGTATCCAGCAGGTGGCAGCAATGCCTCGTGTTTGACACTAATCAGCTCTTCCAAGGACAGGCTTCCCAAAGACGGGAGTGGGGAGTGGGGACCGGCGCCTTTTTTTTTTTTCCTCCCAGGCTGGAGTGAAATGGCGCGATCTCCGCTCACCGCGACCTCCGCCTCCGAGGTTCAAGCGATTTTCCTGCCTCAGCCTCCCGAGTAGCTGGGATTACAGACACCTGCCACCACGCCCGACTAATTTTTGTATTTTTAGTAGAGACGGGGTTTCACCATATTAACCAGGCTGGTCTCGAACTCCTGACCTCAGGTGGGTCACCTCAGCCTCCCAAAGTGCTGGGATTACAGGCGTGAGGCCCCGCGCCCGGCCGGCGCCTTTTCATGATTGACACAAAGGCCCCTTAAAAACTAGCAACTGCGCCTGCGGAGGGGTCTCTTGTCACTTACATCGAAGTCAACGCGCTCCCCTTCTGGGATCTTTGGCGGGATCAAAGGAGGCACCACGGGGCGGCTGAGTGGACAGAAACACAGAGACCATGAGTGGCCCGACCTCCCTGAGCCACCTCCCACCTCCGGGATGTGCCGTCCAGTGAGGTAGCCGCCAGCCCCGGGAGGCTCCTGAACGTGGAGGGTCCCAGCTGAGGCAGGCTGTCAGTGAAACACACAAAAGAAGGTAAAATACCTCACTACTCATGTGTTTTTGGTTGTTGTTGGTTTTGTTTTGTTTTTTTGACGGAGTCTCTCTCTGTCGCCCAGGCTGGAGTGCAGTGGCGCGATCTCGGCTCACTGCAAGCTCCGTCTCCCGGGTTCACGCCATTCTCCTGCCTCAGCCTCCCGAGTAGCTGGGACCACAGGCGCCCGCCACCACACCAGGCTAATTTTTCTGTATTTTTAGTAGAGACGAGGTTTCACTGTGTTAGCCAGGATGGTCTCGATCTCCTGACCTCGTGATCCACCTGCCTCGGCCTCCCAAAGTGCTGGGATTACAGGTGTGAGCCACGGCGCCCGGCACTAATCATGTTTTATACTGATTACATGTTGAAATGATAAAACATTATATAACAGATTTAAAAAACTGTGCTATGAAAATTAATTTTTCCTATATTGTTGTACTTTAAAAAATATGCCTAGTAAGAATTTTTTTTTTTTGAGAGAGTCTCACTCTGTCACCCAGGCTGGAGTGCAGTGGCGCCATCTCTGCTCACCACAACAACCTCCACCTCCCAGATTCAAGTGATTCTCCTGCCTCAGCTTCCCGAGTACTTGGGATTACAGGCGCCTGCCACCATGCCTGGGTAATTTTTGTATTTTTAGTAGAGACGGGGTTTCACCATGCCGGCCAAGCTGGTCTTGAACTCCCGACCTCAGGCGATCTGCCTGCCTCAGCCTCCCAAAGTGCTGGGATTACAGGCAGGAGCCCCTGCGCCCAGCCATTTTTAAATTTTTTGTAGAGATGGCGTTTCACAGGCTGGGCGCGGTGGCTCACGCCTGTAATCCTAGCACTTTGGGAGGCCAAGGCAGGCGAATCACTTGAGGTCAGGAGTTCAAAACCAGCTTGGCCATCATGGTGAAACCCCATCTCTACTAGAAATTAAAAAAAAAAAAATTAGCTGGGCATGGTGGTGCGTGCCTGTAATCCCTGCTACTCAGGAGGCTGAGGCAGGAGAATCGCTTGAACCCCGGAGGCAGAGATTGCAGTGAGCCAAGATCGTGCCATCGCACTCCAGCCTGGGTGACAGAGGGAGACTCTATCTCAAAAAAAAAAAAAAAAGAGATGGCGTTTCACTATGTTGTCCAGGGTGGTCTTGAACTTCTGAGCTCAAGTGATCCTCCCGCCTCAGCCTCCCAGAGTGCTGGGACTATAGGCGTGAGCCACTGCGCCCAGCTTTTAGTAAGAAATTGTAAGTGACGTGTGTGGCTTGCCATCTATTTCTATTGGGTGGTGCCGCTCTGAGGCTCAGCCCTCAGCCTGCTCTGATTTCCTGCCACTTCCTTGGAATTCTCTTTTCTGGGTTTCTGAGACAGTGAAGAGCGATTCCAAGATGAAGCAGACAGGACTTAGGGGATGCTGGGCAAGGGGAGGGAAGAGGTGAGGACAATCCCCAAGGGTCTCTGGGCCAGGGGGCCAAGTGTACAGCAGGGCCGTCATCTCCATCTTGGAAAAGTCAATAAGCTCCATCAGGGCGTCATGTGTGGGAATAAAATATGGCTTACCATATTGTACAGGAATAAATACCGACTTGCCTCCCACCCCTCTGGCTGTTCCATCCCTATCTCCTGGCCCCGACAGCCCCGTGAGCTGCCAGTGAGCTTTCCTTTTCCCTTTTCTCATCATCAATGCCATTCACTCCAATGACTTCAGGTATCATCAACTGCTGAGGACTCGCCAACTGTCTCTGGTCCAGACTCTCTCCTAAGCCCCAGACTCAAGCTAACAGGTATCTCCTGAACTTTTCCCACCTTCCCACACATGACGTCCTGATGGAGCTCACCAACTTCTCTGAGAAGGAGATGGCAGCCCCACTGTCCACTTTGTTCCCCAGCCCAGAGACCCTTCGGGGTTGTCCCCATTGCTTCCCTCCCCTTGCCCAACAATCCCCAAGTCCTGTCCCTTTGCCTTGGAATCCCTCTCAGTCCATTCCCCCACCCCACCCCACCCCTTTTATTTTTTTTTTTGAGATGGAGTTTCACTCTTGTTGCCCAGGCTGCCGTGCAATGACACGATCTTGACTCACTGCAACCTCTGCCTCCCGGTTCAAGCGATTCTCCTGCCTCAGCCTCCCAGATAGCTAGGATTACAGGTGCCCACCACAATACCTGGCTAATTCTTTTGTATTTTTAGTAGAGACAGAGTTTCACCATGTTGACCGGGCTGGTCTCAAACTCCTGACCTTAGGTAATCCGCCCCCCTCAGCCTCCCAAAGTGCTGGAATTACAGGCATGAACCACTGCGCCCGGCCCCATTCCCTTATTTTTATTTATGTTTTAGAGACAGGGTCTTGCTCTGTTGCCCAGGCTGGAGTACAGTGGTGTAATCATAGCTCACTGCAGCCTCCAAATCCTGGGTTCGAACAATCCTCCTTCCTCAGCCTCCTGAGTAGCTGGAATCACAGGTATGTGCCACTGTGCCCGGCTAATTTTTTAAATTTTTTTGTAGAGATGTGGGGGATCTCATTTTGTTACTTAGGCTGGTCTTGAACTCCTATCCTCAAGTGATCCTCCCAGCTGCCGCTGCGCAGGCAGAGGGCACAGTGTGTGCAAAGGCTCAGGGGTATGAAAGCACAGGCATGGCTAGAGAACCATGAAACGCTGTGTGTCTGTCAGTGGGGAAGGCAGATGCTAGAAAGGTCCGCTGGAGCCAGATGGGGAAGGCTTTGAATGCAGGCTAGTTGCTTTGACTGCGTCTTAAGAGTAGTGGGGAGTTGAGGAAAGATTCTGAGCAGAGGAGGGGCAGGGTTAGCTCTGGTGTTAGAAAAGTCTCTCTCGAGTCATGGAGGAGGATGAGCCACAAGCTGCAGGCAGGGAGGCCAGAGAGGAGGCTGGGGTGATGGTAAAGGCGCGAGGGGAAGAGGGACTACTGGGTGGAAAGAAGGAAACAGACTGGCTGGGCATGGTGGCTTGCGCCTGTAATCCCAGCACTTTGGGAGGCCGAGGTGGGAGAACTGCTTGAGGATAGGAGTTCGAGACCAGCCTAAGCAACATAGCAAGACCTCATCTCTACAAAAAGAAAAAAAAAAAAAAAAGCCAGGTGTGGTGGCACATGCCTGTGGTCCCAGCTACTCAGGAGGCTGAGATGGGAGGATTGCTTGAGCCCAAGATGTTGAGGCAGTGGGCCAGGATTGGGTCACTGCACTCTAGCCTGGGTAACAGGGTGGGGACTATGAGGACGATGAAGAAGAAGGGGAAGGAGAAGGAGAAGGGGAAGGGGAAGAAGAGGAAGTGGAGGAGGAGGAGGGAGGAGGAGGGAGAGGAGGGAGGAGGGAAAGGGGGAGGGAGGAGGAGGAGGAGGAGAAATGTTGACTGCTGTTTCAATTTCCTCCCTCCATCTCTGCCTTTCTCACACCTTGTCTCTGGGGGTAGAGGGAATATTTAGGAAGATGTATGACTGGGGCCCCCCACCCTGTAGGATCTCACCTTGGTTTGGGGCGTTCCTCTTCTGTTGGTGGTGGGGGATAAAAAGAGATAATTAGCAAGAGTTTAGAGGAGAGGGGCTAGGCCTGACACACCCTGGGGAGGGACCCCCCAAGCCTCGGCCCCTAGGAGCCCCGGGAAGGACTCTGGAGTCCAGTTCTGGAGGAGGGGGGATGGGGAGAAGAAAAGAGGGAAGGAAAGTCAGGGTGGCTGTAAAGGAGGAAGAGGGTCACACGCATCAGATATACATTCAGAACTGGTGTGGGGACCCCCCACCCCCACTGTCTGCATACCCAGGAGTGCAAACCCCCAGACCTTTCTCTATTTATATGCCCAGAGCTCCTGCTCTCCTCCATTAGGACCCAGCAGTGCAGGGGGTCCCAACCTCTGTCTTCATTCAGTGACCCCAGCGCTCTCTCCCCAGCTCGCCCCCTGCCCACCGCCCACCCCCCCCCCCCCTCCGACCTTGGAGACCCTGACTCCCAGCGCTAGCCTCCTCTGCAATCCTAAATTCCAAGCCCCAACCTTTGAATGTATATGGGGGAGAAAATAACAGACAAGGTTGGAGGCGAAGATAAGGGGGGACGGGGTGGTGCTTCTCCGCAAACATCCAACCCTTCTATAAAGATTCCTCCAGACTGGGGAAGAAGGCTTGGGTGTCGGTCCCTTTAAGAAGGAAGGGAAAGGGTTAAAGCCACTGCGGGGCCATTTCCCTTCCCGGCCCCGAGAGGGCGCAGGAGCTCTCAGGGGCTTAAAGGGCCAGGCCTGGGGGCGGGTTATGGGGGCGGAGGGAGGGAAGGGTGGTCTTGGAGGTTGGGGCCCGAGGATATCGGGGGTCCCCCCGGGCCCCCGACATCGGTCTCGGGAAGCGAAGCAGCCGCGGTTACCTGGCTCTGCCACCGGCTCCGGCTCTTCGGGGGCTGGGGAGGGGAGGGAGGAGCAGCGAGGGTTTGGGGAGCGAGGGGGGAGCGGCCACGCCCGGGCGCGGGAGGGGAGAGAGGGAAGAGACGTGAGAGGCTGTTAGAGGACCGGGAGCCGAGGCCGTCGGGAGCCCCATCCCGCCCCCTCCTCCCGGGCCCAGCGTCCCCGCCCCCCGCCCCCCCACCCCCCAGCTCCAGACCTGCGGAGTCCGGGACCTCACCTTCCTCCTCCTCCTCCGCAGCCTCCTCTGGAGATGGGGGCACAGAAGAGAAGGCGTTAGGAGCTGGGGGAGGGATGGGGGCGGTGGCCAGAGACCAGGGTTCCAGTCTCTGCTGGACGGGGGACCCTCTGGCCTCGGCTGCGATGGGCACGTTCCCCCTGGCGGTGCAGGGATGGCGCGAGGAGACGCGCCAGACCCGGAGAGGGCGGGCGAGGGCCCTCGGGCTGAGCCGCCCCTTCCCCGCCAAAGTGCCACACTCCTCGCCTCCCCTCCCAAGAGCTCCTGGGCGTGTCCCCATCCCATAGGGCCGGCCCACTCCCTACTCACCTTCCGGCTGCTCCCTGCGGACGGGTGTGGGGAGAGAGGAGGGAGAGGAGAGTTAGACCTGGGGTGGGAGAGCCTCTCCACCACTGCACGCCCCAACCCCTCCCAGTGCAGCACTCACTCCTCATATTCCTGCTCCTCGGTGTCCGACATCCTGGTGCGGCCTAAGGACCAGAGAGAAGAGGCCCAGTGGGGTGGGGCCCCAAGGAGGGGGCGACCTAGACTCCTGGGTGTGAGGGAGGAGGGGCTGGGGGCCTGGACTCCTGGATCTGAGGGAGAAGCAGCTGGGGCCTGGACTCCTGGATCTGAGGGAGGAGCAGCTGGGGCCTGGACTCCTGGGTCTGGATTCCTGGGTCTGAGGGAGGAGGAGCTGGGGTCTGGACTCCTGGGTCTGAGGGAGGAGGAGCTGGGGCCTGGACTCCTGGGTCTGAGGGAGGAGTAGCTGGGACCTGGACTCCTGGTTCTGGACTCCTGGGTGTGAGAGAGGAGGAGCTGGGGCCTGGACTCCTGGGTCTGAGGGAGGAGGGGCTGGGGGCCTGCCCTCCTGGGTCTGAGGGAGGAGGAGCTGGGGCCTGGACTCCTGGGTCTGAGGGAGGAGGGGCTGGGGGCCTGCCCTCCTGGGTCTGAGGGAGGAGGAGCTGGGGCCTGGACTCCTGGGTCTGAGGGAGGAGGGGCTGGGGGCCTGGACTCCTAGGTCTGAGGGAGGAGGAGCTGGGACCTGGACTCCTGGGTCTGAGGGAGGAGGGGCTGGGGGCCTGGACTCCTAGGTCTGAGGGAGGAGCTGGGACCTGGACTCCTGGGTCTGAGGAAGGAGGGGCTGGGGGTCTGGACTCCTGGGTCTGAGGGAGGAGGAGCTGGGGCCTGGACTCCTAGGTCTGAGGGAGGAGGAGCTGGGACCTGGACTCCTGGGTCTGAGGGAGGAGGGGCTGGGGGCCTGGACTCCTGGGTCTGAGGGAGGAGGGGCTGGGGGCCTGGACTCCTAGGTCTGAGGGAGGAGGAGCTGGGACCTGGACTCCTGGGTCTGAGGAAGGAGGGGCTGGGGGTCTGGACTCCTGGGTCTGAGGGAGGAGGAGCTGGGGCCTGGACTCCTAGGTCTGAGGGAGGAGGAGCTGGGACCTGGACTCCTGGGTCTGAGGGAGGAGGGGCTGGGGGCCTGGACTCCTGGGTCTGAGGGAGGAGGGGCTGGGGGTCTGGACTCCTGGGTCTGAGGGAGGAGGGGCTGGGGCCTGGACTTCTGGGTCTGAGGGAGGAGGGACTGGGGTCCTGAACTCCTGGGTCTGAGGGAGGAGGGGCTGGGGGCTGGATTCCTGGGTCTGAGGGAGGAGAGGCTGGAGCCCTGGACTCCTGGGTCTGAGGGAGGAGAAGCTGGGACCTGGACTCCTGGGTCTGAGGGAGGATAGGGCTGGGGGTGTGTGGGAGGGTGGGTGTGGACTCCTGAGACTGAGATGGGTTGTCCTGGACACCTGGGTCTGAGGGGGGAGGGGCTGGAGGCTTGGACTCCTGGATCTGAAGGAGGAGGGGCCAGGGGCCTGGACACCTGGGTCTGAGGGAGGAGGGGCTGCGGGCCTGGATGCCTGGGTCTGAGGGAAGAGGGGCCAGGGGCTGGACACCTGGGTCTGAAGGAGGATGGGCTGGGGGCTTGGACTCCTGGGTCTGAGGAAGGAGGAGCTGGGGCCGGGACTCCTGGATCTAAGGGAGGAGGGGCTGGGAGTCTGGACTCCTGAGTCTGAGGGAGGAGGGGGCTGGGGACCTGTACTCCTGCGTCTGAGGGAGGAGGGCTCAGGTCTGGACTCCTGGGTCTGAGGGAGGGGGCCGGCTGTCCTAAAGCATGCATGAGGACAGACCTTGGTAGGTGTGGTCCTGGCACAGCCAGGAGGCTGCAGACCCTGCCCCCTCAGCACAGCTGTCCTCTTTTGTCTTATGACAAGTCCATGGGAACCTGATCCAGTTGGGATTAGGAGGAGGCATTTGAGAAGGGACAGTGGCCTCAAGACAATAGCTGCCCCACCCCCAGGAGCTATTTTGGGGGGATGTCGTAGATGGTGAAACCGAGGATATTTCCTAAGAAGGGATTTGAGGAAGGGGGGCTTCTGGGAGAATTAGTCACCCGCATCCCCTCTCCCACTCGCCCCACCCCGCTGGCTGGTTTCCTCCCCACCTGTCTCCCCTTTCACCTTCCCATACATCACGCAGGGGGCAGGGGCATAAAGGGCACCTTCTGTCCGTAGACCTCACCCTGACCCCTACATTCTTAGACCTCAAAGTCTCTGAGACACCCTAGGCCACAGGGTGCCTAGCCCCAAATCCCAATACCCACAGATTCTGAGACCCCGATTTATGATGCCCGTGTTTCTGAGGCCAGCAAGTCCTCACAGCTCTGGATTCTGAAATCCCAGTTCTTGATAGTCCAGATATGGGCCGGGACATCCTAAGACCACCCCCAGGTCTTGAGACCTCCTAAAATCTGAAACCTCAAGAATATGAGACCCCCAAAATCTTGATACCCAAACTCGGAGGCCCAGTTCATGATACCCCAGATAATGACACTCTAAGTTTTCATGCTTTCTATCATAATGCCTCAGATTCCGAGCCCTCCACTACCAAAACCCCAATTTCTTCTGAGACCCCCCAATTCCTGATACCATCAGAGTCTGAGGCCCCAAATCCTGACACCCAGATTGTTTGACCTCCAAGTCCAGATACCCCTGACTGCTGAGATTTCCCCCAGATTCCCAGAACCCCAAGATCCTAGGAGGTTTTATTCTGGGACATCCAAGTCCTGGCAGCCCCGGGTTAGGATTTGTGTAACCCACAAATCCTAGTATTTTCCCCTCTATCCTGAGTCCCCCTAAAGTCTGAGCCTCTCAAGTTCCCAGACCTCCAGTTGTATGCCCCACCTACCTCTGCACCATTTCTCCACACCCCACATCTTCCCCACCTGCCTCCTGCCCCCTCCCCCAAGGACATGGTTTTTGAAGACCACAGGGCTCCGCAGAGCCCCTTACCTAGGCTGCGTCTGAGATGCTGTGAATCTTGAGGCTGAGCCTTGCTGAGGGCACTGAAGCTCCGGGGAGTTTATAGCTGGAGGCTCGGGCCCGCCCCGAGGGGAGAGGGAGGGGGAGAGAATTCCTTTGCTCAAACACAAGCCTGGGAGTTCAGAGACAGCCCTGCTGCCCCTGGCTCCACACTCAGAGTCCAGAAGCCTCCGTGGGCCCCTCCCCAACCCCATGCCAACCCCATCTGCATGGCCCAGGAGCCCCGCCCCTGCTCCCACCCCATGTCCCAGGCTCCCATGGTGCTCCAACTACCTCCCTTATAGCTCCCTGTGCTTTGACGTCCCCATGCCCGGCACACAGTAGGTCCTTGGAGGACCTACTAATGACACATGGGCTATAAGGAATGTTTCCTGTTTTCTTCTCTCTGTTCCCTCTTTCTATCTAGGTCTCTTTCTGGACCCCCATTTCTGTTGTCTCTGTGGCTCTCCATCTGTGTGTCTCTGTGTGTCTGTCTCTACTTCTTAGTCTCCTCCTCTGTCTCTGTCCATCTTTTTGTCTCCCCCTCCCCACCCCCACCCCTTTGTCTGCCGCCAGGATTCCATCCTGGTGACAACAGGCACTAAAGCCGGGAAGCAGGTGTGGGGAGGGGGAGGGGGAGGGTGGGGTGTCAATTAGGGTGAAACCTACCCTCCCTCCCTACCCTCCCTCCCCACCTCCATCTAACACTGATCTTTTTTGGTATCCCCCTCCCGCTTCCCAGCCAAGCCATGACCTTGAGTTCTAGGTTCAAGCCAGCCCTGGAGAGCAGGCTTCCTCACCCTCCCCGCCTCTCCGTACCTCTGTCTCTGGTGGTCTCGGTCTTTGTGTTTCTGTGCATTTCTCGGGGCCCCTTGCTGGGTCTGTCTTGGGCTCTCTCTGCATCTGTCTCTTTCTGAGCCCCTCAGTGTGTTTCTCGGCATGTGTCTCCGGGTGGTTTTGTCTCTGCATTTCTGTGGGTGTCTCTGCATGTCTGCCCCTCTCAGCGTTTGTGTCTGTGGGGGCTCACAGTCTCTCTGTGCATTTCTGTCCACCTATGACCCCATTTCTGTCTCTTTTTGGCTCTGGGTCTCTGTGTCCGTGTTCACGTCTCTATCTTTCTAGTTCTCTCCATGTCTCTCTTAGTGCCCGCAGTTCCCACTCTGTGGCTCTCCATTTCCATCTCTTATAGGGTCTCCATGTCTCTGCACCTTGCTGTGAGTATATCTGTCTCTCTTTTCTCCTTTCTTTGCACTTCCTTCTATGCATCTTGTGGTATTTTCTCCCTCTCTCTTTGGGTCTTTGCCTGGCTCCTACTCTCTCTACTCCCAACTCAGTCTCTCTGTTGTCGGTCATGTCTCTCTGCCTGTCTGTTTCTCTGTGTGTCTCTCTCTTTGACCTTTAGTCTTGGCATCTCTGTGCACTCCACATGGGCCAGAGGAGCTGTGACAATAGAGATCAGAAGACTGATGGAATGAACTGTTTGTGGCAATAAGATACCAAATTATAAACAAGACCTAAGGCCATGCCAGGCAAGGGTTAAGCCACGCATCCCTACACTTATATAATCGACTATGTTCCAACTGCCACAAGGCTTTTCCTTTTTCTAGCAGCTAAACGAGCACCGGCCTCAAGATAAGCAATATTACAACCATTGCAGCCATCCATTGCCAGATGCTGACTAGCTGAACCCCCTGTTCCACAAGGCATAACTACAGCATTAGTTGAACAAGAGACTGATTTCAGTAACTTTCTCCTGATAAGATGCCGCAGACCACGGACTGGTTCTGGCTGTTGACAGAGGCTGTGCACTGAGTGTCTTCATATCCTTGCTTCGTGTTTCGATACGAATGCATTCAATGGAATGCACTCAAATGTTAAGCCTCCACCACCAAGTGAAGGTGGGATGCATGTAAAATGTGTTTGCGGCCAGTCGCGGTGGCTCACGCCTGTCATCCCAGCACTTTGGGAGGCCAAGGAGGGCGAATCACGAGGTCAGGAAATCGAGACCAGCCTGGCCAACATGGTGAAACCCCGTCTCTACGAGAAACACAAAAATTAGCTGGGCGTGGTGGTGCATGCCTGTAATCCCAGCTACTGGAGAGGCTGAGGCAGGAGAATGGCTTGAACCCAGGACGCGGAGGTTGCAGTGAGCTGAGATCGTGCCACTGCACTCCAGCCTGGGTGACAGAGCAAGACTCCGTCTCAAAAAAAAAAAAAAAAAAAAAATGAGTGTTTGCTTGTCACACATGCGTGTGTCCATGTGTCCACCTGTCCATGAATATTCATAGCTCCTTCTATAACCAGTTGAATACGTGCACTTAGCTAACCCACTCAGCATAAATTCCTGCCTTGCCCTTCCCTCCCTTAAAGTGCCTGCTTTTGTTTTTTGGCAAGAAGCCATGCTTCTGGTCTGCAGGTTGTGATCCGCTTCTTAAGAAACAAAGCTCTGCTCTCCAAATTCATGAACCCTGGGATTCTTTTCAATAACACAGCCAAGAGTGCTTCACATGGGAGACCCATCTGGTCCTCAACCTGCTGTGTGGCTTTGGGGGAGCCCCACCCGCAGTCTTCCCATCTTTCTCCTGCCTAAGCCCTGGGTAATAGACATGGAGTCACTTTCAGCTCAGAGAGAAGCTTTATTCCTCAGGGCCCTCCGCAGGGCAGGGGCAGTAGGCAGGAAGGCTCAGCTCTCAAACTTTTTCTTGCGGCCCTCCATTCCACTCAGTGCATCGATGTTCTTGCGCCAGTCTCCCACCTCCCGGTTTTCCTGGAGGATGGCGATGAGTCAGAGGTTAGGGTCTCTTCCTGGTCTCCAGTCTCTCAAGAATCCCTGTCTTCCCTCCAGCCTGTGGGGCCACTCTACCCTGGATGCCTGTCTAAGTGTCTAGTTCTGGAGCACTTCCTGTCTTTTCAAGATAATCCCTGCCAATTTTCCCCATGCACTTCCTGTCTCCCTCATGCACTTCCTGTCCCCCTCATGCACTTCCTGTCTTTCCCCAGCACTTCCTGTCTCCCTCATGTACTTTCTGTCTTTCCCCATCCACTTCCTTTCTCCCTCATGCACTTCCTGTCTTTCCCCTCCACTTCCTGTCTCCTTCCTGCACTTCCTATCTTTCCCCTCCACTTCCTGTCTGCCTTATGCCCTTCCTGTCTCCTTCCTTCTCTTCTTATTATAGTAGTCCCTCCTTTTCTGCAATTTTACTTTGTGTGGTTTCAGTTACCTGAGGTAAACCATGGCCCAAAAATATTAAATGGAAAATTCCAGAAATAAACAATTCATAAGTTTGATGGATTCTCAGGTCAATAGTAGCCTAACGCCAGGTCATAATGCCGATGTCATCCACCTCACCTCATCTCAGCACATAGGCACTGTCATTTTACATCACAAGGAAAAGAAGGGTGATTACAGTGCCATAAGATATTTTGAGAAAGAGACCACATTCATGAGTTTTATTACAATCTGTTATAATTGTTCTATGTTATTATTATTATTATTTGAGACAGGGTCTGGCTGCCTCATCCAAGCTGGAGTGCAGTCGTGCAATCTCGGCTCACTGCAGCCTCAACTTCCTGGGCTCAAGCCATCCTCTCACCTCAGACTCCTGAGGAGCTGGGACCACAGGTGTGTGCCACCATGCCCAGCTAACTTTTATTCTGTTTTGTTTTGTTTTGAGATGGAGTCTCCCAGTGTTGCCTGGGCTGGAGTGCAGTGGTGAGATCTCGGCTCACTGCAACCTCTGCCTCCCGGGTTCAAGCAATTCTCCTGCCTCAGCCTCACAAGTAGCTGGGATTACAGGCACCCACCACCACGCCCAGCAAATGTTTGTATTTTTACTAGAGGTGGGATTTCACTGTGTTGGCCAGGCTGGTCTCAAACTCCTGACCTCATGATCTGCCCACCTTGGCCTCCCAAAGCGCTGGGATTACAGGCATGAGCCACCGTACCTGGCAACTTTTGTATTTTTTATAGAGACAGGGTCTCGCCATGTTGCCCAGGCTGGTCTCGAACTCCACAGCTCAAGCAATCTGCCTGCCTTAGCATCCCAAAGTGTTGAGATTACAGGCATGAGCCACCACGCCCAACCTTCTTTTATTGTTATTTATTGTTAATCTCTTACTGTGTCTAATTTAGAAATGAAACTTTATCATAGGTATGTATGTGTGTATAGGAAAAAAAATTACATATAGGGTTCAGTACAATCCATGGTTTCAGGCATCCACTCCTAACTTTCCTGTCTTCTTCTTTAAGATAGGGTCTCACTGTATTGCCCAGGCTGGAGTGCAGTGGTGCAGTCATAGCTCACTGCACCCTCGATCTCATGGGCTCAAGCGATTTTCCTGCCTCAGCCTCCTGAGAAGCTGCATGCCACCACCGTGACTGGCTAATTTTAAAAAGAAATTTGTAGAAATTAAAACAACATCATGGTGGTGTGCACCTGTAGTCCCAGCTACTCGGGAGGCTGAGGCATGAGAATCACTTGATCCTGGGAGGCAGAGGTTGCAGTGAGCCGAGATGGTGTCACTGCACTCCAGCAGCCGAGATGGTGTCATTGCACTCCAGCCTGGGCAGCAGAGACTCCATCTCAAAAAAAAATAAAAAAAGGAAATTAAAAAAAAAATTTTTTTAAACCTCAACAGTTACAGGCATAAGCCACTGCACCTGGACCTTCATGCACCTCTTTGCTCTTACATGGACTTCCTGTAGCCCTAATGCACTTCCTGTCTTCCTTCCCCTTCTACTTCCTGTCTTCCTCTTGCATTTCTGAGGACCCCTTACTAGCTGCTTCTACCTCCAACTCCAAGCACCATCTGCCCTCAGGCTAGGCCCTAGGGTTGTTGGCACCCACAGCCCTTCCCCTCAGCATCCTCTTTCCTGGCCTTAGCCCACACTCACCTTCTCGGTGTCCTCCTTCTTCACCTGCTTGAGGTGGGCCCGCAGGTCCAGGGACTCCTTAGCCCGGGCCCCCAGCAGCGCCTGCATCATGGCATCTGCAGAGATCCTCACTCTCCGCAGGGTGGGCCGCTTAAACTTGCCTCGAAGGTCAAAGATCTTCTGAGTCAGATCTGCAATCTGGGGGGGCGGGGCACAAGGTGGTGGGTACTCCTCCTTCCATTTCCTGCACACCCAACTCCTCCATCCTACACTCCTTTTTTATTCTCCTTATCTCGTCTTCCAGTACCGAGGCCTCATCCAGTCTCTTCCCGGCTTAGGCTCCCAGTCTAGGCTTCTAATCCTGGAACTGAATCCCCCTCCTCATATGCTCCAGCATCACCTCTCAAAACCACTGGCATAACCTGGTCCAGCTACATGCAAATCACAATTCCCTGGCCAATGCCTGAGCTAATTTACCAACATGTGATGCCCTGAGCATGTTCACTAACGTATTTTCTGTTTCCCAACCCATGGCCTTGCATGTGCTGTTCCCTCTGCCTAGAACAGCTTTCCTTGACTATATTGTACTCATCCTTCTGCCCCAGCCCTGCCAGGCTCACAGTTGTCCTGGGTCTCCTGGGATGTGCAGCCAAAAGCAGCTGCAAGGGGTCAGGCAGAGACCAAGTCCCAGCCATCTCACCCTACCCCGAAGGTACCCGAGCTGCCCATGCGTCCCACCTCCGTGATGTTCTTGGTGACTTTTGCCTCTATGTCGTATCTCTCTTCATCCACCTTGTCCACACGGGCGTGGAGCTGTCGGCACAAGTCCTGGAGGAGGAACGTGGTGTGTGTTGTTGGGGGAACCAACAACAGGGAGACCTGGAGTCCTGGGTCTGAGGGAGAAGGGGCTCGGGGCCTGGACTCCTGGGTCTGAGGGAGGAGTTGGGGGCCTGGACTCCTGGGTTTGAGGGAGGAGGGGCTGAGGGCCTCGATTCCAGGATCTGAGGGAGGAGGGGCTGGGGACTGGACTCCTGGGTCTGAGGGAGGAGGGGCTGAGGGCCTCGATTCCAGGATCTGAGGGAGGAGGGGCTGGGGACTGGACTCCTGGGTCTGAGGGAGGAGGGGCTGGGGACTGGACTCCTGGGTCTGAGGGAGAAGGGGCTCGGGGCCTGGACTCCTGGGTCTGAGGGAGGAGTTGGGGGCCTGGACTCCTGGGTTTGAGGGAGGAGGGGCTGGGGGCCTGGACTCCTGGGTCTGAGGGAGAAGGGGCTCGGGGCCTGGACTCCTGGGTCTGAGGGAGGAGTTGGGGGCCTGGACTCCTGGGTTTGAGGGAGAAGAAGGGGCTGGGGGCCTGGACTCCTGGGTCTGAGGGAGAAGGGGCTGGGGCCTGGACTCCTGGGTCTGAGGGAGGAGTTGGGGGCCTGGACTCCTGCGTTTGAGGGAGGAGAAGGGGCTGGGGGCCTGGACTCCTGGGTCTGAGGGAGAAGGGGCTGGGGCCTGGACTCCTGGGTCTGAGGGAGGAATTGGGGGCCTGGACTCCTGGGTTTGAGGGAGGAGAAGGGGCTGGGGGCTTGGACTCCTGGGTCTGAGGGAGGAGGGGCTGAGGGCCTCGATTCCAGGGTCTGAGGGAGGAGGGGCTGGGGACTGGACTCCTGGATCTGAGGGAGGAGGGGCTGGGGACTGGACTCCTGGGTCTGAGGGAGGAGGGGCTGGTGACTGGACTTCTGGGTCTGAGGGAGGAGGGGCTGGGGACTGGACTTCAGGGTCTGAGGGAGGAGGGGCTGGGGACTGGACTCCTGGGTCTGAGGGAGGAGGGGCTGGGGCCTGGACTCCAGGGTCTGAGGGAGGAGGGGCTGGGGCCTGGACTCCAGGGTCTGAGGGAGGAGGGGCTGGGGCCTGGACTCCAGGGTCTCAGGGAGGAGAGGCTGGGGCCTGGACTTCAGGGTCTGAGGGAGGAGGGGCTGGGGCCTGGACTCCACGGTCTCAGGGAGGAGGGGCTGGGGCCTGGACTCCTGGATCTAAGGGAGGAGGGGCTGGGGCTTGGGCTTCTGTCTGGGATAGGAGGGCCACATGGTCCTGAAGGAGTAGATTGGAGCCAAGACTCCACAGACCTGCACACAAAGGGTGTTAGGGGCCAGGAGTCCCACGAACCATATATAATTGGGTAAGGACAGCCATATTGGACGCCTGGGTCCCGAGCAGAAGAGGGGATAGAGGCTGTACTGCTGAATTCCGGGACTAGAAACCTCGCATCCTTGGGAGCCGGTACCTGCAGCTCCGCGAAGCCCAGCCCGGCCAACTCCAGCGGCTGGCAGCGGGTGCTCAGAGCGCGCCCCTTCTCTCCGCGCCGCTCCTCTGCCTCTCGCTCCAGCTCTTGCTTTGCAATCTGCAGCAGCAGAGTCTGCAGAGGGGTGGGAGGGAAGCGCAGCCCACCCGGGGCTTCAGGATAAAGACCAGGCGTGGGGAACCGCCTCTGCCCTTCTAAACCCTCCAGTTTGGTCTCCACTGTTCCAAGGCCCCGTCCCACCCCGAGCAGTACTCCCCGCTAAAGCCACGCCCCGAGCGGCCAAACCCCGCCCACTTCCGCCCACCTACCCCGAAAGCCCCACCCATTCTCAAGCTCCGCCCCCTGAGCACCTGCCTGCTCTTTCCCAGTCCCGCCCGTCCTCACCTTCAGCTGCAATTTTCTCGAGGCGGAGATCTTAGATTTTTTCTGCCAGGGTGAGATGGAGCAAGGAAGGATCATGGAGGGGGATTCGGAGACGACGGTGGAGGGGACCTCAAGACACCCCCAGCAACCCCAGCCGGTCCAGATTTGGGCCCATGTCCAACTTGAGCCCTGAGTCTACGGGAGGCCACGCCCCTCATTCCCATCCACCAATCCGGGTCTCTTCCTTTGGATAGGCACTTCCCATCTATCCCTAAGCAAGTCCGAGGGCAACGGAGCTCCGCCCGCAGGCTGCTGTCACCAATCCGAGCATGACCCTCTGCAAAACTCCGCCCCTGAAGCGCCTCCGCGTAGTCCCCGCCCCCTTCGCAGCCCTGGCTCCTCCCCCCACTACCAGGGTCTTGGATCCCTCCGGCGCCTGTACTCTGCCCCCAGGAAGCCCCGTCCCACCTTGGCGTGCGGCTCCGTGGCATAAGCGCGGTAGTTGGAGGAGCGGCGTCTGATTGGGGCTGGTGCAGGGCGAGGTTCCCTAGCCTGGGTTTGGAGGAGTGGGGACCCCATCACCACCAAGAAGACCCCACCCAGCCCTTACCGTACCGCACCCTCTGCTAGGGCTGCAGCCTCCCGCCCCAGACCCCTCACTGCAGCGCCCACCCTGGCCCTGGGGGTCCCAGCCCCGCCTTAGCCCGCTGCTCTCACCGCATCGCTGCTCCTGGAAGGAGAGAAACCAAGGAGGGGGGTTAGTGGTGGGCTGTGTCCTGTCTGTCTCCTAAGGGACCCCTGGAGTCCCCTCTGAACAAGAGGTCGGGGGACCCCGCTTCCCCTTCCTTGGGTTCCAGGAGTCTGACTCGCAAACCCACTTCCTCTCTTCACCCAAGAGTCCCTACCCCTACCTCGCAGGCCAAGGGTCCAGCCTCTGAGCTCCGACCCCTCTTGGGAACCCAGGAGGTCGCCCCCAACTCCCACTGCCTTGGGGCATCACTCACCCATCCGCCATGCTGAGACTCAGGCCGGGAATGGCAGGAGGCAGGGCGAGGACAGGGGCGTTTGGAGGGTCAGTGAGGGGGCCGCCCGGGTGACCTTCAGGGTCCCAGGGACCGTCAGTCTCCTCCGGGCTGCTTGAGACTCCCCGAGGACACTGAGATAAAGGGCGAGGACACAGACTAAATATACTGTCACCTCCTCCTCCCCCTGCCCACTATGCGAGATAACGGGGGCGCGTGAGGGGCGGGGTGGGCCCTGCTCCAGCTGGATCACCAGCCACCTCCGGGCACAGGAATCCGGACCCTCCTCCCTCTGATCCTGGAGTCCTAGACCCCTCCTCCCTCAGACCCAGAGAATGCCCGACCTCCCAACCTCCTCCTCCCTCAGTCCCAGGACCCTGGGAGACCCTGGCCACTCCCTCACAAAGGAGTCCAGGCCCCCAGCCCCCTTTTCCCTCAGACTCAAGTGTCTGGGCCCCCAGCTCCTCTTCCCTCAGACCCAAGAGTCCAGGCCCCCAGCCCCTCCTCCCTCAGACCCAAGAGTCCAGGCCCCCAGCCCCTCCTCCTTCAGACCCAGGAATCCAGGCCCCAGCCCCTCCTCCCTCAGACCCAGGAGTCCAGGCCTCCAGCCCCTCCTCCCTCAGACCCAAGAGTCCAGGCCCCCAGCCCCTCCTCCCTCAGACCCAGGGGTCCAGGCCCCCAGCCCCTCCCTCAGACAAGGGAGTCCAGGCAGGCCCCCAGCACACTTCTTCTCTCAGACTCAAGAGTCTGCACCCTCAGCTCCTCCTCCCTCAGACCAGGAGTCCAGGACCCCAATCCCTCTCCCCTCAGATCCAGGACCCCAATCCCTCTCCCCTCAGACCCAGGAGTCCAGGCCACTCAATAAATGTTGTTGATTAATTTGAGGATGCAGCTGTGCTGGGGGCTAGCTCTCAGTCAATAGCACTGGGAAATCCATCCCTCGTCCACTTGGAAACCCAGGAATCTGGTTTCTGGCTTCCTCTGTCCAGCACTCCTGGGCCTTTCTCTCCCAGCCCTGGAGACGGACATAGGACAGGAAAGACGCTTGGACACACAGAAGGGTGGACACAACTTGCTTTACTTGAACCATCTGGGTGCTGACCAGGCCCTGGTGAGGAGACACCCCAGCCCCCAGTCAGCCACAGGGTGCCTGGGAACAAGGGGGCCAAAGTCAAGGGCCTGAGACTCAGTGTCAGATCCTAGGCTGGGCTTAGAGCCTCAGAAGTGGAATTTGGAATTCTGAGAGAACAATCTAGAATTCTAGGAATAGACCATAGAATCTCAGAAATGGAATTTGAAAGTCTACCAACACTCCCGGGGTGGGGGTGGCGGGTACTGAGTGGGAATGATTAGAATAAAATTGAGGACTCTAGCAGCGGACTTAGAATGGTATCAGCGGGTTCTCATCCTACAACCTGACTTTGGAAGTTGGAGATAAGGGGTGTCTAGGGGTTGGGTCAGACTCCAGTTTTGGAGTCTGACTCACAGTTGGGCGGAGCCAAGGCCCCCTGAGGCTGAGCCAGAACCTCTGAGAGTGAACCTGGAGACTCAGAGGGCAGCTGGCAGGGCTCACAGTGTGGGTTCCCGCCCTGCAGAGGCTGGGTCAGGCCCTCGAGGGCTGGGCTGCTGGCTTCAAGAGGCTGGGCCAGGACGTCAAGGGGCGGAGTTCCGGGTTCCACAGCTGGGACAGTGTTGCCTAGAGCTGATTCCTGGGACTTGCAGAAACGTGCGAAGGTCTCTGAAGGCCTGGCCCCGGTCTGTGGAGCAAATCCAGCTGCCTGAGCTAGCTCCCTGACCCGGGTGTGGAATCCCTGCAGCTGCTCCTGCCGCACGTCCACCAGGTACCTGCAGACGGGAAGCGCCCTGTCAGGGACCCAGATTTTGATCCCCAGCCAGGATGTTCCCCACCCTCCACCCCACTGACTCACCGGGCTAATTCCACAATCAAGTTCCCTCCGGGTGCCACACAGGCCCCAAGCTCAGGGATGAGAAGATGGACCATACTGCAGAGAGGACAGAGGACAGGCTGAGATTCAGCTCCAAATCCGGAGGGAGGATGGGGCTCTGGGATCCCAGACAATGAGGGAGGAGGGGCGGCAAAACTGGAGTCTGGGTCCTGGGAAAGAAGGGAGCAGGAGGTCTGGACTCTGGGGTACCAGGGAGGAGGGGCTGGGACTGGACTCCTGGGTCTGAGGGAGGAGGGGCTGGGGGCCTGGACTCCTGGGTCTGAAGGAGGAGGGGCTGGGGGCCTGGACTCCTGGGTCTAAGCAAGGAGGGGCTGGGGGCCTGGACTCCTGGGTCTGAAGGAGGGGCTGGGGGCCTGGACTCTTGGGTCTGAGGGAGGAGGGGCTGGGGGCCTGGACTCCTGGGTCTGAGGGAGGAGGGGCTAGGGCCTGGGTTCCAGGATCTGAGGGAGGAGAGGCTGGGGCTTGAGTTCCAGGGTCTGAGTGAGGAGGGGCTGGGGCTTGAGTTCCAGGGTCTGAGTGAGGAGGGGCTGGGGCTTGAGTTCCAGGGTCTGAGTGAGGAGGGGCTGGGGCTTGAGTTCCAGGGTCTGAGGGAGGAGGGGCTGGGGCTTGAGTTCCAGGGTCTGAGTGAGGAGGGGCTGGGGCTTGAGTTCCAGGGTCTGAGTGAGGAGGGGCTGGGGCTTGAGTTCCAGGGTCTGAGGGAGGAGGGGCTGGCGGCCTGATCCTGGGTCTTTGTGAGCACAGCTGCCTCCCCGCTTACCCACAGGCCACATAGAGGAGCTGGAATCGGCCGTTGTAGCAGCTCTTGTGGTGGAGAGTCTGAGCAGAATTGAGCGGCAGGAAGTGGATGGTGAAAGATTCCGGGGTGGGGGCTGCTGGGGGAAGGGGATAGAGGGGTCACCTCTGACAGGCGGAGCCATAAGGGCGGAAAGCCAGAGAGATACACAGAGCTGGGCAGAGCTGGGCAGGCACACAGGACTTGGAGATAACACTTTTTGTCCTCTTGCAGCTTTTTAAAAAATCCTCTAAGGTAGGCTCCTGGAAAGTTCTGGGAAGGTCAGCCTGGCAGGCAGAGACTCACTGTACAGATCAGGCAACTGAGACTCTAGAGAGGGAAAGAGGGTGGGTGGCCAGGGCCACATGTGACATGCCCTGTCAGACAGACACGCAGGGAGGGCCAGGTTGGAGGATGGCTGGAAGGAGGCCCAGCCAGGATCCAGGGTGTGGGAGGCTGTCCAAGGGGGAGTTGGGACCCAGCACCCTGTGAGAATATTCTTGGATAGCTTAGCCCTCTGCAGATAAGATTAGAATTCTACTAGTGGAATTCAGAATTCTAAGCATGCTCTCAGAATTTAAGAAAGGGAGAGAAAGAAAAAGAGACAGAATATCAAGAAGCCGTCACTTGCCCAGGCATTCCAAATCATGTCAGTCCACACTCCAGTGTAAAACACCTGGAGGCTGGAGTCCCTGGCTTACCTGGAGTCCCTGGCTTACCTGTTGTTGTCCCTGGCTTACCTGGAGTCCCTGGCTCCGGGCTTCCCTCCGCGTGCTGCTGCTCCTCCGGGTCCCCCCCGGTGGCTCTCGCGCGCCCCCAGGCGGCCACCTCGCGGAGCAGCTCCGTCACGTTGTGTTGAGTGATCTCCCCGGCCGTCTAACAGTAGAAGGGGCGTGGCCAGACGTCGGGGCCAGGATAGCGGGGCGGGGCTTAGAACGCCGGGCGTCCTCGGTCCAGGACTAGAACTCCCGCAGCTGCTTGGAGGATGTGAAGTGGGGCGGGACCTATCCCGCGGGGATGGGGCCTGTTCCCTGAATGGAGTCGTTCCCACCAAGCGACGGGCGGGGTCTGGAGCTGGGGGCGGGGCCTGCTGTGGAGACGGGGCCTTGCGCACCCACCGACCCCCCCAGCCCCACCTCTACCCCCAGTCCCAGCCTCGCCGCGCACCTTGACTGGCTGGCCGTTGCTGGTCCGCAGGAGGCTCTCGTCGTCCGCTTCGATGCCGAAGGCCACGAAGGGCCCCGTGGCGATGTCCCCCCAGTACCCGCGCGCTGCCACGCGCTCCCCACGCTGGAAAAGAAGGGAGAGAGGAGGCAGGTGAGGTCGATGTTGGGGACCCTGACTCCTAGGACTCCGAGAAGCAGCAGTGGGCCAGGACAGGCAGTGGACACGCACGTAGCTCAGGAGGCGACCGGACGCCAGGGTCCGGTTGGGCACATGATAGGCGCTGGAGTCCCTGAGTTCAAAGGCGACGCCTGTGTCCCGCCAGCGTCGGAACTCCTGGGGGTGAATGACTTGGGCCTGGGGTGGGGGGCGGGAAGAAGGGAGCCCTCAGTGAACCGAGCGTGGAGGGACCCCTACACCAGCCTCCCTCAGACCCAGGAGTCCAGGTCCCCAGGCCCTCCTCCCTCAGACCCAGGAGTTCAGGCCCCCAAACCCTCCTCCCTCAGACTCAGGAGGCCCCCAGCCCCTCCTCCCTCAGACCCAAGGGTCCAGGCCCCCAGCCCCTCCTCCTGGGCCCCTCACCCCGCGGTCATGCAGCTTCATGCGCAGGTCCCAGTCGCTGACACCGCGCCGGGCGTCGTAGCGGGAGCCCAGGTAGTGGCGCAGCCGCGAGTCCCAGAGGCGGCTCATGGGGAAGGCCTCGGGCCCTTTCTCGCCGCCAGTCCAGAAGCGGAACACGGCCTCCAGGGCATCCCGCTCGCGGAACTGCGGGGCCAGGCACGCGGTGGGAGAGAGGGAGGCAGAGAGGGATGCAGGGAGAGCGGATTCTAATTGACCCTCTCTTCCATCCCAGAACAGGGGAACGATTCCCCCGTTTCTCGGATGGAAAAACTGAGGCTCCGAAAGCAGAAGCCACCTCCTGCCCTCAGGCCAAATCCCACAGTGGGAGTCGGGGAACTGGGATTCGAACTCCCGAGCCCGCCGCCTGCTCCATCAACGCACGTCCTTTGGACTGCGCGCTTCCATTCTTCCCGCTGCCACCCGATCCCAGATGGAGGCCGGGCGGCGGCACCTTGAGGGCGCGGAGGCTGAGCCAGGGCAGCTGTTCCTCCAGGCGGTCGGGCTCGGGGACCAGGTGCGCCAGCAGGTCGGCCTGGGCACGCACGAAGGCGGCCACTGGCGGGCGCAGCAGCGCATTCCCCCACACTTCCAGGAAGGTCTCGCTCCGCTCTACGGAGAGAGGGAGATAATTGCGGGAATGTGTGGAGGAGGGACCCCAGAAATTACACCCTTAATATGTTATTATGTCATAGTCATATAATGAAAACAATGAACCCCCGCAAACTCCCCACGCATCCCAAAAACTACATGAAGAACAGGGCCGGACATGGTGGCGGGCGCCTGTAATCCCAGTTACTCGGGAGGCTGAGGCAAGAGAATCGCTTGAACCCGGAGGCGGAGGTTGCAATGGGCCAAGATCATGCCATTGCACTCCAGCCTGGGCAACAGAGTGAGACTCCGCCTCTAAAATAAATAAATAAATAACCACCTAGAAGAGGGAATTAGAGTTGCAGATTCCACACTCACCGCAGACAGAGAATATTTGGGGGAAAAGATAACAATACAACAGTAAAAAATAATACAAATTGTAAAATATGGTGTAAGCATTTACGTTGTATTACATATTATAGGTAATCTAGAGATGATTTGCGGTGTATGGGACCATGTGTACAGGCTATTTGTAAGTACATCTTTTTTGTTTTGAGACAGTGTCTCACTCTGTTGCCCAGGCTGAATGCAGTTGTGCCATCATAGTTCACTGTTACCTCGACCACCTGGGCTTAAGGGACCCTCCTCCTCCAGCTTCCCAGCTAGCTGGGGCTAGGCATTAGCTACCACTCCCAGCTAATGTTTTATTTCGCCCAGGCTGGAGTGCAGTGGCGCGATCCCGGCTTACTGCAAGCTCCGCCTCCCAGGTTCGCGCCATTCTTCTGCCTCAGCCTCCCCGGTAGCTGGGACTACAAGCGCCTGCCACCACACCCGGCTAATTTTTTGTATTTTTAGTAGAGACGGGGTTTCACGTGTTAGCCAGGATGATCTCGATCTCCTGATCTCGTGATCCACCCGCCTCAGCCTCCCAAAGTGCTGGGATTACAGGCGTGAGCCACGGCGACCGGCCAATATTTTATTTCTTGTAGAGACAGGGTCTCACTATGTTGACCAGGCCAGTCTCAAACTCGTGGTCTCAAGCAGTCCTCCCACCTCAGGCTCCCAAAGTGTTAGGATTACAGGCGTGAGCCACCGCCCCTGGCAATACTACACAATTTTATAAGAGACTTGAGCATCCTTGGATCTTGGTATCTGCAGGGATCCTGGAACCAGTCCCCAGTGTTACTGAGGGATGACTGTATATAGCTTTGTATATAATATATATACACATAGACATACAAATAGTTTCATATTAGTTGTTTAAGAACTTAATAGAAGAGAACTATGTGCCTTTAGTAAAATAGATCAGTTTAGTTCTAACTGTTTAAGAACTTTGAACAATCTGTACTGTGCAATGTACTCTGAATTCCCTGGGTCATTAATGACTGATATGGTTTGGATCTGTGTCCCTGCTTAAATCTCATGTTGAATTGTGATCCCCAATATTGGAAGCGGGGCCTGGTGGGAGGTGATTGGGTCACGGGGGCAGATTTCTCCCTTGCTGTTCTCATGATAGTGAGTGAGTTCCCACAAAATCTGGTTATTTGCAAGTGTGCGGCTCTTCCCCACTGCCTCTCTTGCCCTTTTTCCTGCCATGGAGCAGATGCCTGCATCCCCTTCGCCTTCTGTCATGATTGTAAGTTTCCTGAGGCCTTCCCAGCCATACTCCCTGTACAGCCTGTGGAACTGTGAGTCAATTAAACCTCTTTTCTTGGGGCTGGGTGTGATCGCTCACGCCTGTAAACCTAGCACTTTGGCAGGCCAAGGCGGGCGGATCACCTGAGGTCAGGAGCTCGAGACCATCCTGGCCAACATGGTGAAACCCCGGCTCTACTAAAAATACAAAACCTTAGCCGGGCATGGTGGTGCATGCCTGTAATCCCAGCTACTTGGGAGACTGAGGCAGGAGAATTGCTTGAATCCAGGAGGCAGAGGTTATGGAGAGCCAAGATCGTGCCATTGCACTCCAATCTGGGCAACGGGACAAGACTCTGCCTCAAATAAATAAATAAATAAACAAACAAACCTGTTTTCTTTTTCTTTCTTTTTTTTTTTAGATGGAGGTTTTGCTTTTGTCGCTCAGGCTGGAGTGCAGTGGTGTGATCTCGGCTCACTGCAACCTCTGCCTCCCGGGTTCAAGTGATTCTCCTGCTTCAGCCTCCAGAGTAGCTGGGACTACAGGCGCCTGCCACCACACCCGGCTAATTGTTGTATGTTTAGTAGAGACGGGGTTTCACCATGTTGAGCAGGATGGTCTCGATCTCCTGACCTCGTGATCCGCCCACCTCAGCCTCCCAAAGTGCTGGGATTACAGGTGTGAACCACTGCACCCAGCCTCTCCTGGAATTTTCTAAGTGGCTCTAAGATGTATTATATTTAGCCCCATTTTACAGGTAGGAGGAGCTGAGGCTCTAAGATGGCAAATTACATCAGAGGGGACCATCATCAATAAATATATTGGATTTTTTTTTTTTCAACAGAGGTACCACACTGGAAAATGCCAAACATTTTTGGTTTTTAGATGGAGTTTCGCTCTCTCTTTTTTTTTTTTTTTTTTTTTTTTTTGAGACGGAGTCTCGCTCTGTTACCCTGGCTGGAGTGCAGTGGCGCGATCTCAGCTCACTGCAAGCTCCGCCTCCCGGGTTCACGCCATTCTCCTGCCTCGGCCTCTCAAAGTGCTGGGATTACAGGCGTGTGCCACCGCGCCCGGCCGGAGTTTCGCTCTTGTTGCCCAGGCTGGAGTGCAATGGCGCGATCTCGGCTCACTGTAACCTCCGCCTCCCAGGAAAATAACCAAACTTTTTAATTGTACCATTGAAATGCCAGAATCCCTCTAGGGAGGGGGAGGAGACCAGCGGTCAGAATGCCTGGGTCCTAGCAACAGACCTTGCAGCCCCATCTTCTCCGGTTCCTCCAGGGCTAGGCTGAAGATCAGCATGTGTCGGGCCACAGCTTCCAGATTATTCTCCAGCACAAAGAACTAGAAGGATGGACAGGGCAGAATAATTCTGAGACCTGTTTGCCTGGGCCCTAGGAGACCCAGGAGAGCAGGCCCTCAGCTCTCTCCTTCCACACACCCGAGTTCTCTACACCAGCCTCTTCCTTCAAACACAGAAGTCTGTGTCCCCAGAGCTCTCTTCCCTTCCATTACTCAGAAGACCTCATCCTCGAGCTCTTCCCCACTATAGAACCCAGGAGTTCCAAACCCCAGCCCCTTCCTTCCCCCAAGATGCATGGGTTCGCTCCCAGCTTCTGCCTCCCTCAGATCTAGGAGTCTCCAGCCCCTTCATTCCTGGACCTGAGGTTTTAGAATTTCAATCCCTTCCTCCCTCAAGGACTCGGGAATCTGGGCTCTCATCTTCATCCCAGCTCACGTTGAACCTCCTGCGAGGCCAGAGCTTCGCTCGGGACAGGGTCCGCAGCAGGTGCCGTCCATCCACAGAGCCCAGAAGCAGCACATCTAGCTCGGGGGTGCTGTGCACTGTATCGGCCTGGGAGTCTGGGTCCACAGGAGGACCTGGCAAGATGACAGCCGGCTGGGGCACCATGGTGGTTGGCAGAGCGTCCACCGTAGCATCCCCTACAAAAATGGACTACAAATCCCAGTAGGCGTTCCGCCCGTGGCCTAGGTTCTAAGGGGAGGTGTTTCCTCTGAGTATTCTGGGATTCGTAGTCCGCAGACAGGACCTCGGGGCTGCCCCTGGGAGCGCGCCCTCTGCCGCTGGAGCGTTGGAGAACGTTAGCGCCCCCCTGCCACCGACGCTTGGACTACGAGCTCTAAAAGGCCGTCTGCTCAGGCTGGGAAGGCAGACGGTGTATCAGACCTTGCGTGCTGGGACTCACTTTCAGCCTGCAGGTCCAGCGCCGGGGACAGGCCCCACCAGGACACGGAGCCGAAGCCCCTGCCGGAGCCGGCAGGTGTGGTCATCACCCTGCGGAAAAGACATTCTGGGAATCCCACACATTGCCCGCCCCGCTCCCCTCTCACCGCCCTTCACTTCTCGCCCCTTTGCCTCCACATGATACCTTGCCCACACCTTTATCCTCCAAATATCCCGGGACGCCCCTTCCTCTCTGCTCAGTGCAGCACTGTGGACCCGCGGCACTCCACAACCGCTGCCCAGAGTCCCCGCCCTTTTCGATGAATCAAGCAATGGAAGCATGAGGGATGGGACCACAGCGAGCAACTGACCAATGAGAGTGAGCGAGGCCCGCCCTCTACAAACTTTTGGCCAATGGGAGCACTGAGGGCCAGCCTTCCCCCACACCTAGGAGAAGAGGGCGTGTGGACGCAGTTGTCATGACGACGGCGCCAGCGGGGGAAGGGGGGCTGGAACAGGTTGGGGCGGAGTCAGGGTCGGTCCAAATTTCTGGAATGGGGGAGGCCTGGGCTGATTAACATTGAGAGTGAAGGGAGCTTAATCTTATTTCTTGTTTTTTGTTTTTTTGTTTTCTTCATCTGCCTTTACTCGTACGTAACGGAATTTTGATCAATTCAAATAAAGTGAAGTGTCTAGACTTTAGATGGCAGGCTTCTGAGCCCGCTCCCCGCCCCAGCACAACGTGGGCTCTACCACACAGAACAGCCCACAGGTGGGACACTGATGTGCAGGTCATTAAAAATTCAGGGATTTGTGAGCTGGTTATTGTCACACGAAGCAATAGTTTAAACTTACAGCTAGATCCTTTTGTAGTTTCTAAGCGGGATGATTGGGTGTTCACGCGCATGCGTGAGATGTGCCTCCCTCAAACCTTGTTACGACATCGGCACATTACTCTTCTGACATGAACAAAAAAAATTACAGGTAAATTCTGTAATCGTACAGTTAAATGAACTGCATTAAAATAAGGGTAAGTCGGCCGGGCGCTGTGGCCACGCCTGTGATCCCAACAGTTTGGGAGGTCAAGGTGGGCAGATAACTTGAGGTCAGAAGTTGGAGACCAGTCTGGCCAACATGGTGAAACCGCGCCTCGACCTTAAAAAATACAAAAATTAACCGGGTGTAGTGGCACGCACCTGTAATCCCAGCTACTCCGGAGGCTGAGGCAGGAGAGTCTATTGAACCTGGGAGGCAGAGGTTGCAGTGAGCTGAGATCGCGCCTCTGAACTCCAGCCTGGGTGACAGAGCAAGACTCTGTCTCAAAAAAAAAAAAAAAAAAAAAAAAAAAAAAGGGCAAAGTCTGAATGAGGCACATCTCTAGATCACCCCAGCACCCAGCACTGGGCTCAGCGCCCAAGGGGACTTGGCTCTCTGCCTCCTCTCCTTGCCCAGACACATGAGCTTAGACCAGTCACCTTTCTGAGCCTCAGTCTGCTGCTCTGTGAAATGGGAATGTAGCGTGCAGCGGGCAGAGGTGCAGCGGATCTGCCTCCTGAGGGCAGATCTGGGCACTGGGAAGACAATACCTACTGGGGAAACGAAGGTTGAGACCTCAGACGTTCCTGCAGAATCAGGCTGGCTAACCAGCCCCTTCCAGGCCAGCTCTAAGCCTGCAAGAGCCCCAGATCCTGGCTTTCTCTCTGGAGAATTAATGCCTTTCCTCCTTATTTCTCCCACTCTCCCAACAAATTCTCAGCAAAGGAGCCAGAGTGACTTTTTTTTTTTGAGATGGAGTCTTGCTGTGACACCCAGGCTGGAGTGCAGTGGCGCGATCTCGGCTCACTGAAACCTCCGCCTCCCGGGTTCAAGCGATTCTCCTGTCCTAGCCTCCCAAGTAGCTGGGACTACATGCATTTGCCAGCACACCCGCTAATTTTTGTATTTGTATTTTATTTTGTATATATATATATATATATATATATACACACACAAAATATATATACAAATATATATACAAAAAATATATATATTTGTATATATATACAAAATAAAATACAAATATATTGTATATATATTTGTATATATATACAAAATAAAATACAAATATATTGTATATATATTTGTATATATATACAAAATAAAATACAAATATATTGTATATATATTTGTATATATATACAAAATAAAATACAAATATATTGTATATATTTGTATATATATACAAAATAAAATACAAATATATTGTATATATATTTGTATATATACAAAATAAAATACAAATATATTGTATATATATTTGTATATATATACAAAATAAAATACAAATATATTGTATATATATTTGTATATATATACAAAATAAAATACAAATATATTGTATATATATTTGTATATATATACAAAATAAAATACAAATATATTGTATATATATTTGTATATATATAAAATAAAATACAAATATATTGTATATATATTTGTATATATATACACAAAATAAAATACAAATATATTGTATATATATTTGTATATATATACAAAATAAAATACAAATATATTGTATATATATTTGTATATATATATACAAAATAAAATACAAATATAGAGAGAGAGAGAGAGAGAAGAGGGAGTTTCACTCTTGTTGCCCAGGCTGGAGTGCAATGGCGCGATCTCGGCTCACTGCAACCTCCGCCTCCCGGGTTCAAGCCATTCTTCTGCTTCAGCCTCCCGAGTAGCTGGGATTACAGGCATGCGCCAGGACGCCCGGCTAATTTTGTATTTTTTGTAGAGATGGGGTTTCTCCGTGTTGGTCAGGCTGGTCTCCAAGTCACGACCTCAGGTGATCTGCCCGCCTTGGTCTCTCAAAGTGTTGGGATTACAGGTGTGAACCACCGAGGCCGGCGATTTTATTTTATTTTATTTATTTATTTATTTTTTATTTTTTTAGAGACGGAGTCTTGCTCTGTCGCCCAGGCTGGAGTGCAGTGGCACGATCTTGGCTCACTCCAACCTCCGCCTCCCGGGTTCTAGCAATTTTCCTGCCTCAGCCTCCCGAGTAGCTGGGACTACAGGCATGTGCCATCACGCCCGGCTAATTTTGTATTTTTAGTAGAGACAGGGTTTCTCCGTGTTGGTCAGGCTGGTCTCAAACTCCCGACCTCAAGTGATCCGCCCGCCTTGGCCTCCCAAAATTCTGAGATTACAGGCGTGAGCCACCGTGCCCGGCTGTATTTATTTATTTATTTATTTATTTAAGACAGGGACTTGCTCTGTTGCCTAGGCTGGAGTACTCCAGCCTGAAACTCCTGGGCTCAATCGATCCTCCCACCTCTGCTTCCCAAGTAGCTAGAACTATAGCCGCGTGCCAGCATACCTAGCTAACTTTACAAATTTTAAAAATAGAGAGGTTATCCAGGCTGGTCTCTAACCCTGGGCCCCAAGTGATCCTCCTGCCTCCCAAAGTGCTAGGATTACAGGCCTGAGCCACTATGACTAGCCTGTTTTTCTTTTCTTTCCTTTTATTTTTCTTTTCCGTTTTTTCTTTCTTTTTCTTTTTCTTTTCTTTTTTCTTTCTTTTTTTTTTTTTTTGACAAGATCTCCTTCTGTGGAGCAGGCTGGAATACAGTGGCATAATCACAACTCACAGCAGCCTCTAAATCTCAGGCTCAAGCAATCCTCCCACCTCAGCCTCCCAGGTAGCAGGGTCTACAGATATGCATCATCATGTCCAGCTAATTTTTTTCTATTTTTTGTAGAGACAGGGTCTCATTATGTTGCCCAGGCTGGTCTGGAACTCCTGGGCTCAAGCAATCCTCCTGCCTTGGCCTCCCAATGTGCTGGGATTAAGGCACGAGCCATCGTGCTTGGCCTTGTTTTCTTTTTAAATTGGTGTAAAACACACACACTATTAAGTTGATTGGGAATGACATTTAGTACACTCACAATGCTGTGCAACCATCACCACTGTCTAATTCCAGAACTTTCTCATCACTCCAAAAGAAAACCCGTACCCCATTTATCTCCCCATTTCTCTCTCCTCTGTCCCTGGCAACCACGAATCTACTTTCTGTCTCTATGTATTTGTCAGTGCAGGAGATTTCTTTTGGATGGAATACTGCACTATGCAGCCTTCTGTGTCCGGCTTCCTTCACTTGGCATAATATTTTCAGGACTCATCTATGCTGAAGCATGAATCAATGCTTTCTTCTGTTTTTATGACCAAATAATATTCCACTGTTGTTCTCCCTAACCTTCGCAAGCTTCGTTCCTTCTTGTCATTCAAGTCACGGCCCAGACCGCACCTCCTCAGCAAGGCTGCCCCTGACCACCCTCCCTAAGTTATGTCAGCCTTTTTACGTTTTGGTCCCAGTGTGGACCGCCATTTGTAATGGTTTTATTCTTCTATCGCTCTGCTTTCTTGTTGAGACAGAGACCCAAGGACCCCATTGCCACCATCTAAATCAATCCCAAGATTTAGAGACAGGCTCTCTGGCTGTGTGATTCTGAGCATTTCACAGGAATTCTCTCTCTCTCTCTCTCTCTCTCTCTTTTTTTTTTTTTTTAGATGGAGTTTTGCTCTTGTTGTCCAGGCTGGAGTGCAATGGCGCGATCTCGACTCACTGCAACCTCCACCTCCTGGATTCAAGCGAGTCTCCTGCCTCAGCCTCCCTAGTAGCTGGGATTACAGGTGCTTGCCACGACACCCAGCTAATTTTTGTATTTTTAGTAGAGACAGGGTTTCAGCATGTTGGCCCGGCTGGTCTTGAATTCCTGACCATAGGTGATCCGCCCACCTCAGCCTCCCAAAGTGCTGGGATTACAGGCGTGAGCCACCACGCCCAGCCCCAAATTTTCTAAAGCACAGTTTGGACTCATTTGTCAACTGGGAATAATGATCATGTTTATTTCACGAGTTTGCTGTGAGGATTATTATTGGCAGTAATAGTAGTAACATAAAGGGCTGTCTTCATAAAGACATGCTCTACAGCCACACACACACACACACACACACACACTCACACACATGAAAAGTTACTGAATTCCTTTGGAGAAAAATTAAAAATCTCATGGATATTATAATCTGTGTAGCTGTTCTATTTTCACTTTCCCGATTGGCTACCAGGAAGCTTAGGAGCAAGTTTGTTTGCTGCCTCCTTTTTTGGTACGTGGGGGTAATTTTTGCCTCATTCTCCACTTAATCTGCTGCTCAGAGAGTTCTCTGGCCAAATCTTATAGGTCTTTGTTCACCACCCAAAATTCTGTATGGGATGAGATAAGGTAGAAGCCAATGGAACTATCATCTTTGCTAGAAACAGAGTAGGAGGCAGCATTCGTTGAAAGAACAATGAGGTCAGATGCGGCGGCTCATGTCTACAGTCCCAGCTACTCACACAGGAGGATCGCAGGAGTTTGAAACCAGCCTGTGCAACATAGCAAGACCCCATCTCTAAAAAAGAAAAGAAAAGAAAAGAAAAAATTAGCTAGGCATGGTTGCATGTGCCTGTGGTCCCAGCTACTCAGGAGTCTGAGGCAGGAGGATCCCTTGAGCCCAGGAGGTTGAGGCTGCAGTGAGCTATGATTGCCCCACCGCACTCCAGCCAGGGTACACAGAGAAACCCTGTCAAAAAAAGAAGAAAGAAGAGGCTGAGGCAGAAGAATCGCTTGAACCCAGGAGGCAGGGGTTGCGGTGAGCCGAGATTGCACCATTGCACTCCATTCTGGGCAACAACAGCGAAACTCCGTCTCAAAATTAAAAAAAAAAGAAGAAGAAAAGAAAAGAAATAGAAAAGAAAAGAAGGGCTGGGCGTGGTGGTTTACGCCTGTAATCCTAGCACATTGGGAGGCCGAGGCGGGCGTATCACGAGGTCAGGAGATCGAGATCATCCTGGCTAACACGGTGAAATGCCGTCTCTACTAAAAATACAAAAAAATTAGCCGGGCGTGGTGGCGGGCGCCTGTAGTCCCAGCTGCTCGGGAGGCTGAGGCAGGAGAATGGCGTGAATCCGGGAGGAGGAACTTGCAGTGAGCCGAAATCGTGCCACTGCACTCCAGCCTGGGCGACAAAGTGAGACTCCATCTCAAAAAAACAAAAACAAACCAAAAAAAAAAAAAAAGAGAAAAAGAAAGAAAAGGAAAGAGAGAAATAAAACAAAAAGGAAAAAAGAAAAGAAAAAAGAAAGAGGTGAAGTTGAAATCATTGGCTTTCCTTGCTGAACTCCAACCTCTCTCGCAGGCTCTGGAGATTGTATTCCCTGGCTCCGTGCCTCTCCTTTGTTTTGATGGCAGTAAGTCGCTTGGGGGGTCAGGTCTGTGTTTGGATATTCTGGGGCCCCAGCACTCAACAGAAGACCTCAGGGAATATGGAATGGAAGGAAGAAAAAAAGAGAGGGAGGGAGGGATGCAGAAATGGGTATGAAAATCGATGTGAGTCATGGGTGAGCAAGCGAGTGGATAAATTCATGGACAAGCAAGGGAATTCTCGCGGACTCCTCACAGCCAACGTGTGGCAGGAATTATTATTATCCCAACATTCTCCAGAGGAGGAAACCCAGGCTCAGAGTGGTGAGTGAGGAATGAACGGGTGAGAGTGTGAGGGAGTCCATGGGGTCAGGCCAGTCTCTCTCAGAGGCTTTCAGGACGAACAGCACTCACACCGCCCTGCGCGCGCCCATTCCTGGAAACGAGGTTTCCTCTTGGGCCCCAGCCCTTGCCCACCCCCATCAAGGAGCATGGGCCCAGGCCACCGGAGCTGCTGAATATTTATTTGGCCCCAGGAGCAGTGCAGGGATGGGCTGTGTTGGAAGAGAGAGGAGAGCAGACGAGGATGGCTGATTGTCAAAGCAGGGGGCAGGACCCGGGGGCAGGAGAAACCAGGCTGCCTTCCCTTCCCAGGGGTCCCTGGGGCATCTGGGTGTGGCTGCGGGGGTCGGGGGAGTGTGCTGGAAAGTTGTCGTGATTGGCATCGTTGGGGGTGAGAAGATAGGAATGGTTCAGATGGTTGGGGTGGAAGGTGGGGGGAGGGTAACGGTCAGAGGAAGCTTAAGGGTGGGGCTGGCTTGGCTTCGGCCGGTCTCGGGAGTCTGGGGTCAGGGGCTAGAGTCCAGGCTTGGCCGGGGGCTTGGGGTGGGAGTCAGGGCGCAGGCAGCAGCCTCACTCGGTCCGGGGGCCGCAGCGAGTGCCACTGGGCAATGGGCCGCCGTGGGTTGGCCAGCATGTCCGCCCAGTGCCGCAGGCCAGCCCCGCCGGCGGCCGCCCCCACGGCCACCCTCCCAATGGCCTCGTTCTTGCCCAGCTTGTCGTAGTCCAGCACGGTCAGCTCCACCTGCACCTTCTGGGGTGGGCGCGGGAGGAAGAGGAGAGAGGAGCGTGAGGGGAGGAGGCCCCGGAAGGGGCGGTGTCCGTTTTCACGGCTGAGGGTACCTCTCGCTGCCACCCGAGGGCTCGGGGCCCCGGAGCTCGGGACGGGGGAGTGGGTGGGAGACGAGAGGGACGGAGCCTGCGGTGAGGAGGAGGCTCTGGCGCCTTTCTTCCTGCGCAGCCAGGTTTCTAAGGAAATGAACCCTCAGGACTCGGTTGCGGAGCGGGTGTGTTCGGCGCCTCCTGGGGCAGCAGCCTCCTAAGAGCCGCAAAGCTGCAGAACTTTAACAGGGGCCGGGCTAGGGTAGGCGCCGTCCCTAAAGAAGTGAGGGGAGGTCTCTTTTTCTTAGAACCATGTTCCTGAGGAGGGTGGGGCATCCTGGTGCCACGTGGGGGGCGGGGCATCCTGGTCCCGTTTAGGGGTGGGGCATCCTGGTCCTGCTTGGGGGCGGGGCATCCTGGTCCCGTTTAGGGGTGGGGCAGTCTGGTCCCGCTTGGGGGTGGGTCATCCTGGTCCTGCTTAGGGGCAGACTATCCTGGTCCTGCTTGGGGGCGGGGCATCCTGGTCCTGCTTAGGGGTGGGGCATCCTGGTCCCGTTTAGGGGTGGGGCATCCTGGTCCCGCTTGAGGGCGGGGCATCCTGGTCCTGCTTGGGGGCGGGGCAGTCTGGTCCCGCTTGGGGGTGGGTCATCCTGGTCCTGCTTAGGGGCAGACTATCCTGGTCCTGCTTGGGGGCGGGGCATCCTGGTCCTGCTTAGGGTGGGGAATCTGGTTCCGCTTAGGGGTGTAGCATCCCGGTCCCGCTTAGAGCAGATAGGATACCCACACCCAATTTTAAGGAGTCTCTTCCTGGAGTGGAAGAGGCTTCCTGGTCCTCATAGGAGGAAATAGACTGAGAGCATAACCTCAGACCCCCTCACCTGGTTTCTAGGGAGATGCTAAAAAGTCTCCCTCCGCCTAGCAATGGCTATTCCTAAAGGTCTGGGCTCTTGGAGAAGGGCAGGTTTGAGCTCACCTGGACTTGGTCACAGGGCACCTCGAAGCTGAAAGCTTCGTTGTAATAGGGGTTCAGAGTGTTCTTCTTGATGGTGGTTTTCTTCTTCCGCACCTTTTTGCCGCCCTGCAGCAGGTGGACCTTGACGTATGGATCTGGGGAGAGGAAGGAGGAGTCTTATAGCTCCCCACTGCTGAGTTCTTGGACCAACATAGAAACACTGCCTACACCCTTCGGGTCTCCTTAGCAGTATGCCAAAATCCATGCCTTCCATGGCAGCCTGGGCCTCCCTGTCCCCGAAGAAACCCTCGAGGCTCAGAAACTGTCAGAACGAGAACCCACCCCACGCCATCCCCACACACCCCATTCCCTTGCTTCCCACACACCTGACAGTCCTCCTACGTCCATCTTCTTCAGGTTTTTAGCCTCCAGGACGATGACGGTGAGCTTCCCGGCCGTGGGGACATAGCGGAGGGAGAAGCAGATGTCCCCAAGCTTCTCCTGCTGAAAGGAGAGAGGCCCATCACCAGAGCCCCGGCTCCACATCCATGCCCCCTCAGGGGTACAATCCACGCCGCCCTGAGGGTCTGGAAAGCCTATGATTTGATTGGCTCAGGATGTTGTGGGCGGGGCTGGGCATGGGGGCGTGGCTCGGGGCGCGACCGCGCATGCTCACCTCCTCCCGCGGAGCCGCCTGCAGCTCCCGCCAGGCCTGCACTGGCCGCCCCAGGTCCACGGAGCTCATAGGGACCCGCACCTCCCCGATGGCGTCATTGCGAGAGAAGCGGTCGAAGTCGTACACCGCCATGACCAGCACCCTGCCCCCCAGCTCCACGTAGGGTACCTGGAGTGCACAGAGAATCCGCAGTAGAGAGCAGGAAGTCAGAGATAGGGTGAGGCACAGCACAACCAGAAGGAAGGCGTGGAGTGAGGCAGCGAGGGTCGAAGCGAACAGTTGGGGGAACTCAAATGGGAAAGTCCAGGGATCCATGCGGAAAAAAATCACGGGTCAGTGGAACCCAAATCGTACCGCCCAAGGACCAGGCTACAGCCCAGGAGTCAGTAGTGCCCAGGGTCCAGTGGAATAGCCCCAGAGCTGGTAGCTGCCACCTGAGCTGTGGCCGCCTCCAGGAAAAGCGGAAGGGGTCGGTCCCTAGTGTTCCAGGGACTGGGCACAGGCTATGGAACACGGGGCCTGAAGGCAGGAGCTCACCTTGAAGGCGAAGGTCTCCCCAAAGTGAGGGTTCAGCGTCTGCCGATGCACCTTGGTCTCGTACCGCCTCCGTTTGTCCGGCAGCAGGTAGACCCGCACATAGGGGTCCGAGGAGCCACCAAGATCCAAGGCTGCCAATCCCATTGCTTGCAGAATGCCCACCAGCAGCTGCAGGGCCCAGGCACAGTGGGGGAGGTGGGGAACACTAGTCTTAGCATCCCTTCCATGGCTCCTTTCAGAAGGGGTTGGAACCCCCGGGATCCTCCCTCCAAAGCATCCCCTTCCTCCACACCCACCTGGCCACTCTGGAAGTCATAATCCAGGGAGTACTGCAGTCGTCCTAGCTCATGCTTGTCTGCCACCTGCTGCCCTGGCCCGGATGGTGCTGGCTCCAGCTCCTCTACTTCTGGCTGCACCTTAGGGAGCCAGGGGTAAGGGTGGGTGAAGTCTTCCCCTGATAGCAGTATCCATCAGGCTCAGAAGCCAAGGGAGGCTCACAGGTCCCTCGGGCTATACCTGAGCTCTCACAGGCTAAGCAGATTCAGTACTTGACTAGTGCTGTCTGCCACAGGCAGGAAATAGCCGTGGTAACACAGATGCAGTATGTTTGTGAAGGTTTGATTAGTGGTGTCTGCTATGGGCAGGGACTAGACATGTGCTTGTCATGCTTAGATTAAAACAAGTGCTGATAGTGTCCCATTGCCCACAGGAATAATGCAGGTTTTATTTCACATGCTAATGGATGTACTGGGGTGCTAGTCCAAACTGCCATGTTTACTTGTGATCTTAGCACAGCAAAACATGGAGGAGAAATGGCATATTTACTGTGTACTTGCCATTCTAAAGTTGAATGAAAAAGCAGAAGGTGTCTCCTTAACCTAGGCCAGCAATTCTTAAAATTCAATGTGAACCTGAATTCCCCTGAATCCTGTGGCAAAATGTCTGAGGTCACCTCTTCAGGGATTCTGACTTGATAGGTCAGGTGCTAGCGCCAGAATTTGCATTTCAACAAGTACCCAGTGTGATTCTGCTGCAGACGGTCTTTGAACATCACTGGTTTAAGGGACAGGGATGGGGCTGGACACCAGGACCCTAAATAGCATCCTTTACGGATGCTAATTGAACAGCTCCTTATTGAGAAGGAAGGAGGGGAAATACCAAGTTAGTGACCACAGACTTGAGGCTCAGAGAGGGACAGTGAATTCTCCAAGGTCACACAACCAGGAAATGGTCCTTCTTGGTTGGAAACCTAGGGCTGTCTGGCTCCCAGGCAACCACTGCACTCTGCACTGAGAGACTTAATTTTCAGACCCTGCAGTGACCACTTTCCATTCCAACGGCCTCATCCAATGCAAATGTCTTTTATCCTCTCCAGGCTGCTGCTGCACTGGCCTCGTCCCTGGATTCCTCGCTGCATATCTGTCCTACACAGGGTTCCAGAGGAGTCATCCTGACACCATCTGACCCTGTCCCTCTCATGCTCAAAACATATTTGTAGCTTTCATCAGCTTCATGACATGGATACTGCTGAGTTCTCCAGACACTTCACTCCAGAGTGCAGCTATTGTGAGAAATGACTCTTTGTTCCCCAAATAAGCCTCAGAATCTGGATATGGGGCCTGAATCTGGATATGGGGCCTCAACACATGCTCCAACTTGGACTAGAATGTCCTTCTCTCTGGTCTCAGTTAACTCTGTCCCTCAGGTCTCAGTGCAGAAGTCACCTCCACCACGAAGCCTCCTCTGTCTGACGCTCTGTTTTAAACTTTTTCTTACTGTAAATATGTCCCATTTTCTGAAAAAAATCAGCATATTTTAAAGTATTCTGGCACAAAGCTGGTTTTCAGCTTTCAGAGCCATTTATTTATTTATCTATTTATTGGAGACAGAGTCTCGCTCTGTCACCCAGGCTGGAGTGCAGTGGCACGATCACAGCTCACTGCAGCCTCCACCTCCCGGTTTCAGTGCCTCAGCCTCTCGAGTAGCTGGGATTATACCATGCCACCATGGCTGGCTTTTGTATTTTTAGTAGAGACAGGGTTTCATCATGTTGCCCAGGCTAGTCTTGAATTCATGACCTCAGGCAATCTGTCCACCTCAGCCTCCCAAGTGCTAGGATTACAGGCGTGAGCCACCGCACCCGGCCCAGAGCCAAATATTTATATGTTTCTGTAGGTTTCTATACAGTGGGATGCCTTTTCTGTGCTCCTATGAGACCCTGTAGTATGGCACATATTACCCTGTGTGGTGAGTGTCTGTGTCAGTGCCTGACTCTCCCACCAGACTGGGAAGTTCTTGGGAATAGCAACTACTTCTGTTCCATCTCCGGGTCCCCAGAGTCCAGTTGAGGGCTAGACACACAGGGAGGATGAGCCAGTAAGGTGGGTTCCTATAGGACGGAAGGGAGCAGGGACTGGGACCAGCTGGGCCATTGAGAGGAGCAGGGTGCGAGAAGGGGCCAGGTGGAGGGGCTGGGCTGGGCCACACCTTGTCTATGTAACTCTGGCCCAGCCCCTTCACTTCCTGAAGGTGGACCTGGGCTTGGGCCTGGCTCTTCTTGCCTGTCCGCCTCCGACAGCTCTTCCGGTAGAGACAGAAACAGCAGCTGAAGATGAGGAGGCCTGAGACCAGCACGATGGTGGCCAGGGCCCAGGGGGGCACTGCAGAGGGGTGGAGACAACACACATTGAGGCCTGGGCAGCACGCAGGCTGATTCAGTCCTGATTACACGTGGAAGCTGGAATGCTGGCCTCCTTTTCCCTCCAGCCATTTTCATTGCATTTCTTCCTGTGTTTTTCTTCCACCTAATGTGGCCTCTAGAGAGATTCGATGCCCCAACCCAGGCTGACACCATCTGGATTTGCTTGCTTGTTAGTTCTGCCTTTCCTTACCCGACCCCGACCCCCATTTCTGCTCAACTCCTGATGCTTTTACAAGAAGCCCTGCTCCTCATCGGGCCTGTTTCCTTATCTGTAAAAGAAGAGCTAGGTGGACCTTCCAATTCTAAGATCCCATTCCATGCAACACCCCTTGATCCGGTTTCGATTTTTTTTTTTTTTTTTTTTTTTGCAAATCTGTTCCTTCCTTTTACCCCATTTCGTTCGCATTCCAGTCCAGGATGACGACCCGGGATCCCAGCCGGATTTTCCAGCCCGCCTGCCCGAGTACACCCGTCCGAATCCCGCCCCTCGGAATCCTGGCCGGGCTTTCTCTCTGCTCGGCCCCCCACCCCCGGGTCTTGCTCACCTGGGCCGTGGCTGATGCGACTGGAGTCGGGAGGCGTGTCGGGCGATGGAGGCCCCGGGGTTGGGGGCTCCGGGAACATGGTGGCGGGGTCCTAGAGTCTTTTCTGCAGAGACACTCAAGCACCCTAGTCCCCCATTCCCACCCCAGACGTCCTTTGAGCCCCATGCACAACAAAGAACTCCAACTCCCATGAGGCCCTTGCGCGAACAGCCGCGTAGAAACCAGAGAGCCACCGCGAGTCATGCTGGGAGTTGTAGTATCAGCCTCCCCGCACTTGAGAGGGGGTGTCCAGGACCTAGTTCCATCCCAAAGGGATACCCTCTTCCTCCACGGCCCCACAGGCATCCCGCTGACTTCTGCCTCGTCCTCGCCCCTCCGCAGGGTCTGAACCGGAAGCGGGCGAAGGCAGGCGTGGGAACCAGCAGACCGCGTTGCCCAGAGCAACAGCCGGGCTCCTCTCAAGCGGGGTGAGAGCAAAGCTGGTTGCCCGGGCAACGGGTTGTTGCCAGGACAACGGGCGGGGCTGACGCACAGACGCGGAGTCCCGGCGGGGCAGGCTCGCTCCGGGGCCCACCGGTGCCTGGGAACCCCCCAATAGCCCGACTGGGATCCTGAGGTCCCGCGAGGTGGGGAGGGGGCAGCCTGTGGTCCGAGCGCCCACAGCCGACTGCTCCCTCCGCACCTGGTCCTGGGAGCTGAGACGCACGTTCCCTCTTCCCTCTCCCCAGTTTTGCTGGAGGGCGGGTCGGGGGCTGCCCGGTGCCTGTGCTGAGCCCCCTCATCCTTCTTGGCCTGTTGGTCTCTCCACGCATCCGTGCTGCTCTCGTGACCGCCTCGGTCTCCACGCTGTCTCTTGACCCCACATAGGCGTCTTCCCTGTGTCTGCCTCCCCAACCCGCCTGTCTCTCTTCCCTATCGCCTGGCCTCTGTCTCCAGGGTCTCTCCCTCTCCCCTCCGCCTGCGCCTCACTCCCCGCCCTCGGCTCTTTGTCTTCTCCATACCTGTCTCGCGTCCCCAGATCCCTGTCTCTCCGCTTCAGGCTGCTGCCCTCCCTCTGGTTGTCTCCCCAGTGCCCCAGCCCCCACTCCCACACCCCTTTCCTCTAGGGATGCGGATGCGGATGGGCTGAGGGCGGGGGTCCCAGCAGCTCCTACCTGCTCGGCGGCTGGACGGGACACTCCCGGGAGACGCCGAGGCGCCAGCCCCGCCCGGACCCCGCCCCCTGCACGTGGGCGGTGGCGCTGTCCCGGGTGCTGATCGCGGAGCTCTGCGGGGCGGGGGAGCCGCGGAGCGGAGCGGAGCAGGATCCCGTGCGCGCGTGTGTGCCCGTGTGCGTGTGCGCGCGTGTGTGGTGTGTATTGTGTGTGCCCGTATTTGGTCTCGGGTAGGCGGAAAGCCCTGCCCCGCCCCTCCTCCCGCCTCCACCCGGGAACCTCGATGACGCCCACAGATGTTTATCCTGGTGCTTTAGCATTTTCTGCCTTCTGGTCCAGTGGTTGGCCGTCCAGACCACTCCACTCCTCCCGCCCCAACACACACGACACACACCCTGTATAGCCCAAAGAACGGCATGCCAGGATACTCAGTCCTAGGACCTAGGAGACCCCAGACCCCCATTGGAGACCCAGACTCTGCAGGGTTCAGCATCAAAGTCCCCAGCTATCAGCCCCCAGACATCGCCCTCTAAGTTCCCCTAACACCAGTCCCAGGAGGCGGCCAGTGCGGTGGCTCATACCTGTAACCTCAGCACTTTGGGAGGCCGAAGCAGGAGGGATGCTTGAGCCCAGGAGCTAGAGACCAGCCTGGGCAACATGGCAAAATCCCGTCTCTACAAAAAGGAGCCAGGGTGATGGTGCGCACTTGTGATCGCAGCTACTCTAGAGGCTGAGGTGGGAAGATCACCTGGGCCCAGGAGGTCAAGGCTGCAGTGAGCCACTGCACTCCAGTCTGGGCAACAGAGCAAGACCATGTCTCAAAAACAAAAACAAAAACAGAACAAAACAACAACAACAACAACAAAGAAGAGTAAAAGAAAAGCTCAGAAGGCAAGTCTCCAAGCACCTAGCTCCAGCGAGCCCTGTCCATACTGCCCAGACCCTGGACACAGACGTCTGGACACTGCCTTCTCTGAGAGACTCAACCACCCAAACCTACATTTTTTCATGTGCAAATGTGTGGGTCCCTCTAGTCCCCTCCTGGACATTCGCCTCGATCCCTAGATACCAGGAACCCATCCCTACTCCCAATCCAATATTATTTCCAGACCCAGAAATCCATGGGACAACTGTCTCTGGGGAGAACAGTGATTTAATAAATTATGGGATAGAAGAAAAAATACATGTGGATGGTGGGGTGCAGAGAGACCTTGGGCACAGGGACTCCCTCCGACCCCAGATTATAGAAGACTGATTTGGTTTCTGAAGTAAAATCAAGGCAGGATCCTTCCTGCCTTTGGTCCTCAAGTAGCCAGAACTCCAGACCCAAATTCCTTCCTGCCTCAGAATCCAGGCCCCAGCCTGTTTCTTTCTGGATCCTGGAAAGACCCAGGGAACCCAAGCTACCATCCCTCTCCTCCTTCAGGGAACCAGGAATCCAGATCCCCAGCTCCCATAGGACTCATCTGAAGCCCACCAGACCACTCTCTCCTGGGGAAACCAGAGTTTGGGATCCCAGCCCCCTCCTCCCACAGCACCCAGGAGTCTGGGAGCCCAGCCCTCTGCTCTTCCAGGAATCTGGGCTCAAGTGGGTGCCCAGAGCTTGAGGATGCCTGGGCTGCCGACCCAGCCCCCTCGTCACTTAGACCTCCAACTTGTGGGCCTGGATGGCGGCCACGTTCTCGTAGATGAGGTTTTCGACATCCTCATACGGGACTTCCTTCTTGGCTGGGGCCTGGGCTGACTGTTGGAGGAACCGCAGGATGCACTGATGCAGGAATACGTACTGAGCCTGGGAAGCAGGCACGGGAGTGAGAGGCGTCCCCCCAAGTCTGGGCTGCGTGGAGCCCCAGGGTCCCTCGTCCCACTGCCTCCCGTCCTGTGTTGCTGAGGGGCTGCCTCACCTCAGTCTGCACCATCAACGGCCGACTCTCTCTCATCTTCCTTACAAAGCTGAAGGGCCCAAGGAGACCCTCGGACTGCAGCTGCCGGAGCAGGACGTCCAGGGCAATGAGGGTTCCTGTGCGACCCACGCCAGCACTAGACAGAACAAGGGAAGGGTCAGACCAAGGGGCAGGAGTGTGAGGCTCCGGGGTCATGGCTGATTGGAGGGATCTGTGTTTGAATGATGACAATAACTATGCCTGCTCACACCTGTAATCCCAGCACTTTGGGAGGCTGAGGCCGGTGGATCACCCAAGGTCAGGAGTTCCAGACCAGCCTGGCCAACCTGGCGAAACCGTCTCTTCTAAAAATGCAAAAATTAGCCGGGTGTGGTGGCGCATGCCTGTAATCCCAGCTACTTGGGAGGCTGAGGCGAAGAATCGCTTGAACCCAGGAGGTGGAGGTTGCAGTGAGCCAAGATCACACCACTGCACTCCAGCCTGGGCGACAAGAGCAAAACTCCCATCTCAAAAACAACGACAACAACAACAACAACAAAACTATGCCTGGAGTTCCTTCCATCTGTTAGGCTCTGTTCTAAGTGCCTGATGGGCCTTCTTCACTCCTCCCAAACCTAAGAAGTCGGATGTACTAGCACATCCATTGTACAAATGGGGAAATGGAGGCTGAGTGAGGTGAAGTCCCATTCCCCAGGCCACTCAGCTAATAAGTGGCAGAGCCGGGGTTCAAATACAGGAAGAGGAACTCTACAGCCAATCATTTAGTAATTCCTTTAAACACAAAAATTAGTCTTTTGTTTTGTTTGAGACAGGGTCTCTCTCTGTCACGCAGGCTGAAGTGCAGTGGCATGATCTCGGCTCACTGCACCCTTGACCTCCTGGGCTCAAGTGATCCTCCTGTCTCAGCCTCCTGAGTAGCTTGGATCACAGGCATGCACCACTGCATCTGACTAACTTATTAACTTTTTAATAGAGACAGGATCTTGCCATGTTGCCCAGGCTGGTCTCAAACTCCTAGACTCAAGTGACCCTCCCACCTCAGCCCCCCAAAGTGCAGGGATTACAGGCATGAGCTACTGTGCCCAGTGAAAAACTTAGCTATTTTAGGCTGGGCACAGTGGCTCACGCCTATAATCCCAGCACTTTGGGAGGCTGAGGTGGGTGGATCACGAGGTCAGGAGATTGAGACCATCCTGGCCAATATGGTGAAACCCCATCTCTACTAAAGTAACAAAAAAAAAAAAAAAATTACCCGGGTGTGGTGGCGGGCGCCTGTAGTCCCAACTACTCGAGAGGCTGAGGCAAGGGAATCACTTGAACCCGGGAGGCGGAGATTGCAGTGAGCCGAGATCACATCACTGCACTCCCAGCCTGGGCGACAGAGCAAGATTCCATCCCCCCAAAAAATAAATAAATAAATAAATTAGCTATTTTAAGCTGGGTGCAGTGGCTCACGCCTGTAATCCCAGCACTTTGGGAGGCTGAAGCAGGCGGATCACCGGAGGTCAGGCATTGGAGACCAGCCTGGCCAACATGGAGAAACCTCATCTCTACTAAAAATACCAAAATTAGCCAGGCGGGGTGGCAGGCACCTGTATTCCCAGCTACTCAAGAGGCTGAGGCAGGAGAATTGCTTGAACCTGGGAGGTGGAGGTTGCAGTGAGCGGAGATCGCACCATTGCACTCCAGCCTGGGTGACACAGCGAGACTCTGTCTCCACACAAAAAAATAGCTATTTGAACGTGAGCAATTTGTCACACTCACAACGCTGTGCAGCCCCCACCTCTATCTACTTGCAAAACACTTTCATCACCCCTAAAGCAGACACCACGCCCATTAGGCCGTCTCTCCCCATTGCCTGTCACCCTCCAGGACCTGGAAGCTACTAATCTCTTCAGTGTCTCTGTTGCTTTGGCTGATCTAGATATGCTTCTGGATATGCATACGAATGCAATGATGTGATGACATCCACCCAGCTCTAAAATGGGGAGGACATTGCTGGGCGCGGTGGCTCACGCCTGTAATCCCAGCACTTTGGGAGGCCGAGGTGGTCGGATCACCTGACGTTGGGAGTTCGAGACCAGCCTGGCCGACATGGTGAAACTCCATGTCTACTAAAAATACAAAATTAGCCGGGCGTGGTGGCACATGCCTGTAATCCCAGCTACTCGGGAGGCTGAGGCAGGAGAATTGCTTGAACCCAGGAGGCAGAGGTTGCAGTGAGCTGAGATCATGCCACTGCACTCCAGCCTGGGCAACAAGAGCGAAACTCTGCCTCCAAAATAAACAAACAAATAAATAAATAAAATAAAATAAAATAAAATAAAATGGGGAGGACACCCTTTTGCCATGAGGAGCAGTAGGACTGTGTAAATGTTCACTGTGACCGAAACCAGAGCCCCAGTCTCAGGGGCTGTTACTCTTCCTCATCTCCCTAATAGTTACCGTTAGGTGAATCTGACCTACGGGACTTCAGCATAAATATCAGGAAAGGGTCAGGTGCAGTGGCTCACGCCTGTCATCTCAGCACTTTGGGAGGCAGAGGCAGACGGATCACGAGGTCAGGAGTTCGAGACCAGCCTGGCCAACATGGTGAAACCCCATCTCTACTAAAAATACAAAAATTAGCTGGGTGTGGTGGTGAGCGTCTGTAATCCCAGCTACTCGGGAGGCTGAGACAGGAGAATCGCTTGAACCCGGGAGGCAGAGTTTGCAGTGAGCTGAGATTGCGCCATTGCACTCCAGCCTGAGGGACAGGGAGAGACTCCATCTCAAATAAAATAAAATAAAATAAATAAATATCAGGGAAGCAGTTGATGGGGGGAGGCCCTGCACTCCAGCACAGGGAAGTGTCTCCAGTGTTTCTCAGAATCTGTGGCCACATCCCCGTCCTGTGGCTTCATCCTTTCTCCCTTCTCTTCTGCATTCAACCTTCTCTGCCTTTACCTTTTCATCTTTCTTTTTTTCCTTTTTTTTTTAATCGAGACAGAGTCACCCAGGCTGGAGTGCAGTGGTGCGACCTCAGCTCACTGCAACCTCTGCCTCCCGGGTTCAAGTGATTCTCCTGCCTCAGCCTCCTGAGTAGCTGGGATTACAGGTGCCCGCCACGACACCCGGCTAATTTTTGTATGTTTAGTAGAGACAAGGTTTGTATGTTGGCCAAGCTGTTCTCAAACTCCTGAACTCAAGTGATCCACCCGCCTTGGCCTCCCAAAGTGCTAGGATTTACAGGCATGAGCCACCGCTCCTGGCCTGCCTTTTCATCTTTCGTTCCCATCTTTTCATCCTTATCCCTTTTCTTTTCTTAATCTGCTTCACGCCCCCCTTTATCTTCCACATCCACCTCCTCCTTCTCTCCCTCTTCCACCTCCCCTGTACGTTCCCAGGGTCCCGTCTAACACAACTGTCTGAGCCCCAAGGGAGCGGTTCTCTCAAGGGAGAGGGTCCTGGGCTGGTCCCCACCTGCAGTGCACAATGGGTGGGCCTCCCTCCATGGTCTGATCCAGCCACTGCCGAAGCATCCTCCAGAAAGCCAGCAAGGTGTCTGGGGAGGAGGGAACGCCGTGATCCGGCCAGGCCTGGTAGTGGAATTGGCGCACAGACAGTGTCTTCTGCTCCTCCACCTGGAAGGAGGGAGCACTCACAGGCTCTGGAGATGAATGTAGGGAGGACCTGGCTTCTAGCACCAGGAGCGGGTTCCCTGGGGCACACTGCAGCTCCTCAGAGGAGTGGGTGGAAGGTTGGAGTTGGTGGAGGGTCCTGGATGCATGGCATATGTCACAGGGGAAGGCTGAGGGCCAGGACGGGGCTGGACACACGCACCTGGAGGAGCTGCAGTTCCCGCACCGTCCAGTTCTCCATCACTTCCTCACCTACCAGGGTTACCCGCAGGTGCCCATGGGTGCAGGGCTGCGAGTCCAGAGGCCAGTAATGCTCACACTTCACCTGGGGGAGGGGGAGGGGTCAGAGAACACAACTCCTCTTACCCAGGTCTGTGGGGTCTGCTTTAGGCCCCAAATGTGAACCAGCAGATGGGCTGGGGGGAGAGTGGGGAACAGGTCTACACTGAAGACGCCTGGGGTTACCCTGGAGGAATCTGTAAGGTCTGGGTGTGGGGTCTACATTGGATCAGTGTTCGGGGCGGGGTCCTGCACCCAGTCAGCACCCAGGACTCAGATCTCTCACCCGGCCGGCCTCCATGCAGTTGGTCAGCATGACCAGGGTGTGGCTCTGCTGTTCCCACACCAGGCGCCAGAAGTCACCCACCGTCTGTGGCAGGGGACCCTGGGTTGCAATGAACTCCTGGGGGCTCCAGAGACCCTGGTTGAGGAAGGCAGGCGGGTCAGGGGGGCCTTTCGATGACCCCCGCCAGCTCTTATCTCTCCAGGCCTGCTGGGCACCCTTTCAATCCCAACCACGACCTTACGGGCATGAAGCTGGCATTGATGTAGTCAGAGCCTGGCTCCTCGTGGATGGGCTTCAGGGGCACCCGGGACCAGTCATCTAGGAGAAGAGGCCAGCATTAGCCAGGCAGAGAGACCCAGAGAGGCACAGAGACAAGACCACAGGCAGAGAGACCCAGAGAAGCACAGAGACAAGACCACAGGCAGAGAGACCCAGAGAGGCACAGAGACAAGACCACAGGCAGAGAGACCCAGAGAGGCACAGAGACAAGACCACAGGCAGAGAGACCCAGAGAGGCACAGAGACAAGACCACAGGCAGAGAGACCCAGAGAGGCACAGAGACGAGACCAAGACCCATGGACAAAAGTCATGCCGAGACGCAGGCAGACCCTGGGAGCTACACAGGGACTGAGAGGGGCGGAGGGACCTCAGCTGCAGGGAGCAGGCCAGGAGGACTCTCAAAGGGACCCACAGCCGGGTGCAGTGACTCACACCTGTAATCCCAGCACTTTGGGAGGCTGAGGTGGGTGGGTCACCTGAGGTCAGGAATTTGAGACCAGCCTGGCCAACATGGTGAAACCCGGTCACCATTAAAAATACAAAAATTAGCCAGGCATGGTGGCGGGCGCCTGTAGTCCCAGCTACTAGGGAGGCTGAGGCGGGAAGATTGCTTGAACCCGAGAGGTGGAGGTTGCAGTGAGCGGAGGTGGTGCCACTTCACTCCAGCCTGGGTGACAGAGCGAGACTCTGTCTCGAAGAAAAAGAAAGGTGGGGGGCCGGGCGCAGTGGCTCACGCCTGTAATCCCAGCACTCTGGGAGGCTGAGGCAGGCAGATCACAAGGTCAGGAGATTGAGACCATCCTGGCTAACACGGTGAAACCCTGTCTCTACCAAAAATACAAAAAATTAGCCGGGCGAGGTGGCGGGCACCTGTAGTCCCAGCTACTCGGGAGGCTGAGGCAGGAGAATGGCGTGATTCCGGGAGGCGGAGCTTGCAGTGAGCTGAGATCGCGCCACTGCACTCCAGCCTGGGAGACAGAGCGAGACTCAGTCTCAAAAAAAAAAAAAAAAAGAAAAAGAAAAAGAAAAAAAAAGGAAGAAAAAAAAGGAGACCCACAGTAGGGGGCAGGACTTGTTTCTCAAAGCGGGTAGGAGAAGGGGACTGGGGTGGGGTGCCGACTAAATCAGGGCTGGGACAAAAGCAGCGGGAACCCGAGACTCACAGGGCAGCACATTTCTGTAGCGGTTCTTGGCGTTGTTCTCTGAAGCCGAAGCCACCATCTGAGACTGGCTGTGGCCCACCAGGGAGAGTTGCTGGGGATGCAGGGAGAGGGGGTACCTGGTGTTGGATTTTCTCTACTTTCCCTCGAGGGTACCCCCCGAGCTCCCCTTGTCTTCTTCGGCATCACCCCTTGTTTATCCCTTGCACCCTGAGATTCTATGGCACCCACAAAAACAGAATATATGTGTGTGCCACCTGCCCTGTGGGGCACTGGGGAGGATTTAGGGAACCATGGGACTTCTTCAGGCAGGCAAGAAAGCAGGTGTCAGGGGAGAAAGGACTCACTGGGTGGGGGCAGAGAGAGTTACTTTAGGACTGACCCACCATTATTTTAAGATTTCAGTGAGTGGAAAGATAACATGGCTGGGAATCTCTGCACAATCCAATGACATATGTGATGCTACTTTTGCTTAATCCCGAAAGCCGTGAGGTCTTGCCAGGGGGTGGGGGTGGGGGTGTGGGCCACCGGAGGGAGACTGAGCTCAGCCCCTCTGTCGTCTCCCCACCTGGTACTCGTCTGCAAAACCACAGTTGCTGTCCCTCTCATTCTTCCTGACGTGGTCAGCGAAGTCTTCAGCCGGGATGTCCCCTGGGGAGCTACGGGTTTTGGGGGAGCAGGGAGAAAACACCATAACCTCTTTTAATCTTGCACTTTTGAGGGCCGGGCGCGGTGGCTCACGCCTGTAATCCCAGCACTTTGGGAGGCCAAGGCGGGTGGATCACCTGAGGTCAGGAGTTCGAGACCAGCCTGGCCAACATGGTGAAACCCCATCTCTACTAGAACTACAAAAATTAGCTGGGTGTGGTGTTGCACACCTGTAGTCCCAACTACTCGGGAGGCTGAGGCAGGAGAATCTCTTGAACCCGTGAGGCAGAGGTTGTAGTGAACCGAGATCGCACTACTGCACTCCAGCCTGGGTGAAAGGGCGAGACTCCGTCTCAAAAAATTAAAAAATAAAATAAAATAAAATAAAAAATAATAAACATATTCAGACAGCCCTACACTTACACTTCTCATGCAGACCAGTTTTTTTCTCCTTCCTGTCATCCTATCACCATGGCCTGGAGTCTATATCCACTACTCCAGGGAACACCTTTCTCCAAAATCGTCGTGGCCTCCCTATCCGTAATTGCAAAGGCCACGTTTCAGCCCCCACCGGCCTGACTGCTCAGCAGCATTTAGCACCACCGCCTGTGCCTGCCTTTTCTCCTGGATCTGCACTGTTCCGGAACACCCGGCCCTGGCTTGGCCCCCACCTACCCAGCTGCTGCTTGTGCATTTCCTGGGCAGGCCCCTCCTCCTCTGTCCGTCTTAAAAGGTAACTGTTCCCCAGTGTCCAACCCCAAGCCACTTTTCTTGCTGGACACACACTTCTTACAGGGTTTGGCCCATTCCTGTAGTTTCACTTTCTTTCTTTTTCTTTTTCGAGAAAGAGTCTCACCCTGTCGCCCAGGTTGGAGTGCAGTGGTGTGATCTCAGCTCACTGCAACCTCAGCCTCTGGAGCTCAAGTGATTCTCCTGCCTCCGCCTCCTGAGTAGCTGGGATTACAGGTGCCAGCCACCATGCCCGGCTAATTTTTGTATTTTTAGTAGAAACGGGGTTTTGCCATGTTGATCAGGCTGGTCTTGAACTCCTGACCTCAAGTGATCCTCCCGCCTCAGCCTCCCAAAGTGCTGGGATTACAGGCGTGAGCCACCACGCCTGGCCTCTTGTCTGGATTATTACAAATCTCTTCCACATGTTAGACTTCTTCCTAAACATGTTAGACTGTGTCACTAGCCTATTCAAAATCTTCCAAGAATTCTCAGTTCACAATAAATCCAAAGTCCTAACTTTCAACTACAGGCCTGTGCCTGCTGTGGCCCCACTGACGTCTCTCTGACCTCACTTCCCACCGCCCTCCCCTTCCTCAGTCTGCTCAGCTGGAGACGCACGATGTTCTCTGAACCTCACGTGTGCTGCTGCCTCAGGCCCTCCACGCGCCCATCCCTGTCCTCGGAGCGCCTTTCCCAGATGCGTGCTCGGCTCCTCTCCCACTTGCGTAGGCCTGTACTCAGATGACTTCCTCTTAGTCATCTTGTTAGCAAAGCTTTCCTTGAATATCCTGCCGAAAATATTCCTGCTGGGAGCAGCGGCTCACGCCTGTGATGCAAACACTTTGGGAGGCCGAGGTGGAAGGGCTGCTTGAGGCCAGGAGTTCAAGACCAGCCTGGGCAACCTGGTAAGACCACCCCCCCGACCCCCATCTCTGCAAAAAATTAAAAAATTAGCCAGGCATTGTGGTGCGTGCCTGTGGTCCCAGCTACTGGGGAGGCTGAGATGGGAGGGTCACTTGAGCCCAGGAAGTCGAGGCTGCAGTGAGCTATGATTGCACCACTGCACTCCAGCCTGGGCCACAGAGTGAGACCCTGTCTTGACAAATTAATAAATAAAATAAAATAAAATAATTCATCTGATTTTCTAATTTCTTCTAATTTTCACATTAGAAGAATATCAAAATAGGCCAGGGGCTGTGGCTCACGCCTGTAATCCCAGCACTTTGGGAGGCCAAGGCAGGTGGATCACAAGGTCAGGAGTTCGAGACCAGCCTGGCCAACATAGTGAAACCCTGTCTTTACTAAAAAATACAAAAATTAGCCGGGTGTGGTGGTGCATGCCTGTAGTCCCAGCTACTTGGGAGGCTGAGGCAGCAGAATTGCTTGAACCCGGGAGGCGGAGGTTGCCGTGAGCCGAGATCATGCCACCGCACTTCAGCCTGGGTGACAGAGCAAGACTCCACCTCAAAAAAAAAAAAGAATATCAAAATATTCCTCTACCCTTCCTATCCCCTCCTTTTGCCTTGTCTCCAAGTTTATTTATTTTATATATTATAAATTTATATATTATATATTATATAATTTATAATTTATATATTATATTATATATAATGTATATTTTATATTGTATAATATATAATATATAATATATTATATATAACATATAATATATTATATATTATAAATTTATATATTTATATATATGTTATAAATTATATATATATATATATATATTTTTTTTTTGAGATAGAGTCTCACTCTGTTGCCCAGGCTGGAGTGCAATGGTGCAATCTCAGCTCACTGCAACCTCTGCTCCCGGGTTCAAGTGATTCTCCTGCCCCAGCCACCTGAGTAGCTGGGATTACAGGCGTGAGCCACCATGCCTGGCCCTGTCTGAAAGTTTATATCATATTTTTTATGATCTTTTTTTATTATTATTATTTTTTTGAGACGGAGTCTCGATCTGTCGCCCAGGCTGCAGTGCAGTGGCGTGATCTCAACTCAATGCAAGCTCTACCTCCCAGGTTCACGCCATTCTCCTGCCTCAGCCTCCCAAGTAGCTGGGACTATAGGTGCCCGCCACCACGCCTGGCTAATTTTTTGTATTTTTTAGTGGAGACAGGGTTTCACCACGTTAGCCAGGATGGTCTTGATCTCCTGACCTTGTGGTCCACCTGCCTCAGCCTCCCAAAGTGCTGGGATTACAGGCATGAGCCACCGCACCCAGCAATCTTGTTTATTGATATCTCCTGTACTAGAATATAAGCCCCTGGCGGGCAAGAATCTTGGTTTCATTTGCTGTTTGTTTGGCACCTGGAACAGTGCCTGATACATGCTGGTGCTCAGCTGATATCTGCTGAATGAATGAATGTCCGGGAGTTGAGACCAGAACTGAATTCGCTGGCCCAGGCTGCTTGGGGAGTGAGTCGCGATGGAAGGGCCATGGTCCCTGTCGCAGAGGCATGGGCCCCTTCTGAGACCTTTGTGGGTAAATGCATTGATCCACCCTCTGACCAAGCTGGCGCCAGCAAACGCCCCTTGATTTGACCAGATTCTTTCCGATGCGCCCCCCAGACCTTCTGCTCACCTGAAGACCAGATTCCTGAGTTCTGGTTTCTGCTGCTTCTTATTATTCCTGGGAAAAGGACGTTAGGATGAGAGGCTCAGGGGGTGAGGCTGCAACCAGCGGTCCTCCTTCTTCTCCAGCCCCCACCCTCCAGGCGGTCAGCCCTGTGCTGAGTCTCACCTCCTCTTCAGGAAGAAAATCAGCAGGCCCACGAGGATGAGAAACAGGAGGATGCCCACAAAGGCTCCGGCAATGACCCCTGTGGGGAGGAGGCATCGGGAACCCTCAGAGCGCAGGTCTGAGCTGCTCATCTGTCTCCAACCCTGCCCAGCCTTTCCTCTTCCCCAGGAGCCTGGTCCAAAGACAGCTGACCCCCGAACATCACGGGTGCGAATTGCGTCGGTCCAGTTATACTTACGCGCTTACCCATGGATTTTCCTCCACCCCTGAGACAGCAAGACCAGCCCCTGTCCTTCCTCCTCCTCCTCTGCCTACTCAACGCGAAGACTACAAGGAGGAAGACCTTTATGACGATCTACTTAATAAATAGCGAGTACATTTTCTCTTCCTTAGGATATTCTTAATAACATTTTTTTCTTTAGCTACTTGATTATAAGAATACAGTATATAGTACGGCCGGGCGCGGTGGCTTACGCCTGTAATCCCAGCACTTTGGGAGGCGGAGATGGGCGCATCACGAGGTCAGGAGATTGAGACCATCCTGGTTAACACGGTGAAACCCCATCTCCACTAGAAATACAAAAAATTAGCAGGGCGTGGTGGTGGGCGCCTGTAGTCCCAGCTACTTGGGAGGCTGAGGCAGGAGAATGGCGTGAACCCGGGAGGTGGAGCTTGCAGTGAGCCCAGATCACGCCACTGCACTCCAGCCTGGGCGACAGAGCAAGACTCTGTCTCAAAAACAAACAAACAAACAAACAAACAAAAAGAATACAGTATGTAGTACATATTACAGATGAAATGTATGTTGTTTATGTTATTGGTAAGGCTTCCAATCAAGAGTAGGCTATTAGTAGTTAAGTTTTGGGGGAGTCAAAAGTTATGTGCAGATTTTTTTTTCTTTTTCTTTTTCTTTTTCTTTTTCTGAGACAGAGTCTCGCTCTGTCGCCCAAGCTGGAGTGCAGTGGTGCGACCTCGGCTCACTGCAACCTCCGCCTCCCGGGTTCACGCCATTCTCCTGCCTCAGCCTCCCGAGTAGCTGGGACTACAGGCACCCGCCGCCATGCCTGGCTAATTTTTTGTATTTTTAGTAGAGTCGGGGTTTCACTGTGTTAGCCAGGGTGGTCCTGATCTCCTGACCTCCTGATGCACCTGCCTCGGCCTCCCAAAGTGCTGGGATTACAGGCGTGAGCCACCATGCCCGGCTGTTATATGCAGATTTTCTACTGTGTAGGGGACAATTGTTCAAGGGTCAACTATCCATCATTGTCACAGGTGACCTGGTTGCTGAAGAGTGACTCCTGGTCAGGCATGGTGGCTCACCCCTGTAATCCCAACACTTTGGGAGGCTGAGGTGGGTGGATCACTTGAGCCCAGGAGTTTGAGACCAGCCTGGGCAACATAACAAAACCCAGTCTCTACTAAAAAAACAAAACTTAGCTGGGTATGGTGGTGCACACCTGTCATCCCAACTACTCAGGAGGCTGAGCATAAGAGTCACTTGAACCCGGGAGGTGGAAGCTGCAGTGAGCTGAGATTGCACGACTGCACTCCAGACTGGGCGATAGAGTGAGACTCTGTCTCAAAAAAAAAAAAAAAAAAGAAAAAGAAAGCAAAACAAACAAAAAGAACCCCAACAAAATAGCTGGGCATGGTAGTACATGCCTGTAGTCCCAGCTACTCAGGGGACTGAGGCAGGAGGATCACTTGAGCCTGGGAGGTGAAGGCTGCAGTGGGCCATGATCGTATCACTGCACTCCAGCCTGGGCAACAGAGTGAGACCCTGTCTCAAAAAAGAACAAAACGAAACAAAACAAAAAAGTGATTCTTGCCTTCCTTAGCTTAGACTAGTGGTTCTCAACAAGGGTGATTTTGCTCCCAAAGAGACACCGGGCAATGTCTGGAGATGCTTTTGGTTGTCACAGCTTGGAAGTGGGAGTGCTGCTGGCACATAGAGGGTGGGAAGCAGAGGTGCAGCTCAATATCCTACAATGCGCAGGACGGCCCCCCCACAACAAAGAAGGATCTAGCCGGAAACGTCTGTAGTGCCGAGGCGGAGGAAACACTTTGCTGGTTGTGAAACCGTCCCTGGCATGGACGGCTTCCGTTCTCCCCAGATTGAGGCTTCATCTTCTCAGAGGTCCTGCTGGCTGGGGAAGGACTCCCCAGCAGCGGAGCCTACCGAGATCTGGTGGTGTCTTTTTTTTTTTTTCTTGGTTTGTTTTTTGAGACGGAATTTTGCTCTTGTTGCCCAGGCCGGAGTGCAATGGTGCAATCCCGGCTCACCGCAACCTCCTCCTCCTGGGTTCTAGTGATTCTCTTGCCTCAGCCTCCTGAGTAGTTGGGATGACAGACACGCGCCACCACGCCCAGCTAATTTTTTGTATTTTTAGTAGAGACAGGGTTTCTCCATGTTCGTCAGGCTGGTCTTGAACTCCCAACCGCAGGTGATCTGCCCGCCTCGGCCTCCAAAAGTGCTGGGATTACAGCCGTGAGCCACGGCGCCCGGCTGATCTGGTGGTGTCTATGGGTGCTCTCAGGCTCTGATGGCACAGTCCTCCCAAGATCTGTCATTAGATGTCTCATCTTAGGGTAGGCTCAAGCCTATGGCCCATCTTCATCAGCCTTGAAGGCCCCCAAGCTGCAGCTTCTCAGCAATCCTGGGAAGAGTGTGTTTGTTGACAGGGAACTGAAGGGTCTTACAACCTGTACGGGAGACTTGGCCTCACAGAATGGACTTGGCCTCACAGAATTGGACTAGAGGACCTGTTCTCTCAGGGATCCTTGTTACTAAGGGAGAGAACTTTCTAAGCAATGGGGTCTGGCAAAGCCCAGTTCAAACAGCATCCACTGGTCACCACATCAACCCCCAGTCTCTCTCCAGATTGGAGACCCAATCTCATAAGAAACCCTATTCCTAGGAAGTGATTGATGGGGCAAAGTGAAGCTTATGGCCATGGTCTTGGTACATGGCCAGGTCTTTCCAAAGCTTAAGCTCCAAAGTTCTTCAAGTACCCCATTGATTACTGCAAGATGATACAACCACATTAGGAAAAAAAAACCCGGGGTGGGGGGTAGTTAAATATATAGTTCCCATGTGATCCCTCAGTTCCACTACTGGATATAGACCCAAGAGAGATAAAAACATACGTCCACACAAAACCGATCCACAAACGTTCCTAGCGGCATTACCCATAATGGTCAAAAGTGGAACTACTCAACTGATCCATCAACTGGATCAATGAATGGATAAAAATGAATGGGTAGGCCAGGTGCGGTGGCTCACACCTGTAATCCCAACACTTTGGGAGGAGGAGCCAGGAGGATTACTTCAGGTCAGGAGTTCGAGACCAGTCTGTCCAACATGGCAAAACCCCATCTCTACTAAAAAAATTAAAAAATTAGCTGGGCATGGTGGCTCACGCCTGTAATCCCTGCACTTTGGGAGGCCGAGGCGGGTGGATCACCTGAGGTCAGGAGTTCGAGACCAGCCTGTTCAACATGGCAAAACCCCATCTCTATTAAAAGTATAAAAGTTAGTTGGGCGTGGTAGGAGGCGCCTATAATCCCAGCTACTCAGGAGGCTGAGGCAGGAGAATCGCTTGAACCCAGGAGGTGGAGGTTGCAGTGAGCCGAGACTGCACCACTGCACTCCAGCCTGGGCGACAAGAGTGAAACTCCGCCTCAAAAAATAAAAAATAAAAAGTTAGCCAAGCATGGTGGCACATGCCTGTGATCCCAGATACTTGGGTGGCTGAGGCACAAGAATTGCTTGAACCCTGGTAGCAGAGGTTGCAGTGAGCAGAGATCATGCCACTGCACTCCAGCCTGGGTGACAGAGTGAGTCTCAAAACAAAAACAAAAACAAAAAAACAAATTATGCTCAGTGAAAGTGGCCAGTCACAAAGAAACACATAATGTATGATTGCATTTTTTTTGTTTTTGAAACAGGGTCTCGTTCCTTCACCCAGGCTGGAGTGCAGTGGCCCCGATCATAGTTCACTGCAGTCTCAACCTCCTGGGCTCAAGTGATCCTTCTGACTCAGCCTCCTGAGTAGCTAGGACTACAGACACACACCACCACGGCTGGCTAATTTTTTAAAATGTAGAGATGGGGTCTCACTCTGTTGCGCAGACTGGTCTCGAACTCCTGAGCTCAAGTGATCCTTCCACCTCAGCCTCCCAAAGTGCTGGGATTCCAGGCATGAGCCACTGTGCCCATTCTATGATTGCATTTTAATGAAACGTCCCAGAGAGGCAAATCTATAGAGATTGAAAGTGGATGAGAGATTTCCGAGGGCTGGGGGCTGGGGAATGGGAGAACTAGGGAGTGGTGGCTCAGCGGGGTGAGCTTTCTGTTGGGGGTAATGAAAATGTTCTAAAATTGATAGTGATGATGGTTGCACAATGCTGTGAATATAAGAAGAGTCACTGAATTGTACCTTTAAGTGGTGAGTTGTGGATGGCGCGGTGGCCCACACCTGTAATCCCAGCACTTTGGGAGCCTGAGGCAGGCAGATCACCTGAGGTCAGGAGTTCGAGACCAGCCTGGCTGACATGGTGAAACTCCATCTCTACTAAAAATCCAAAAATTAGCTGGGCGTGGTGGCACGTGCCTGTAGTCCCAGCTACTCAGGAGGCTGAGGCAGGGGAATCACTTGAACCCGGGAGGCAGAGGTTGCAATGAGCCAAGATCGTGCCACTGCACTCCAGCCTGGACAACAAGAGCAAAACTCCATCTCAAAATACAAAATAAAAAAGATGTTTCAAAGGAAATGAGAAACAAAAGAGTCCCACTGATTTCCTCACAATGGGGCCTGATGGGGTCTACGGAGAATTTCATCATAGCTGGCTGGCCCGCGCGGCTCTGCTCACCTGCACTCTCGGTGTGGCAGACCACAGAGTGAGACACGACCTTCATTCCGTCCCAGATGGTCGTGATGGTGGCTGGGTAGGACCGAGCCGGCCCGAGACCCAACACAGACACAGCCTCCCCACATGAAGATCTGTCCTGGGAGCCCCGCTGTCCTCCCACCTCCAACTCAAAGGCCTCGTAGCCTCCCTGGGGGCAGGACCAGATCAAGTTGACTCCATAGCCCGCTGAGGTGCTGACACAGGAAGTGATGGTGACTGCGTCTGGGTCTGGGTGAAGGAAGCAAGAGGTCAGCAGCGCCATCCAAGGTGGCTTTCCACCCCCTCCACCCCCACCCCCAGCTTTCTGAGACGAGCCCATCCCTTCCTCACCAAATCCAAACTACCTCATCTTCCCTCCTTTTCTGTCCTCCCCGAATGGACACAAAGAAGTCCTTTTAAACTACAACTCCCATGAGGCCTTGGGCTCCTCCATCACTGCAGCTCCTGAAGTCATGGCCTGTGGCCTGATGGGATTTGTATTCCATTCATCTCTCAGCTTGCAAGGACTGTGAGCTAAGCCCAGTTCACCACTTGAAGGCAGGAAGGGGATTCTCACATGTGGACGCACAGAGGCTCTGCGTGGAACTGGCTACGTCATTCCTCTCTGCCCACACGGTGAAATTGTACAGCGTCCCGGGTTCCAGGGCCTCCACCTTGTACCACGTCTCATTGGTCCTGCTGGTCTGGTTGACCCAATTCGCTTGGGGATCTTGCCCCCTCTGGGGATGTCCCTTGCTGGCCCACTGGACCCAGTATACGTACAACTGAGAGTGGGGGTCTCCAGGGGCCTTCCACCACAGCATGACTGAGTTCTTAGTCTGAGTTTCATTCTGGAGATCTGTGACCTCATTGGGAGCTGAGAAGTGAGAACAGAGGCCTAAGGGGGTATCCTCGAAGACCCTCCTCCCCCAGCCTGTCTGCCTCTCCCCCACAGCAAAGCTGAGATATCCATTATTGATGGCTCCAGTGGCTAAGGAGGCTGAACCACAGGAAAGAGTCTAGATACCCAAAGACCATGGGGACCAGAATCTCCTAGCCCTCTCCGTCCCCTGGCTACAGCCCTGGGTCCCACCTTGTCATCTTTCTGTTCTTCCCAAATGCACACCAATTCCACCGACTGAAACTACAGTTCCCATGAGGCTATGGATTCTCTGTATCGCTTCAGCTTATGAAGTCATGGCCCCATGGTGTGATGGGATTTGTAGTCCTCCACCTCTCATGGCCCTCGAGATCTGATCTCTGTATTTTCTTTCCCACAGGAACCCCAGGTAGGGTGTCTTCTCACTCTAGACACACCACGTTTGTTGAGGGAGCTGACAAATTTCATCTTTTTAGCCCAAATGACCAAGGATTAAAGAGTTCCAGGTTCAGGCCAGGCATGGTGGCTCACTCCTGTAATCTCAGTGCTTTGGGAGGCCGAGGTGGGAGGACCACTTGAGCCCAATAATTCTACACCAGCTTGGGCAACATAATGAGACCCTCTCTCTACAAAAAATATTTTTTTAAATGAGCTGGGCATGGTGGCGCATGTTTGTGGTCCCAGCTACTCAGGAGGCTGAGGTGGGAGAATCAGTTGAGCCCAGGAGGTCGAGGCTGCAGTAACCATGATCACACTACTGCACTCCAGCCTGGGCAACAGAGCAAGATCCTGTCACACACACACAAAAAAGAATGAACCTAGTCTCCAGAGTGATTTTGATTTTTCTCATGAGCGGGACCCACCGTGCCTAGGCTGAGAGGTGGGGCCCTCTCGCTTCATCTAATTCCCCGGAACCAGCTGTTGGCTATTGTCCAGCTGGTGACTTTGTCAGCTCCTGAGAGGTGGTGCTGGACAATTGGGGGCTCCCCCTGACCCCAAAGAGTCCATTTCCCAAAGGGAGAAAAAACAGGTCCCACAGCTTGGAAAGCCCTGTCTGCTAAGAAACGACACCCACTAGGAACGGGACCTACAGGTTTAAGCTCCGGCCGGTGAGGCTGGAGAGGCCCATGGGTACTCTTCATCTCCCAAGGAGCTCCCAAAGTCCTTTCATCTTTTTCCTTCCCCCATCCTAATAGAGCTGGGTTCAGAACCGACTGTGTCTCACCGGTGGCTGCAGTGAGGGTGCTGTTATAGCCTCTGACCTCATTCCTCTCGGCCCAGACGGTGAGGTGGTACAGGCTGCCAGCTTCCAGTTCCTTTAGGGTGATGTCAGTACCTGAGGTGCTTTGGGTCCTGGGGTCAGTCATGCCTTCCCTGACCCATGAGACCCAGTAGCTGTAGGAAGACTGGCCTGGGCCCTCGGGAGCTGTCCAGCGCAAAGCAATGGTGCTGTTGGTCCAGTCCTGCTTGCTGAGGCTTGTCACTGCGTTGGGGACTGGGAGAGGGAGCAGAGTCAGGATTTCCACATCCCCTAGTCCTCAAGAGTCCAGAACACGGTGATATGCCCTGTCCTTGTGCAGCCCAGCTCATCCAGAAACACTTCCTGGCAGGGCACACTGGCTCAGGCCTGTAATCCCAGCATTTTGGGAAGCTAAACCGGGAGGGTTGCCTGAGCCTGGGAATTTGAGACCAGCCTGAGCAACATAGTGAGACCCTATCGCTACTAAAAATTAAAACAAATTAGCTGGGCATAGTAGCACATGCCTGTAGTCCCAGCTACTAGGGAGGCTGAGGTGGGAGGATCGCTTGAGCTTGGGAGGTTCAGTCTGCAGTGAGCTATGATTGTGCCTCTGCACTCCAGCCTGGGAGACAGAGCAGGACCGTCTCAAAAGAAAGAAAGAGAGAGAGAGAGAGAGAGCCTGGGCGCAGTGGCTCACGCCTGTAATCCCAACACTTCGGGAGGCCAAGGTGGGTGACTTGAGGCCAGGAGTTCAAGGCAAGCTTGGGCAACATGGCAAAACCCTGTCTCTACTAAAAATACACAGATTATCTGGGTGTGGTGGTGCGTGCCTGTTTTCACAGCTACTTGGAAGGCAGAGGCAGGAGAATTGCTTGAGCCCAGGAGGCAGAGGCTGCAGTGAGCTGAGATTGTGCTATTGCACTCCAGCCTGAGTGACAAAGGAAAACTCTGTCTCAAGAAAGAAGAAAGAAAAGAAGGAAGGAAGGAAGGAAAAGAAAGAAAGAAAGAAAGAGAAAAGAGAAAGAAAGAGAGAAAGGAAGGGAGGGAGGAGGGAAGGGAGGAAGGAAGGAAGGAGGGAAGGAAGGAGAAGGAAAGAAAGAGAGAAAGGAAGGAAAGGGAAGGAAGGAAGGGGAAGGGAAGGAGAAAGAAAGAAAGAAAAGGCCTGTGTCCCCACAGCCCCACACTCAGCGGGAGAAGTCTGGATGGGCTCTCTTCTTCTTCAGGGCAGAGCCAGCCCCCAGCTGTGATTACATCTGTCCTGTGGACTTGGAGAGGCAGATGTCTGCAGAGCCTACGGACTACAGAGCCAGAGCCTAGAGGAGGTGCCACGCCGCTCCTGCTGGTTCTTAACCTCTCACCAAAACAGGGAGTGGCCGTTGAGGGTTCCTACCTGTGGAGATGCTGACATTCTGCCTGGAGCCACGTGCTCCATTTTTTTCTGCCCATACAGAGAATGTGTACAAGGTTCCGGGCTCAAGTCCCTCAGCTGTCACACTGATATTTGTTGTGTTTCGGGTCTCTGTGCCACCACCGTCTCCAGTGTACTCTACCCAGTAGGTGTAGTCCTGAGGGTCTGGGCCACTAGGGACTTCCCAGCTCAGGGCGATGGAGCTGTTGGTCTGAGTCTCCATATGGAGGTTTCTCACTGGGTTGGGGGCTGAGAAAGTAGGAAGAAGATCCTATGTTGGCAGAGATACAGAACAGAACGGGGCAGGAGTGGGCCCCTCACTGCCCTCAACCATCTTAGCTCTTGCTCAACTGCTGGTGCCAGCAGATGCAGGGTGTATGTTCTAGACCGTATTTCTCAGACTAATGTGCCGGGCGTGGTGGCTCACGCCTGTAATCCCAGCACGTTGGGAGGCCAAGGCGGGTGGATCACCTGAGGTCAGGAGTTCAAGACCAGCCTGGGCAACATGATCAATGGGGTTTAGCAGAAACCCTGTCTCTACTAAAAATACAAAAGTTAGCTGGGCATGGTGTGATGTGTGCCTGTAATTCCAGCTACTCAGGAAGCGGAGGCCCGAGAATCACTTGAACCTGGGAGGCGGAGCTTGCAGTGAGCTGAGATTGCACCACTGCATGCCAGCCTGGGCAACAGAGCGAGACTCAGTCTCAAAAAAAAAAAAAAGAAAAGAAAAAGAAAAAACTTTAATGTGTGCACATCTCACAGGGGATCTTGTTAAATGCGGGTTCTGAGCAGTAGGCCTGGGGTGGAGCTGAGATCTCTCATTTCCAGTCAGCTCCCCAGAACACTGATGCTGCTCACACGTGGGTCATAATTTGAGTAGTACTATAGCCTCCATATGTGTGTCCCCTCCCACAAATTCACACGCTGAAACCTAATCTCCAATGGAGGCCGGGCACGGTGGCTCACGCCTGTAATCCCAGCACGTTGGGAGGCCGAGGCAGGTGGATCACGAGGTCAGGAGATTGAGACCATCCTGGCTAACACGGTGAAACCTGTCTCTACTAAAAATACAAAAAATTAGCTGGGTGTGGTGGTGGGCGCCTGTAGTCCCAGCTACGCAGGAGGCTGAGGCAGGAGAATGGCGTGAACCTGGGAGGCGGAGCTTGCAGTGAGCCGAGATCGCGCCACTGCACTCCAGCCTGGGCGACACAGCGAGACTCCGTCTCAAAAAAAATAAAAATAAAAAATAAAAAAAATAAAAATCTCCAATGGAATAGCATTAAGAGGTAGGGCCCTTGCAAGATTAGGTCATAAAGGTGAAGCCTTTATGCCTGGGGTTACTGCCTAAGAGAGGCCCAATGGCCTAGCACAGTTTTACATTTCATGTGAGATTACATGCCTGTAATCTCAGCAATTTGCGGGGCTGAGGTAGGGAGATTGCTTGAGGCCAGGAGTTAGAGACCAGCCTGGACCACACAGCAAGACCTCATCTCTAAAAAAAATAAATTAGTCAGGCGTGGTGGCCCACGCCTGTAGTCCCTGCTACTTGGGAGGCTGAGGTGGGCGGATTGCTTCAGCCCAGGAATTTGAGGCTGCAGCGAGCTACGATCCTGCCACTGTACTCCAGCCTGGATGACAAAGCGAGACTCCAGCTCTAAAAAAAAGAAAAAAATAAGAGAGACTCAAGGGAGCTTTGTGTGGTGATGAATATGGTCTCTCACTTTCCAATATGGTAGGCATTAGCACCGTGGAGGATGAAACGGGGACTGGGAGCCCCTCAACAGGCCTTATGAGCACATGAAATGTGAAACTGAATTTGCAGTTTCATGCAACTTTAATGAGTTTAAATTTAATAGCCACGTGTGGCTGGTGGCTACCATATCGGACAATGGAGATATAGACACAGGGAGCTGTCCACATCAGGGTCATGGAGCTGATGATCTGAGTTTCCATCCTCAATATGTGACACAGTTGGGAACTAGAAGAAGAGTCAGAGGGTCAGAGTGTCCCCACTCACAGTATCTAATTCCTTGAAAGCTCAGGTAACATGCCTTGGCCCCTACACATTCCTGTTGGTGCAGGAAGGTGCCCCTTGGCATTATGGTCCACATTCTAGAGAGTCCTAGACACAGACCGGCCCCAACTTAGCAGCTGGAGGTACCATGGACATTCATTCCTTCTTCATCTCCTGAGCTGAGACTGCCCCAGGATGTGGACATGAGTACCTGGCTCAATATGGCCCAGAGGGACTATGGAATAGACAATCGGCCATGTTCTCCTGCCTACTGTCCCTTAAACAAAGAAGAGATCAAACAAATGGCGACTGCCTCTCACCTGTGGTGGCATTTCGAGTCTCCCGGGAGCTGTTGATTCCATTCTTCCCCACCCACACGGAAAACGCATACAAACACCCGGGTTCAAGTCTATCCACGGTGATGTTGGTGTTTGCTGTGCTTCGAGTCCCTGCTGTGCCACCATCTCCAGTGTACTCAACCCAGTAGGTGGAGTTCTGTGGGTCTGGGCCATCGGCCTCCCAGGTCAGGGTGATGGAGCTGTTGGTCTGAGCCTCCACTGTCAGGTTTCTCACTGGGTTGGGAGCTGAAAACCAGTACAGGAGGGAAAATCAGCTGTAGTTTCTGGCCCTCGAACTTTCCAGCCCTTCCTTAACCATTGCATCCAGCAGGTGGAGGCAGGGAGGCCCAGCTCTGCACTGTCCAGTGTGGCAGCCACGAGTTCCACGTGAGTGTTGAGCACCGTGAGGTGGCTTTTGTGAAATGAGATGAGCCGTTAGTGTAAGATCCACACCAGCTTTCGAAGAGTTGGTATGAAATTAAGAATTAAGAATGTCAACTATCTCATTGATCCTTTATATACATATATATATACACACACACATATATACATACACATATATATATACACACATATATATACATACACATATATATATATAGTGGGTATATACTCAGTGTGTATATTTAATGATTCTTTCCTTATATTGATTACATGTCAAAATGATAATATTTTGTATCTGCCGGGCACGGTGGCTCACATCTGTAATCCCAGCACTTTGGGAGGCCGAGGTAGGCGGGTCACCTGAGGTCAGGAGCTCAAGAACAGCCTGGCCAACATGGCGAAACCCCGTCTCTACTAAAAATACAAAAGTTAGCCAGGCGTGGTGGCATATGCCTGTAGTCCCAGCTACTCAGGAGGCTGAGGCAGGAGAATCACTTGAACCCAGGAGGCGGAGGTTGCAGTGAGTCAAGATCGTGCCACTACATTTCAGCCTGGGAGACAGAGACTCCGTCCCCCAAAAAAAAAAAGGGCCGGGCACGGTGGCTCACGCCTGTAATCCCAGCACTTTGGGAGGCCGAGGCGGGTGGATCACGAGGTCAGGAGATCGAGACCATCCTGGCTGACACAGTGAAACCTCGTCTCTACTGAAAATACAAAAAATTAGCCAGGTGACATGGCGGGCGCCTGTAGTCCCAGCTACTCGGGAGGCTGAGGCAGGAGGATGGCGTGAACCCGGGAGGCGGAGCTTGCAGTGAGCCAAGATTGCGCCACTGCACTCCAGCCTGGGCGACGGAGAGAGACTCTGTAGCAAAAAACCTCTGCCTCCCAGGCTCAACGATCCTCTCACCTCAGCCTCCCGAGTAGATGGGACCACGGGAACACGCCACCACAGCTACTTTTTAATTTTTTTTGTAGAGACAGGCTGACCAGTTTCTTTGTCCTTATTTTTATGTGGCTGATAGAAAATTGAAATTCTCTCATGTGGCTTCCACTGTGTTTCTATTGGACAAAAGAACCTGTCGCATTTTGTCAGCTCTCAACCACCCCCTACCACTGTCCTTATAAAAGAAATAAAAATAAAACAAAACAGCGGCTGCCTCTTACCTGTGGCACTAGTGACAATCTCCACAGAGCTATTTACTCCGTCTTTCTCCACCCACACAGAACACGTATACAATGACCCGGGTCCAAGTCCATCCACGGTGACTCTGGTGTCTGTTGTGTTTCGAGTCTCTGTTCTGCCACCATCTCCAGTGCACTGAACGCAATAGGTGGAGTTCTGTGAGTCTGTGCCATCGGGGACCTCCCAGCTCAGGGAGATGGAGCTGGTGGTCTGAGCCTCCACTGTCAGGTTCCTCACTGGGTAGGCGGCTGAGAAATTAGGAAGAAAGATCTAATATAAGCAGGACTACAGAACATAACGGGGGCAGCCAGTGAGCTTTTTGTTTGTTTGTTTTTTCAAGACAGAGTCTCTGTCTGTCGTCCAGGCTGTAGTGCAGTGGCACGATCTTGGCTCACCACAAACTCCGCCACCCGGGTTCAAGTGATTCTCCTGCCTCAGCCTCCTGAGTAGGTGGGACTACAGGTCTGCACCACCACACCCGGCTAATTTTTATATTTTTTCACCATGCTGGCCAGGCTGGTCTCAAACTCCTGACCTCAGGTGATCCTCTCACCTCAGCCTCCCAAAGTGCTAGGACTACAGGCATGAGGCAACGTGCCCGGCCAAGTGAGCATACTTGATCATCAGAGTTCCTAGTTGTCCCTCAACAGCTGATGCCAGTAGATGCAGAGTGTATGGTCTAGACCAGGGCTTCTCATTCTTTGCTGTGTGTACATCTCACAGGGACCTTGTGAAATGCAGGTTCTCACTCAGCAGGGCTAGGATGGAGCTGAGAGTCTGCACTCCACCCCACCCTTTTTTTTCCCCACCAGTGTCACTTGCCAATGTATTTCCATCAGCTCTCAGAGACACGGATGCTGTCCACACATGGACCACACTTTCAGTAGCAAAGACCTGAGCCAACGCTTTCCAACTGAGCTTCTGCAATGATGGAAATGCTCTCCCACCTTCCAGTATGGTAGGAGAACAGAGAAGGAAATGGAAACCCTTCAACAGGGCTTTCAAACATACAAAATGTGAAACTGAATTTGCAGTTTCATGCAACTTTAGTGAGCTTAAATTTAATAGCCACGTGTGGCTGGTGGCTACCATATCGGACAATGGAGATCTAGCCAGAGGGAGCTGTCCACATCAGGATCATGGAGCTGATGATCTCAGTTTCCATCCTCAATATGTGACACAGTTGGGGACTAGAAGAAGAGTCAGAGGGTCAGAGTGTCCCCACTCACAGTATCTAATTCCTTGAAAGCTCAGGTAACGTGCCTTGGCCCCTACACATTCCTGTTGGTGCAAGAAGGTGCCCCTTGGCATTATGGTCCACATTCTAGAGAGTCCTAGACACAGACCGGCCCCAGCTTAGCAGCTGGAGGTACCATGGACATTCATTCCTTCTTCATCACCTGAGCTGAGACTGCCCCAGGATGTGGACATGAGTACCTGGCTCAATGTGGCCCAGAGGGACTATGGAATAGACAATCGGCCATGTTCTCCTGCCTACTGTCCCTTAAACAAGTAAGAGCAAAACAAATGGCAACTGCCTCTCACCTATGGTGGCATTTCGAGTCTCCCGGGAGCTGTTGATTCCATTCTTCCCCACCCACACGGAAAACGCATACAAACACCCGGGTTCAAGTCCATCCACGGTGATGTTGGTGTTTGCTGTGCTTCGAGTCCCTGCTGTGCCACCATCTCCAGTGTACTCAACCCAGTAGGTGGAGTTCTGTGGGTCTGGGCCATCGGCCTCCCAGGTCAGGGTGATGGAGCTGTTGGTCTGAGCCTCCACTCTCAGGTTCCTCACTGGGTTGGGAGCTGAAAACCAGTACAGGAGGGAAAATCAGTTGTAGTTTCTGGCCCTCGAGCTTTCCAGCCCTTCCTTAACCATTGCATCCAGCAGGTGGAGGCAGGGAGGCTCAGCTCTGCACTGTCCAGTGTGGCAGCCACGAGTTCCACGTGAGTGTTGAGCACTGTGAGGTGGCTTTTGTGAAATGAGATGAGCCGTTAGTGTAAGATCCACACCGGCTTTCGAAGAGTTGGTATGAAATTAAGAATTAAGAATGTCAACTATCTCATTGATCCTTTATATATATTTGTGTGTGTGTGAGTATATACTTGGTGTATATATTGAATGATCCTTTTTGTATTGATTACAAGTGAAAATGAAAATATCTTCTATCTGCCAGGTGCAGTGGCTCACACCTATAATCCCCGCACTTTGGGAGGCCGAGGCAGGCGGATCACCTGAGGTCAGGAGTTCGAGACCAGCCTGGCCAACATGGCGAAACCCCGTCTCTACTAAAAATACAAAAGTTAGTTGGGCGTGGTGGCACATGCCTGTAGTCTCTGCTACTCGGGAGGCTGAGGCAGGAGAATCACTTGAACCCAGGAGGCAAAGGTTGCAGTGAACCAAGATCATGCCACTGCACTCCAACCCGGGTGACAGAGCAAGACTCTGCCTCAAAAAAAAAAAAAAATTGTATCTGATGGACTACATAAAATGTCTCATAGTAATTTAGTTTATTTGTTTTTCTTTTCTTTTTTTTTCTTTTGTTCTTTCTTTCTTTCTTTCTTTCTTTCTTTTTTTTTTTTTTTTTTTTTTGAGACAGGGTTTCTCTCTATTGCCCAGGCTGGAGTGCAGTGGTCCAATCAGAGCGCACTGCAACCTCTGCCTCCCGAGCTCCAGCGATCCTCTCACCTCAGCCTCCCGAGTAGATGGGACCACAGGAACACGCCACCACAGCTACTTTTTAATTTTTTTGTAGAGACAGGCTGACCAGTTTCTTTGTACTTATTTTTATGTGGCTGATAGAAAATTGAAATTCTCACGTGTGGCTTCCACTGTGTTTCTATTGGACTAAAGAACCTGTCACATTTTGTCAGCTCTCAACCACCCCCTACCACTGTCCTTATAAAAGAAATAAAAATAAAACAAAACAGCGGCTGCCTCTTACCTGTGGCACCAGTGACAGTCCCCACAGAGCTATTTACTCCGTCTTTCTCCACCGACACAGAACACGTATACAATGACCCGGGTCCAAGTCCATACACAATGACGGTGTATCTTGTGGTTCGAGTCTCTGATCTGCCACCATCTCCAGTGCACTGAACCGAATAGTTGGAGTTCTGTGAGTCTGTGCCATCAGGGGCCTTCCAGCTCAGGGAGATGGAGCTGGTGGTCTGAGTCTCCACTGTCAGGTTCCTCCCTGGGTTGGGGGCTGAGAATTGGGAAGGAGGGTCTGACGAAAAGGGAACCAGGTCAGTACAATCCCTCCCAACCCCCTGAGCTCATGCCCCAAGTCCAGAAACAACGGCGGTCATAAGCCCCTACCATGGACCACTGGACCCCACGGGGACCCCCCAGAGGCTCACGGCAGTTGCGGTCCCACCTCTTCGAGTGGGCAGTGAGTTCAGGCAGGGGTCACTCACCGGGCGCCCTGGCCCCTGTCCAGCTGCACAGGCCCTGGAGGGAACCCAGAGAAAACAGAGTCAGCCTCTCAACCACTCCTCTGCCCAGTGAGGCCGCGGGGCTAGGAGGAGCGGCTGGTCCCCGCCCCATGAGTCACCCTTGCATGGGAAGGAGGGGCCAGCGTTAGGCTGGGCTGTCAGGAAGGTCACCCCAACCGTCTTTCCTGGGTCGAGGAGAGAAGGGGGAGCATGGCAGGAGTGGAGCTTAGGGAGATGGGGTTGGCTCCACCCGATAAGGCTGAGAGATAAAATTAATGATTTCATTTCCCGAAATATATGTCCTTGGAAAACCAAGGGCAGAGAGCAATGAACAGACTGGGAAGAGAGAAAAAAACCAAGGTTGGGGATCAGGAACCTTGGCCTGAGGGTGGAGGGCCTGGGGGCCTGGGTCTGAGGGAGGAGGGGCTGGGGTCTGGACTCCTGAGTCTGAGGGAGGAGGGGCTGGGGTCTGGACTCCTGAGTCTGAGGGAGGAGGGGCTGGGGGCCTGGACTCCTGGGTCTGAGGGAGGAGGGGCTGGGGGTCTGGACTCCTGAGTCTGAGGGAGGAGGGGCTGGGGTCTGGACTCCTGAGTCTGAGGGAGGAGGGGCTGGGGTCTGGACTCCTGGGTCTGAGGGAGGAGGGACTGGGGGCCTGGACTCCTGGGCCTGAAGGAGGAGGGACTGGGGGCCTGGACTCCTGGGTCTGAGGGAGGAGGGGCTGGGGTCTGGACTCCTGGGTCTGAGGGAGGTGGGTCTGGGGGTCTGGACTCCTGGGCCTGAAGGAGGAGGGACTGGGGGCCTGGACCCCTGGGTCTGAGGGAGGAAGGGCTGGGGATCTGGACCCCTGGGCCTGAAGGAGGAGGGACTGGGGGCCTGGACTCCTGAGTCTGAGGGAGGAGGGGCTGGGGTCTGGACCCCTGAGTCTGAGGGAGGAGGGGCTGGGGGCCTGGACTCCTGAGTCTGAGGGAGGAGGGGCTGGGGGCCTGGACTCCTGGGTCTGAGGGAGGAAGGGCTGGGGGCCTGGACTCGGTTTGAGGGAGGAGTGGCTGCTTCCTGTCTGTGAGCACAGCTGTGTGTCGCCTGAAGCCAGTGTCCCCCGCAACAGACATGACAGTATCTAAGAGCCCGGGTGAAGCCGGTGTACCCCGCAGCAGACACGACAATGTCTAAGAGCCCGGGTGAAGCCGGTGTCCCCCGCAGCAGACACGACAATGTCTAAGAGCCCGGGTGAAGCCGGTGTCCCCCGCAGCAGACACGACAGTATCTAAGAGCCCAGGTGTAAGACTCTCCTACAGTCTCTGCCAAGCCTGAAGCCCTCTTCCTTCTCCACGGGATCTTCAGCACCTAGTTCCTCAAGATTGAGGTGCAGGGACCCAGCTCCTTCTCCCTCAGACCTGGGAGTCCCTGCCTTGGGAGCCCGCTCTGGGTGGGGAGCACTTACCAGCAGCACCAGGTTCCCCCAGACCCCGAGGCCCCTGCCAGCCCCAGCCATGCCTCCAGACACTGCCGGGGACCCAGGAGTCCCAGGCCTAGTCCTTCCACCTGCTGGACTTTACACTCAAGAATTTCCCCTTTACCGGATCATTGGTGAAGCCAGAGGCCAGGGCGGGAAGGGGAGGAGGAGGAAGTGGAACCCAGCTCCCAGCCCTGCCCCGCTGGCCCTCACCTTCCTCCCTCACCGCTGCCTCTAGCTCTGACACTGGAGACGCCTCCGATCCTTTCTCCAGCCCCCAGCCCACTCCACTTTGTCCCCTGAAATCTCCCTCTGCACCCCAGGTACCGGGTGCCACGCCCCACTGCTGCACGGATGCGGGACGTGGGGCAGAGGATGAGAGCAGGGGGTGCTGAGAGAAAGGCCAGCTGACTCCCTCGCCTCCCTGGTGGGTGATCACACATCAAGAGCAGCCTGGGGCTTAGACCTCACGCCCCCCGTCCCTGGAGCACGCTCTTCCATTCAGGCTCTGAGGCCTTTCCCCTCTCCGTCTCCCACAAGCCCCTGCAGCTCTCACAAAATGAGCCCAGCGGGCTCCCACCTCTTGGCCTTTGCCTAGACTGTCTCCCCAGCCAGGTGCACCTGCCTATTTTCCCCGCAACAGTCTCCTACCTACTCCTCCACTAGGATTCAGCTTGGAAATGACCCACGCTGGGCCTGGGGCCTTTCTAGCCTGGTCAGGACCCTGTGCACTATCTTCCACACCCCAGACTCTCTAATTTGCATATCCTTCTGTGACCCTGAGCAAATGACTTAAATCCACAGTGACTCAGATTCCTCATCTCTAAAGAATGGGCACCCTTGTAAATATGCTAAGAGAAATAGATGAGTTACTACCTCGAAAGTCTTGGAACAATGCCTGGCCCATTTTAAACACTTGATAAATCTTAGTCATGTTTATTTTTAGTTCATCCCTAGGCCACCTGTGCTCAGAAGGGGCCTGACACCCAGGGCTTTTCAAAGTGTTTTTGTTGACTTACTATGTGCACACGTGGACTGCCTTCATCTCACATATAGTGCAGAAGTGAAGAATAGAAACCCCAGCCGGGCATATTGGTGTGTGCCCAGCTACTCAGGAGGCTGAAGTGGGAGGATCACTTGAGCCCAGGAGTTTGAGACCAGCCTGGGCAATATAGCAAAACCCCATCTTTACAAAGAAAAACAAAAACAAAGAAAAAATTACCCAGGCATGGTAGTGCACGCCTGTAGTCCCAGCTACCCGGGAGGCTGAGATGGGAGGATCACCTGAGCCTGGGAAGTCAAGGCTGCAGTAAGCTGCAATTGTGCCACTGCACTCCAGCCTGGGTGACAGAGTGAGCCCCTGTCTCAGAAAGCAAAACAATGGCCAGGTGCGGTGGCTCACATCTGTAATCCCAGCAATTTGGGAGGCCGAGGTGGGCAGATCACCTGAGATCAGGAGTTCGAGACCAGCCTGGCTAACATGGTGAAACCCCATCTCTACTAAAAATGCAAAAATTAGCTGGCTGTGGTGGCAGGCGCCTGTACTGCCAGCTACTCAGGAGGCTGAGGCAGGAGAATGGTGTGAACCTGGGAGGCGGAGCTTGCAGTGAGCCAAGATAGCGCCACTGCACTCCACCCTGGGTGACAGAGCAAGACTCTTTCTCAAAGAAAAAAAAAAAAAGCAAACAAAACAGCTGAGCATGGTTACTCATGCCTATAATCCCAGCACTTTGGGAGGCTGAGATGAGAGGATTCCTTGAGCCCAGGAGTTCAAGACCAGCCTGAGCAACATAGAGAGATCCCATCTCTATAAAAAGTAGAAGTAAATTAGCCAGGCATGGTGGTGCACACCTGTGGTCCCAGCTACTCAGGAGGCTGAAGAGGGAGGATCAGTTGAGCCCAAGAGGTGGAGGCTGCAGTGAGCTGTGATTGCACCACTGCACTCCAGCTGGGGTGACAGAGGGAGACTCTGTCTCAAAATTAACAAATAAATAAGTTCTCACACCACCGCTTTGAGAAGTCAGTTTCTCTGTCTCTGAGAGCCTCAGTTTCCCCATCTGTATACAGAAGGGTTTGGTTGCGAGAAGTTTCCTTTCAGTGGGCACCGGATGTAATTCGTGCCAATCACTTGCTCGGGTTTCTGTTTTAACCTTTCTCTGTTTCTCGCCTGTATCTTAAAAAAAATTTTTTTTTATTGAGACAGGGTCTTGCTTTGTTGCCCAGGCTGGTCTCGAACTCCTAGACTCAAGTGATCCTCCCGCCTTGGCCTCCCAAAGTTCTAGGATTATAGGCATTAGCCACCACACCCAGCTGTCTCCCCTATACTTTTTGATGTCTCTCTCTCCCTCTCTCTCAATCTCTCTCTCTCCCTCTCTCTCCTGGTCCTCCTCCTCCTCCTCACTGTCTCTTCCCTCTATCTTTCTCTCTTCCCTCCCATCTAGATCCCCAACTTATAAACATGCTCGCCCTCCCTGTCTATAAAAAAAAATGCATCACTTACATGGACTCCACACCCACCGTTCTACCACACCCTACTTACTTTCTCTTCAAAACCCAACTCCTAGGCCGGGCATGGTGGCTCATGCCTGTCATCCCAGCACTATGGGAGCCCGAGGCAGGTGGATGACCTGAGGCAGGAGGTCAGGAGTTCGAGGCCAGCCTGGCCAACATGGTGGCCATCTCTACTAAAAATACAAAAATTAGCCGGGCATGGTGGTGCATGCCTGTAATCACAGCTACTCAGGAGGCTGAGGCAGGAGAATCGCTTGAACCCAGGAGGGGACACTGCAGTGAGCCAAGATCGCACCACTGCACTCTAGCCTGGGTGACAGAAGGATACTCCCTCTCAAAAAACAAAAAGCAACAATAAAAAAATCAACCACTCCACAAAATGGCCCACATTCCCCAGCTTCCAAAGTCCTCCTGGAGCAGCTGCCTGTGTATGGGGAAGGCACATCAAAAACAAAACCTGTAGGACCTCGGACTCGGGCCCTCCAACTCCAGTCCCGCCTTCAGATGAATGCAGCCCCAGCCAACATCTTAGCAGCAACCTCAGGAGAGACTCGGCCGTGCTCCTCTTTTCCCCTTAAGAACAGAAATTTCCACGGAGCCACTAATGAGAGTCCCATTAGCACGACCCTCATCACCTGAGTTCTTTTCAATTCCTCTTACCTGTGTGATGAGAAGCACCAAGAGAGCGTTGTTTGGTGTATGTAATGATACCGTCTCTAGGTCTGGTGAGCAGGAACCAGAGTCACCACAGTGGGGCAGCAGAGGGCCTGGGCTCAGGTTTCCCAGAAGCAGAGCCTGAGGCAGGGATTCAGATGCTCATGAACTGTTTGAGGGTTTGCTTTCAGAAGACAGAGAGTGATGAAAGCAGTATGGGGCAGAGGAAGGAGCCAAGTGAGGCTATCACTTCAGAGGGATCCCATCACAGAGACAGGATCTGAACTTTTAACCTCTAATCTTTGTCTATGGGCTTCTCCAGGGGTGAGAGTTTCATGACTTTCCTAGTAAAACACGTTCCTCTCAGGTTGAGAGCAAGTTTTTTTTTTTTTTTTTTTAAGATGAAATCTCACTCTCACTCTGTCACCCAGGCTGAAGTGCGGTGGCACCATCTTGTCTCACTGCAACCTCCACCTCCACCTCCTGGGTTAAATGATTCTCCTGCCTCAGCCTCCCTCAGCAGCAATTTATCCTCACTGGAATGGACACTTACAGGTGTTTATTAATTTCTCAGTGATTTGTTGAATGAATGAAGGAATGATGTCTTTACCTTGAGATTGGAGTTCTTTCAGATCTGCTCTCTGCCCATCTCACCAGCCTCTTCTCCTATCTTTACTCCAGCTACACAGATGTCCGTGCATGTTTTTCTTAGCACTCCAGGTGGATTCAAACCTCAGGGCCTTTGCACACACTGTTCCCTCTGCCTGTTAAAATCTTTCTCCACCAGCCAGGGCCTACTTCTCTTTCTACTTCTGGTTGACCCCAGATACAGTTGGCTACTCCCTCCTATGTTTGGAGCCAAACTAAACAAATCTCTTATTATAATACTCATCACATTGTCTGTGGCTTTGCCTATTTTTCCTTTATCAGAGTGGAAGAAGCTTCTTTGGGTAGAGACAAGTCTATTCATCTTGGGGGACATCAGGCCAACTCCACACCGAAGGCTGATGAAACTTCAGGCAATACCCCTTCATCTGAATCTGATGACGTGTGTCACGTTATCCAGGTCCACACTCAGGGATCTGGTCTGCCTTTTCATGTAAGCTTTCTCCACTCTCACTTTCCCTGGACTCTCATCCAGGATTAGATTTTTTTTTCTTCTTTTAAATGGAATCTCATTCTGTCACCCAGGCTGGAGTGCAGTGGCACCGTCTCGGCTCACTGCAACCTCTGCCTCCTGGGTTCAAGCGATTCTCCTGCCTTGGCCACCACGCCTGGCTAATTTTTGTATTTTTACTAGAGACGAGGTTTTGCCATGTTGACTAGGCTGTTCTCGAACTCCTTACTTCATGTGATCCACCCGCGTCAGCCTCCCAAACTGCTGGGATTACAAGCATGAGCCACCACGCCTGCCGCGATTAGATCATTGATCTCATTGCAGGTGAACCAGTCCAGACCACCATCCAGGTTTTCCAGCTTGCTCGCTCCTCACGCTGTGGCTGTGTCCTGTGTTGCCGTGTTTCCACTGAATCCAGCCCTTGTTTTCGCTCTTCCTGGCCTTGCGGGCAGCCAGGATTGAAAGATCCAGGAAGTGACAGGGGCCTGACTCATCAACTTGTAAGAGAGCTGGGGTTCTCCTAGATCCATGCTCGCACTGAGGTGAGAAATGAGGAGCCAGGGCAGGGAGCCTCCTGGGGGTGGGCTGCCAACACCAGGCAGGCGGGGAATAGTGATTTTCACTTGTATCGTGGAGGATGCCACGCACAGACGTGAATAGAAAGAGCCTGGACCGTGTCCTGAGGTCAGCGACTGAGGTCCTGGGTGGGGCCAGCCAGGACCTGCCCGGGGGCTACTGCCCTCTGAATCAATACCTCCAGGGACCCTACGTTGACACCCATGGCCTCCCACTCTCCACCCCTCAGTCCTGCGTGCGGCACGTAGTGCTCACTGGGCGTCTGTGTAGGGGGTTGAAGGCTGAGGCTGGAACAAGGGCGTGGCGGTCGCAGGCTCCAGGGCACGACTGTCCTTCCTCTTCCCCTTCTCAGCCACATCTGGGGCTCCGTCCCTGCAGCCAAGGCTCCCTGGCGCTGTCCTTGGTGCTGACGCGGTTCTGGAAGTGCGGTGCCAGGGTGGCTGGTGCGGCTCCCGATGGAAAAGCCCCACCAACCCCACAACGCAGACTCGGGAGAGAACACGCCACCGTCTTTAGCGAATCTTACCAACCCAGGGCCAAAGCGCCCTGCACCCCAGAGCAGCACTCGTGGTGGGAACACAGGCTGATGTAATAAACAGAAAAGTGACTGCGGGGGATGGGGAAGGCGGGATGTCCTTAGCGTCCCATGGAAAAAACATATTTCCTCCAGATGGGATCATCGATAACTTTTTTGAGTCTTGAGTAAATAACTTCGGGTGGGGCGCGGTGGCTCACGCCTGTAATCCCAGCACTTTGGGAGGCCGAGTCGGGTGGATCACTTTAGGTCAGGAATTCGAGACCAGTGCGGCCAATATGGTTTTGAAAACCCCGTCTCTACTAAAAAGACAAAAATTAGCCAGGCGTGGTGGCAGCCTCCTGTAATCCCAGCTATTCGGGAGGCTGAGGCAGGAGAATAGCTTGAACCCGGGAGGCGGAGGTTGCGGTGAGCCGAGATCGTGCCACTGCACTCCAGCCTGGGCGACAGAGCGAGACTCCGTCTGAAAAAAAGAAAAAAGAAAAAAAAAACACACAAAAAAAAAACTATGAGAAAATTCCATCCCCCATTGTTCAGAACCCAGGAATCTGGGCGCTGTGTGGTTTTCCATAAAAACTGGTATATTCGTTTGCTAGGGCTACTACAACAAAGAGCATAGACTAGGTGACCCAAACAGCAGAGATGTGTTTTCCCACCGTTCTGGAGGCTGGAGGTCCAAGATGAAAATGTGGGCAGGGTTGGTTCCTCCTGAGGCCTCTTTCTCCTTGGATTGCAAATGGCCGTGTTCTCCCTTGTCCTCCATGTGTCTGTGTCCTAACCTCCTCTTCTGATAAGGACACCAGTCAGGTTGGATTGTGGCCCACCTTAGTGTGACCTTTTTTTTTTTTTTTTTTTGAGACAGCATCTCACTCTGTCTCCCAGGCTGGAGTGCAGTGGCACGAACACAGCTCACTGCAGCCTCTACATCCTGGGCTCAAGTGATCCTCCCACCTCAGCCTCCTGAGTAGCTGGGACTACAGTGGCACACCACCATGCCTGGCTTACATTTATTTATAAATAAATAAATAAATATATATATATATATATATACACACATATATTTTAGACCGAGTCTTGCTCTGTTGCCAAGGCTGGAGTGCAGTCCCGTGATCTCGGCTCACTGCAACCTCTGCCTCCCGTATTCAAGAGATTCTCCTGCCTCAGCCTCCTGAGTAGCTGGGATTACAGGTGCCTGCCACCACACCCACCTAATTTTTTTTGTATTTTTAGTTGAGATGGGGTTTCACCATGTTGGCCAGGCTGGTCTTGAACTCCTGACCTCAGGTGATCCACCCGCCTCGGCCTCTCAAAGTGCTGGGATTACAGCCGTGAGCCACCATGCCCAGCTTGGCTAATTAAAAAAAAAATCTGGGGAGATGGGGTTCTCACCGTGCTGCCCAGGAAGATTTCAAACTCCTGGGCTCAAGCAATCCATCTGCCTCAGCATCTCAAAGTGACCTCATTTTATCTTAATCACCTCTTCAAAGACCCTGTCTCCAAATACAATCACATTCTGAGGTACTGGAGGTTAGGACGCCAACTTACAAATTTTTGAAGGAGGATGAAATTCAGTTCATAATAGCAGGGATGAGCTTTATGCCCCCTGAAAAAGACATACTTCCCCAGGTAGATTCATCTGTTAGTGTTTTTTGTTTTGTTTTAGACAAAGTCCCACTCTGTCACCCAGGCTGCAGTGCAATGGCACGATCTTGGCTCACTGCAACCTCCACCTCCCGGATTCAAGCGATTATCCTGCCTCACCCTCCTGAGTAGCTGGGATTACTGGCGCCCACCACCATGCCCAGCTAATTTTTGTATTTTCAGTAGAGATGGGGTTTCACCATATGGGCCAGGCTGGTCTGGAACTCCTGACCTCAAGTGATCCACCTGTCTTGGCCTCCCAAAGTGCTTTCTTTTTTCTTTTTTCTCTTTTTTTTTTTTTTTTTGAGACAGAGTCTCACTCTGTCGCCCAGGCTGGAGTGCAGTGGCGTGATCTCGGCTCACTGCAAGCTCTGCCTCCCGGGTTCACACCATTCTCCTGTCTCAGCCTCCCGAGTAGCCACCACCATGCCTGGCTAATTTTTTGTATTTTTAGTAGAGACGGGGTTTCACCGTGTTAGCCAGGATGGTCTCGATCTCCTGACCTTGTTATCTGCCCACCTCAGCCTCCTGAAGTGCTGGGATTACAGGCATGAGCCACCGCACCCAGCCCCAAAGTGCTTTCAAAGTATTGATTCAAAACTATGGCACAATCCAAACCCCACCCCCACTGCTCAGAACCCAGGGAGCATTGGGTTTGGTAGATTCCTTCTTCCACACCCAGAATAAATTTTCTCAGCTCCATTCCCCAAATGATGTTGACTTGAGGCAGGGGAAGAATGCTTTGGTAGCTCAGAGGAAAGGACTGTGGAGTTCCTGTCTTTCCCTCTTCCAAGATCCAAGGGTGCTAGCGACCTTTCTGTGTTCATGGTCAGAAGCAAGGAGGGAGAAAGACCAGGAACCACAGCTCTTTGTCATCTTACAGGTGGGAAGCATCCAACAGAGGCCAGCTCTGGGGGGCATGCTGGGCCACATCATTTTTGCCAGTGTCCTGGAATAAGGAAGTGTAGGATAGTGAGGAAGGCAGACTGTGGGGCTCCTCCCTACCATGCTCATCAGGGCATGCAGGTGAGGGATGAAGCTGTCCTAAAGTGTTTCCAGAAGTCACACACACGTGTCCCCACCTCTCCCCTCCTTGATCATGTCTCCATTTTACGTATTTACTGATCATCTTCTGCTATTGTTAAAGTCTAAGCTGAGGGGTGAAACCACAGCAGAAAGCAAGGAAGGCTCGACCCCAGATCACACAGGGAGAGGTGGACAGACAGCATGGCTCCGCCCATTTGCAGCCATTTCTGGGCCTGTAGGCTCTGGCAGCTCCTGGGATTGCTGTCCTCGGTGCTGAATACGCGTTTGTTGGGGGCGCACCTGACAAGTTTGTCATTTTCAGGGAAAACCCAGTCTCTCTCGGCGCTGAGGAGAAAACATAGCACAGCCTTTCTCAGTCCTCTAGCAACCCTGGACTCTGCAGGAGAAAAGAGAGATTCCCTACATTTGTTTCTATGAGACAAGGGAAGGCTGGAGCAGGGGAGTGGGGGAAATCTCTGCAGTCCTCTCGGAAAGCAAACCCTTCTACACCTGTGATCCCATGTGATTTAGCAGAGCCCTGAGTTAAAACTAGGCCATGATGACACTTGGTGACACAAACATCTGACAAAAGAGCTGTACCCTTTATATTTTCAAAGACTTCCTACAAATTAAGGAAGGCAGAAGACCCATTTAATGGGCAATGGACTTGAAGAGACACTTTACCAAGAATATCCAAATGGCCACAAACACACACACATACACACACAAATGGGAATGTGTTCAACTTCATTAGTCATTATGGAAATTAAACCACAAGGAAGCACCAGAACACTGCAGCAGAAGAACTAAAATGGAAAAGACGAACAACCAACTATCTGCAAGAATATGGGGCAAATGAAGCTTCCTCACATTGCTGGCAGGATGGTAAACTGGTAAGCTGCTTTGAGAAATGGTTTGTCAGTAACTACGAAAGCCTAAGGTACGTATACCATCACTCAGCGATTCCACTGCTAGGCAGACATCTGAGGGAAAGAACTTCCTGTGTGCTCCAAAAGACATGGACAGAAATGTTCATGGTAGCTTCATTCATAGTATCCCAAAACTAGAAACATAAAATGTTCATGAAGGGAGGGATGAAACAATAAGTTGTAATACATTCATGCGATAAATAGTACACAGCAATAAAAATAAAAACACCCAGCATGGATCCACATTTCATCCACAATGTTGAGTGAAGAAAGCCAGAATCAAATAACTACATACTGTATAATTCCACTTAGAGAAGTTTCAAGGACAGACTACACTAATTTACGATGATAAAGATCAGGAGACTGGTCACTCTTGGGGAAGGGAGGTACAAACTGGAGGGGAGACAGGAGAACCTGCTAAGATGCAGAAAATTTATTTTTTTTAAATTTTATTTTTGAGATGGAGTTTCGCTCTTGTTGCCCAGGCTGGAGTGCAATGGTGCGATCTCAGCTCACCACAACCTCCGGCTCCTGGGTTCAAGCAATTCTACAGGCATGCACCACCACACCCGGCTAGTTTTGTATTTTTAGTAGAGACGGGATTTCTCCATGTTGTTGGTCAGGCTGGTCTCGAACTCCCAACCTCAGGTGATCTGCTTGCCTCGGCCTCCCAAAGTGCTGGGATTACAGGCGTGAGCCACCACACCAGGCTATTTATTTTGAGACAGAGTCTCACTCTGTCACCCAGGCTAGAGTGCAATGGCACGATCTAGGCTCACTGCAACCTCCACTTCCCGAATTCAAGCGATTCTCCTGCCTTAGGCTCCCGAGTAGCTGGGATTACAGTCATGTGCCACCATGCCTGATTTTTGTATTTTTAGTAGAGACAGGGTTTCACCATGTTGTCCAGGCTGGTTTTGAACTCCTGACCTCATGATCTGCCTGCCTTGGCCTCCCAAAGTGCTGGGATTACAGGCGTGAGCCACCGTGACCGACTATTTATTTTTTGAGATGGAATTTTGCTCGTCGCCCAGGCTGGAGCACAGTGGTGTGATCCTGACTCACTGCAACCTCCACCTCCTGGGTTCAAGTGATTCTCCTGCCTCAGCCTCCTGAGTAGCTAGGATTACAGGCATGCACCACCACGCCCAGCTAATTTTCTTGTATTTTTGGTAGAGACAGGGTTTCATCGTATTGGCCAGGCTGGTCTCGAGCTCCTGACCTCAGGTGATCCACCCGCCTCGGCCTCCCAAAGTGCAGGGATTTCAGGCATGAGCCACCTCGCCTTTCAGCCCACACAATGAAGGTTTATGAAGCCCCAGATTCCAGGGCCTCCACCACGACCCCATCTCTGCCACACTTCTGGTCCCACTGGGGGCTGTGGTC